>NC_046303.1:6619611-7273861 GCF_004115265.2 Rhinolophus ferrumequinum | reverse complement strand
ACGCACCCCTCACGTGCTATGTCTCACACGTGCTCGTCATGGTCTGCAGGACCCGCTTCTATGACACCAAATCACATTGGAGATAGCGACCCACTGAATTCATAGGGATGCATTCAAAGTCTAACCCTTTTCCCAAGAGCAACAGTAAGGTGAGAACATGCGACAAAAACACTTCCCCTCCCTCTTGAAATACACCAGATTGGGGAATGAAGGGCTCTGGGCGGACATTGTGCTGCCGAGTGCACGAGCGGTAACAGTTGTAATACCCGTGGGTAATGATTAGCATCTATCATCTCTGCTTCTTTGGCCTACTAGCTCGTGTTTCTGCTACACATCTGGATGTCTTATTTTTTTATTTGTGGTAATAATTTGGCCCGGTATCTTTGGAGTTAACTGTACTTAGTACAGATAAGACTGAGGTTTTGGGGTCTTAACTGCCTGAAGTCAGTTTATGAAGGTGGGACCAAGCCCCACGACCAGTACAGAGCAACTGTTAATGTCCCTTTTCCCTCTAACATGATTTGGTTGTCAAGGAAAGATATGCGGTGTGATTTAAGCCAAAGGATGACTATATGAATAGGTGGAGTCTCACTGCAGCCAGAATAACATCCCGTCACACTTGCTTGGTTCTATCTGGAGTCTGTGTAAATGAATACATATTTTTATCATATGTAATGCATTCGATTTAAAAATATTTTCACAGAGGGTTTCCTGTAAGGACCTACTTTTTTTCTTCCTTAACTTTATTAGCCAACCCTTTCCCTGATTTTCACTTACCTAGAATTAAATTAAATTTACTAGAACAAAAAAGTTATTTGTCCTGAAGATATCTAATTTTCAGATCCTGAAATTTCTATAAACACTTTGCAGAGTTTATCGCATTATAAAACTCTTACATTTTAATATAGTTACAGCATAAATGTTCAATGTAAAAATACATTAGTTTCGATATTATTGAATTCAGCATCTATTTAGTAGAACTCTGTGTACAAAACAAAACAATGCACTACTTATTAAAAACAAGATAAATGAGACATGGGCTTTTATTTCAGTGAATAGAAAAATCTTAGAGTTGCCATAGTCAACTAAAAATTCTAATAATCCATGCCAACTGCATCTGCTAGTCCAGAGAATTTTTAAATAGTATTTTTATTGTTGGTTCAGCAAAGCATTTTCCCTCTAGGCTATCTACTTTTGAAAGCACACACAATAGCAGATGTTAAAATGCTTTTTGATCAAATGAGTTTCAAAAGAGATAATACCAGGTACAGAAATAGGGTTAAATATATTGTGTAAAGAAATCAATAATTAGAATGAAAGTCTTAAATTAAAAGGGTGAATTTTACTGAGTAACTAAAGCTGATACCTGAAGTATAAAACATGAAGCTAAAAGTAAAAGATACCATTACTTAATGAAATGA
Source organism: Rhinolophus ferrumequinum (assembly GCF_004115265.2). Lineage (NCBI taxonomy): Eukaryota > Metazoa > Chordata > Mammalia > Chiroptera > Rhinolophidae > Rhinolophus > Rhinolophus ferrumequinum. The sequence continues at coordinate 7,272,440 of NC_046303.1, read as the reverse complement.
TTAAATAGACATTAGTACGTTTAATCTCTTCGATTTACCAACCTGAGAATGAACTCATATTTACAAGAAAACCACGACTTATCCTATGTGTCTCTTTGTTGCTATCTGCTGTAGTTATCTTGAAGACGAGAGGAGAAAAAATTGCAGACTATGGTTGATAACACTGTACTGTATAATTGGAATTTGCTAAAAGAATAGAACTTAAATGTTCTCTCTCACACACACCAAGATAAACATGTGAGGTGATGGGTGGGTTAATTCACTAGAAGAGCAGAATCCTTTCACAAGGTATCAGCATATCAAATCACCATGATGTACACTTTAAAATCTTACAATTCTGTATATCAATTATAGCTCAATAAAACTGAAATTAGGAAAAAAAAAAGTTCCGACATCCATTTATCCTTGAAGTTAATAATGTAATAGCTTTAAACATCTACTCTGAAATAAACAGCTTTCTATTATTTATTAGGAGTCCCCGGCATCTGTGCTGGTTTTTTCCCCCTAATCCCTGCCAAAGTCATTACTTTGGGGAAGGAGGTTTTAGAAATTACCGCAAGACTTCCTGCTTGACGATAAAACAATTAAATCAGAATTTCTGAGAAGTTGCCAAGAACAATCAAGAAAGATGTTTTCTAGGCAGAACACTTGCTGAAGAATCACTTTGCCTCTTAGTCAATGAGTAGTTTCTCATTATTTATTTAGATTTATCTGGCAGTTGTGCTCTGAAGAGCTCATTAGAATAAATTAGCCCAATATCATGTTCATTTCCAGACTCATGATATTCATCGTATGTTTATTTTCACAGTTTTGCAGCTTTTATCCACTAACTATGACTTGAATCTGCTCATCTCTCCATCGCCACCACCATACGCCTAGTCCAGGCTTTCACCGTCTTTCACTTAGAGGAGTGGAATTGCCCGTAAGCTTGTCTTCCCACCTCTACTCTCACCTCCTCCGTCTGTTCTCTACTCCACAGTCCCCATGATGTCTTTCCTGCAAAGGAGCCAGCTGAGGGTTTGATAAAGATGACACTGATTTGGTAGAACCATTTGGGGAGTATTGTCATCTTAAAAACATTACGTCTCTGATCCATGAACGTGGCTGTCTTTCCATTTATTTCGGTCTTTTCTATACTTTTGACAATGTTGTAGTTTTAACAGTGCAAGTTTTACAGTTCTTTTTGTTAATTTTACTGTGAAGTATTTCATTGCTCTTGATGCTATTGCAAGTGGAATTATTTTCTTCACGTTGTTCTCAGATTGTTCATTGCTGCTGTACAGCAAATACAATTGATTTTTGTGGGTTGATCTTACATCCTGCAACTTTGCTGAACTCATTTATGAGAGGATTCCTTAGCATTTTCTGTATAAAACATATTCCTTAGGATGTTCGATATAAAAATAATGTCATTTGACACTAGAGCTAGTTTTACCTGTTTCTTTGTAATCATGGTGCCTTTTATTTATTTTTCCTGTCTAATGGCTCTGTCTAGACTCTCCAGTGCAATGCTGAATAGAGGTGGTGAGAGCGGTCATCCTTGTTCCTAATCTTTGGGGGAAAGCTTTTAGTTTTTCACCGTTAAGTATGATATTATTAGCTGTGTGATTTTTGTAGATGCCTTTTATCAGATAGAGGAAATTTCCTTCTCTTTCCAGTTTGTTGAATTTATTTATTTTGTCATGAAACGGTGTTGAATACTGTTAAATCCTTTTTCTGTGTCTCCTGAGATTATCATGTGGTTTTTGTCTTTTTCACTCTCCGTCCTTCAGATTACATAATCTCTATCAATCTATGATGTTTGCTAATTCTTTCTTCTGCCAGCTCAAATCTGCTGTTGAACAACTTCAGTGAATTTTGATTTCAGTTATTGTCCTTTGCAACTCCAGAATTTCCACTTGGCTCTTTTTTTGTACCATATATATCTACTGATCTTCCCTCGTTGATGAGCCACCGTCATCATACCTTCCTTTCTCTACCTCCTTGAGCACGCTTTCCTTTAGCTCTTTGATATTTATAATAGCTGCTCTGAAACCCTCAAAGGCAAATTTTTGTTACTTGTTCTTTTTTCTGTTTATGGGCAACGCCTTCCTGTTTATTATGTCTCAACACTTTTTTGTTGTTGAAAACTGGACATTTTTAATAATATATTGTAGCAAATAAGAATACTGCGTCATCTGCGTCCTCCCCATCCCCTGGGGTATTCTTATTGTTGCTTGCTTACTTACCTCCTTGTTTATTTAGTTAGTGACGTGGCTGGACTAGCTCAGCAAAGTCCATTTCCCATGTAGCGTGCACGCTCTGACATCGCTCCCTAGTCGGTGTAGCCTCAGGCTCGTGCAGCTTCCTCGGCCTCCTTCCCAGGGATGAGTATGGTTTTATTCAGTTCTCTTTAATGGTCTCTTTCCCTGAATTCCTTGTTAAGCTTCGGCCTGGTTATCACACCTGCCTGTTAACCTCCACTAATTGCTAGCTGATTTCTCTATTGTTTTTGACAACACCTTGTGCCATAAATTGCTCCATCGTCTGATCCAATTAAAGTTGGGACCCTTTGCAGGGGTAGTCTTTTTTTTTTTTTTTTTTTTTTTAGTTTCAGGTGCACAAAACAATGTACTTGTTAGACATTTATCATTTTATCCCTCACACAGTGATAAACCCCTCCCCCAATCTACTACTCCTCTGACATCACATTACAGCCATTACATTTCCACTGTCTCTATTCCTAATGCTGTACTCCACTTCTTGTGAATATATATATATATATATACATATATATATATAATTATAGTTGGCATTCATTATTGTTCAGCTTCAGGTGTACAGTGCAGTGATCAGGAATCTACATCATCCCTGAGGTGGTCTCCCTAATGAGACAAGTGTCCGTCGGACACCCTAAGGGGTAGTCTTTGAGGCTTGATTTGCCCCAGAAGGGCTCTTCTTAGCTCTCTTGTTCACTCTGTTGTATTTCTAGCTGCTCTACCTTTTTGTTGCTGATGTTGTTGTTGTTTTTGCTATGAGGGCGACTGCTCTTCATTGCTCACCTCTGAGAACTCTATTGCTTTTATCAGTGCCCTAGGGCTTCAACTTTCCCATGCTCTGTTACAAATAAAGAGAAGCCTTTCCTGATTTCTCTGTTTAAACTCATATTATTAGGTTGGTACAAAAGTAACCGCGGTTTAAAAGGTTAAAAATAATTGCAAAAACCGCAATTACTGTAACATCAACTTGATACCTGTCACTTTTTTAATTTATCCTATTTATCCTGCTGTAGTTTTTTTCATAGACCTCACATTACATTACATATTTATCTGTTGTTTATCTCCACCACTATAATGTAAGCTCCTTGAGGGCAGCTTAATATCACATAGTCAGTTCCTAGAAGAGGGCTTAGCATACAGTAGGCGCAATAAATAATGGTTGAATAAGTGATTTAGAGAATAGTGAAGGAATAAATAAGTCAGCAAACACCACTACTGATCAAAAGGAAACAGGAAAATGCATAGGGAGAGTTTAGCTTTGGCGTACAGATGACTGTTCAGAAAACCTTTGAAGTCTGTGCTAAAACAAGTGTTAAGAAAATGAAAAGTGAAATGAGATGAGTAGGGCTAATGTCCCAGATGAAAATGAACTCAATAACAAAGATGACACTGACACAAACCACAATAACAACACGGCTTACAGAAGCTTAATGCTGACAGTGGGCCAAGCCCGGTGCTGTGTTCGCACCCATCATTTCATGTAATACTCACAGTGATGCTTTGAGTGAGGTCCTGCTTCGCAGACGTGTACAGTGAACCCAGAAAGGTTAAGGCGTAAACACAGGGCAGCAGCACAACTAATAAACTGCAACACTGGGTGTCCGAGCCGGGCGATTCGACTTCACAGCCTATTATTGTATTAGGTAAAACAGTGAAACTATGTCTAAACACTAGGAATGGAGGAAATGGTTAAAAATAAAGGAAATAAAATCAGAATTTTCATAGACCCCAATAGCTGTGGGTAACAGTGAGGTCATGTTAATATTAACTCTCAAATGATTTTGGCTTGTTACCTTATTTTTGTGGTGTGACCTCCGTCCCCTGTGAAAGCCACTTTCCTTAGCACCGTCACACGGATTCTGAGAGCTCCCCAGGAGGCATCTCATTTGTCTCAGTAATTACAAATGCGGTTCAGGTACTGCTGCTTTTCTGCACCAGTGTCCACTGGGCTTACACTGCCTACCGCTAGACATCCTGGTCTCCAGGGGTGTTCTGTCGCTACTCTGAGGCCCCCATGATCCAGGCACTGATCCACGGGGCTAAAATCACAATGGTTCATGAGATCTGAGCAGAAACGAGGGCCATGCACACGGCACTCTGTTTGCACTTTATTGACAATCTGGAAAGCCAAGCAACTCTACTGCTGCCAGGTCTGAGAGTGTTCCTTGTAAAAATAAATCTTTTACCCTCTCTGGGATTGAGACTTGGGCTCATGGGCTCAGCCTTGGGAAGATAATTGAAGTTACATCCCACCAGCCCATTTTAAGCCTTTTTGTATCCACATAAACCTGCATGTACAACCTCCTTTCTCCTCTTAAACCAAAGCTAAAGCACTTGCACGCAGTCGATCATATGTCCTTTAAGCCCTGTTTGCTTATCCTGAGCTAACACTGTTGAATTCTAGCACCAGTGCAACCTCAGCTCAAACTAGCTGTCCCTGTTTTTCTCCAAAGCTGCTGCTCCTGACATTACATTCTATTTTCACATCTAGTCAATAGTTCCAACTTGTTTGTGGGCCACCAGGGGAGTAACTAGGAAAAGCAAAAGAGAGACATGCTTCTTGTCCTCTCTAGGGTTCTGGTCTCTAAAACTCACTGCCGGAGACTCCTGTCCAGAACAGTTCCTGGAGATGTGAAAGATTGCTTGGAAAGAGGCCTCAGGCGAGTGGAAGTGGATTGCATGAGAATGCAGCTTCCTTACATCGCCTTGGGAGACAATGGTGTCTTCACTGTAGAATTAGAGCAATTGCCGTGTTTCCCAGAAAATAAGACCCAACTGGAAAATAAGGCCTAGCATGATTTTAATGCGTCTCTTGGAGCAAAAATCAATATAAGACCTGGTCTCATTTTCGGGGAAATACGGAGTTAGCTCTGATGGTAGGGTGCAGTGAAAACAATGGAAGCTCTCGGGTCAGACACACTTGACTAGAATGCTGGTTCTTAACGTCAGCTGAATCCAGCAAACATGATGGAGTGCCGATGTGTATGTTAGCCACCGCTATGCACCAGTGGCCAGAGATGAATAAGTTCATATCCTGAAATGATAGAGTTCAAAGGCTACTTGGGGCAAATCACTTAAAAATAGATAAAAGGGATGTACTCGGTCAGGTGTAGTACAAAGTTTCCTACTTATTTGAAATCTGATCAAGTTAACTGCAAGTTCTTAAGGCTCAATTGTATTTGTTCACTCATAAAGTTGATGATCATAATACTTTAAAAGATAATTTTAAGGTTTGGACACACACACGCACATAAACACAGAGAGAGGCAGAGAGACAGAGACAAAGAGATGGAGAGAGACACAGCCAATGATAAAGCTAATCCATATACCTTTGCCAAGATTTGTCTTTTGTTAATGAGGTTAAATAACCTCTTGAAACTTCTGTTTTAAGTTGAGGGATGCAGCACTTGTATCTATCCCCTCTTCTGTTCCAAATTTCATTGACAGATCTTAATGCATTTGAACAGAAATGATTCTTAACAGCGATAGAAAAATATGGAGTCCGTCTTGAGGCATTGCAATTAGGAAGGAATCAAAGCTAAAAGAATACAACCCCAAAATACAGGTTGGAGAAAAACATGTCTCAGATGGGATCCTTTTCTCCCCAAAGAGCTCCAGAGAAATTGTCAAGTCGGAGTCAAACACAAACAAGTCAACCATCACCAGGGTAATTCATTAAAAATCTTCCTTCAAAATAGCCAGGCCAATTGGTGCCCTGCTGCTTCTCCACGTACACTGCACTAGGCAGGCAGAGCCCAGGAGAGACTGTGGGCTGGACCCAGAGGCAGAGATGAGCCTGCAGCCTTGAGTGACAGCTAGGAATTAAAAATGGAAAAGGAGCAGCGGACACATGAGTTTCCGCAGAGCAAGTTCTGACACAGAGACTCCCAGAGAAGCCTGTGCTTGACAGGAAGCACTGAAGGCCACTCACGTGGCCTCCTGCACACTCTGCCCTCATCTCCTGTCCCCTCTCAACAAACACACCCACTAGTCCATGGTCAGGGCTTCTACTAGTCACAGCAGAGGGATAAGGATTCAACTTTGGGAATGAAAGCAGACTTGTGACCAACAGTGTTGGAAGTCTAAAGCCTCAACTCAAAATAGGAACATAGAGATCTCACTCTTCAAAAATTTCAAGAAAGGGGCGGCTGAATGTCTCAGTTGGGTAGAGCGCGAGCTCTGAACAGCAGGGTTGCCGGTTCGATTCCCACATGGGCCAGTGAGCTGCGCCCTCCACAACTAGATTGAAGACAGTGAGCTGCCACTGAGCTGCCAGAGGGGCAGTCGGATGGCTCAGTTGGTTAGAGCACGAGCTCTCAACAACAAGGTTGCTGGTTCAATTCCCGCATGGGATGGTGGGCTGTGTGCGCTGCAACTAAAGATTAACAACGGCCACTGGACTTGGAGCTGAGCTGTGCCCTCCACAACTAGATTGAAGGACAACGCCTTGGAGCTGATGGACCCTGGAGAAACACTGTTCCCCAATATTCCCCAATAAAATTTTTTAAAAAATTTCTTTCAAGAAAACTAATAGCATGAAACAGAGGTACTGATATCAGGAAAACACAAGAAGTATGCTAGGAAATGGAGTTAATGGGGCAAAGAGCAAAAAACATTAGCAAAGGAGGATTCACAGCTGTTATAAATCAAGACAGAGTTCTTGGAAATTAAGAAAAAAAGAAACCATAGACGAATTAAATTGCAAAGCTGACGTGAGTCAAGCATGAATTAATGGTCTCAGAGAGAGAAAGGTCTCCCAGAATTCAGTGCAGAGGGAGAAGCGGCCTGACGTGGTTTATATAGGTTGGCTCTGACCCTATGCTAAAAATATGTGTTATCTGGGGTATTGCTACCATCAGCAAAGTTAGTGGTTGCTTTGTATCTGGGAAGCTGTATACCAAGGAGGGCTTGGAAGTCCAGTCAAGGTGGGTTTTAGTATTAGTAGGGTTGGCTTTGTGTTTCATAGGAATTCATGTTATTTCACGTTATTTGCTTCTCTGTATTAAGTGGTAATGGCTGACCAAGAGCATGAAGGCACGGTGTGTTTGCCAGCGTGGATGGACCACCAGCCTCCAGCTCCCACTGCTCCCAACTCTCTCTTAAGGTCGGCCAGGCTATTTCTGAGATGGATGCGAAAGGCCTCCCTGGGGTGAGTTATTTCCAAACATCTTCTGGTGGATGGATGGCAGTGTAACCTCTATAAGCTGGATCTCAGCACAGCTTTCCAGGTACCTAGTGAGAAGACAAGCTGAAAATCTCTGCTCGGCTGGGGCTGGTGACCCACGATGGACATAAAATTCAGATGTTGTGTTTTATTAGGGAAACTGTTCATTTTATATCAACAACTCTGGGCTGTTTGGACGACAGCAAACTCATACAGGAGCCTGCCACAATGTCACACCCCAGTGTGACGCCTCCACAGACTTTATTGGGAAGAGATGGGTTAGAGTGTGTCCCCAGTGAGCCACCTGCCCAAGGCAGCCAACTGAGAGACTTGGCCCCAAGGAAGCTTATCTAAAAAATGTTTCTGACGTGATAAATACGTGCCCTCCCCTTGACTCTGCTTATGTGAATAAAGGTGATTATTTTCTTACGGCAAAGCTCTCTAAAGTGACTGTGGCACAGACCCTTTTAAAAGAGACGTACTATTTGGGGGGAGCTGTGAGCAGCCAAAATGGGGTTCACTTTTACTTTGGGACATTTCGAGGGGAAGGAAATTGATCAGGGAATAGGTTTCACAATCTCTAAAAGTGTGAGGTTTTAAAAGCCTGTGTATAATGAGACCATTTTGTTTGTAATGGTTCAGTTAAGGGAGGTGATACTGACTAGTTAACAAGACTCTGAAATTTAAAATGGGTGAGCTTACAGCTTAAAACTCATTTCAGAACAAAATGTCCCACAAGGTTCTACCTGGCTGCAGGCTCTCACACTTCCAGGCCATCTGCGTTCACTCAGGCAAATTCCTGAGAGGCCTGGGAGATGTTTACGTACCGTGGCTGGCAAGAGAACAATCTAGAAACCCACTATGGACCAGCTGAACAGATGAGAGTCTTTAGAAGAGAAATTTAAAAAGTGTTAAGACCAGCATTCTGATGAGATATTTATCCTGGCATAATATTTAAAACAGAGGTTCTCCTCAGTTTATACGCTCAAAGATAGTGCGGAGGGAATAAGTAATTAACCAGATGAATTTCAGAAGATCTACATGTACTCTCTCACAGTTTTCCTGGGCAAGAAGCAAGAATGGCCGGACTTTAGTGAAACTTCTGAGGTCTGAGGCTTCCAGAGTTTCTCAACTAGATCAAGACTGAGGTGATCTGAAACCTCTGGTGAAGGAGGATAAAACTGGATTTCATCTTACACTCTCCAGGACTGCTTTAAGACTTGTTGGCTCTAGAACTCTGCATCTAACTATAATTGTTTTTATTACTAGCAGAGGTCCATGCACTATAGTCCCAAGGCCACATCTGGCCTGCTGCCTGTTTTATAAATGAAGTTTTATCAGAACTCAGTCATTTGTCTATGACTGCTTTTGACTTATAACGACAGATCTGAGTAGTGGTGGCAGAACTCATGTGGCCTGCAAAGCCGGAATACGTACTTTCTGGCCAATGACAGAAAACGTTTGTTGATCCCTGGCTAGAGCATCCCATAACATGAAACGTGCTTCCTGAGGATGCTCGTTCCAATGAGGGCCTGCGAGTGGAGAGTAACAATGTGCTACAAAATGCGAGCGAGTGCACCAGCGTGGATAAAACTCCACTCAAACTATACTAACCTTTGTTGTGAGCCCGGCCAGTGGAGGGCCTGAAGCTGGCTGGGTCACTACTGTGTCACCACCAGGGACACTGGCCCTGTTATGGGGTGTGCCCACAGTTATCCTGGTCCCTCGGCACCAAAGCTATAGGAGGTTTAGTCCTTTGTGTACCATGGTCCTGACGCAGCATCAGTTGGCTGGAGACCACCCTCTGCCATGGAGGATGTGTGTCCTGGCTTTCGGTAGGAGCCATGACACGATAAGTGTCATTTTTCACAAGTCTCACCGTAGTTGCTGGGCAACTGTCCTTTCAGCATCAGCACCATCAGGATAAATGCTGACCAGAACCGACATATGTCATTTAGATTTGCGTTTTCAGAAAGGTGAATATTTAAGAAACAGAAAAGAAATGCCGTTTTCTAAGAGTAGAGTCTGGCTTAACAGGTTTCCGTGTAGCCTTACTTTTGTGTGGAGCTGGTATGAGCTCCCAGAGGCTTGTTTTGAAGGGCTATGAATGGTGACTGAACATCCGTGTTTGCTGGGCTTGAGGAGTTTCCTGGGATGTGAGAATTCCATGCTAAAACTAGGAATGTTCTGGGAAAACCAAGAAAAATTAGTCACCCTAGAGCCACACCTCTTTAAAGAAGTTTTTCAGGAGAGTAGTGTCAGCATCATGGCGGCATGAGTCATTTCTACAACGCACCGACCATCCATGAACCCACAAAAGTGCCTGCACAGGACACCTGGGAGATCCACCCAGTTGTGCATCTGAAAGTGGGTTGTCAGGACCTCAGAGGAGGCTGAGGATTGAAGGAAGTTGTGAGCCTGCCTCTGCCACTTGCTGCCATCAGGAAAAAGGTAATCTGGAGAGTGCAAAACTCGGCACTCATGAGAGAGAGAGAATTTGTGGAGGTCAAACCCACCTGAGGGGAGAGAACTGCAGCCACCCCAATGGGATAGAGACAAGTTTGGAGGCAGAGGAAAGGGAGGAAGTCGTCGAGGCGACTCCACTCCCCAGAGTGGACCCTGCAACGTGCTGGGATTGCTGTGGTGGCTGCAGTGGCAGTGGCGCTGCCTTTCTGGCACATGTGGAAAGTGAAAATGTGTAGCATTGAGAGCCCAAAAACTTGTGCTATAGCACCACCTTCTGGAAAACAAAAGAAAGGTTTCCACTTGGCCTGCCTGTTGAACTGTTAGAATCAAAGTAAACAACGTCCTAGGTAAATAAGCTGTTTGCTACTTCAAACGCAATAGCAAGGCACATTTCATGAAACAGTACGAAAAATCACAGTGGCATGGTAATCACAAAAAGGAAATGACAATTCTCCAGCAACTGAAGTCACAGACATGGAATACTGAGATGTAACTGATTAAAAATTCAAAAGAGCTGTTGGGAGGAAATTCATGAGATACAAGGAAACTCGGAAAGACAATTCAGTAAATTCAAGAATAAAATTAATAAACAAAAGGAGTACTTTACCAAAGAGATTGAAACTAAAAAACAAAACAAAACAAACAAAAACAGACAGAATTTCTGGAGCTGAAGAACTCAGTGAATGAGATGAAGAATGCATTAAAAAGCGCTGGTAATAGGACAGATCAGATGGAAGAGAGAATAAGTGACCTGGAGTATAGGAATTTAGAAATTATGCAAGTGAAAGAGAAGAGAGAATAAGATTTTTTTCTAAATGCAGAAACCCTACAAGAGTTACCAAACTCTGTTAGGAAAGCCAATGTAAAATTAATGAGTGACTATAGTTGATAGTACTGTATTGCATATTTGAACGTTGCTAAAAGAACAAATCTTAAAAGTTCTCCTCACAAGAAAAAAACCTTATAACTATGTGTGGTGATGGCTGTTAACTAGACTTTGGTGATCATTTCACAATATGTACAAATATCAAACCATTATGTTGTACACCGGAAACTAATACAATTTTATAGGTCAATTATACCTCGATGAAAATTAAAAATCAAACCAAATCAAATTAGGAATGATGACGTTAGATGAACCTGATTCCTAGTTGAGTTCTCTTATCATAAAAACACCCCATTTAACTAGCTATGTAATTGTCTGAGATGGCATGTAAAACAAATGTATATTTTGTAATACTATTACAGCATGTCAAAACCTTGTGGTCCTATCCTGACCCCTAACACTAATGGGAGATAAATTCAAATTAATTTAGTGACGACAATTTAATGATCCAGACGATTATCTTTGTAGTCATGAGGAACTGGGGGAGTAACTGTAGGTATCCACTGATTTTATTTGTTCTGGGTAATCATGTTTCTATTAAAGCAAAAGCAGAGGTTTTTTGTATGGTCTATTTCCTGGGTTGGCCATGGAGAGGGAAGTGTGAATAAGTGAAAAGAGAGCATTTCACACCTCTCATTGAGATTGTCATGCAATATAGAACATTTTTCGGTGTGACACTAAAGAATACATATAATGGACAGAATAACAGCACTATCTCACAGGGTTGCCTGAGGATTATGTAAGAGAACAGGAAGAAAATACTTATTGAAGGCATAAGTATTCAGTTGATGCTGGCTAATGGGATTATTCATCATTATTGATCATTAATACAATTCTGAGAAACATAGTACCAAGTAATAAGAGTATTTGTTAACAATAGTGTTGGGCAAGTTACCACAATATTTCTGATGTTTTTTCCCCCACCTATAAAATGAGGCTACTGATTCCTATACCCTAGTATTGTTGAGGGGATAATATAAAATTTTTATGAAATTCTTATTTATTTGTTTAATTTAATTGACATATAATTGACGTATAACATATCAGTTTCAGGTGTACAACATGATTTGACATTTGTATATATTGTGAAATGATCACCACAGTAAGTCTAGTTAACATCGCACATAGTTATGTTAGTTTTTCTTGTGATGAGAACTTTTAAGAATTACTCTGTGCAACTTTTAAATATACAATACAGTATTAACTATTTTTACCGTGCTGTATATTACATCCCTGTATATTATTTATTTCAGACGAAGTTCTTAATATCTGTCTGGCACATACTAAGTAGCCATCCATCTTTCTGCTCATCCATCCACCCACCCACCCACCCATGTATCCACCCACGAAGCAAACATCTGTTGAGTATATATGATGTGTTTTGTGCTCTTGTCCGAAGTGCTGGTCAGTTAATTGTGGGTAAACCACAGTCCTTGATTTCATGGACATCATCTTCTGTTGAACGGTATACTGGATACCGAGTTAAAGAAATGACTATATTATGGTATATAAATTAAGGTTTTGGTGTACAAGTCGGTAGAAAATGAGAGAGAGTGTATAAACGGGAAGACTTGTGCACCTGAATGAATCAGTTCACAAAGAGCCGCTGCCAGCAGGGCGCTGGCCAGTGTGATGAGGCCTGTGTGTGACGACATGTGCCCCGGCACAGGTGGCATCAAACAAACAGGTAGCTGACGGAGCTATGGTGTTACACACAGGGCCTGGTACCATTGCATTCATGGAATAAATTAACTTATTTCCCAAGAAAAGTATACTCTGGAGACGCAATGACCAGCACAGAAGACTGATAAAAAGGTGTGAAGTAAACAGGAAACCATGAGATGATTCTTTTTTTTTTTTTTTTTTTTTTAATGAGAATGAAACTTTAGGGACCCTGAAGAAAAGGCCCACTGGAACTGTCTTTTACGTATCTCTGCAAGAACTGGCCGTTCTCAGGCGGAAATTCCCTGAACTTCTCCCTTGAGGAGTGAGCGTTAGGTAACCAAGGAAACCATCCCTGATGGTGGGTTCCAGGCTCGGGCTCCATCGGGGTGCAGGCAGCAACTGCAAAAGCCAAATCTACCTTCAGCTACAAGGAGAAAACGCGGGGTTGCGAAAGAGAGACAAAGCCAAACTGTCAAGAGCTGGGTACATACAGAAATAGAAGGTGAGGCAAGAAGCATAATGTTAAGAGAAAAGTCCCAAGAATATTTTTGTAAACAGGGTTGGGATGTTTGAAGCTTATGATTGTGGGCTGGTCTGGCTTGGCCTGGAATGCTTCAGTTCCTAGATCTATTTGGGATGTGTGTGTGTGTGTGTGTGTGTGTGTGTGTGTGTGTGTGTGAAATTTATTGGTGAATAAATACATTGAAAAGTGGAATTGTTTCCCCACATTCTAAAAATTCCTGCCTAAGTCAAAATATCATTAGATTTCCTCTCTATTTAGAGGAGTGTGTGGTGCCCCGCGGTGCAGGGACTGCTGCTCTGCTTCTAAAAAGAACAGGTTCTACTTTAAAAATGGCACCGTGGAACCTGTTTTCTGAGAACTCCAGAGGCCTTGAATCTAGTCCTTTGCTAAGAGGAAATATAGATTTGAGGTGCATTTCTGTTCCCCTTTAAAATTCATTTCTCACTGCCCTAACATACTTTATAATATCCTGACATGCATATCAATAGAACTCCAGGTGAGTGACACCAGTTATCCCAACAATAGAAGTATGGTGGGCTTAGACGTCCAGGTGGAAGCCTCAGTTTGTATATCAGGATGTCATCACCGTCATTATCATCGTCCCCAGCCCCTGTACTGATATTTCCTTACAGGTGACAAAGGTGTTTTTTTGTTGTTGATGTTTTTGTTTTTTCTATGAGGAAATATAGTGTCTGAATGTATTACATGGTAAAGATATTGGGCCGTGCACTGGCGGGGATGTTTGATGGTCTCTGTTTCAGAGCACTCTGCATGTGGAGTTTGAAATTCATAGAACACCTACCAGGGAAAGTGCTGCTTCAGACAAAGGTCACACATATCATAAAAGAAACACATTAAAATAAAAAAATTCGACAACAGAGGCATCCATAATTACCCCCATTGACTTAATTAGCAAAACGAGGCTCAGAGAGTTTAGAAGGTCTTGCTAAAGACACTCAGTTTACTAGACAAGAGGGAGGAACTTGAGTGTACGTGAACTTCTAAATCTTTGCAGTCTAGGGTGAGTGCACAGTCACATCCTAAGTCACGTGGCTGGCAAGTTGGGATGGGGACATCTTAAACAGGTTACCAGGATGAAGATGAAAAACATTCGTTAGACATAGGTTCCGTGGTTTTCATCGAGGCACTTGTCAAGGTCACTGCTGGCCATTCTGACATCCTGGAAGCACAGGCTCTGTGACACTTGGAGCGTAACTCTGGCCGAAGGACACTCATGAATGGACTGGTGCCCAGCTGGAAACTTTCAGGTGGCTGGTGGAGGCCCCTTGAACCTCAGTCTATTCTGTTGGACATCTTCAATGAAGATGTAGTGGTCTGAGTCAGGATCCAAAAAGCTCAGTAAAAGCCTGGAGCAAAGTAAAGTTTTAGTGAAGATCAAGGGTCTTCTCTTGGGTCCCAAAGCACAGGGTGATGGGAGGTGTACAGGCGGCTCTTCCAGAAAGCAACACAGAACAGACGTCGGAGCCCACTGACGGCCTCTGGCGCCATTCTGGATAAACCCTCAAGAAAGAGGAAGTTAAAGAAACTGAAGGGTAGTGAAAGCAGCATGAGGGTGGAGGGGTTCACCACTGCGCCCTGTGAACATTGTTTTAACAGACCACAGCTTCAGGCCTGGAGAAGCAAAGGCTCAGACCCACAGGGCAAACATCCTCCAGCAGTTCCAGGGCTGTGGAACAGAAAAGGGACTCAGCTTCTTCTCCGTGGCTATAAGGGGAAATTGAATGTGTGGGTGGATGGTACAGTGAGACATTTCAGCTTGTAAGTAATGAATAACGTGAAATGTCAGAGCTGTCAGAAGACAAGCAGGTTGGATGATTACTTGGAAGGGTCTTTCCAGTATCTGCATCTCTTCAAACACTGAGATTCTGCACTTACAGATCCCTCCCCTGCTCTTCAAATATTTGACATGCTATCATCACCAGCTTCATTTTTTATATGGGGCCCCAATATTGAAAACCATTCCTTTTATGAGATTAAGGTGATTTTGAAGATTTGCAGCAGAGTTCAACCAGAGTTTACTTTGCATTTTGATTTAACAGGTAAGAGCTGGAAGCTCACAATTTCCAGATGCAAATTTGTTCCAAATGAGCTCTAAGTATGGATTTCGGGCTAATCATCCTGTCACGTATTTCAGGGGGGATGAAGCACTGGTCAAACCGATTACAAAGTGAGGAAGAGGATGTGTTAGCATCAAACCCAGGAAAACGAGTGGTAGCCTACAAGTAATTCGGAGAAGAAGAACATTTTATCTAAAGCCTCGGGGAAAAGAGAGAATGTCGGCTGCACACTTTCTTGGAAACAATAGAACTATGAAAATAATTAATGTTAAGTCACTTATAGCACTGAATTTCCAGTACGGGTCATTTTGAAAAATAAACTTTTATTGTTTCAGTATAATGCACAGACAGAAAAGTGCACAAATTATAAAGGCACAGCCAGATGAATTACCAAGAATTGAGCACGTTTGAGAAACAACCATCCAGATCAAGAGATAGAACAGAAGTTCCCTTTCTTCCACTCACTCCTCCCACTCGTCCCCAGTGGGCATGACTACCTGACTTATAACATCTCATGTCAGTTTTGCCAGTATTTAAACTGTGTATAAATGTAATCGCACAAAATTACATTTCTTTTTATTAACACAGTGTTTGCAAAATTCATTCATGTTTTGGCATATAGCATTACTTCATTCATTTTCATCTTACCATGAAGACCCTACACATCCCACATTTTGTTGGTAATGCATTTTACTTTTTATTGACATCGGGGATGTTTCCAGATGTGGGCTGGTATACATACTGCTGTTACAAACATTCTTGTAACTTTTTGGGTACACCTACATACGCGTATGAATTTCCTGTTGGTTAGGTATCTAGGAATGTAATTGCTGGTTCCTGAAGTACATGTATGTTTAGCTTTAGAAGTCAAGCTTTAGCTGTGCCACTTCTGTATTCCCTCTAGTGGCGTATGAAAATTCTATTTACTCCACATCCTCTGCAACACTTGGGATTATGAGTCTTCTGAATTTCAGCTGTCTGGTACATAGTTAGTGGTATTCGATTGCAGTTTTTATTTACAGTTCCCAAATTACTAATAAGACTGAACATGTCATGTGTTTACTGGGGAATTTTTTTGAAAATTCCCTATTCACCTATTTTGTATATATTAACTTTATTATATTGTGTCTTTTTTCTTATGGATATATATATGATAGGTGCCCTTTGTCAGCCCTTTGTATGACTATAGAAATCTCCTCCCACTCCATGGTTTGCCCTTTCACTCTCTTGATGATGTCTGAATAGAATATAATGTTGAATAGAAGTAGTGACAGAAGGCATCCTTGACTTATACCTGATTATTAAGAGGAACACTTTCAATATTTCCCATTGAAGCATGACGTTTGCTGTAGGATTTTGTAAATATCTTTCTATTCTCAGATTATAGGTTTTCATTTTTAAAAATCATGGATGGATGTTGAATTTTGCTGAGTGATTTCTCTGCCTCTATTTGAAAGGATCATGAGTCTTCTCCTGTATTCTGATTATGAGGTGAATTATATTCATTGATTTTCCCATGTTATACCTTCTTGACTTCCTGGAATTGCTCTCACCTAGCCATAGTGTAGTATCAGTTGTATAGATTACTGGATTTGTTTTGCTATTTTGTGTAGGAGTTTTGTGTCTATATAAATGAGAGAGTTGGCCTCTCTTGAGTGACTTACTGTAGTATTCTTACCAGTATTTGCTATCAAAGTTATGATGACCTCAAAAAATGACTTAGGAAGTTATTTCTTTCCTTCTGTGTTTTACAATAGTCTATGTAAGATTGATACTATTTCTAAGTGTTTGGAAGAGTTCACTAGTAAAACTATCAGGCCTGGGATTTTTTTCCCAAAGGATTTTAGTTACAGATTCAATTTTTTTACTAGATAGTAAACTACTTATATTTTATATTTCTTTTTATGACATTTTGGTAGTTTTGGTTTTAAACCATTTCACCATTTCACTGAAAGTATTACCCTAAAACTGTTATGATATCCTCTTATTTTCATTTTCTTAAATGTGGGATCTGTAGTTAAGCCCTCCTTTGTAAAAATCCTTCTTGATATTGGTATTTTGTGCACATTCCTTTTTTCCTTGATCTATCTTTCTAGGGATTTATCAAATTTATTAGAGAACCATATGATTTCATTCATATGCGGGATAAAACTGAAAGCAACAAAGGAACAACACAAAACAAAAAAACGGAGACACACACAACAGTTTAGTGGTTACCAGAGGATAAAGGGGAAGGAGGGAAAAGGGGACCAATATATGGTGATGGAAGGAGAACTGACTCTGGGTGGTGAGCACATAGTTCAATATACAGATGATGTATTACAGAAATGTACACTTGAAACCTATATAATTTTATGAACCAATGTCACCCCAAAAAATTTAATTGAAAAAACAACTTTTAGATTTATTTTCTTATTGCATGTTTATTTAATGTTTTACTTTTTATTTTTATTTTTTAAATTAAAGTTTATTGGGGTGACATGGAAACAACCAAAATGTCCTTCGATAGATGAATGGATAAAGAAGTTGTGGTATATATACACAATAGAATACTATTTGGCGGTAAGAAAAGATGAAATAATACCATTTGTGACAACATGGATGGATCTTGAGATTATAATGCTAGAGAACTGTATGATTTCACTGATATGTGGTATATAAAACTGAAAACAACAAAAGAACAAGACAAACAAATGAAGGAAAAACAACTCATAGACATAGACAATAGTTTAGGGGTTACCAGAGGGTAAGGGAGGAGATGGGCTATAGAAGAGGGTAAACGGGGTCTAATGTATGGTGATGGAAGGAGAAGTGACTCTGGGTGGTGAACACACAATGTGAGATATAGATGATGTAATACAGAATTGTACATCTGAAATCTATGTAACTTTACTAATAATTGTCACCCCATCAATGCTATCACCAAGACAAGTAGTAACAAGTGTTGGAGAGGCTGTAGAGGAAAAGAAACCATTATACACTGTTGGTGGGAATGCAGACTGGTGTAGCCGCTATGGATGGCAGTGTGGAGGTTCCTCAGAAAATTAAGAATAGAATTACCGTATGACCCAGCAATCCCTCTCCTGGGTATCTATCCACAAAATCTAAAAACATTTATCCATAAAGACATGTATGCTCCAATGTTCATTGCAGCTTTATTTACTGTGGCCAAGACATGTTCTATGTTTTGTTGAATATGCTTTTATTTTTATTACTTGTTGGCTTTTTTTGGATCTCTCTAGGTCTAATTTTTTTTTTTTAAGTTGTGGAAATGGATGCTTCGATTATTTATTTTCAGCTTTTTACTTCTAATATAAACATTTAAGTTTGTCTTTAGTTGTATTCTGAAAGTTTTGATAAGTTGAATGTCCATTATTCAAAGAAAAATATTCCTAATTTTCATTGGTATTCATTTTTTTAGCCTTTAATTATTTAGAAGTATATCGAGTAGTTTTCAAACACATAAAAGTTTTAATATTACCTTTTTTCATTGCTGCACTGTTGTAAGAAAATGTACTCTGTAGAATTTACTTTTTTGATATTTGTTGAGATTTCCTTTAAACCCGTCCTTTGGTTAATTGGCTTGGCATTTGATGTGAATTTTGCATTTGCTGGGTAGAAGGTATGTAAATTAGGTTAAGTTTATTGATTGCATTGTCCAAATCTATTATATCTACCTTCAATTTTTGTGTGGCCTATCGGTTACTAAGAGATATTTGTTAAAATCTCTCTATGATAATGGATTTGTCCATTTTCCTATTAGTGTGTCACTATTTTGATTTATATATTTTGGAACTACATCACTAAGTGCAACAAATTTAGAATTGTAATGTTTTAGAAAGATTGACCCTTTTATCATACTGAAATTTCTGTTTATTGCCAATAATGTTTCTTGTCTTACAGTCTATCATGTCTGATAAATATATACAATTATCCTGACCTTTTTGAAAATATTTTTTTCATGTTATGCATTTTTCATTCTTTTATTTTAGCTGTGTGTGTGTGTGTGTGTGTGTGTGTGTGTGTGTGTGTGTGTGTGTGTTGTATTTTAGGTGAATCACTTAATTAACACTGAGTTGTAAATACTTTTTCTCATCTAATCTGAAAAACTGTTCTTGACTACTCACTTATTTCCATATTATTATTATATTAGGGAGTTTAAAATGACTCCTTAATCTTTGTTTTTACTTGTCAATCAATTCTATATTTCTTTTCCTCTACTTTGGGCATTTTTGGATTAATATTTTTATCATTTTTGTTCTGTTTTATCTTGTTAATTATATGTTATTTTGTTAATCTTTTAGTGCCTACCCCAGAGATTACAATCAGCATTCTTGACTGATTAAAGTCTAAAATAAATTAATACTCCTACCACCACTGGGAAGATGCAGGCATTTTGGGACATTTTAATTTAATTTACCTCTTTCTCATGTTTTACCCTATTATTGTCATGTATTTTGATTCTACTTATATTTTGAACTTATTAGGCAGTATTATTATTATCTTCTAGCTTTAAAATTTATTTAGATTTAGCCATGTATCTACTCTTTCTTTTGCTCTTCGTTTCTGTGTGTAGTTCTGACCTCAATCTTGGATGCACTTCTGCTCTTCCTGAATAATTCCTTTGCCTATTTCCCTTAATTCATGTCTGCAGGTAACAATTCATGGTAGTTTGGGTTTCTCTGAAAATGTTATTATTTGACTTCAAGATAATTAATAAACCATTGGATGAAGAATTCTAAATTGGCAGTTATTTTCTGTCATAATTTTGAAGATGTTCTTCCATTTCTTTTGGGTTTTGTTGTTATTGTTGAGAAGTTTGTTTTTACTCTTATTGTTGCTTATTTGAAAGTAATTTTTTTCCTCAAACTGATTTTAAGATTTTTTTTCTTCTTGTTTGGTTTTTAACAATTTTTCCAGGGTGTGGATTTTCTTTATTGCTATCCTGTTTGGGGTTCATAGTACTTCCTGAGTCTATGTCTTTTTAAAATTTATATATATATACACATATGTGTATATATATATATATATATATATATATATATATATTTCATTTCCAGCCTCTTTAAGTATTGCTTTCGCCCAATTCTTTCTCTTCCCTTTCTCTAGGACACCAATTATGGGCATGTTAGACCTTTTCTCTGTGTTCTTTATGTCTTCTATGTGATTTTATGTATGTTTTACCCTTCTTTTCCTTCTCTATTCTTCAATCTGATATTTTCTACTGACCTATTCCAGTTTTCATCTTCTGTGTCTAATCTATTAGCCCCCGTCAATGAAGTATTTAATTTCAGTTACTTTGTCTTTCAGTTTCAGAATTTCCACTTGATTTAAAAAATATAGGTTGTAGTATAAATATAAAATTCTCTGTATTTCATCTTGTTTCTACAAACTATTGACCAGTTATTTTAAAGTTCCCTCAATCTTCTATTTCCTTGTGCATCTGTTTCTGTTTTCTGTTTATTTTGATAGTATTGGTTATTTAGTCTTGTCTCCTGACACACTTGTTAAGATTTATTGAAATGTGGACATTGCACCTACGGATTTGAGAGGTGATTTGCTGATCTGCATAGGCCTGTCATTCTCCAGAGATTCCTTTTGCATGGGGTTGGAGGAGGCTGTTATGATGGTGGCAAATCCCCTAATCTATTCAGCGATTATCTAATTTAGTTGATTTGAAATTGGGCTTCAATCTTTGTGATGCACAGTATTTCTACTTCATGTCCTCTCCTAATGTCTTGCCCTCCAGGGGTCCCACCTGAAAGCTGAAGTTGACTACAGGGGCACCACTTCCTGGGTGATCCCTGGACTCTAATTTTGCATATGAAGCAGATGTCCTTCACATCTGGGCTTCCTAACTACCCCCTTCCTACTCAATTTTTCTGACTCTCAGTGGCCAATTACTAATCAGCAGTACCTTGAGTAAAAAGCGGAGCTGAGAATCAGATTCCCTTCTCCTAAAGATTTTGTTTCTTTAGGTTCTCACTGTCTGGTCAATTTTCTAAAGACTTCAAATCAATAGGTTTTATATTTTATCTTTTTTTTTTTTAGTTGTTCTCAGAAGGGGGTTTGTCTGTAACAGTCTTCTCTACCTTTACGAAAATTTGAAATTTCTCCAGTATGAGTTATTTTGAAGCATATAACATTTTTACTCCTATAACACAAAGATTACATACCTGCTGAAACTGAAGACTTTCCAGATGTAGAATTCTTCCCTTGAAACTAAAAAAGCAAGTCAGGTGCACTTAACATAATATGTTTGGAATGAGAAGAGGAACAATAGAAAACAAGAACTGCAAACTACCGCATTTCCCCGAAAATAAGACCTAGCTGGACCATTAGCTCTAATGAGTCTTTTGGAGCAAAAACTAATATAAGACCCGGTCTTATTTTACTATAATATGATATGATATGATATGATACAATCAAACTGGGTCTTATATTAATTTTTGCTCCAAAAGACGCATTAGAACTGATGGTCCAGCTAGGTCTTATTTTCAGGGAAACACGGTATTTGCTGAGAATATTAGTGTTCCAGCATTGAAAAGGAGGCCAGAAATGACCAAATTGTAATTCTAATTAGGATCTTTAAAGTAGAGAGAACCCAGGAGTGGTACAAGTTTGGTGCTCCCATATTTTTTTAAAAATGAAGACATGTCAAATTAGAGTTTAAAAATGGGAGTATTGAAATGTTGACATTTCATAAATTAACATTTTAAACTCACAGATTTCTACACATTATCATGTAATTTACAAGATAATTACAACATTTAAAATATTAATTTATAGTGTTGCATACAACAGTAGGCAAATTAGAGCAGTTTGAGGAACTTGATTTCCTTTCAATCATTGCGTTATGTCTCTGTGACTGTGTGTGCAGCTTCTTTTGGAGACGATGTTAAGGGTCTAAACATTAGGTGGTGGACAAATGCACTCCCCTTCTCTGACATTCTAATGGCCTCTGGTTTAAACATCCTCTGTCTTAACTCTAATTAAATGTGCTGATCATAGTGTCTTTTGCAGTGTGAAGTCCCCAATGGGGCACAGAACAACTCTGAATTTCCTGAAAGGAAATACTATGTATATTACATCTATATGATATAGAGATATTCTATTTATCTTCTTTTACACTAAACACAGCAAAGTTTATCTTCCCTTTTTGCTTTTCATAACTTCACGGTCTTTTTTTTTCCTCATTCTCTACAAAATTCAGTTTGAATGAAATTTTAAAAACTACACTCTTACAATAGTCATGAAACTTTAATACGTATTTCCTGAGAGTTGGCCTTCTGTAATTTTGCAACTTGGGACTGTTCATCTTTAAGAGCTTGGTTCTTCAATGCTCGTGGGTTTGAAATGGTTTTGAGGTTTTGTGGCGGTTGTTGACGCTCTGCGGAACTTAGAACACTTGCTTCCTTGTGCTTGGCCAAGCCTTGTGAGTGCACACAGACCATGGAGGCGCCCAAGCAGTCTTGCTACTAGAAAAGAACCCTGTGTGGAAGTCTGACAGGTGGCCCATCTCTGCGCCTCCTCCTGAGGAATCTGGCTTTCCCAGGTAAGTGCAGAAGACATGGGCAGCTGGGGAGGTGGGGGTGGGGGTCACACAAATGAAAGTTATGCATAAAGAGGGCAGGTGGAACTGGCCGGTGCAGTTCTAATTCAGAATCTTCGTCTTGCTGTAAAACGCAAAGTTCCTAACTCTGACCAGACTCCTTCTTTATAGGAAGTGCTCAACCCTTCCTATGTAGTAAGCACTACAGTAAAGGTGACACCCAATTTTCATTATTGGTTAAATATGGACAGAATGGTTTCAGAATCTGTCAAAAATAAAAGGGACTCTGGCTGACACGTTAGAGAGATCTCTAGGGGATCTGGTGTTGCATTTACATATTGTTCAGATGCTTATCTTTTAGGCAGTTTTATTTATTTGTTTATTTCCACTATGAAAATCTTTAAACTCTATTACTGTAATATTGTCATATGCAGTTTGAAACCACTCTGGCAGCCCTAATCAATATAAGAAAACAATCAATAGCATTGGGGCACTTTGAAATTTCTGAAAGAAGTATATTCAAAATAACACATATAATAATGGTTATTGTAACTCTTTTCATTCCATTTTTACAGTACTACCTGACAGGAGGAATCTGAAAAAAGTTAAGGGCAACATCTGTTCAAATAATTTCACATTAAGTTCCTTCTATACCATTATTTCCTTTTTACAAAAGTATTGCATTATGTGGAATGGAATGGAATGCAATATTTAAAAAAACAAGTCAGTAATGCACAACATGAGTCTAAGAGTTTAGTCTTGCTTCTTTAACAAATTAGTAATATGATTTTGGATGGGTCACTTAGTTCTCTGGATTTCAACTTCCTACACAACTGCACAACTATTTATCCAAGAAACTATTATATTAAGTACTCCAGATTTACAACTCCCTGTTTTCTTTTATATTGGGTTTAAATCAATCAATTAGTCAATATTTTAATTGATCAATTAGGAGTAATGAGAAGACTGATAGCTAAAGAATGAGCTGGTATGAATTCTAGTCCTGTTTCCTAGTAATTGGCTGAGTGATTTGGACAATATTTTCTAACCATTCTAGGCCAGGCATTCGTCAATTTTTCCATAAGAGACTAAAGAGTACATAGTTTAGGTTTTGCAGGCCAAGATTGAAGGAAACATGCAGGTACTTACATAACCATTTAAAATGTAACCATTTAAAAAGGTAAAAGCTGTTCTTAGCTCACAGGATGAACAAAAACGAGAGATGAGCCAGATTTGGCCTCAGGGCCATAATTCTCCAATCCCTGTTCGAGGCAATGATTTTTAACAATTATAAAATGGAAGATGTAGACTGGATTATGTGACTCCGGAGGAGTTCATGGATGAACCTCAGGGTGATCCAAGTATGCAGAAGTGGTATACAAAAGCCTGCATATGTAAATATGTGCTTTTGTAATAGAAGAAGAAAGGTCCACAAATTTCATTAGATTTTCATTGTGGTCCATAACCCAATTAAATTTAAGGACCATAGGACAAGCTGATTTGTAATGGTTTCCAAATCTAAAATTCAACGCACCTACAAAATGTTTATTGGGTGCCCACTATGTGTAAGCTACTGTGCTAGCACTCTAAGAGATGTTAGCACATTATGACTAAAATAATGTGTCAAAAATATTTTAAAGAAGATTTAAATATGTGCAAATTAGTGATATCCTTCAAAGTAAACATTGAGCAAAATTTTGTAATTGGTCAACATTTCTGAGCTATTACTTTGCAAAGTGTCTTCAAATCTAGTATGAGTTATGTCAAAATATTCATAAAATATTCTTATTGTTGCATCCTTTTTTGATGACAGTGGTATTATTCATGACAATCAAAATGAAACAATCTAAGCAGAGTCTCTTTCCTAAAAATATGACTTCCTTAATGTCAGGGACTATGCCTTTTTCATCTTTGTATTCTGGAACAGTATTTGTCAAATGCTAAGTATTCAACATCTCTGGAATGAATGTATGAATGCATGAATGAATGAATGGACGAATGAATGAATGGATGAAAGAATGAAAGAATGAATGAAAAGATGAAGAGACACCATCATTGAGATTACCCTGTTTCCCCAAAAATAAGACCTAGCTGGACAATCAGCTCTAATGCATCTTTTGGAGCAAAAATTAATACAAGACCCCGTATTTTATATTATAGTATATTACATTATTATATTACATTATTACATTACATTATTACATTACATTATATTACATTATATTATATTATATTGTATTATATTATATTATTAGACCTGGTCTTATACTATAGTGAAATAAGACCAGGTCTTACATTAATTTTTGCTCCAAAAGACGCATTAGAGCTGATTGGCTAGGTCTTATTTTCCGGGAAACACAGTCTATGCATTAGAAACTGAAAGCTAGAACTCAAAATGCTCTACAAATAGTAATTGCTAAGTCCAAAGATTGCTTCTCTTTTCAACTTTGGACATAATTGTGATTTCAAAATACTTGGTCAACTGAAGATTGCAGTTCCTGGGGATTAAGTCATTGTTTTAAAAGAGTTTGATTGGTTGCCTTTAATTTACGAGGGAGAGAGAAACACTTCTTACAGACTGCCCTGCAAGCTGGTCTCTGGGATGGGGTGACTGGAGAGTGAAATTTCCTTAAGGAAGGAGCAGCAGTCAGCGCCTGAGTGCTTTCTGCTCTGAGACTGGGTAGGAGTGGAAGCATTAAGCATAGATGTCCAGGAAAACCATCCAACAGTCAGATGTACTAGGACTTAGCATACCGCTCTGCTCTCCGATAAAGAGGTCAGTGTGCCCCCCACGGCCTGGCCAGCGGATGCTACTAAAATTTGAGCACCCTTCACTGGGGATTCCTTGCAGCTACATGAGGAAGGGGAGGACTTGTGATCCAAATGCACCTCTCTTCTCTCTCTAGGACTGATTTCATTTTCTGAAAGAGACATTCAGTCTACGACAGCTGGTTTATGGTCCACTCACTTCTCCAGGGAAATTTAAATCTCAGGATTTAAACACTTTAAGAAATGTAGACGAAAAGCACGCACAGCTTTGTATATATCTCGTGTCATGCCGGAAACACTCTTATTCAAAAGAGGGCCTCCCCTCCTCCCCTCCAGTCGTTCCCCTGCCCCTCAGAAGCTGGTAGGGACACAGCCGCGCACTATTCACTTGGGGATGTGATTTCGGGGTGCACCTGTACAGTATCCCTCCGCACTGAACGGCACACTGAGGTCGTAGTCTGGAGCGCCGGGGTGTGAGGTTAATCCCAGACACAGTCTGAGGATAAACCCTTCCTAAATGGACCCTCAAATGCATAAGCCAGTGATGCTCCTGGCCCAAGGTCTCGCTTAAGTGATGACAGGAAGCTCGGCCCCTCCCCAAGGATTTCTGAGAAGCCCCGGGCGGAACTGCCCTGTTCTACAAACCCAAAACAGCGGGCGTCCCCCCTCCTCCCGGAGCTCTGACTGCTGCCCTGAGATCCATCTGCAGACCTCATCTGCACCTCTCTGGTCGGCTTCACCCCAAAAGACGGACAAGCCCCTCCAGTTCCCTCTCAAACACAACTAGCTTGAGTTTGTGACGGACTTCTTTTGGGCAAACTTTTGGACCAGATAAAACTATTTCAGGTTTTGTGGGCCATACAATTTCGGTCGCAACGACTCAGCTCTCCAGTTTTACTGTGACAGCAGCCCCAGACAGTATCTAAGTGGATAGGAATAGCTGTGATCAGATAAAATCTTCACTTACAAAATGAGGGTCTGGCCTGTAGGCTCTCCTTCCCTGGCCTGTGAACTATATTGAAGGCTTGATGACAACTTAAAAAAATGATAACGTTGTAGAGGGAAATGAAACACTCGAAGCGAAAGATCATCTGCTAAGCGCATTGGTGCTTCTTCCTGGGGGTTCCCAGCTGCCATCGCTCCTTCGCCCGCGCAGGTTTGAGTCCAGGCTACTGGGGCCGACTCATCATTCCTAGGCAGGGGTCTTCTCTCCTCCTTACCTGCATGTCCATAAACCCAGGTTTCTCTCTTCCTGTTAAGCCCCAGTTAGAGGATATCCACAATAAGTTCGAATAATCATCTCTGAAGAGCAGGCCCACTGATCAGAAATCTAGGTCTGGGCTTCTGCCATACTCAGAGTGGCACTTCCCTTCCATTTGTACTACGGAAAGGCTCACCAACATTCTCTTTTCTTGCCCAAAGGGAGGGTCTGCCCCCAAAGACAAATTCTTTCCTGTTCCGTGTCTCCTGGTGTGTTAGAAAAACTACCCAGTCTCTCCCTCCGTGTGTCTCCTGCACTGCTCACACAGAACCCTTCACTTCTCACACTTCTGGTCATCAAACGTGTGGGGTCTTTTCTCCCACACCACGCAATTCTCCACATCAGCTGTGTGTCCAAAATTTAACTCAATTCTGATGCTCTCGACCTGAGATAGTGTCAGATGCCACCGCTTAAGGTCCGAGTCCCACAAGACGCCCCCCCCCCGCCACATTTTAGATGCCAGTAGCCAGTAGTAGGCCCTTAGGTTACCCACAACTTCTGTCCAATTTGGCTACCCCTTGACCCCCTCCTTGGGTTTGCTCACAGACCTCAGGTAAACGTTGACTGACATTTACCGGCTTACTAAAGGATACCATACAGGCTACAGATGACCAGCCAGACGAAGAGATACGAGGGCAAGGCCTCGGAGGGGTCCCAGCAAAGGAAATTGTCCCCGAGGAGCTGGGGTGCGTCACCCTTCCAGCAGGGATGTGTTTGCGACCTAGAAGCTCTCTGAACCCTTACCCTTGGGATTTTTATGGAGGCTTCATCACACAGGCAGGACCAATTGTAGCCCCTGTTCCCTATCGGGGGGAGATAATGAGACATGCCCAGGACATAGTGTTATTCAATAATTATACCCTTCTTTCCTCCGGCCACCATCGTACATGTTTTAGTTTTAATAATGCCCACAAATAAAACAAACTATCCCCACTCATCTCGCCGTGCTGCCTGCCAGGGACTTTCAGCCAAAGACCAGGAGCACACCTCAGTTGCACAACTTGGGCTTATTACGTACTGGATGCCTCAGTGAGATGACGTTGGAAACAACCTCTTCCAGGATTTTGGCTTCAGTGGGGTGATTGAGAAGAGGGTCTAAGAAAGGGGGGCTTGCCTGTACCGGACACTAGGTGTCAGAAAGCAGATATGATTTTATGTTTCAGTGAAGAAATAGCAATTTTAACCAAGAAAATGGGGGTTCAGTATTTCCTGGGTGGCCCAGTAGCCTTGTTTTGTCTGCGCTTAGACAAAATTACACAGGGGCCATGTTTTGTCTCCCTTTTCTCTTTGTCACTGCTGAAATAAACAGAGTGCAGGGGAAAAGCTGACACTTATCTAAATAGTCACTGACACTTATCTAAATAGTCACTGAAATGGAGAGACTGAACAATTATTGAGCACTTACTATACCCAACATGGTGCTAAGCTTTGATCCTCCAATGCCTGCACTAGATTGTCTACGTAAGGGGGAATCTGAAGCCTGATCTAGCAAACTTCTAATGGCGAAGGGCTTCCGGTCTGGTGCCCTGCCACCTCGTCGGTACCACTAGGACCCGGGAATAAATTCCTGCCCTAAATATACTGACTCTAAATAGACTGCCTTCAACTTTCCTTACAAAAGAAAAAGTAAATCCTTTGATCCATAATTAGAGACTGGCAAGATTTGGGTGGGATAAAAAGATGGTAAATATCGTGGGCTTTGTGGGCCATACAAGTCCCTGTTGTGACTATTCAGCTGCCACCGTAGCAGGAAAGCCACCATAGAGCATATGTGAACACATGCATGTGGCTGTGTTCTAATAAAACTTTACTTATCACATCAGTTGGCAGGTGGGGTTTGGCTTTTGGGCGGCAGTTTGCAAACCTCCGATCTAGATTATGAAGCGCCAAAAATGTCAAATCAACTTGGATTTTTACAAAGTGTTTTACATTTGAAATCATTACATATGTGTAAATTGTTCATTTAAAGAATATAAATATGCGTAATAGGTAAACATGTATAAATATAAATGTGGTGTCTTATTTTTACCAGGGGTTTATTTCACATAAACCGCCAATTTCCGAGCATGGCAGAGACTCAGAACGGTGCCTCAGACCCTTTGCTTTTCTGACCCTATATAGTGGGAACTGGGCCTTGAGAGGCCGAAGGGCCTATCTGCCAGCCAGTCTGTGCTTCCTAATGTTGTTCCTCAAAGGATCACTCTTGTTCACTAAACTGAAGCTCCGAGAGGTAAATACTTGTCCTCAGTTCATCCAGATGGTGACAGAGCTGGTGTTAAACCCTACATGCTTTTCACTGTAACCTATGCCTCAATTTAATAAATTATTGAATGGATGGCTCCAGGGCATAAGATCTTTGGGTTCCCTTCTGAATCATCAAAGAAGGAGTACTATACGATGACAATAAACTTAGTGCAAAGTGCATTTTGTTACAGTCTGACTTTTTGGAAAATTGGGGTGGGGTGGTGGTGAATGTGGAAACTGGAGTTCAGTGCTGTAGTAGCGGAGGGGCACTGTATGCCCAGCCTCCGCGGCCAGCTCCCTTCTCATAGATTCCTCTTTCATTAAGGCATAACATAAGGCCCTGGCTGAAATCAGAGGTCACCTACCACCACCACCAGGTCAGGCTGTGTCCATTGGTGACGTGAGGGTGGAAAGATGGGGTGGGGCCTAGGACAGGAAAGGTTGAACTCCAAACCTCTCCAACCACATGCTATGCCATTGCTGTTGGTTAAAAGGAATTTTCAATTAGAATCCTCGTTCGCCAAATATGCAGAAAAAATACAAGTGTGCGTGGGTAGCTGGCACATGTGGAGTCGTGTCATTTTATACTTAAAATTGAATATCATATGCTATTTTTCCATGCCAACTAAAGCACATGTAATGTACACATTATCTTGTACACCCAGCTCCTACATATTTCTATGGATATGGCCCAGTGGGCAATGTTCTGCATTGTAGAAAAGTCCGACCTATGTTCTTCGCTCCCACCAAGCTTAATTTAAAAGCCACCAGGAAATCTCTGAATAACCCAGCCGAGGTGTTTCATTCTTCCAGTCCAGCCAGGACTTGCACCGTCAGCCTGT
The DNA here is from genome assembly GCF_004115265.2 of Rhinolophus ferrumequinum. Lineage (NCBI taxonomy): Eukaryota > Metazoa > Chordata > Mammalia > Chiroptera > Rhinolophidae > Rhinolophus > Rhinolophus ferrumequinum. The sequence goes on along the minus strand of NC_046303.1, from coordinate 7,242,732 downwards.
CCTACAAAGCAAACGTGGACCCCATGATGCATGGAACTGTGTCATTGAGATGGGACGTCATTCTAGGGAATCTTTCCCTAGGAGTTTCATTTGAAAACTTAAGGACAACAAATCAGTCATACGATTCACTTGTGACTTAGTAAAAACACGTCCTCCAAATGCTCCAAATGGAATAAGGCAGAGAGAGACAGTATGACTGTTTTTCCTGAGCCTCTTTCCTTCACCAACCTTTTATTATAGATTATATGTGACACAATAGTATAAAAAACAAAATTAAATAACAATGAAGAAAATGGTAGTTTCTATACATTTTTTGTATGTTTGAATGGGTTGTCATGCGACGGGAGACTTTTGACAAGGACTGTCGTGTCCCGGTTCAACTCTGCCTCCCTTTCATTTCACCCCCTACATTTAGAAAACAAAAATACAGGACTCTCAGTTAAATTTGAATTTCAGATAAGTAGTGATTTTGTTTGTTTGTTTGTTTGTTTATCAGTAAGTCCCAAATATTGCAAGGGATAGGTATACAAAAATTTGTTGTTGTTCGTCTAGATTTCACATCTAACCAGGTATCTGTCAACTCTCCACACCAATCCTTAAGGTTCAGTTCTCACAGAGAGAGGTTTCTGCTTGACAGAATCGGATTGGATTTCCTGCTCAGCCTCATAGGAGCCCTTAGGCAATCTACTCAACCACAAGGTAGTAATTCATTTTGTAGAGAGTTGTTTTAGGGATTAAAAGGAGAGAATGCAAATAAATCCCTACCTCAGGGCCAGGAATAGGCGGCTGCTCAACAAACATTGGCCAAATGCTCATTTCCTTTCTTTCCTTCAACTTTCAGTTCAGCCCCTAAACTTTCCAGAAAGAATGAGGTGCTGCTTCCTTTTCCTCATAGTTGGCCGTCCCAATTTCTACTACAGCATTCATTTTATATCACTTAAGGCCTGTTTTGTAATAATGATGACAGAGATACATCGATTCCTCCCTCCCTCCCTTCTTTCCTCCCTTGTTTTCTTTTGAATCAATCGGACTTGCTTTTACTTCATTTCATTTTCTTCCCTTTCCTAGTTTGGAAGATATACATTCTATTTTTATTATTTTAGTGCTTTCAAAGAAATATGAACTTCCACATTCATTTAACAACCCTGAAGTTTTAAACAATGTCTCACTTTCTCCCCAAACAATACACAGCTCTTAGAACACACTGACAGAGAATACGATATGGTTGCCTAGTATGTTAGCCTTGTCTTGTAATTTCGTCCAATAAATTAGATATTAGGGTTATTGATTTATACAAAATCTGTTTAGATTTACCCATATATTCACAGTGTCTTTGGTTAACATTTTTTCCTGTATTACTTAGACTGTCCTTCTTACATAACTGTCTCTCTTCCTTCAATATGGCCCCTACGTGTTCCTTTAGTAAGGACAAATCGGTGTTACCGCGTTTCAGTTTTGTTTGTACAAAGGTCATTATCATGCCCACATTCTCAAAAGGTAATTTTGCTGGGTGCACTTCATAGGATAATGGTCATTTGTACTTATTGTTTTTAAGATAATACCCTACTGCTTTTAAGAAGCCAGCTGTCTGTGTAAAAACCTTTCTTTTTAGGTGATTTGCCTTCTTCAATGAGCTGCATGCAGCATCAGCATCTCATTTTTCCTTAGCATTTGGCAGGTTCACTCTGCTGTGTCCAGTTACAGATTTCTTTGTATTCACCCTGCTTAACATTTTTTTGACCTTACCAAATCTGATGATTGGTATTTTTCATCAGTTCTGGAAAATTCTCAGCCATTCTCTCTCAAAAAATTGTCCTTACTTTGCTCTCTCTTTCTATTGGGTATTCTGGAACAAATTTAACCTGAATGTCACTTTTTTTTTTTTTTATGGTTTCTTGATGTAGCAGAGTTGTTGAGAAACAGCTGAAGCCAGACTCTCTGGGTTGACTATTACAACTGTCTCTCATTAGGTGTGAAATTTGGGCAAATTTCGTAACCTACGAGTACTTGTTTGCTCATCTCTAAAATGGGGGTGCAGCAGTACCTACCTCATGGCACTGCTGTGAGGGTTCCAAGAGGAATTACATGTAAAATGTGAAGGAAGGTTTCCAGTGTTTGCTTTTACTATTTTTTTTCCTTCTGTGCTGCATTCTAAGCAACTTTTTCAAAAAAAAAAAAAAGTTTTATTTTGCCTAATATGTCCTTTGCGATGCCCGTTCTATTGGTATATTTTTCATTTTCAAAAGTACAATTCTGGTTATTTTTCAAACTGTCTGATCTATTTTTTAGTCATTTACTTTTCCTATATCATTTTATTTCTTCGTATGTTTACATTTGCACCGGCACTTGCTTCTGCCAGGTACCCAGAAACCCTGGGCCATTCTGAAAACTGCTTGTATCGGCCTCCCCTGAATATGTGGGAAAAACACTGAGGGAGGAGATAGGGTAGGGCGAGTTCTCTGACTTGATAAACCTGCTTTGAAATGACTATGAAGGTCTGACAGAAAAGAAACCAAAACGTGAGATTGAGACAGTGGTTTTCATCCTTCAGGGCCCATTGGAAATATTGGGAGAGCATTAAAAACTACGGGTGCCTCGGCCCCTTCCCAGAAGTGGGAGCCATGCTTTGCTGTTCTTCAAATGCTTCCCAGGCAATTCTACTGTGCAGCCGGCATGAAGGCACCAACCAGAGACTCGTGGAAACAACCTGAAACCACTCCAAGGGTTCCCAAGAGGGAGGGATTTCATGCAGAGGATCAGAGGCTGCCAGGGCGCTGGAAGGGCCCAGGGAGTGAACACTAGGGGAGCTGCAGCTGGTTTTTGGAGGAGGGGAACAGGAAGTGCAGGAATCTCCGGAAACCACTGAAGACTACACAGCTACTTACGCTCTAAGGAGGGTGGTTCAGAGCAAGCCTGAGAGCCTCCTCCTGCGTGGCTGGTCTGCTCTCTCCCAAAGCCCTCTGGCCTAAATGCTGTTGACACAGCCAAAGTGATGGCTCTATTTAGTTTCACCTTCAGATTGTCACAGGGACACCTCTTATTATCAGTGGCAACGACCACTACACTCTGTGGCCAAGAGTCTAGAGGACACAGAGGAAGGGAAATGATGCAAATCTGTCAGGTTGAGAATTAGGGGCATGGGACAGGTGAGTCTCCAACATGCAGAGCACAGAGGGGCTCAGGCCCATCAGGAAATCTGAACACCCACATGCTTAGGAGCACTTCACAGATTCAAAAAGGCTTGAGGTGAAGTCTCCCAGTGGAGAGAACTTTTCTTGGTCCTCAAGATTTCCGTAAGTACCAAGACGAAGCGGGAATATCCCTTTTTCCCCCTGTGATGCCTGTAACTTTTCTGGCCGTGCTAAAGAACTCACAAATGAATGGCAAAAAGGATCTGTAAGAAGAGTCTTAGTCAAACGAGTTAAAGGCTATACTTAGCAGAGATTCCGCTAAATCCAACCAGTGGTGTGGCTGCATGATAAGTGCCTTGCAAATGCACCTACAGACAAAGAAAACGCGTCTGATACCAAAGCTCGGGTTCTCTAGTCTTCACAGCAGTCCCTCTGTATAAGCGAGTGAGGGTGTGAAGTCTGTAGGTGTTTTCCAGATAAATCATAATGATTGACCATCAGCCCTTGCAAAGAGACTGACTGGAAAATAAGAGAAGCCCCTCTCATGTTGTGGCTCTCCTCTTATTCCCTCTTCCGGCGAGTAACCACCCTCCTGGTCACTTCTACAGCCTCTTCCTCTTCCTCTTTCTCCCCTATGCTTCTCCCAACCTTCTTCTCCTCTTCTTCTTTTCTTTACCTTCTTCCTGTTCAAGTGTTTGGTAGTGGAGCTGGGCTGAGATGTGGTCAGATGTGTGAGGTTTCTCAGTGGTGGCGCAACCTCAGCTTCTCTGCCCGCCCGCCCAGGGGGAAAACATCACCCGAGAGTCAGGCAGGCACATCTGAACCTCCCAGACTTTCCCCTGTCATATCAATATTGACCGTTCATTGCTTGCCAAGATGATCCTAAGTACTTCTATAAAGAGCTCTTAGAGCCATGATTTACATGTAGTACGTTTGTGTGGTATCATTACGAAAATGTTCACAACTACCTTACAAAGCAGACAATCTTACTATCTCCATTTTATAGATGAGGAAACGATAGGCTTAGGGAGATCAACTCTCTGGCTCAATTTCAAGCAGCTAATATCCCGATCAAGTGGCAAGCATCCCGCTGTGTGCTGTTTCCCTGGTTGGAGCATGTTTATGCCGCTGGTTCTGCCATTACAGTCTAAGAAGGCCATTGGCAAACTGGGGTGTCCAGGGAGTCTGGCCATCTGAGGAAGGTCCCAGAAACCATGCTATCTTTATCACCCGCACCAATGATGAACATTTATGAAGTGCAATTTCTATACATGTCCTATGATGTGTTTTATGTAGGTTATAGGCATGCAAGTAAAACACTTAGTACAACAACTTTTTGAAATATGTAGCATTATAATCATCCAATTTACAGACAAGGAGAATGAAGTATGGGGATATTAATGAAGTAACTTGCCCAAGATGGTCCAGCTAGTAAATGATAAAGGTAGGACTCCAGAGCCAAAGCTCAGAATCCTACACTCTGGGGGAAACCTTAGTTATAAGCCTGAATAAGAAAAGATGGTAGGGTACAGAAACTGAGAAAAAAAGAGCAGATAGAAATGTTCAGTTGATGAAGAAATAGCACTTAGAAAGGAAAGCATTTATATAGTATAGCTGCCAAGAACAGAATTATGGTGAAGTAGTTACAGGGAGGCTGACTTCTGTACAAATATAATGAAGAACTTGTCTACAATAATTTTTGTCTAACAATATCACAGACTGCCTCGTAAAACAAGAGGGGAATTCTATGGTGCTGGAAGTGTCTGGATATGAAAAACTTCCCAAATTGAAAAGAACATTGGTGTGTGTATGAACCTCTGAGATACCATATGACCTCTAAGATGCTTTGGATCTAGAAGTCAGCTCATTTGAATCACCACAGCAGCACAGCAGATTTAAGGATATAAGGCCATATCGAAGCATGAGGAGGAAAAATGGTTGAACTTAGGTAAAAAAATTAATTCAGTCACTGAACCGACCTCTGCATTCAGTCTCTGATTATGCCAGCATTTCTTTTCAACTGTCTCCTTACAAATGACTTGGCAAATAAGTCGGCCCCAAATATTCTGCGTTCTAATTAAGCAGAGTTGTTCTTCCTGACTTTACTTTTATATTACAAATACACGTACTTCCTCTGCAGTGTAATGGGAGCACCAACTAGGTAGTGACAAAGTGAGGTGCCATTTGCAGGGAGTAGTGAAAGCTAAAGCTGAGCTCCCGAGATCTGGGAAAATGAGGAATGGTGTCATATCTGAGAAGAAGGCAGTGCTTGCGGGAAAGGCATGTGTCCAGGCGGGAAAGGCAGGTTACCTCAGGAACTGGTGCGGGGGGCAGGGAGGCATAGTCAGGGTATTGCTCCCATATAGACGAGCTCCTTTCCTTGCATAACCACTGGCTTCTTTATGCGAGATGGCCAGAGCACTGACAGGATGTCAAAGCCCACATGCCTTGCGTAAATACCCATTCAAATAAGTAACAATGGCTACCGTTTTCATGTTTCATAGCTTACAATGCATATCAGGTATGGCATCTCATCCAAGCCTTCTCAACATTTTACACACTAAGGAACCTGTGTACTTAAAGGCTTATAAAGAATCTCTCACATATAGTGTCATGTTTACCTTCCAAACGACCTTGAGACGGAGGAGTTATTGAATTGTATTTTTAACTGAGACAAGGCAAACTATACAGAGATGCACAAGCCACAGCACCTATTCTGAGTGTTTGCTGCAGTTTTGTTTCTGTCACCGAAGGCATTATCGTCGGGCAATTAAGAAATATAGGGCAATTCTGCATGGTGGAGAAATATTAGAACTTACAGGCTAAAAAATGTTTTTATGACTATGAAGATAGCATTCTTATTATGGCAGAAAATTTGGAAAACTTTGAAAGAGTATGCAGAAAGAAATAAAATTCATGATCCAACTGCCCAAAGCAACTACTCTTAGATAACTTGATATGGTCCCTTTCAATAAATACATATATTCATATTATAGAGATCATAGTGTAGAAACCGTCTTGTCTTTATTTATCACAGGAATTTTCTATCTGATTTAATATTTCTTCCTAAGCATCATGTTAGTGACACAGTAGGTCATATGGATATAACATAATTCATGTATTGTTAACAAATCTCTTTACATCTAGTGTGTACATTTGCTACGCACTGCTGGTACCTCTTTTAGTAAAGAAGAGAAATTACTGCCTCAGAGAATGATTACTATTTATGAACTGCCATACGTTGCCCAGTTTCCAGAATTGTGGTCCCAATTTCAACTCTAACGAGCAGTGTCACCTCATCTTTGCCAGCATTAAAGATTATCACGATATTGTACTTCACTGATTTTATAGATGAAAAAGTTCTTATCATTATTTTAATTTTCACTTATGTGAAAATCCTTGCTGTCACGGTCCCCTTTCCTTGTTAGCACCACCCATTGAAGGCAGGGATACAGTAACTAGATGTTTCCTGCCAAGGGTGAAGGTCAGACAATCACAAGGGGCTCTCCGGAGGCATGGTGAGTACTTACGGGCGGGGAGGCTGGGGTACCCAAAGCAGGGGCAGGGGCTACAGTGTGTCTGTTGTTTGTCCGTTGGCCTCTGTTTCTTCCATGTGGAGGATTTTTTATTGAGTGAACAGTCTCTGAATGCCTGTTGTGTGCCCAGCATGACTGCACTAAGCATTTTCTCAGCATTTGTTTCGCAGCACGGATTCTCTGTTCACAAAGTGCTCTCTGCGGAGGGTAAAACAAGGACGGGTTCCAAGTAGAGAAACTGACATACCAGGTGATTTGGAGGGAGCCCCACTGGCAATGCTTCCACCGGTGGTACTCACTTGAATCATATTCACTCTTCATCACAGAAAATGGAAGTAGAGCTGTCTTTCACCATCGCTTGTCTTCCTTTGCAAAATGCTTTCTGTCCTTATTCTTTTCATGTGACTCATTGAAAGTGTCATATGGAAAACTTGAAATGCACAGTACAATAGGGAGCGATGAACTCCATGTATCCATCGCCCAGCTATGGCAACTTGACTTACAACTTTATTCTACCTCCTCCAAATCCCGACACCTGAATCCGATGTAATATCATTTTACCCATAAATATTTTGATATGTATCTCTAAAGAGAAGAACCCTTAAGAAACAAAACTGAAATCCTACTATCTTTCCCAAAATAATTGTTTAATATGATCAAATAGCCAGCTACTGTTCACATTTTCTGATTGCCTCGTACCTTTTCTTCAGTTGGTGTCTTGCGTTGGATTGCAAACAAGGTCTAGGCATTGCTTTTGTTGACTTGTTTAGTGATCTTTGAAAAATCTAGAATTCTCTCCTGTCCTTCGCTTTTCTCCAGTGGCAGCTTTGGTTTCTCTCGGTGGGAAATTGTATTTGAGACCCACAGCCTGGGTGCTAGGGATGCTTACGTCACTGTGATGGTCATTAATTCTTGACAGAGCTAGGCAGCAACAGGAAGTTTTTCTTGTTCCGCTTACACTATTTTAATTGGCTCTTTACTTCTGTATATAACAGGATGGTTGTTTCTCCTGAGTTTCAGAACTCCACACCTGCTTAATTAAATATTCAGTATGTTTCTTACAACTAATGGTGGTCTAGGTTCTTTAGGGTGAGAGTGGAGATGGGTCACCACATGATCTGGCTCTTCCTTTATACTCTGCAACATCCATGAATCAAAACGGAATTGAAAAAGGAGTGGGTGACACTGAAATTACTTGGAGTAAAACGACAGAGCTCCAAGGGTCTACTGAGGTACTCCAAGTTGAGCTTTTAGTTTTGTAGACAGACACACCCAGGAGAGAGAGGTGACTTGCTCAGGGACATCTAAATGAGTAGTTCTCACATTTGAACATGGTCAAGAATTGCCTGGAGGACTTGTGAAAACACTGCTGAGCCTTACCCAGAAGTTCTGACTTAGTCGGCCTGGGTGGGGCCCTGGTTGATGGTGACACTGATTGACTTGGAGTGGCACCAAGCTAGAGGTTTCCTGATAAACAACAAAAGTGAGTGTCTTGCTGGCCACAGCCCTGCTGGAGTACAGATGAACTCACTCTGAGCTACCGGGGAACAGATGCTGGAAAGATCACGTCCTGCGGTCCAGAGCAGGTACACTGTGTGTTGGCTATGTGGTTGCCTGAATAGTGTGATTCACGCAGAAGACTGGGCCGCCTCCTGGAGTCTACGCGGTGTCTTCAAGTTTTCATCACAGATTAATTCCTTTAGGTTAATTCCTCCTTTTAAAAATCAGTTCTTTAAGAAATTTATCTACTTCTGCCGACGAATTTATGCCATTGATTTCAATTTAAGCCAGTTTCAAACACCGCCAGGAACCTTTATGTTAGTCGCCTAAGTGCAGGCAATTTCTCTGAAACCCCATAGCTTCTGCTTGTATCCCTCCTTGGCCTTGAATACTCCCTAGAGGATACGTTTAGATATTCTTGAACAGGGAGTGATCTAGCAAACAGGTATCCCAGAGAGGCAAATTCTCAGCTCCAGATAAAAGAGTACACTGATTTACCTGAATGACAGCTGCAAGCTTTGAGTAAATGCAGCTGGGATGTTAGAGGTTTAGAGACCTGAGTCCTCTGATATGGGAAAAACAGATGACAGATACCCAAACAGGCAGGACAAACACATCCACTGCGTAACAACTCAGGACTCTCAGCCCCAGAGCCACCGTTGGGACGAGGTGCCTAGACGCGTTGTAACGCTCCCGTGACATCTGTTCTTCGTCTCCCGTTTCCTACTTGCTAAGTCCTAACATTTGAAGATCCCAGGGAGATAGACTCTCCCAGAGAGAAGTCCCAAGGAAAAGTGGGTGGGGACATTACTGAGTGACAGAGACACTGGCGGGACACATGGAAGAGGAGTGATTGGGTGCCACCTGTGGTTCCCTTGGTAACGGTGACATTCACCTCCGTATTCCCTGCGCTGGCCCTAACAGGCACATATGCTGTTGAAGGAACAAGGACCCAAGGGCTCATGCTGGTGGTTAAGGGACTCAGGGTCCTCGCATGTGTGCCTGCTGTGTGTGAGACAGGTGATAAAGAGTACGAAAGAAACAAAGACAAAAAGGGTACTTTGGGGGTCAATTTTGCCTACTTAATATTGCTGTTGTTTGGACCGTAGGAGCTAGACTGGCATTCATTCCTCACACCACCTTTGTCTGCTTCTGCGAATAATGTATCAGGTTGTGAATCAAAAACCATTTCTTTTCAAAGCAAAGCTGGTACTTGAAAGGTGGCAAAGAGTGCTTGGCTTTCTGGGGGCAATGCATGAGCAGATGGGGGACAGTATTTTAAAAAACAAGACATCTCTGAAAAACGTGGTATTTAATTAGTGACTGCCAACAAAATGCTGTGTATTAAGTCACCCCAAGACTCAGTAGCATGAAGCAGCCGCTGTTTACCCTCGTGGACCTGTGGCTTGCTGAGGGTCGGCCAGTTGGCCTGGGCTCAGCGGGTGGCTCTGCACATCTCAATCCGGCTTGCTCCCACATCCGGTATCTGCTAACCATGCTGGGCAATGCTGGGTGGTTCAGTTGCACCCAGTTGTGCTCTTTCTCCTCTGCCTGGGACCAGCGGCTATCCCAGCATGCTCTTCTCAGGGTCATGGTGGAGTCATGAGAAAGATGCAGAAATATTGTCTCTTAAAGCCTAAGCTCCAAACCAGCACGGTGTCACTTCTACCTTAGCCTATTGGCCAAAGCAAGTCACCTGCCAAATACAAAGCCAAGGGGCTGGAAACACATTCTGCTCCTGCAGTGGGAGGGACTGCAAAGTCACATGTCAGAGGGTGTGCATTCAGGGAGGGGTGAGGCATCCGGCAAATCATGTCCCTGTCGCAAATATATACAGTGCGTTTTCAATTAAGCTAAACATTGGTTCTGATATAAAAACATCAGACAAAATGCCATTAGATTCTGGTGCTAATTTACGCTGTCTTATGCATACATTGTTAAAAACAAAATCCATAGCCTAAGGGATATCTGTTCGGTGCTGAGATTTTTCTTCCTGTTTTGCTGCCTAGATTCTTCTAATTCTTTTTCTGCGTTCCACATGGTCCCCACGTCACACTTGTCTGCACTGAGGTTTATTACTTTATGAAAATTCCCAGACCCTGTATCTGCAATTGCTCCATATCTTTAAACATGCCATTTTCAGTACATGCTATCTTTTTGCTAAAGAACCTCTAATTCACAGTGCAAAGTACCCATTAGCTATATACGCATATTGATGTGACTGAAATCTTATTTCTGTACTTGAGTATTCTGTGTAATGTCAATCATCATCTACCCTGGGCCCTTTCCATCTCTCTGCTATCTTGTTGAACAATTCTGCAATATTGATAATGTAATTTCCATTACGCAAATGGAGAAACTGAACCCAGACTGATTAAATAAATTGCTTAAGACCAAATTGGTAATAATATCAGGATTCAAATACAGTTGTGTTTGGCTGCAAAGCGAATGGTTTTTCTATTATTTTTCTGCCTGTCTTCCATTTCATCATCCCTTTCCAGCCACTGCTGCCCTTGGCCCCACCCCAGACCTGGAGGTCTGGATTTTCCTCTGAGATACAGTGAAGGATAGGTTTGATGGCAGGTATTTTGGTGACAAATGTGGGTGGTAATCCTTTTTATTCTCTTGAGAGCCTATAGGTTTGGCAGGGCATATGCTATTTTTATCCTCTATAAAGCTGAGGGGGTAGTACTTTGAAGTGAAAAGATTTATACAGCCAATAAGTGGCAGAGCTAGGCTCAGGCTATTGTTCTCCTATATTATTTAAATTACTATATTTATTCAGGGTCATTGACAGAGTCTGCAATTTTGCTAATGGAACTACCGTGTTTCCCCCAAAACAAGACCTAGCCGGAAAATCAGCTTTAATGCATCTTTTGGAGCAAAAATTAATATAAGACCCAGTCTTATTTTACTATAATATAAGACTGTGTCTTATATCATATCATATCATATCATATCATATCATATCATATCATATCATATCATACCATACCATACCATATCAGATCATATCATAAATATCGGGTCTTACATTAATTTTTGCTCCAAAAGACACATTAGAGCGGATTGTCTGGCTAGGTCTTATTTTCGGGGAAACATGATAGCCAGTTAACTTGACTCCAAAGGGCTGTATTTTGCTATCATGTTCCAGAAGAGTTTGGGACTAGTAACAGAGGAGGTGTTCCTCACACTGTTACGAGAAAAAGGTAGTGGGTAAAAGACAGTTACTATGCAGTCTTATGGTCTACTAGGTTCTAGAGTGTTAGATGTGTAACAGGATTGTTTAATAACTTGGACCTCCTGGAAACTAACTGCTGGCTACACAGCTTGTTGGGCAATTCTGCATTCTTTGGTGAGTTACATTCTATTGCTCAGGTAGCCATGTACTGTAAATCATATTTTTCTTTCAGTGTATACGGTTCCCTTCTTAAGAATTTCTGTTTCTTAATGAATTTTCAACTTCTATTTACTTGTATCCCATTTGTTATAAAAGAGGACCTAAAGTTGCTGAACATTCAGCTAGGTTTTCAACTCAGACTCTGTATCTAAATATTAAAGAGAACTTCTTCCCACGTAGACTGGAGATCAACAAAGTGCCTCCCACGGGGCCAAGTGTGTTAGGAGCGTTTATTAGGTCAGCTCTATCTATATATGGTGCACAGGACAATACGTGAAAGGTTCCCTAGCCAATAAGCTTCAATTGTCCATGGTGGATAAGATCGAAAGGGAACAAAGCTATGTCCAAACCATGGGTGTCTCTGATTACGAATGGGCCTTCCTAATTATGTGTGTCTCTGAGTAAGGTTAAAATTTACAGCATTTATTAAACACATAATAGCCATCAGCAGGGAATGTGGCCCAGAAAAACGTGGACTGAGGTCTTGTCAGAAGAATGAGAGCTGCTTTCAAATCTACAAAAGGGAAAAGCTATGCTCCTTTCTTCTAGTCTAAAGCGCACGGTCTAAAATAGAATCAATAAAAGATAAATACAAATACATCTCTTACTGTCACCTCCCTTCCCCCCATAAGTTACATAGATGAAGACATCTCTGAACAACTAGGACTAGATAATCAAAGTCTACGTGGACGTTGTGTATGTGCTGATTGGCTGCAACAGAGAAGGGTTATTCATTAATAAACTTTTCAGAGTCTGGTGTCTGTCCTTTGTGTCTCTTGCTGTTCCATCCCTTGACGTTTCCTGACTCCTCCTTCTCTCCCCTAATCTTTTCCAGCCTACCAAATCCCTTCCATCCTTCAGTTCCATCTCAAAGGCAGCATCTCCCCCTAAAGCCTTCCTGGGTTCCTCCCCCCAGCTTAGAGTGTTCTCCCACCACTCTGCTCTCAAAGCCCCATCTCGTTCTACCTTCATGGATTTCCATCGCACGCTTCTGCCTCCCTCACTACATTATAAGCTACTGAGCACAGGACTGTGTCTGCTTTTACTTTGTGTCCCTCATTCATTAACATATAATATTTACACATCTCTTGGGAAAACATAAGCACCTTAAATTAAATGCAGTTTTTCAAAGGTGATAAATACACCAGGAAATAAGTCCCCTGTTTCCATAGCTTTGCAACGTATTCTTTCTCTCTGGCATGAAATGGATCAATTATATGGAAAGTTCCATCATTAAAAAATTCATACAGAGTTAAAGAGATTAGAAGACTTAAATTTAACAAATAGTCAACACAATATTTAGTGTTTACTATGTACCCAGCATCACACTGATACTGGACTAAACAGTCATGGTCACTGCCCTCATGGAGATTCTTGTCAGTGAGGAAAATGCTCAATCAATATACAAATCAACAGAAACATTTACAGTTAGATGTCCTCAATGGCTATGAAGACAGGGAATGGTGATTCGGGATAATCTAGAAGCTTCAGAGAAAATGTGCCCTAGAAAATCATTTCTGCTGGTGGTCCTGACTTGAGACGAATGGAGTGACATCCCTTTGTGGAACTTCTTGAAAAAGCCACTGGTAGGCAAAGGAAAGCTGACATTTGCCCTGAGCAGGAATGAGAGATAAACTGGTACTGGGAGCTCATCCACATTAAGTCTTGGCTCTTCTTAGATCACAAGGGCGATGGAGAACACGAAGACCTGTTTGGCTCACAGAACTTAGGGGATATTGTGAAGTTTCAGGTGCCCAGTGGCAGCTTGGAATGTGCAGACACAGTATGTCAGGCAGAGCCCCACTGTGGGCTTCCGTGACAAGTGTCGTGGGGACATTACTAGAGGTAGGACGAGTAGCCACCTCTACTATTTGTAAATGTGTAAATGGGGAGTTTCATCGGATGAGCTTAACTTTCTCCTGTGATCTGGCGAGGCTGACGTCTGGAGCCCAGCCAGTTTGTACTTGAAAATGTCCATGCAGATCTGGGTGGTTCTGACATTACAGACCCAGAGGTTCTGCCACACGTCACTTTCTTCTCTCGGTACAATGAAAACACCAAAATCACAGCCACCTGTATTAGTTTCCTAGAGCTGCCCTCACAAATGACCACAAAACGTTTATTCTCTCACAGTTTGGAGCCTACAAGTCTGAAATGAAGGGCTGTGCTCCCTCCGAGGTCTCTAAGGGGGAAAACTTCCTGTGTCTTCCAGATTTTGGTGGCTCCAGTCATTCCTTGGCTTGTGGCTGCAACACTGCAATCTCTGACTCTGTCTTCACATGGTTTCTCCTCTTCGCTGTGTCCCTCCTCTGTGTGCCTCCTCTGTGTCCCTTGCTGGTGAGCCTTTCTGAAGGACACTTATCATTGGGTTAGGGCTCACTTGGTTGATCCAGGTTGATCTCATCTTGAGATGCCTAAGTTAATCACATCTGCAAAGATTCTTTTTCCAAATAAGGTCACATTCATAGGTTTCTGGGATTAAGACTTGGGCATATCTCTTTGGGGGCTGGCCACCATTCACCCCCACTATTCCAGCCTACTCAGAAAACATGGGAAAGGCAAAGAATTTCTACTCTCATTACTTATAGCAGTTGTAGCTGCAAATGAACAAATACAGAATATGAACTGCAATGCTATAATGTCATTTGAGCTGAAAAAAATATTTAAGGGGAAAATAGTCCAGGGGAAAAATACTGAAACTAAGTCAATGACATACGTTTGAGATTTCTAGCAAATGCCTTTCCCCACTGTCCAGTCTTGGAATGGTGAGGACCACGTACTTTCTGAGTATTCTATTGTAAGGCCCTTGAGGGCTGAAGTGAATTCTGTGGTCAGAACCCAGAGAAGCTACTGATGTTAGTCTTTGTGACTTTTAAAGAAGCTGAAGTGTCAGCCAGAAGGTCAGAAAGAAACACCTCCAGCTGCTTGCTCAGCGAGAGTATTGCAGGGAGTTCTGCTGTTTGGGCCCTAGGTAGAAGTCTAGGTGAGTGAAGAGGTGGAGTAAGATCTGACTGCAAAAGCCAGGTCTTTGTTAAATTACAGAATCTTAGATGGTCATCTTATTTGACCATCAGATTCAGTGATGAGTTTTCTGTACAACAATCTGCCAAGAGGTTTTTTGACCCCTGTTTGGATGTCTGGTGCCTCTTCCCTCATTCAGCCGAATGGTTAATAGTAGCTTCGTGTATCCATTCTATAGTAACGTCTAACAGGGATCTCATCTGTGTTTAATCATGGACAACCTGGTCCTCGTCTTCCTGTATAGAGCACCACGATGCTCCCAGAAACTTAGCTCTTCCCTCCCCGAATCCTGACGCTTTGCCACACATATGAGAGTCATGAGTCACTGCTGTAGGAAGGGACTCCATTTTCTAGTCTTAGAGCTCTTCTTGGCCCTGGTTAGAATGTACAGTGCAGAGGCGGCTGGGTAGCAGACCAAGAAAAAAGCGGCTGAGAACGATACAGGAAACGAAGGAAGTAAGTGGCACCTCCACGCACACTGGAAATTTCTATAGGAAACTACTTTAGCCCCTGTGGGATCGGGCAAGGGGATACACTTTGAAGGGAAGCAGTGAGGGAATGAGAGCATGACAAAGCTTGAATCCTCCAGGGTTTCCATGAGAAATAAGGCAAGGATGAAGAGAAGCAGGAGCAGCCCTGGGAAACAGGGGCTGGCAGGAATAACTGAGGAAGTAGGCCCTAAAGAACGTCAGAGCCAGGCTGGAACCGACATCCCAGGGGCTGGCTGGTCCTGGGAGGGTCGTTGATCAGAGAGCTACATATAAATTAATAGGAGGGCATGGAGTGAAGATAGGAGTGCCAGAGTAAGGGAAGATGGACGGGGTTCAGGGAGGCTCAATACGCCGAGGGGGGCTGGGAAGTGGGCCAGGGACCAGGCAAAAAAGCAGTCAGAGGGAAGGCTCCTAGGAGAGGGCTGCCCCCCAGCTGCTCAGCCAGGGATCCCTGAGTCCAGGCAGCAGGCACTTACCGATGCCAGCCCCTCGTGCCCTTCGATGGCTAGACATGGTCCACTCAGGGCTAGGTCTACCTGGGGTTGAGCCACGTAACAAACTCTCAGTGTGATTTCCAATCTCAAAAAAGGGGAGTTGAGGACTTAAAGTTCAAAAAGTGAAAAAGAATTAAGAAAAGGGCTCAGGACTCTAGGACAAATTAAATGTGGGTATTTAAATGGTAATGCAGTTTTATTTTCTAATATACTACAATCTGATGAATTGCTTCGCAAACATTTATTGGCTTCAGAGTGGGTCTATTTTAATGACCCCCTCAAGTCTCCAGCTTGCATTCAAATTAATTGCCTTTCAGCACTGTGGTAACTGGTCGTCGAGATACAAACCAGCACGTAGAGAAACGAATAGCAGCTGCCCAGCAGCTCGGAGGACAGCAGGGATGTCCCCTTCTGTCACAGGAGGAGGACTTGTGCCTTGCTGCACCCCTGGGAGGTGGCACTCAAGATCTGGGTCTCTGTGCACCACCTGTTAGCTGAGTGAACCTGGGCAAGTTGCCTGTTTCCTGAGCCTCAATTTCTTCATCTGATATTTGGGATAAAACACTCACCTCCTAGACATCTTGGGAGGATTAGAAGTAATGTGTGTGAAATTCCCATCACAGCTCCAGGAACAAAGGCTAGGGCCGCTGTTGTTAACTACAGATCATGCTAGAATAGAAACGTTCACTGTTGGTGACCAAGCATGAACCCAGAGGCACCTGGGACTGGGGGTCAGGGGGGAGCCTCAACCGATTGCCCGGCTCACTTCTCAGTAGCTGTGACTGGAGGAAGGGCTTTCTGCTTTGCGTCAGCTTATATTTCACATTCACCCGGGAGGCTGGTGTCTCTCAGCCACAGATGTTGGCAAATTCTCAAATGAAATGCCATCTTTTCCTTAATGAAGAGGCTCCGTGTTCTCAAAAGTCACGGAGGTCATCTCTCCAGGTCATCTCTGTGGCATCTGGATTTGTTGGCAGATTATTTTGGGCTCCAAGACAGAGGTGAACGATTTTTCCAGAACTCTGTTTAGATGTGAAGGGAAGGTATGATTTGAACAGAATACCTTTAGAACTTCTGGAAGAGCGTTCCCTCATTGTTGGCTTAGCTTGCTGAGGGCAGAGAGTATGGCGTAGGCTTCAAGGGAAAGTATTTTACCCACAGCCCCTTGTTTTGTTCACTTCAGAATTCTGCCTACAAGAACAGTGAGTCAAGATTCTGGCTGACTGGAGTCATTTGGATAAAGTATTAAAAACAAACAAACAAAAAAACTACTTATAGGAATAGCTCAAATTAGACAGCAGAAATAAAATGTTTTCTTGAATATTTTGTACCTGTCAATGTAGCAAATTTGGCACTATAAACCTATATCCACAAATATTTCATGTCATATGAACACACTTTTTGTGGCTACCACCTTCTGAAAAGAATCCAAAATATATAAGATGCTTAATTTACAAAAATGTTTATCATAGAGCTATTTATAACAACAGTAAGTTAGAAACACCCCATCAGTGAAAATGTAGTTCAATAATGTTGAAGATGTCCAGTTGATCAGATGTTATGTAGTCATTTGAAAGTATAGAAGCTTTAAGACTAACTACTTCAATTATACTACAAGTGAAAAATATGGGCTGAAAATTGAGGTACAATGTGATTATAACCATCTATCTCACTAGTAACATAGATACATAAAAAATACTAGCAGAAAATACATTAAAATATTTAAGAATGGAAAAATTCAGTTCATCTTCTAAGTTTTCTTTAGTTTCTGCAATTTAGTTGCCTCTCTTTTGTAATAAAATTAGAAACAAAGAAAGAAACAGACACACGGAGAAAGGAGAAAGAAGCAAAACCCTGGTAGTGATTATGATAAAAAGAAAATAATGTAAAAGATGGGCATTTGGATAAGTGCAAGAAATGGTCATCGAGGGACAGAACGGAAGAAACCCTGCTTGTGGTAATCTTAATGCAATGCATCCAGCGTGAATCGCGTGGCATGAAAATGAAAAAGCAGCCTTCTCCAGTGACATCCTCTCTTTGCCTTATTACAGTTGTTTTCGTTCTTCGCTGGGCTGTAAGGAAGCTTGGAGGAGAGCAAGTCACTAGCACTGCTGAATACCAAACTTTGTGTGTGTGAAGCCCTCCTCCCTTACCAGCTCCCTGACAGGTCCTTCTCTGTCTTTTGGGGTTGCGGAGGTCAAGTAGGCCAGATCACGTGGTGAGGGTGGCCAGACCACTGCAACCCTGGGCACTTGGGAATTCCAGGAACACAAACCCCCAGACTGAAGTTCCCCGGGAACATGGCACAATCCTTGGATAACAAGATATTTGCAGCAAGATTCCCATTAAGGAGATAACGTGTGAGGATCAGAACTCACAGCACACGTTAGTACCTACAGGCGTACAGGTCAGTGCAAAGCTCTTCCCCAGAATGGGAAGACTTCACAGTGCTCCTTAATTTGGAGAAGAGAAAATAGTGACAAGGCGATGTGGCTCTTGCTTGGTACGAAAACAAAGCTTCTTAGTTTCAACCTCATGGGGCCGCACGTTTAGCTTTCATTTACCTTATGAGTAACCAGGAGCTGTACAGTCAGAAACAATGACTGTAGAAATAAGAGCTCGAACCCCAAATGCTGCTGGCAGTTGGAACTGGTGTTTTTGATTAGTGAGGCTACAGCTCTAAGTTCACTTGAAATCGTCTACACATCATTTTTTGTTTACAATTTTGGTTGAAGACCCAGGAGTTTCCTTTCAAACTTCAGAAATAGGACAGGCCCAGGAAGATGACTGTGAGAGAACAAACTCGAAAAAAAGAAGGGAGGGGGACGGTCCCATGTTCCTTCGTCGTATAATGCCCTCAAATGGATTTCTTTAGAGTTGACAGTTCTGTTTTGTTGTTTCCATAAGGCTTCTGCTATTTTCAGACAGACTTTTTTTTTAAAAAAAAACCTACCCTGAGGCTGTCCTTAGCGTGAAGCTGTCATTCCAGAATCTTTTCTCAAAATATTTTGGATGAAATGCTGCTTAGTTTTCCCTGAATGATTCAAGTGAAGGATCCTATTTGTTTTCGATGAACATGACAGAATGTAGCTTGTTCTAAGGAAATCTCAAAGGCAGGAAAACCATTTGTCCAGCAGCCTTTTCTCACTGTTCTGCCCCTTTGGGCTGGAGCTGGGGCTCATCCTGGTTGCTCACTGGTGTCCTTGCAGAGGGGTACACGAGGGTGGGCGCAGAGTGTGGCTGTGCCACTGGTGGGCTGGCTGTCCCTTCTCTGGAGAGCTCCTGCAGTAGAGGACACTTCTGGACTGGAGCAGAGAACTGATATTTAGCTGCTGACTCCTGGGTGAGGTCACGGAGGTGCCTGGGGGAGCTGCAGTGTCTTCCTCAGTTTCAACGGCGTGTTGGACCCATGAGCTCCAGGTTTCTCTCTAATGTTAAGATTCTATGACTTTGCCTTCTGATCCCTGGTGTAGGTGTTCCTCTGGCCCTGAAGACACAGTGGTGAATCATACAGCTTTGGTGGCTCCTTCATTCCTGGGACAAGGGTGGGTATGGAGGACCACAAGGAACAAGGGAGAGGACGGTGAATGGGAAGCAAAGACGAATGAAGGACAAGGTCGGTGGGTCCAGGACTTTAACAAGAGTCTGGCCAGGTCACCCAAAGCTCCCTGTTACCGACACCAAGGCCACCGAGCTGGCGCCCAGGGATCTGAGTCAGACTTCACTGCTCTGCTCCCAACATGCAGGCAGCCACGCAGCACCATGGATTCTACCTTGGTTCCTGCCCCTTATTCATAATGGTGATCTCCTCTTCCTCATCACAAGAGGCCCATTAAGACACCAGTTTTTTTCTCTCCCTTTCTTTAATGCCTTTATTGAGATACAATCCATATACCATATAAGTCACTGTTTTAAATTACACAAATCAGTGGTTTTTAGCATATTCATAGAGTTGTATATAATTTCTCTTTTGTATAAGTGGAGGAAGGAACAGAATATAATTTATATTGATTATTATTTCAGATAAGTCTGGACTTATTGTTTTCTTTTTAAATCTGTCATTTACCATGTTTCCTGTTTATTTTTCCTTCCTGCCTTTGCTTGGATTTATTGGGTTTACTGTATTCCATTTTCCCTTCTGATAGTTTGTAAGGCACACCAACTTCTATTTACCAAGTGATTATTCTTAAATTTTCATCAAGAACTCAAAATCATATATATATGATCACATATATGTATATATATGTATATATATATAAATCATATATATATAATTTAAAATCATATATACGTATATGTATATATATATGTGTGTGTGTATATATATAGTTGTTAAAATCATATATATGTATATGTATATATATGTGTGTGTGTGTGTGTATATATATGTATATATATATATAGTTGTTTCTCTACAGTAAATACTATCTTTAACACCTCCCAGTAAGACAAAAATCTTAACATACAAGTTCTCTTTTATTTTTCCCATTCCCTCCATGTTGAAACCATCAGGCATTATAGTATTGTGGGGGGAGTAATATTTTAGATGTAATTGTGTTTCATTTATATATTGATTCACTACAATATTTTTGGTATCTTATATATCCTTTTTCATTTTGCTGGAATATACACCAATAATTCAAGGAGGATCTGAGAGAGGTAAGCTTTCTGTGCGTTCATGTATCAGAAAATCTTTCATCTTCTCTCCCTCTTGAATGATAGTTTGGTTGAAAGCAGAATTCTAAATTCAAAGTTGTTTTTCAAAACCGTTCATATTTTTTTCCCCCAGCATTCAATATGTCAAAAGTCTGATGCTGATTTATTTTTAATTCTTTTATAGATTATCTGTTTATTTTTTTTAATGTTTGGTTTCATTCAATTAATAATTATTTATTAAGAACCAATTATGAGACAAACTAAAGAAGACATAAGAAAATGAAGGAACATATTATGTTCAGGGACTAGCAGACTCAATACTGAAAGCTATCAATATCTATAATTTCAATGCACATCCATTAAAAACCCCAGAAATGTTTATAAGCAGTTTCTATAATTGATATAGAAAGTCAGTATAGCTCAGGTGATCTTAAAGAAAAGAAAGCTGGAAAAGCCATACTACACATACAATGTATAACACTACCTGATATAAATCACAATGGTGATTTAGACAGCGTATATTTGCACACGTGTAGATCAATAAACCAGTAGTCCATAGTGGAGTCCTTAAAATGAACTAACTGAGTCATATCTTGTCACCTAATTTATAACAAAGGCAACACTGCAGTTTAGAGGGAATAAGGACGACCTTTCTAATCCATGATTCTGGGTCAATTGGCTAGCCATATGGGAAAATCTAATCATGGCCTCCTACCTTATATTATACTAAAAATCAATTCTTAATGGAATGTACATGATTGTAAAAATGAATTCCAAAAATAATTTTTTTAAAAAAGTTAAATAAAACGCATCATATTATCTTTATTGCCTTTGGGTAGACAACGATTCCTTAATAGGACAGGAAAGTGCTGACTCTGAAGAAAAATTTCATAAATTGGTTAACTAAAAATTAGAAGGCCTATTAATAAAGAGACACCAATTAAATACTGAAATTAAAATGCAAGAAGATATTTGCAATACATACATCCAACAAAAGGAGTGATATCTAGGCTATATGAAGAACTACTACAAATCAATAAGAAAAAAGGCACACGACCAAATAGAGATGGCAAAAGATTTTAACAGGCACATCACAAAACCAGGACAGCCAAGTGTCCAACAAATATATGAGAATGTGCTTATCTTTATTATTCATCAGGGGAACAAAGTAAAACCACATCTATGACAATGACAAAAATGAAAAAAGGCAGAAAAGTCTGAGAATTCTTGACGTTGTGGAGCAACTCAGACTCTCCCCAACTGTTTGTGGGAATTTATATTGCAAACTTTTTGCAGTTTTTACTGAAACTGAACATATGCATACTCTACGATCCATCACTTCCACACTTAGGCAAATTACCAACAGGAATGCATACTTATTTTACAAAAGATATTTATAAGACTGTTCAGAGTAGCGTTATTTATAATAGACTTATAACTGGAAATAATACTATTTCATTGTCCATTAATAATAGAATGGATAAATTGTGATATACTCATATAATGATATAATATATTGCAATAAGAATGAACTAAAACTATACACATGAATGAGCCTCAAAATACAATATTGAGTGAATGAAGCTAGATACACACACAAAAAGGAGACTGAATTTATATAAAATTCAAAGCAGACAAACATACAGTATGATGCTAGTTTTCAGGATAGGGATTTTCTTTGGTGAAAGTATATTTACTCTGTTACAATTCAATGAGTTGTATACTTACAGCTAAACACTCCACTATACGTACGTTTGTTTTTGAGAACAATAGTTACATACATTTTTAAAAACTTCATTAGGTGGAGAAAAAGGAACCCTCATACACTGCTGGTGGGAATGCAGACTGGAGCAGCTGCTATGGAAGGCAGTGTGGAGGTTCCTTAAAAAATTGAAAATAGAATTACCATATGACCCAGCAATCCCTCTCCTAGGTATCTACCCCCAAAAATCTGAAAACATTTATCCATAAAGATATACGTGCTCTGATGTTCATCACAGCTTTATTTACAGTGGCCAAGACATGGAAACAACCAAAGTGTTCTTCAATAGATGATTGGATAAAGATGTAGTATACATATACAATGGAATACTAATCTGCCATAAGAAAAGATGAAATAGTGCCATTTGCGACAACATGGATGGATCTTGAGATTACAATGCTAAGCGAAATAAGTCAGACAGAAAAAGTCGAGAACCATATGATTTCACTGATATGTGGCATATAAACTGAAAACAACAAAAGAACAAGACAAACAAATGAAGAAACAAAAACTCATAGACACAGACAATAGTTTAGTGTTTACCAGAGGGTAAGGGGGGAGGGGGGTGGTAGATGAGGATAAAAGGGATCAAATATATGGTGATGGAAGGAACACTGACTCGGTGGATACACAATGTGATATATAGATGATGTAATACAGAACTGTACACCTAAAACCTATGTAACTTTACTAATAATTGTCACCCCAATAAATTTTGATTTAAAAAAATGCAAATAAAATATTATATTTAAATTAAAAAAAAAAGCTAATAGCTTACAGAATATCTTGGAATGTCTGGGAACCAGGCTTGGTTGCTACAAAGCCATGATCCACATAGTCAGGGAAAAATATCCAACACCACCACGGGGTTAACAGCTGAAACATCACTGACTAGCTACAGCTTCCTGAAGTCCCTGCTGAGTAGCACTGGGTCCTAGTGCCAGAGCAACCCAATATCCCCTATGGTCTAGCCAAGTGATTTGATCTCTCCTTGAGAGATTAGAAATCATCCCACACTGACATCCTTCACTGGCTTCACTTCTGCCTCCAAGTTTTGCAGTAGTATAACAAGACTAGCAAAAACTAGGTCACATAAAAACAAAAAGTCTGTACAGGAAGGCAGGCAAGAAAGGGTTGGAGGCGATGCTGAATGAACTAACTATAGGATCTAACTATAGGATAAACCCAGTAAAGGAAATAGGAAAGTGAGAAATCCAGAAAGAGGGAAGAGCAGCTTTCAAGATATAGTAGTGTCGGTGTTTCATCATCATATGGTCTGCAATTCAGTTTTAGGCGAACTGTCCTGACTATATATATATATATATATATATATATATATATATATATATATATATATATCTGGAACCTCTCAGCAGGTCTTTAAGCTATCAAAGATTTGGCGTCACTGATTTTCTGTGTTTTCAGTCTGGAGTGGACAGACATGGAACGGACATTCTTAAGGTACATGAAGTTTATGTCACGTAAACAGACGAATGCCGAGGTCCCATTGCCAGTGTTAGGGAGGCATGAACAACGCTCTGGAGGTTTGTCAGTTACCCTGTGCTTTGTCTCTTCCAGGTGACTTCTGAAGTATGTTAGCCCACAATGTGTCCACATTCTGTGACCCGATACTGACACCCCACTTAACCACGCTCTACGGCGCAGTGCTCGTGGGAGGGCTGGTGGGTGTCATCTCCATCCTGTTCCTGCTGGCGAAAATGAACACGCGCTCTGTGACCACCACGGCCGTCGTCAACCTGGTGGTGGTCCACAGCGTGTTTCTGCTGACCGTGCCGTTCCGCCTGGCCTACCTCGTGAGGCACGAGTGGTTGTTCGGCTTGCCCTTCTGTAAGTTCGTGAGCGCCATGCTGCACGTCCACATGTACCTCACCTTCCTGTTCTACGTGGTGATCCTGGCCATCAGGTACCTCATCTTCTTCAAGCGCAAGGACAAAGTGGAGTTCTACAGGAAGCTGCACGCCGTGGCCGCCAGCACCGCCATGTGGCTGCTGGTGGTCGTCATCATGGTGCCGCTGATCGTTTCTCAGTACGGGAATAACGAGGAGTACGAGGAGCGACAGTGCTTCAGGTTCCACAAGGAGCTGGCGCACCCCTCGGTGCAGGTGGTCAACTACCTGATAGTCAGTGTGGTCATCGCCACTGCGGCCGTCCTCCTGGTCCTCCAGGTTATCATCACCATGTCCATGGTGCGGAAGCTGCGCCACTCCTTATTCTCCCACCAGGAGTTCTGGGCCCAGGTGAAAAACCTGTTTTTCATCGGGGTCATCTTTACTTGCTTCCTCCCCTACCAGTTCTTCAGGCTCTATTACTTGTACACGGTGGCCCACTCCAATCACTGCCACGACAACGTGGCGTTTTACAATGAAATCTTCTTGAGTGTGACAGCGATCAGCTGCTTTGATTTGCTGCTCTTCGTTCTTGGAGGAAGCCACTGGTTTAAGCAGAAGATAATCGACCTGTGGCGTTGCCTTTTGTGCCGTTAGCCGCAGCGCTCAGATTTCCTTCCTGCACACTGGGAGTGAAAACGGGAACCGGGAGGTCGGAATGCTCTCTCCTTACTGATGAAAACCAGGGCTGGATGCAGCCACACAAAAGGACTGTACGGTGTCAGAGCATTTGTTCCAGTCCTCGTTTAATCCCTGCCGTGTACAATGCTACCCATCCAAAGACTAGGGATGTTCAGTCCACCTGGAGTTGCAATAGTGCATTCTTTTCCAATAACAAAAGGTCTACTTGGCCCATCCAAGCACTGTGGGTGTAATGGTTTCTGAACTTGATGAGGTTATGTTAGTTCCCTCAGTTTGAAAACATGGTCTTTTCTTAAGCTTTGGCCAGGACTCAGCTCTGTAGTTCTTTTCATTCCACTTAAAACCTTAGGTAAATTAATGCTGGCTGTGATTCAGCTCCAAAGCCAAAAACGCTACTTTGCTAACCAGATAAGATGTCCATTCAACTGACCTCCTGACAAAAACCAGTTAAGGGGGGGAGAACGGTAAGAAACTTTTCTAGATTATCATAACTTTGGTCGGAAGTCACTTATGTAGAAATCAACAGAAACAGAACTCTTCCTGGCCTACTTCAACAAGAAGGTTATCTAGATTTACCCTTTGAAAGGTCAAGTTTAAGGACTTGGATCCACGCCCTCAGTATCTCCACAAATCCTTACAGAACTTATTGAACATGTCTAAATAACGGTGAGAGTGAAACCGAATATTCCTGACCAATATGCTGCTAGGCATGAAAATGAGTTCCCACGGGAAGTGATTAAAAGTTTTTTTCCTTTTCCATTTTTGAAGACTTTCTTGGTTGACAGGCAATTTAGATTTTCCTTGAAGACAGAAAGTTATACTGTAATCTTTAGAGTTCCCTTTAACCCTCAAAGTTATGTCTTTAAATAAATGAAAAGGATATTCTTTAAAATAGAACTTTTGAGAAATATGTAGAAAAATCATTAGATTATGAGATCAGGCTGCTAAATTGATACATAGGCTTATAGGTTTTCTTCTGTCCTGCCCATATTTCTATTATTCCCCTGAAAGTTTCATATTTTCAAAACTTTCCAAGGAACTGATCCAGTTTCATATTTAATGCTTCAGAAAACCTGAAGCAATTCATGGTAGGAATAGAACTGAATGAATTAAGGCTTTTTTTTTCCCCCCAGCAAGGTAAATGTTCAAGATTTAAAGATTTTTCTTAATTTGCTATACTATATGAATCCACAAATTCATCAGATAAATAAGAAATACCCTGTGAGTTTCTATGATTACTAAAATTACTGAGTCATAAAAATTAATTTTGAGGAAGAAAAAGCAACAACATACTGTATATGACTTGTTCCCAAATTTTTTCCTGTTTTAAGTTTTCTTTTTTGTATCCTTTGTTGTCTTTTAAATTATATTTTGTACTTCTTATTTGTCTTCATTTCCCACTTTTCTTAGTTTTTTATTTTCCTCACTTTGGTCCATAACATTTGTAAGAAAATGTCTAACCCATAAAAATGTTAAGAAAATTTGTAACACTCATAAAATTTGTAAGACAATAATTATAGCAAAATATTTAAAAATTAAAAAAAATTACTTACAGGAATTATACCAAGTTTCTCTTCTTATATATCTATGTCTTACTATCATAATATTTGTTAGCTTGTAGATTGTATTATAATCTCTTCCACATTTTAAATATGTGAGGTCAGGCAATGACGCTTTTTTTCTATATTATTATATACTATAATGAAAGGCCTATTTCTGTGGGTCTATAAGAAATATTACTCGAAATATAGAAATGCAATATGCCATAATATAAAATATCTTATTCATCAATATTTACAGAATAAACTAAAATTTTCAACTTGCCCGTGCTTTGTCTCTAATTGCTATGAAAATGAAATCAGGCAGGAATCAGGGTGACAATGGCCTCTCAGGCCCTTTTTGGATGTTTCAATTAAAAGAAAGTACTGCTAGCATTTGGTGGCTGGGGCCCTGCACACAGCTGTCTACACAATAAAGAATTCTCAGGTCTTGCTCTGTATTTGAAAGCACAGACAACAAAAGCAAAAATAAACAAGTGAGATTCAAAAGCCAAGGGAACCATCAACAAACTGAAGAGGCAATCTACCAAATGGGAGAAAATATTTGCAAATCATATATCTGATAAAGGAGTAATGTCCAAAATATATTTAAAAACTCACTCAATTGAAAAAGAAAGAAAAAATCTTGTTAAATAATGGGTAGGAACTGAGCAGACATTTTTCCAAAGAAGACATACAGATAGCCAATAGGTATATGAAAAGATGTTTGACACCACTAATCATCAGAGAAATATAAACAAAGCCACAATGAGATATCACCTCCCAT
This sequence comes from Rhinolophus ferrumequinum, assembly GCF_004115265.2. Taxonomy (NCBI): domain Eukaryota; kingdom Metazoa; phylum Chordata; class Mammalia; order Chiroptera; family Rhinolophidae; genus Rhinolophus; species Rhinolophus ferrumequinum. The sequence goes on along the minus strand of NC_046303.1, from coordinate 7,215,867 downwards.
TGTTAGAATGGTTGTCATAAAAAAGACAAGGGATAACAAATGTTGAAGAGGATGTGAAGAAAAGGGAATCCTGTGCCCTGTTGGTGGGAGTGTAAATTGGTATAACTTCTACAGAAAACGGTATGAAGTTTCCTTAAAAAATTAAAAAATAGAACTATCAGATGATCCTGCAATCTAATTTCTGGATATATATCCAATGAAATTGAAAACAAGATCTCAAAGAAATTTCTACACTCCCATGTTCATTACAGCATTATCCACAATAGCCTAGATATGGAAACAACTTAAGTGTCCATCAATGGATAAATGGATAAAGAAGATGTGATATATATATATATACACACACACACATATATATCATATATAGTATGTGGAATCTTAAAACATCAAATCAAAGTTATAGAAGCATAGAAGCAGAGTGTAGAACAGTGGTTAGTTAGCAGGGGCTGGGATGGTGGGGGCAATGGGGAGATATTGGTCAAAGGGTACAAAGTTGTATTTGTGTCGGATGAATAAATTTAGAGATCTAATTTACAGGCATGATGACTACACTTAGCACTGTAGTGAACACGGGAAATACGCTAAGAGAGTAGATTTCAGGTGCACACAAAAAATGGTAACTACGAGAGGAGAGAATATGTCCATTAGCTTGACAGTAGTGATCATTGCACCATGTAAATATCTAATCAGCATGTTATATACCTTAAATATATTTAGCTTTTATTTTAAAAATCTTTTAGCTGTAGTATTAACTTCTAACTTCTGTCATTTTGAAAATACTATCACTACTAAAGTTTACAAAAGGAAAAAAGCAAATGTGTTCTTTATTGTAACACTAGATGGCAGCCCTAAATAACAAATTGATCTGCTTTTCCAATCCTCTTACATTTTGTGCTTAACTTATTTTAAAAAGGGTAGGGGGGAGAAGGAAAATGAAGGAAGAATAATAACCTTTTAGGGTTTTCAGAACTCAGCACTAGATCCTGCTTTTTTTTTCTTAAAAGGAATATGTCATAGCAACTCTGTTTTTCTGTGGCAAGTTAACAGAGAAGATACTGTTAAAATATATCTCTGTAGCTACATGAACAAATATAATTCTGAAAGCAAGTATTTTGGAGCTTAGCTCATATGCGGAGATTTATGTGCTTTATTTGAATAATGATTTGAACCTAAGTTGATTCTTGCAAATTAATATTAGGTGGTTTTTTCCCCCCAGTGCTTGCCAATTAGTATAACATTTGAATGCCCTTAAGACAGAATTTCAGGAAACTTTCCTACATTTGAAACCCTGAAAAGGCTGGAGTGTATGACTAGCAGGCCAGTACTTTACGTCTTCCTCCTCAATGACAGCCTGTGATTAGCTCTCACACACTTTCATTCTGACTTGTAGATAGTGTGATAACATGAGATTTACAACTGTTGAAATCAACGTTAGCAAAAAACACAAGGGAAGAGAAAAAAAAGTCAAGATTTATCCTCTCTGCCACAAGGATAAATATGTGCTATCTACTGGGCGCCAAGAAGAAAGAAATGTTCGCGAGGATTACATATTGGATTCCTAATGTGAAAAAGTGGGTTGTTGTTTTATAAGCTAATCTCAAGTGTTCATAAAAATTACAAAGAGAATACAAATAACATGTTTTTCCTGAACCATTTAGGGTAAGTTGCTGACCTGAAGTCCCATGACTTCCTACTATTTTAGTGTGAATTTCCTACAGACAAGGACTGTTTTTCCTACAAATTATTACACAACCTTCAAAATCAGGAGATTAGCATTGATTCACAACTGCCATCTAACCCACGGACCTCGTTCATTATGTTTCTTCAGTCTCCTTCACTCCGGAACAGTTCTTCATTTTTTCTTTGTTTCCATAAACTTGACACCAATGCGTTTTTTTGTAGTTTGTCCCTCAGTTTGGTTTACCTCATGATGAGATTCGGATCACACATCTTTGCAGCAGAATCACAGAAATGATGCTGTTTTCCCACTACGTTCATTACCGTGAGGTGGTCCACAATTGTGACTTGTCCCATTACTGATGACATTCACCTTGGTCCCCCGATAAAGGTGGTGTAGGACAGATTTCTCCACCATAAAATTCTTTATGTTTTTCCTTTGTAATGAAGTATTTTGTGGGGAACTAATTTGAATTTGTGTGTTATCCTATTCCTCATCAAACATTGGCCAACTATCACGGAAAGATGCTCAATACCACTAACATTCAAAGAAAAGCAAATAGAGAACAACAAAACATTTTCCATCAGATTTTCTAAAAGCTTGAGAATGTCTCCCGATAGTTAGGGTAAAAGAGCCTATTGCTGGAAGGGCACAGTAGTACTGATTTTTGGAGAGCAATTTGGAAAAACCTATAGGAGTTTTAAAGGTTCTTTTATCTTCGTAAAGTAATTCTACGTGTCTGTTCTGAAGAAAGCCACACACGCACGCAAATATACATTCAAGTCTATACACTGCAGCATTACTTGTATTAGCAAAAAGTCAGAAAAAACTAAGTGCCTTCGAGTGGGGTGATTAATTAATACACTCTGGCATATCCATGTTTGAAAATTCTATGAATTACTTGAAAATAAATCGAGGTGTGTTCTGACTTGGTAGAGGACCTCAAATTTATTCAGGGGAAAGGCAAGTTGTGTCCCTTCTCCGCATCTCATGCGGAATGCACACATCCAGACTTTCAGCAGATTCTGTCCAAATATATGCTGAATCCAACTACTTACCATCCTCACTATTGTCGCCCCGTGCCATTGGAGGCCCAGCAAGGAACAGGCAGCTCGTTGAAGGGATGGTTTAAAGGTGTGAGTAGAATTTAGGAAATTCAACAAGGAATAAAACGAAATCTCAGGATTAGAAACAGTGCAGAGACTTTATCACCATAGGTGTGAAGGGGTTATTGGTGGGAGATGTTAGAGAACCTGGAGAGAATAGACGTTTGGAGAATGCCCCCTAGGAGGAGCCATGGTACCGGAACATACCGCGTCCTGTGAGCCTGCAGGGGGTGAACCAGGAGGTAAATACCCAACTCACCCTTCTCCTGCCCTCCACTCACCCTTCTCCTGCCCTCCACTTCTGCCAGTGTCCCCCAGCAGCTGAATCAAACCAGCCTCCTGGGCTGGCACAAAACAGTGAAGGGTGGAAAGTGGATCTGGAGAAGCAAACAATACCCAGCACACGCCCTAATCCAAGGTACTGGCTCCTCTTGCCACAGCCTCCTAACAGCCAGTAATTGCTCTCAGGGCTTTGTCACTTGCCTCTCTATTGTCATTTATTCAGCAGTTTAAAGGGCTCCCTTATTTCTCTGCTCAAAAACTCTTTAATGGCTTCTCACCACACAACAAAATCCAAAGCTACTGGACAGCTCTCCAGCGGCAGTGAGACCGTTCTTCAGTAAGTCCCTTGAATCTCACAGGCCTTCTTGCTGGTCCTTGAATTTACTGGTCAAGTTCCAGCCTCGGGATTTTACACTTGCTGTTTCCACCTAGAACATTCTCTCTCCACATAGTCCCTTGGTTTTCCATTTCATTTACATCATTTCATCTCTACTAAAATGCCACCTCCGCAGACAGACCTTCGCTGATCATCCCATCAAAAATGTATTCTTATTACATTGTATTCCATACTTTGCTTTATTTTTCTTCACACTGTTTCTTTTGCTCTGGCATTATAAAATACATTAATTAGAAAATTAAAAATTAGATTTTTCTCTCTTTAAGTTGAATGTAAACCTCAAGAGAGCAGGACTTTTTTTTTTTCTGGTTTAATGTTCCAAACCTAGAATATAGAATAACTCTTAGCAACACATGCTCATTGAATATTTGTGGATAATGAATGAATGAATCAATGAATGAATGAATACTCCAGGGTGTGAGAGGGAGCAAGAGCTTCCACAATGCATAAGAATAATCCACAAGTATACCTTTTGACATATACATAAATAACCGAAAATCACAGATTTTATTTTACTACGGCTTTTATTGCATTTACCATCTAATCATCAGCCACGGAACAATTTGGTCTGCTCAATGACTAAAATATCTCCCTAGTTCACTGGCCACAGTGATACGATAGCTTTTCTCCTCACTCCCCAGCAATGGTTGCCAAATACAAGCCTGTCTACCAGTGACGTAGGGCTTCCTGAATCCTGAGCAATGAACACTTCCTAACTGGTGATTATTATTAACCTACATAGCCATTGAGCTTTAGGATCGATATAATTTGGTGTTTACAAGCCATTTTCTTAAAAAAGTCTGCCCTGTTTTATGACTTTTGTTAAGGCAATAGAATGATACTTTAAAAATTGCCCTTCTGAGTTAAAAACAAGGCTGGAACTTTAGGTGATTCTCCTCAGTTTTGTCTCAGCGGGCATGGGTGTCAGTTCAACTTCTCTTGTTTTCGTCAGTGAGCTGAACAATTTGGATAGTACCACTTTAAAGCTAAATAGAAAGAGCTAGCTTTATAGAAGCATGGCATCTGTTTGAGGCTTACAGTGATTTTAATATGCCCCGAGGAGATTATTTTTTAATGGCAACTCTTTCTCTACATTTTTTTTTGCTGTTGTTTAATGAGAATGATTCTTATTTCAGCAGAGAAGGACTCAATGACTTTAGATATTGACTGCGTTTTCTGTGGCTATACAATTATTCTTCATTAAAGAATAAAAAGCAAGATTAAAAACTCACAAAAGACACATTCAATTACTTTATATATACTTTTCAATTAGGTTCTCACCAAGCCAAATTAGGTATTAGGCTTTTACTGTAAGAAATTGATGATCCAGGATGTTGTTTAATAAACGCTAAACATTTGATTAAATTTAGCAGTCATTTTTATTTATATGTTCACCTTTGTTGTATTGCTTATTATCGTCTTAGCAAAAGCAGCTGCAAAGCACAGAGTAACTTTTAAGTTGTAGGACGCCCCATATTCATCCATCATAAAGCCTTTTAACAGGCCAGTAAAAGATCCTTCTTTCAGGAAGCAAATCCCCTATCACAGATTCATTCAATCACAGAGATTTGTTTCAGAGCATTCTGAAATCTAAGCTAGTCCAAGATATTTATCAGCCAAAATCTCACAGCTCAACCTCTGCATCACAACTCGGATATTTCCTTATACAGGAAAATGTTTTTATTTTCTCTTCAGGATGACGCCCGATAATCAGAAAGTCCTGTTCATTACAGTACCCTGAACATAAAAAGCAAGTCTTTGTTGGCTGAAGACCAGATATAGTCAATAATCTTAAGTTGAAATTAATATGTTAGCAAGCACTTTTATAATTTTTAGAAATTGTATTCCCATCCTAGCACCGTGGAGATCAAGGTTGCCTAGGATATACTACTTAACGCGGCAGATTTGGTGGTGGCGTATTTCCAGGTCTCTCTCAGCTAATCCAGATTACCACAGATGTCTTTATAAGGCCAGATGGCAGGGATGTTTGCTTCCATTTACATAATAGTCTTTGTTATGGTTATCTTCTATATAACAATTCCAAACCTTAGTGGCTTAAGGCATGCAAGCATTTGATTGCATTTCAGTTTTACCGGTCAGGTATTCGGGCGTGGCTGGGCGTCTTCTGCCCCGTATGGTACTGACTGAAGTCACTTACAGCTGGCGGAGGGGCCGGTGTGGAGGGTTCCTGATGGTTCCACTTACCTGTCTGCTGCCTTTGGGGGGATGGTTAGAATGCTACGCTCACACTATTGACTGGAGAACCTCCACATGCTGAGCTCAGGGTAGTCTGACTTCCCACAAGACAACTTGTTACCCCGAGATGGAGTGTTTGCTGCAAGAGTCACAGGCAGAAGCTGTGAGACTTTTTATGATCTGGCTTTGGAAGTCCCAGAACATCATTCTGTCACATTACTCACCAAACATGTTACTAAAGCAGCCCAGATTCAAGGGGAGGGAGGCATGGTAGGTTCTGTGTGGGATGCTTGTACAGGGAGGGGAGAAGCTGATTCTAGCATCTACCATCACGACGATGCCAGAATCATGACCACTATGATCAGCGCCAAACAGCCCGTCACCAAATGATGACTTGTGAAAAGAAATCCTTAAAATACTGCAATTTGTAGCAGCTATGATCCTTAATTTTTTAAATTTAGGTCTGAAATATCTCTATGTATGTTTGATAGTTAACCTGAATTGTTGCAGCCAAAGGTATCTCAGACCTGGATTATCCTAGACATGGATTATCCTTGGTATTATTTTTCATCCTACTAATAGTGTTCATCCTTTGTCAAATAAAATTTTGTGAGCTATTTCAGGCAAACATACACATGAGAAAACACAGTACACGGTAAGTCAGAGGTTAACAGCAAACCGAGCTGTCTTGAGCCAGCAAGTTATACATGTCACCACTGGGGCCTTGTTTTCCCACGTAAAGGGGGTGAAAGATGACACTTAACTCAAGGTGGATCAATAATAGGAATAAAAGACGGGATAGATAGCATTAGAGATCCTACAGACATCAAAAGATAATAAACAAATATTATGAACAACTGTATGCCAATACATTTGACAACTTAGATGAAACAAAGTCTTTGAAAAACACAACTTTCCAAAACTAACACAAGATCAAAAGAAAATCTGAAGAGCTTTGTTTCTATTTACAAGTTGAATTTGTTCCCAGAAACTCGACACAAAGAAAACTCTAGGCCAGGTGATTTTGCTGGTGAAGTCTACCAAACATTCAAGAAATACAATAAGATGATCCATGGTCAAAACTACCAACACTTTTCTACATAAAGAAGGACTTTGGCAAAACATAGGTAAAACAAAAACAAAGACAAACAAACAAAATTCTCCATAGGTTCTCTTAAAATCCCACATTGGAAATGCAGTAAAACAAGTTTAGGAGGAAGAGATAAAACAAGCTTGCAGAGACATGTCTTGGGATGTTGCTACATTAACCAAAATAGATACACTGCTAAGAATGACAAAGTTGAATTACTCTATAAAATGAATTGCTACAAAATTTAGGAAGATCAGTAAATAAAGCATAGCTTTATTCACATTAAAATGTAACGTTAAGAAAATCCATATTGTTGGTTGCCGGAGAGGAGGGGGGTTGGGGAGCTGGGTTAAAAAGGTGAAGGGATTGAGAAATACAAATTGGCAGTTACAAAATAGTCATGGGGATGTAAAGCACAGCATAGAGAATATAGTCAATAATGTTGCAACAACTATATATAGTGGCAGGTGGCTACCAGACTATAATGGGCAGGGAGGAAATCACTGCATAAATTATATAAATGTCTAACCACCATGCGGTACACCTGAAACTAATATGAAATAATATTGACTGTCAACTGTAACTGAAAAAAAGAAATAATTTTTTTTTAAAGAAAATCCATATTGTATTAAAGTGTAGTGAAAGTGACTTTTGCTGTCTAAATAGATCACATAGTTCCCAGACCAACCATAAAATGTAAATATGTGTCACCTCGAGGGAGTTAGCAGCAAACATTCCTTGGCAATCAGTTAGAATGGAAGGTTCTTTAAGAATCACAAAGCATACTTAATTTGCTCTCAGTTCAACTGCAAAAATCATGATTGACTGAAACAGCTAAAAACACTTCTAGAAATAATATATCTGCGAAGTTATAGAATAAATGCAGATAGAGCTTCAACTTCATAAAATAAAATCCAAATCAAGACATAAATCACTCAAGATGAAGATAATTAGCTTGAAAATAATCAGAGGTTTGATTTTTAAAAAGTCAATTTAGAATTTAGATAAATCCAACACAAAGAAGATTTAGGAATGACCAATAAGTTACCTTTACTACTACTGGATTTTTAGACTTTTGAGTTTTATTTATTTTTTAATCATTCTATATTTTGCAATTGGAAATGTCGGTCTTGGAGTAAATACTTCACAACTTTCTGAGTAGGGCCTCAAATTTAAAAGAGTGATATCCATATTTTTAACTATCTTCAACTTCTTCTGTGCCTATTTAAATCTTCTCTGAGGTTCGCATCTCCTTTGATGGTCTAATGCAGGGGTGTCCAAACTGTGGCCCACGGGCCAACTGCGGCCCGCAATCCATTGTTAATTGGCCCGCAGCAAATTCCAAAAATATATTTAGTTTACTTAAATAAACCAGGTGAGGCAATACGTACTTCACCTCGAGTGAGTGGCCCGGCTGTTTGTGTATTTTACCGCATATGGCCCTGGTGAAAACCGTTGAAAAAAGTTTGGACACCCCTGGTCTAATGTCTACGGCCTTTCTCTATCTGGTGTTAACAGGTAAGTCTGAGACATACATTAGAGCAGAAGAGCAAGCACAGAGCTAGTTATGCTTTGAGACTGAGCAATTTAAAATTTGAATTCAGTCAGTGTTCTATAGTATTTAAAAGTAACTAGATCTAAGCATAAAGCAGGCAGTATATTTTATCAACCATCCATCATTCAAATATGGCCACAAGAGATAACATATTACTCTCAAGGTTTTCCATAACTAATTGAAGGCCGACGAGGTGCTGAAGGGGTTCATTGTATGCATCCCAAAATATATCACACTTTGACATAAGCATTGTTTTGAGCTGAAGAAAACTGAGAGGGAACACACACAAAAAAACCTCTGTGCCCTGCTCCTCTCCACTACCAAGGGGGCATAGAAAAATTCGTAACCATCACAGACAACTCTAGATTTTTACCAGTACCAGAGTCATCTATTATACATACGAGTAAGATACCTACTGAAACAGCATTTATCTTCCCTTGGTTTCCCCCTTATATCTACCTTCCCAGTTTGCCTCTCCTAGACTTAACCCTTTTTCCTCTTTATGTGTCTTGTCACTTTTCTTTAAGATGCTATCGAAGCCCTGAGATCTGACCACTCACCACTGAGCTTTCCCACATGCATGTGCCATGCACATGTTAATGTGTTCATAAACTGTCAATTTGTTTTACAGACCCAGACACTGAATCTAAGGGTACAGAGGAATTTTTTTCCTCCTCTACAGTGTCAAAGATGGATAAACTTTGATCTCCATCTCCTAGGAACTTGCAGTCTAATCAGAGGCACAGACATATAAAGAGGTAATTACAATAAAGGATGATTTTGTTATAATAATGACATGAATAGAGTTTGTGAAGACAGAGGAGTGAACTACGTGGGTGTGCGTGGGTGTGTGTGTGCCTTAGAAAGGTGACATTTGAACTGGTTCTTCAGTGATATATAGGACCAACCCCCACCACACACACACTGTGAAATTCTAATTTCAGTTCTGCCCAGATTAACAAAAGAAGATGGAAAGGGTAGACATTCGTGGACAACTTTATGTAAATTTGGAAGCCATTTCTCCCATGGGAAACATTTGTTAAAACCAGGTGCTCCATTCTCCGTTCTTAATGGTGGTGTCTCTTACCCACAGGACTAGCTGTTTCACTGAAGCAGGAGCTGCTTACCTCAGTGTTACTTGGACTGGCTTCTCTCTCTCTTTTTTCCTCATCAAAAGGCTTGTTTACAGTACTTTTCTTCGGTGATACACAGTAATTGTGTTGATACCCAGTACTGCGCTTCTGCCTACTGACAAAGGGAACTAGATTACATTCCTGAGGCAAGCCAGATTTTTCAGTCTTGAGTCTTAGCTCTGTATCCCTTCTCTATTCTACAGTTCCCCTTTGCATTGTATCATTTCCCAAATAAATGAAACTAAACCGGTGGACTGAAAGTAGATATGCCAAAGAATGTTTCAGCATCTCCAAAGTACAAAATTTTAACAAGGCAAAACAACTATCTCTTTAACATATTACTTAATGTTCCAAAGAGAAAGACACGGATGCTTTCCTACTGAACGACTTTCTTGGGATTGTTTGAAAGATTTGAGTGATATTCTTTGCCCTTCCCTCCTCACTCCCCAAAAAACTCCTCATATTTTAACGAAACAACACTGAACTGATTGACTTCTTTTTCATCCATGGTTCTGATACGTTTTAGTCTCATTTCAGTGAATTCATTTTCACGTAGACTAAGCAAGTTTGCGAGCTCAATAAAATTAACCTAATTTCACATTTATGATATTCTAGTCTGTTGTGCCTTTATATTAATGGAAAACCTGAACCATGCACAGAAAAAAATAAAGATTAGGCTTGCTCTGAAAACCGGCTCCTGTACCATTGCTTTGCATCCTGAATTATATTTCAGTAAGCAAGAAACAAGTGAATTAATCGTAAACAGTATTTTCCAATAATCAAAAATAATACATATTTAATCTCTGAATTTATTTTTCTGACACTCTATTTAGTAATTTGAACATTAAAATTTATTTTCCAGAAAATAAGAAATAACACTGGTCTAAAACTTGTAAGAATTCTGAGTAGAATTTACCTGACCCACTTTAGGATATGGGCCCATTTTTCTTGCAGTCCTAGAGTTCTACTCCCAATTAATTAAAATCACATAGCTGAATTGATGTTTTTTTGTGGATTCAAGTCTAGAATAGTAACTTTCCCATGTTTATGTTTCAGAGTTTTAGAGAATAAAATATGTAATGAGCTTTATGATTCTCTAAAGAATGGTGCAATGTAAAATGTAAAATATTTTTGCCCTGAGCAGTTGTGTTTAAAATCTTCGGAGTCATTTATCCATTTCCCAACATAACAGAAATTATGGGTTCTCTTTCCAGAAAAAAATGTCTATATACATAAAATTTTGCATTAAATTTTAGGAGATCCAGTGACCCTCCTGGAAGCTTCCCACAGTCCAGGTTCCCAGTTACAACACTTTAGAAGGAAGCTCTTTACCTGTACAAGGTACTGTTTATTGCATGCCGTACAAGATTTAAAGTAGCATTATTTACGTTATAATTCAAGTTAGTAATTTAACAGGGCCTGCCTGAAAAATGGGACAATGATACACTCCTGGAGCTGCAAATGCGTTCATTTATCTGGTGACTTTCTCAATGTGGAACCAGAATTAGACTCAGCAAAATAGTTCCTGACACATGGGTTAGTAGGTGTCAAGTTGTTCACGTGACAAATAGCATTTATGGGGCTCCTACTCTGCAGTAGGAATTGTGCACGGCGATGAAGCTGAGAAGCTTGCAAAAAGCTTACACGGTGAGGGTATGAAAACAAGTAAAGAGGCAATAATGATACTGGGTGATAAGTGTTATGACAGGGGTAGGTAAAGGCGGCTAAAAGCCTAAATGAGAAGGGCATATAGAAGGGCAAATGAAGGCTTTCGAGATACAATCACGAGTGGGTCAGTCTTTGAAGGACGAGTAGGGATGAGCCCAGAGTCCTTATACACGTGCTTCAAACATCAACATTCTACAGGCCTGTTCCAGAAAAATGCAGGCCTCCCCCATTTTCCGCTCCCCAGAATCAACTCCTCCCGATGGATACCCGATTCTTGAGGGAGTACCTATATATCCCCAAATAACGTGCTCAGCTTGCTGTGTTTCAAGGTTTTGCATCTTTTGATATCTCAGTGTGGTCAATGAGGATTTTGGTGTCTTTAATTACCTCACCATCCCAACCCTTGCTCTTGGCCTCAGTACAATCATATGTGTGCACCCCTCCCCACACACACACCCCTCCCATGCCAGCCCTCATCTTTCCAATACATCCGTGTTTATATTGTACTTAAATTTTTTGGCTATGTAAATCCAATTATGTGCTAAGTAAAGTATGAAGACCTAACCTTTCCTCACACATTCCGTGTCAATATTTGCCTGATGTGTTTGTATAGTTTTGTTCGGCTTTATCATTAATTCAACCCTAAATTCTACCCCAGGTGTATTTCCTCCGAAGGTGATCAGCACATTTGTACTCTATTTTCACCTCGAAGAACTCTGTCCCTGAGCCTCGGACCTCCCAACTCGGGCTGGGAGCTGTTGAAGCCTGTGGTCCAGCTTTCGTGGTCCAGCCTCCCGAAACCACCAACTTGGGATTCCCTTTGCTTCTTTCTTCATTTGGATTTCCTTGTGCCTATTTTCAATGTCTACATCAAGTGAATGATAAATTGTCATCTAGGAAATGATTCCAGAAGATAAACCGTTTTCTGGATTTTCTTTTAAGGCCTTATTTCCCTTGGATACATTTTCCAATACAATCCCTAGGACCTCAGAATTTTCCAGGTCATTGATCTCGTCTTCTCGCTTCCAGTGTAGCCATTCAGAAATTTGAAGCTGTTCTATTCTTGACCCTTTGCTTGTTTTTGTTTGTTTGTTTGTTTGTTTGTTCTTACTGAAAGTCTGTAAGATCCTTTTTATGTCTAAAGTTCTGATTTTTAAAAATCATGTGCCTTGGTGTTTTTTGGTAAAGGCCTTGGTGCCTTTACCATCCATTGTTTTCACCACACAACGAGTATTTCTATCTGGAAATACATATTCAATTCTAGAAAATTTTCTTTCACTGTTTCTTTTATTACTTTTTTTGTTCCTTTTTTTTTCTGTTCTAAGTTTCTAAAATATTTGGATATTGAACCTCCTGGATGTATTAATTTGCTAGGACTGCCATAAGAAAATACCATAGATTGGTGGCTTAAACAGTATCTGTTTTCTCAGTCTGGAAGCTAGAAGTCCATGGCCAAGGTATCGGCACATTTGGGTTTCTCCTGAGGCCTCTCTGGGCTTGCCAATGGCTGCCTTCTCACTGTGTACTCACTTGGTCTTTCCTCTGTGCTCCTGTAGCCCTAATGTCTCTGTATGTTGAAATTTCCTCTTATTATAAGGACGCCAGTCAAGTTGGATTAGGTCCCATCCTAATAACCTCATCTAAACTTAATCACCTCTTTAAAGGCCCGATCTCCAAATAGTCCTATTCTGAGGTATTGAGAGTTAGAGCTTCAACATATGAATTTGGGGGTGGGAGACACAGGCCCTAACAATGGACTTGTTTTATTTGAATCTCTTACTTCTCAGCTCTTGGTCTCTTGGCTCTACTTCTTGGGAGATTTCTTCAATTTTAATCTTGTAACTCTCCTATTAACCTTTTATTTCTAATATCACACTTTACTAGAGTTCTTTTTGTTTTCATTATAGTTCTTTTTAAAAAGGCATTGCTTTTACTTTTAGGGATGCAATGTAGTCGTGTCTCCGCAAGAACATTAAATATAGTTGGGTTCTTTCCCCTAAATTTTCTTCTGTCTATATAGTCTCTGTTTTCTTCAAATTGCCATTTTCCACTCATTTATCTAGGTCGCTATCTTTAATATTAACTGCTGTCCTCAATTGTCCATACGGACTGTTGTGAGCAGCACATTTAAAAGTTGATGTGAAGCTCTGTACTCAGGGATGAGCTTTGTCCGTAAGCTTCACTATAGAACAATGGTTCTCTGCTCTTGTTGTAAATGAGAATCATTGGGGCTAATTATAAATACGGATGCCCCGCTGTTACCAGACCGACCAATCAGCTTCCCTGGGAGATCCCAGGTAAGGAAACATTGTAAAAGTTCCCAGGTGATTTTGACGCATCGTGAGGGCTGAGATTCTCTGCTGTCGAGTGCCTTAGCGGGACCCACGTGGAATGCCCAAAGTGACATCTTCTCTTCTCTTGAGCTTGTCAAATACCCAAGAGCAACCTGGAGGGTATTAGTTTGGTTGCCAGAGTTCTGGGACCTGAGGATGTGACAGAGGCCAGGGTCAGAGAGGGGTTGGAGTTCACTATTGTTTACAAACTTTCCCTTAATACCTCTTTTAGCATGGTGTCTGTGCCGTTTTTTATCTTTTCTAGACAGACTCTGTCCTCTATAAAGAATAAACTTCCAGTCTTTTGCAGATTAGGAAAGGGATACCTGCCAAGCTCTGTGGGATAGCTACTGCTACTTAATAAACTTTAATGAATTCTTTTTTTAGCATGTCTTCAGACCCCCTGCTCCAATTCCAGAGGTATCTGTTGACTTCAAATACTGAGTCTTTTGGGATTCTGTGATAATTCGGTTGCTTGTTGGCTTCTTCACTCACATATCTGATGTCTCATTCTCCAGGGTCTCTCTCTGTGTCTTTGGCTTTTCCAGAACGGTTACAGGGTAATCACATCTTACATGGTTTCTGGTATTTTAAGAGGGACGGTTCCAAAAAGGAAGTGGAAGCTCCCAGGCCAATCAAGGGCTGAGTTTGGAACTGGCAGTGTCAATTTCCCTTGTATTCTACTGATCAAAGCAGGCACACAACCCACCAGACTCAAAACCGTAGAGAAATAAACCCTACTTCTTGATAACGGGGTGGCAAGGTCACACTACAAAAGCGAATATGGGATGAGATGTATGTTACTGTCATATTTGGAAAATACACCTACTGCAGAGATGGACTGTGGACAAGTGGTTGGTTGCAGTGTGAGTTGTTCCGGTAACGGCTGAAGAACGTAAGATGGTGATCACGCGAGGCGACTGAAGCTGACATTTTTCAAGGGAATGCAATTCCTGGTGACGACAAAGGCCTACCATTGACCATGGGGAGGAGGTGGCAGAGAGGGATGGAGGAAGTTCTCTGAAAATAGGTCAAGTAACTGAGAGGCCAGGGGGTTAAATGGGAGGTTAAGACAAAAAACATGAAACAAAGACCCTTCCTTGCAGGAGTTTCTCTTCATACAGATCTATCTCACCCCGCCCCCCCGTTTGTCTTTATAGTTTTTTCCTGAGAGTTGTGAATGAGGTTTTTACCCACCCACCTCCCCCACGTTACATAACAGCATCATCTAAAAAGCCAAACAGGATGTATTTTGAACAACAAATTAGCTGGCAGAGTTGTTCAATTTAGTTAGAAATAGAAAACTTCAGCTGCAAATTAGTATTCCAACTCTTAATACATGGCTGATTTTTTATTCTAGAGAAAAAATAAGCAGAAAAGTGATGCTTGATGTTTTGAGCAATACCATGTGCTGTATCGACCAAGTCTTTCTAAATTGGATACACATATCTCCCTGGCAGGTCGGCATTCCGATATACAGCTTTCTTGGACTTATTTCCTTTTTTAATTACGTAGGATAGAAAGTAGGAAATAGTCTGGGGTGGAGACAGCCTTGAACAACAAACAGTCAATTAGCAGATAGCATAGCAGATAACTGGCAAATTATACTGTTCATTGGAAACACGGAATGTTTAAAAGATTATAGGAAGACCTATGTCCTTCCCTAATCATTCTCATGGTGGCAAAGACCTATTTTATTAAGAAGGGCCTTCATTTTAAGTGACAAGCACCAAAAATTTGAAGCAGGCAAATTCAAAATATTCATCTAAATATTTATTGCATGATTATTACATTGTCAAAGAAACAAGTGATTAATGAAAATTCTGCTTTCAAAAAGCTTACAATCTAGTCAAAGACATAGCCATAGATATCATGATATACAAAAATATAAGGTAAACACGGTTACAGTTTTATAAAACAAAGCCCTGGAGGAGCATAGAAAGAACAATTTTGCCTGGGATGAAAGAAGTGAAACTCCACCCAAGTCAAAATGTAATTTTGACAGACTGGTTGACTACAGGCAATAAAATAAGCAGTCAGGTAGACAGACCCCTGTCTGGCATGTTTGGGAAATGTGGCTAGAACACAGGATGAAAAGAATCATAGAGGATCACAGACAATGTGATGGTAATGAGTCTGGCCTTACCAGAGAGTAATCACAGCTTTCCGCGCCAGGGAAGTTAGGTGGTGAGTGTGTGTCATAGTTCGATCTATAGTTTAGGTAAAAAGCTAACAGCAGAGTCTAGGATGACATGAAAATGGGGGACTGAAAATATAGGCAAAATTAGGGAAGAGGCTCCTATAATAATCCAAGTGAAAAATAAAGTTGGCTAGAACCCTCAATATATTTAAACATTAATAAGCTGAGAACATGCTAAACTGAATATAGAAAATCCAGAAAAAAACCTTAAATACTTATAATTTATTAAGTTTAAAGGAATAAAGCTAGTTAAATAACTTTAAACAAATAGAAAATAACTACAAGGTATACAGTTAAAAACTGAGTTGTAACATTTTATAATGCCTTGTAAGTGCTATTTTGATCTATATTATTTATTTTAAAGAACTATTAGCAAAATACTACATGGGAATACTAAGAAATAACATTAACTCTACCAATCATCTGTACATAATTTACATAAAAACGTTAAGTTCCCCGCCCCCGTCACACAATAACAACACCTCTAATCAAATTTTTGTAATTAGCTGACACCTACCCATACAATGCCAATGAACTTTACTAGTCTGAAAAAACTAAGTGCAATAATAATAAAAAATAATCACCATGCATTTACAAAACAATTAATATACTACTTGTTGTTCAGTCAATGAATATTTATTGAGCTCCTCCTATTTTCCAGGACCAAAAACATGTTTGTTACCTTACAGAATTCTCATTCCATCCCGCAAGATAAGTAACAGTATTTTTTATATAAAAAGATAAAACTAAGAATCAGACTGATAGGAACTTGGCCAACACCATAAACAGAAACATATTTAATTATATTAACTGACAATTTTAAGGGATCATCAATTTTTCACATTTCTGCTGTTATCACTAAGTTTTTGCTTTTATGTTTCCTTTTCTTAAGTTCATATGGATATAAGCAGTATTTTTTATTTATATCACTATCGTGCTCTATCTTACATGTCTCCATAAGGTCATCACTACATACCTATTTTTTGCTTATAAATTTTAATAAACTGTATGTGAGTGGGAATGTACACTATTAAGTATTAGTCTATCATTCTGGAATTTTAAAATGACACATTTTAAAAAGCTACACATCTTAAATAGATACAAAGTATGATTTCCAAAATAAAGTTATATTTAAAAAAATTAACCTCATTAAAATTTTTGGTTTATAAATTAGAATCTTAAATACAGGATGTTAAGAAGCTTAAACGAGTATGTATTATGATGGTCAGCCACATACTAGGTACTAAAGTAACATATTCTTTTAAGTTTAAAGTACCTTTCCTAAGAACAGGGCTAATGGGTGGTGGTTCCTTATTTTAGCTCAACTGGAATAAAATTATAAAAGAAGTCTTTTCCTTTATTAGTATGGATAACTACAGTCAAAAGGTCAACAACACAGAATTCAATAAATATTGAGGATAATCCAATAGTTAATATCAAATTCTAGCCAACATCCAGTATTACACAAGCATAGATTACCTTATAAAAAAGTTGTTCTAGTAAAAATATCTGACTATAAAAGAAAGGAACTATAAAGAAACATACTATATTTAGAGATTTAGCAAGTGTCCTTATTTTACAGATTAGATAAGCAACTTGCCCAAGCCATATGCCAATGGCAGAACTAGGACTATTCCCGAGCCTTGCTCTATTTGCCGTACCTGTATTCTCTTATTTTATGACTTAACATACTATTTACTCACTATATTTTAACTTTAACTTAGAAAATTACCCAGCAATAAAAACTTTTTCTTTACAGCCCAAGAACATTCTGGTTTTTCTAAAAAATGTGCAGGACAAGAACAGGATGCAGGTCCTAACACGAGAGGACTTTCGTAGCTTCCGTTAAAGGAGAATTTTATACAGGAAAAGTTCACTTTTCACATAATTTGCTTTGGCTGCAAAATGCTTATATAAAAGTCACAGCGTTAGGAACTCTATATCATAGTAACTTCGTATGTTGTGAAATGGTTTTCTATAATCTGGACATTTTCTTCCGAGAGCCAGTTTTCCTGTTTCAGCTGCCTTATAAGAGCTTCCAAAGACTTCAATCTCCCTAGAGTTTGCTGCTCTTGTAGCTCAAGAAGAGTTATCTTTGAATGCAGTTTAGAGACTTTCTGCCAAAGATGTTCCTTATTTGTGTCTTGCCTACAGTAAGAATGTTCACTTTGCAGAACTTCTGTGTCATAGTCCACATTCTGCCATAAGGGGTCTTCAATGTCTACGTCTTCCATTTCCACAGTTTCTTTTGGGGCAGGTATAAAAGAGTTAATTGTAGCTTTGGAATTTTCTGTGGGCACAAAAATGGCAATAACAGGTTCTTTACTTGTGTTCAAGTCTTCAACCGTTTGAGTAATTGTGCTGAACAAGAATGGATTTTCCTGTGCTGCCTTAATTCCCATGGAATTATTTGTAACGTTCGGATTAGTAAAATGATCCGTAGTTATTTCAAGCACTTCCTGGGTTTCCAAAGACTGCTGGATACCTTCTGATTTTGAAGTTGTCAACGTATTAGTTGTAGAATTTAGATTCTCAAAGGATGTGTGAAAACCACCTATACCTATGTGTTGGTTAACTAGTGTTTCCAAGGTAAATTCTGGTTTTCCAGTATCTTGTTTAACTAGATTAAGAGTTAATATGTTATTGTGCATAATTTCTGTTTTTGGAGCTGGTGGCTTCACCAAGGCAGACGAATCAAGTAATTCTGCATGTTCAGGGAGGACATCTGTGTTAACTGTATTTTTCTTTGGCTCATTTGATTCTTCTGACTTGGCTTTTAGACACAATTCTTTCTTATCATCTAATTTTTTCTTCTGACATTTTTTTTGGTAGGGGTCTTTTTCCTAGAAAATAATATTTTCAAATTCTAAAAAAGATGTCCTTACTAGGCTCATTCTCTGATTAGTCAGTGCTGAATACTTAATTATGACTTTGAGCAGAATATTGGCCAAGCAAATTCATTCAGTTAAAAAAATTTTTCTAAGTATATGATAACTCAAATAAACTTTAAAGTGTTTTTTTAAAAAGCATTAAGCATAGTCACTATATGATGGAAACATTTCAGATCATTCAAAAGGCCAGTAAAAAAAAATCTCAGATCATTAATTTAGGATAATAACTTAATAATTTATGTATGTCTTATTTTTTGCTCCTTTTAAGATATGCTTCACAGTGGTTTAAAGTTAAAAAAAGATTATCACACTTTCAGTAAAAGCATAAATCAGTTTTCCTTTTCCTCAAGTATCTGTTTTCCCAGCAGTTCCCTTTCCCTCTCACTCCCTCCACCTGACTACCTGTCACCCTGCCCTCTACGACCCTGTTCAGCATTATCCCCGCTCCCGTGCACCCTGCCTCCAATACCTGATGGTCTTCAGGCAAAGAAAATATTGTTGGAATTGCATTTTGCTTCAAATACCGAATACCCCATCTGATGTCAAGAGAGTCAGGAGTAAAATGGTCACTACACAGGAACTGGTATTTACTGGGAACCCATGAATCTCGTTTCATATTCTTTAACCATTTTTCAAGTCTTTCTTTGTCATGTAGAGGAAACCTGAAATTAAAAAAGAAAAACTTTGCTGTAGTTTTACAATTTTGCCAGATTCCAGGCCTGCATATATACGTAACCCATGCATCAAGTGCTGCAAAAGCAAAGCAACCATCTCTACCATATGAGAGAATCCTCATGATAATTACGAACCATAGCACCTCGGCAGGAAAGAGGATTGAGGTGTAAGATGTGCAGCCAAAGCTTTGTCTGTGAAGAATGGCTGGTGCAACTCAGAGTCCCTTCAAGTAAAATACATCTGTTTCAACAAAAAATACAATCTATTGATATTTTCTGTGGATTATATCCTATTTTTATTTTGTTGTGTAGTTTGCTTACAACTAGAAAAGAACTTTGTATAAACTACAAAATCCTATTCAAATATTATTTCATACTAATACTATAAATCAAACGACTTCTTGTCTGTAATTCAAAGAAGCAGCAAGCTTTAGGCTCTTATTTATATTAGTATTTTTAAAGTAAGAAGTTAATCAAGCAAATGGCTTAGCTGAAAATAAAATAACAAATCTTATAAAACTACTAATGTTCCATTCTCTTTACCAGAATCGGCCTCAATTCTACCCACATGTCATTTAGTCCAATATTTATAGACTTCTATAACCAATGAACTGGGAACGCTAAAATCCAAGTTCTGAAAAAAGAAACTGACAGAAGAAAAGAACTAAACATGTTAAAAAGAACAGACTCAGATATTTTACAACATGAAACAAATCAAATAGAAAAGAAAGAGAAAAGCAAGACAGCTCTTTACATATGTGTACTGACAATAATCTTGATTTAGAGTTGCCTTCAACATATTGCAATGTGTTTTACAGGCAAAACCAGGTAACGCCAGAAAACTTTTTTCTAACTAGTCTAAATAGATTTGGGTTAAACTGTATTAAGCAAGTTAACAGTAACTTTTTTTTACAATGATGTTTCAACAACACAGTCTAAGATATATTACATAATAACTTATTTTTTACAAATAGTAACAACAAAGTTTCTCATACAAAGAGCAATAGTTATATATTCCTGCCAATCCCAACCATTTAGTTTATGCTTTATAGTAGCAAGCTTTTTCCACTAAATAGTGGTAACTTTATAAGATGTTAGGGGAAAAGTCTGGGTACTTTGTAGTAAATAGTGTTTAACCCTGATATCCTTACACAGAAAAATCAGATGATCTATCTTTGGACGTTCTTACCATAAATATAATATTCACACATGGTTTAAAGATTTTTCAACCTTGCACACATATATCAGCAACAGGTTACGAGGAAGATGGGCTTACCGAAGAAAGGCATTTAAAGGCAAAAAGAACTTTCAGAGGACCTCAATTCTGCTAGTCAGAGATAAGTTCCTACTTTTTCTGCTATATCTAAAATGAGAATGCACCTTTCCAATATTTTATAATGTAAATTCATGTACAAGGATGTTGTTTGTAAATTATTTCTATTGTACCTATATGCTGTTACAATTTAAAGCAAAAAAAGCACTTTGTGACTATTCTTATTGGTAACTGTACTACACAATGCCTTCTCAATGGGATAAATCGCTAAGAAAAGTCCTAGAATATGTTTCCTGTACAACTTAGTATCTATATTGGTTCTATCTGTTTGGTAATTTTGCTTCACTGTCTCATTAATTCCCGAAAAAGCATAAAATCATCACAGTATAAACGGTGCGCTTTATGTATATGTTAACTGAATACCCAAATTAGTATAAATTTATACTACAGCTCGCTACAGTGTTAGTATTTGTAAATTCAATTCAAGTTTGGTGGTATTAGGGTAATAAAAATAATTCATTGTTTCTTTTCCGGATTACACATGAACTGTTAAAAACTCATTTAAAGAATTCCACTTTCAGTCAATTCACATTTTAAGAGGAAAAAATCTTTATAATTGACTCCCTTAGGTATTATTACTTTTCCCTCCTTAAAAAACAGTAACTACATGAACATAGATTAATTTAAAGAATTCTGAGTCTGGGTTATGCCCCCCAAATCCAAGGCCAAATAAATCGGGCTAAATCAAGTTCAACACGATCTTTTGCTACAAACCTCAGAGCCATTAATATATCAGCATTTTCCCATCAGTGGCCCATGGATTGAATTCCCGGCCCCGCCCCCTCCCGCCCCCCCGCGCCGCCCCCAAAAGTATCTCCTTATTTTGCGGAAGGACTTCAAGTAGGAAACAATTCTGGAAATACTGCCACATGTGAATTATTTTTCCCTTTACACACGCAATGTGAATCAGGTACTATTAATACCGCCAGTATCTTTACAGGGGAGAGACCACAGGCACAGAGCTGTCAAATAATCTGCAGAAGGTCGTTCACCTACAAAGTGGCGGAGCCAGGATTGGAACCTCCTAAGTCTGGCTCTGGAGCCTGGACTCTTAAAAGGTATTCCCCAGTCCTGCTTCCCCATTCTTCTGAATAAAAATGAGTACGTACTTCTGTGGTTTCGCGGAACTATTTCGTGCAACTCGTATCCAGAATAACACCCAGCTCTGTGTATGAATGCAGACTATATACAGAGCCCTGAGCAGGAGCTGGGTTCTAACTCTGGCTCTGCCACGAAACCTTCAAGATCAGTTCCCTACTTTCTGAAAGGCTTGTTTCCTCGGGAGAAAATGGAATTAAATAACATCTACGCCACCTAACTCACAGTGGGCATAAATTAACTTGGAGAGCACCCTCCCACTGGGCAGGTTTGGGGTGTACCCTCAGTGGTGGCTGCTGTCTGTCTACGAAATGACGTCAGGGGAGGTGGGGAAACGCTGTGAAAACGGGGCACCGCGCAAACTTCGCTATTAACACCCAAACAGGTCCCCGAGCCTCGCCACTGGCCCGGCGTCCTTGCTCAGCTGCACATTTCTAGGTCAACTGAACTCGAGCCTTCACGCCCCACGCCCTCGCAGGGACCGATCATGCCGGGAAAGCTAAGGACGAATTTCTAGAGCCGACCGGCGATGCCCCAAACCCCGGCCCTAAGTGACACGGGACCGCGGCCAAAAGCAAGGCTGACTCTTCTGCTCCAGGGACGACTTACGGGTAAAAACTCAGCTTCCGGTCTTTATTGTTCCGTCCCCGGCGGTTTTTACAGCAAATCGCTGCGCAATAGCGAGGCATCTCCCCGGTGGGGCCCTGGGAGACCCAGGCCGATGAGGTGTATCCCGCTCGTTGAGGCGGGGCCGCAAGTCAAGGCCCCCCGCGCCACCGCGCCTGCGCGGGGAAGGACCAGGAGCAAAGACGCCGCCGCTGTCGACTCACTTCCGCTTCTGCGCGCTTCAGCACCGCCCTTTCGGACGTTGGAACCGGAAGTGACGCATGGGCCGAGCGGCAACAACAGTTTTACACGTGCGCGTAGGGCGTCAGGGTCAGGTGGGGAAGCGAGAGCCAATAGGGAAGCGTTTCGTGTAGGTTCTCTCCGGAGGTGGGGACGCCAGCCGCGGCCGCCCGCCAGTAGGGAGCCGGCTGCGACGGGGCACGGCGGCGGCGGCGGGAGCGGCAGGAGGAGGGTGAGGTCGGTAGTAGGGGCCGAGGGGCGAGCGCGGGTCTCTGGAAGCCGCGGAGGCGCGGCGGAGGGACCGGGCCCGAGCAGCTGCGTGGAGCCGCTCGTTCGTCTGGTCGGCGCCGCCGCTTTGTGAAGGAGCAGTCACCGGCGGAGGGTGCGGACGCGGGACGAGGCCGGAGTCGCGGAGGGGGGAGGGTTGAAAGCGTCCCCAGGCTGCGGTCGGCCTCTGCGGGCTGACTGGGCCTGGTTGTCCCCCGCGGTCGCCGCAAGGGCTCGGGGCTGCCTGGCGTCGTTGAAGAAGGGAGTAAGAAAAAGGACGGGGTGCGTTTTGCGTTTGGGGGTTGTGGCGCTGGCTTTGTCGGGCGTCGGACAGCTCCTCCCAGGCCTGGACCCGGGGCCGCGGTCAGCCCCGGCGGCGGCGCCTGGGCGGACAGGGCCAGTGTAGGCCAGCTTTGGGCGAAGGCTGCGCCGTCCAGCCCGGTCGGCCCCCGGCTCGGGGAGTAGGGCCCGGGCTGCTGTCCGGTGGGTCCCTCTCGGGACTGAGATGTCCGTGTCATGCAAAAGGCAGTCTGCTGACAATGTGGTAGATACTCGACTTGCGACGGGGGAGTGACGTTTACAAAACTCGTAAGGAGCCTCCCTGCCAGGTTTAGACCCGCCCTTTGATTGGGAACAGCCCGCGCTGGTGGCGTCCCCAGCACGCCCGCGGTTCGTGTGCGTTACCCAGGAGTCTGTACTTGATCCCTGGTGCCCGTGACTGTGAGTGACTCGCTGGAAAGAAGTGATCCACCTGCTAATTGCGCTCAGGAGAGGCCACAGGAGAGGAAGGCAGGCGGTTTCCACAAACCGTGGTGTCTTTCGTCAGCCTCGCTGTGTCCGCGGAGGCCGTTAGGGAGTCCTGGGATACAGCGGTCACAAAAGCAATCGTGCCTTTTAATTCCTAAGCCATTACATCGGTACGATCAAGAATTTGAAGTTAATCTTCTCTAAGGTTAGAGAAGTACGTTAATGGCTACTGAGAATTTTGAGAATGAGACTTTGAAGTGCAAACTGTGGAAGTTCATTTTTTCTATCAGCCTTAGCAGAAATCTTGAATTCTGTTAATCAGGAGTTTTTAACCAGACTTACCCGTGCTTTCTGTTAAATATTTGGGGTCTGACAGTTAAAAAGTGATTACACTCGACTGGATGATTGATTGCATTGTCAGTATTATTGCGATACTGAGATTCTCTATTTAAATCCTTGGTTCACCTTGCTGAAACGAAAGCTGATGTTGGTGCTTTCTTAGGGAGGAAAGATTACTAATTTAAACCTATTGAGCCCTTCACCTTGGTAATGTACTTTTATTTTCTGTGAAGTTAAACCACTTTTTTAACCTTGGAATATGAATTCTTGATGATTGAGATCCTTTAAAATATTATTTGGATTTTCCACCCTTTTTACAGTGTCACGTAGGATGTCTTCACTATTAACTGGTAAAACTCAGTTATTGAGTATTTTTGGGTCTACTTTGTGTATAGCCAGACTGTTGGTGGAAAGGCAAAGACAAGAACGCTTTTTCTCGAGTTGATTGAATTATAATTGTTCTGAAGAAGGTTACAACCAATTTAGGGTTAATAAAACCTATATAAATGAAATAGCATGAGGATAAGTACAAGATACTATATGCTTAACATTTGGTCGTGTATTAAGTATGCCTTGTATCCTAAAAGTTTACTGAGTTTCTTTTAAAAGGAAAATTCTTAAGGTTAGCTTCATGGATTTTCTTTTTCCCCTTTTCTCTTTTAGGATATTGGAAATGGCTACTCCCCAGTCAGTTTTCATCTTTGCAATCTGCATTTTAATGATAACGGAATTAATTTTGGCCTCAAAGAGTTACTATGATATCTTAGGTGTGCCAAAATCGGCATCAGAGCGCCAAATCAAGAAGGCCTTTCACAAGTTGGCCATGAAGTACCATCCTGACAAAAATAAGAGCCCTGATGCGGAAGCAAAATTCAGAGAGATAGCAGAAGGTAAGTCAGTGGCTGTCTGAGGTCTCACAGGTATAAAGTAGTAAGAGAATGATAGCTGAGAAGTGCATGCATTTGAGGATTTTGTGGAGATGGGAGGGGGAGGTGGATCTGCATTGAAATATAGGGAGGTTCTTGCGACTGTTTGCTTATAACCGATACTTTGATTCCTGAAAGGATGGATGAATGGCAGCATATTTTTTTATTGGCATACAGATTTTAAAGTGTTGATAATATATCATTTCTTTTATATTTTTAAAATTGCTTATTGTGTCTAAGTCAAGAAGAATTTTTGGTATCCAAAACTCATAAACTAACTTAATGAAACATAGTTTTTACTGAGTATGGAGATTGACTATAAAAAATACCGAGTGTAAACAAATTTAAAGAGACTAAAATGCCATGTTGTTTTTTCTTCCTCACTTGATGTACATTTCAAAGCCACATTTGTCTTTAAAGGAAAAGTATGAAACAGATTTTGACTTAAGACTAGTTCTAAAATAAATTGAACCTCTGGAACATTTGGTAATTAATGGTGGGTGGAGTTAAATGAGTAGGGGGTTGGAGTTAAATATTTACTTAAACTAGCAAGGAAGTGAAAAAACTAAGTTCCTCCAATTAGTTATATTTGACCATCACATTCTTTAATAGTAATGATTTTACACAAATAATAGGAAGAATGACTCTATGTCATTGTTGCCCACGTGTTTATTTGTAAATGGTAACATTCATTTAACAAATATTTATTGGCTGTTTACTCGGGGCAGGCATTGTGCTAACTGCTGATAGGATGTACCGAACAAGAGAAAGTCCCTGCCTTTTGTAACTTTCATTTTAACTTTATTATATTTTTGGTGTTTTGGTTTTACTTATAATGTGAAATCCATCTCTGAAATAGAGAATTGAATGGACTTATTTGAAGATGTTTGGATGTATATAATTTTGATTACCTTCAGTTATTAAAGTATTTTTATTTCTTCCAGCATATGAAACACTCTCAGATGCTAATAGGCGAAAAGAGTATGATACACTTGGACACAGTGCATTTACCAATGGTAAAGGACAAAGAGGTAGTGGAAGTCCTTTTGAGCAGTCATTTAACTTCAATTTTGATGACTTATTTAAAGACTTTGGTTTTTTTGGTCAAAACCAAAACACTCGGTCCAAGAAGCATTTTGAAAATCACTTCCAGACACGCCAGGATGGTTCTAGTAGACAAAGGCATCATTTCCAAGAGTTTTCTTTTGGAGGTGGACTGTTTGATGACATGTTTGAAGATATGGAGAAAATGTTTTCTTTCAGTGGTTTTGACACCACCGGTCGGCACACAGTACAGACTGAAAATAGATTCCACGGATCTAGCAAGCACTGCAGGACTGTCACTCAACGAAGAGGAAACATGGTTACTACATACACTGACTGTTCAGGACAGTAGTTCATTCTTTTTTCTGTTCTCATTAAACCCAACTAGTGGACTGTTCTTCAATATCTCTGATGCAAAACAATGTTCTGTGAACTCTTTTGACAAGTGCATGATTTCACTTAACTTGATATAGTTATTACATATATGTAAATTGTATTTGACAAATTAAGCAACATTCAGTTAGAGAAATAGCTAATTATTAATTTCCCTGATTAGGAAAGATTCTTTAAAAGAAAACGCAAAAAAACAAAAAGCCTGCCTGGTCTTTTCTCTCTACCTGCCCTTGGGCTTATTAACATGGCCAGTTTTATTACCAAGAAAAGATTGAGTTTGCCTGATACATATTTTTAGGTCAAACTGTAAAAGTTATTGTAGATTTAAATTGTGTGAACTTGAATGACTTTTGCAGTGAAACCTTTGCTAATTTAAAATTGCATGATCTGTAGCATCTGACTTGGGTTGCTAAGTGTAGTGGAACTGTATAATGAGTCATTCAGCAAAGAAGAGCAGTATCTAGGTAAATTTCCACGGAAAGCTTCAAAAAGGCATGGGTTAATATTTACCACAGAGCCATGCCTTTCTTCAATTGAATTGGAGTAAAGGAAATGATTGTTTTGCTCGTAGTCATTTAGGCTGAAAGAAAGTTAAAAATTTAAGAAATATTGCCAAGAGATTGTTACCTGGTTGGTCCCTAGCTAATGATTTTGTAATGTTGGAATCATAGCTACTTTACATATCTTTTCACATTTCTGTCTTAGTTCTTGGCTCTCCAGGGCTTAATATGGATTCATGTATTTTGTGTATGTGTGGTTCCTCTTCTTTGCACTCGTCTTTATCTAGAGATTGACTAATACCTCATTCTGTTTGTAAAAACAGCCAGTAATTTCTGCGCAACCTTATTATGTGCAATATTTTTAAATCCTAAGAAATATGTGCTTTTGTTTTCAGACTTATTTCTTTAGTCCTGCACTTTCCCACATTATACTCCGTATGAGTATTAATCCTATGGATACATATAAAAAGTAGTAAATGTGTCATACAAGACTGTGTGTGAGAGAAATATAATATTTACAAGATGATCTTCGTTATCACTTCATTGTTAAAAGTTTATTCTGCAATTCTGGAGGTATAAGCAACAGGCTACTTATGCCAACTATAGACCATGTTCCAGAAGTTACTTTTGACTAACCTGAAAACCCTGATGTGACCTTCTCTGATTGCCATTTGATAGTTTCCCTTGCTTTCTTATCCTCCTTCCCTCATAAATTTTGGTAGCTTGAAGATTTTATTATACTTTTGGTGTATTTGCTAGGAACAAGTATTTTTGCCACCGGTTCTTTCCTCTTTAAGATTGGTTGGGAAAAAGCAGAAATTTTGCATAAAGCTGTATTTGTTAATATCCTTGTTTTGAAAGCTGAACAAAATGAACTTACTATATTTATGTACCTTAATTTCCTGGAAGTTATACCTACTACTTTTGTTTGAAAATAAGAAAATAACCATACCTTGAATTTTGATCTAAGGGTTGATTATCTGTAGCCTATCAAACAGAACAAATGAGGGGAAAAAAATTCAAATTAGGACTAAGTTTAAGGGTTATTTTTATATTGTTAGCACCTGTCCCCTTTTTCTCCAGGGCCTTATTATTGTCCTGTTTTTCCCATTCTTGACACTGATTTGAACCCCCTCTTTTCTCTGTTTTTTTAACCTCTCTTTTGGCTCTTTAAGGAACTGTTAAGGTCATGGGAACTGCTAATCTGTAGCCAGTTAGTTAGAATACAGGTAATAACTTGGGCATGCAGTTGGCATCTGAGAGCCTTAGCCTGTGGGATCTGATCCTATCTCTGAGTAGATAGTTTCAGAATCGAGTTGAATTGTAGGACACCCATTTCGTGTCTGGAGCATCACTTGGTGGTGTGGGGGAACTCTCCTCCCAACATGCATTGGAAATTTGGATCTCAGAATACTCTTTGGGAGCTTCTTTGAGCCTTCAGTATGCTTATCTATATTGTGCATGTATCCCTTGCCAAATTTACTAGACCGTAAACCATTTTTACTGAGTACCCTTAATCATATCCAAATGTGCAAATGTAAAAGTTTGGTAAATATTGGCCTAAATAAAAACTGAAGCAAAAATCATGATGAACTTTTAGAATGTGTATGAGTACACAAAGCAGAGTAAAGATGAAAACAGGTGTTATGCTTGTGTTCCTTTTGTCTCTCTCCCTGCCTCTTTCCTCCATCATCCATTTCAGTTAACTAGTCCCTGAAAATGATTTTCCTGTCAGACAAGGCCCATTATGATTTTATTTAGCCTGCATTTCATCAACATGCTTTTTTTTTTGATCCCTGCTCTAGTTATTTAAATAATAATTGTTTTTTCAGGACAATTTTACACCTATAAAAGCCATCATCAAGCAAATTATGACAGTACAATGTATGTAAATGAAAAATTTATTCTCCCAAGAAAATAAAAATTAGTGATATTGTTACCAAATTGTATTTTTAAAATAAGACAGTATTTAAGGACAGAAGAATGAAAATGACTATTAGGATAAAGAACAAATCATTCTCACAGTTTCATCCTTTTACTAATTGGATCAGTATTAATGGCTGATATGGTATCAAGAGTTCTGGCAGTTGAGTAGTGAATTGTAAGGAATAGAATAATCACACACATATACGTGTTTACACATTTTTTAAATTAAATTTATTAGGCTGACAATAGTAAAATTACATAGGTTTCAAGTATATATTTATGTACTACATCATCTATATATTGTGTGCTCACCACCTAGAGTCAGTTCTTCCATCATATATTTGACCTCCTCCCCCCTTACCTTCTGGTAACCACTAAACTGTTGTCTCTGTGAGTTTTTTTTCCTTGTCTTGTTCCTTGTTGCTTTCAGTTTTATATCCCACATGTGAGTTGAAGTCATACGGTTCTCGACTTTTTCTGTCTGACTTGTTTTACTTAGCATAATAATCTCAAGTTCCATCCATGAAATGGCAGTATTTCATCTTTTCTGTGGCAGACTATATCAAACTAAAAAGCTGCACAGCAAAAGAAACCTATATATGTTTTTCAAGGTGAAATATCCTTTGTGTCTGCAAAATAATGAGGTAAATATAAACAAAAATATAAGTGAGTATCACAGTCTTAAGAATTATTTTTACTCTGCATGTATAAGTAAAAACTTACCTTATTCCTAATGTAAACATTTATAATAAAGCCTCTGGCAAGTGCCGGCAAGATAGTCTCGTGGGAACAAAAGGATTCTTTTCTCTCCTAACCCCAACCACACCAAAAAATCATTATAAAAGGGGAGGGGGAGAGAGGAATAGAAGACACAAGTCTAGAAAAGCAGTGTAGAGTTTTGTTGGGAAGAGTTGCAGAGAAATGAGCAGTATTGGTGGGGAAGTGGGACCAAAAGTTTCCCGACAAAGTAGCAAGAATTAGTGTAACTGACCCCTGAAAAATAGTACCATGTGTTGGAATGAAGCAGTGTCTTCAAAGATCTGAGGGAAAAATGCCTTTTAACTTAACTTACAACTTGGTAACCAGATAAATTAGTAATGGAAGGTGAGACCAAAATAAAGGCATTTTAAAAATGCAAGAACTCAAAGATTACCACCCACATGTTTTTTATGAAAACAAATTACTGTTTTTTTACTCTAACAATGTACAGCATGCGAAACAAGAATGGAAGCTGAGTATCCTCATGAAGGAATAAAGAAAGAAATGGAGAGCATGCCTTAGAATTTAACACACAGGAATTTCTCATTTGGAAAACAAGGATTTTGTTTCGTGGATCTAATTTACAACAAAGTTGTTCATAGAATTGTATTATAAATGTTTTCAGATCAATCTATAAACAGCTCACACAAGATGTAATTATATTTATAGGATAATTATGTAAAATGTACCTCACGTTGGAAGGACAAAGATGAGAAGGCAAGGTGGAAGAAAAAGGTTTGTGAGTTCTGTCATCATGGTAGGCAATCGATTGTGTCTAAAATTGATAAAGACGAGTGATTTAAACATCGTTTCAATTTTAATGACAACCACCAGGTCTACTAACAGACGCTGGTAACATCATTTCTGAGAAGGGGGGCTGGCAGGCCGGGGAAGACTACATTTTACATCAACCTATAATGTTTGAATATCTGTGAATGCACTGTTTGTACATTAGTATATTTGTAAAGAACAAAACAAAACAAAACCGTGTATCAGGGTGTCTGCAACTAACAGAAAACTCCTAAATTAAATTTGCCCAGGCCATACAAGCTTATTCTGTTCTCTAACAGGGAGGGCAGCCGTCAGGCAGTTCCAGGAGCGGTACCTGATGACTGTCATGGGCAATGAAACCTCTAGAAGGCCCTCAAGAAACATTCCCATCCCATCTTATTGGCCAAAAGTGTTCCCGGCGGTTACATGTCCACAGCCACACCAATCACTAACAAGGGGAATATGACCACCATGATTGGTTTGGGCCAGTGAAGGCCACCCGCGGGGGCTGGGCTATTCTCCCCTAAAACTGATGGTCTCCTGAAAAAGTGTTCATACCGAGAAAAAGGTGCTCTATTAGAGAAGAATTAGGAGGATGGAGGGGAAGGCTGTGTATACTACTAACAGTTGAATATTAAAATGAGACATCAGTGGTATTGAATGTTTTTTCTTCCTTTGTGATTTATTCTTTACCATTAGATTTTTAAAAGACGATTGGGCTCTTCTCTTTGTACCCCCGAATGATGAATGAATGATGATGAAGCAAGCTCCCCTTAAATACTGCAGAATCTTGGTTTTGGTAGGTTTAACATTTATGGTTTCAACTATTTGGGACAGCCCCCTAAATTCCGTAATGGAATCATCTGTGATTTTTCTGAATTACAGAATCGAATTCCATGCCTTACGAGTCTACAATTCAGGATATAGTCATTTAGGTAGGAAGTAGGCCTAGCCACCTATTTAATATCTACATATCAGAATACCTTTGAATAGTTTGTATTTATCATTGTGTAGGTTTTTTAACGGGAATTATTTGCTAAATGGTGTTCACTTTTTTTTGCTAAATCAGAGATCTGAGTTTCTTTCATCAAAGTCAAGGCTGTTAGATTCTTTTTTGCATGAAGATGGTCACTACCGTGGCCCACTGATAAAATCTTTTGCCAGCTACCCTTTTCTGTCCTGACTCCTCCTGCCTCAGGTAAGCCTCAATTTTCCTCATTTATTTGAATACTGACTTTGAATGTTGAACTACTGGCCTGCAGGGAGTCAAATCTACACCTGGATTTTTTCCCTTAGCGTTGGCCTTGCCCACTCATTTTTTTCACCTTTTTCCCCACCAGCGTAAGCTGCTGAGGTGCCAACCGTGCCTCGTGGTAGAGCCTTTTTTTGTGTTATGACACATGATGTAATTGTCACTCATTAAATTAGCAGTTTAAATCAGTATTACAAACACTTTCAACTATTCAATTTTTTAAAATTATAATTTCACAATATAGTTATTACTTAAAAGTGCTACATCATTCTTGTTTTAAATATTTTAGCATTTTCTATATTATATGTTTCATAATTAGAAATTGAATGGTGTTTGGTAATGCATATTATTTTGTTATTTTGTATTCAGTCTTATCATTTAGATAATACTAATTCTCATTCGCTGACACACAGACGTGGGATTTAAGATATGGAGGTAAACATTGT
Source organism: Rhinolophus ferrumequinum (assembly GCF_004115265.2). Classification (NCBI taxonomy): domain Eukaryota; kingdom Metazoa; phylum Chordata; class Mammalia; order Chiroptera; family Rhinolophidae; genus Rhinolophus; species Rhinolophus ferrumequinum. The sequence goes on along the minus strand of NC_046303.1, from coordinate 7,184,017 downwards.
TCTTTGCTCTTCAGAGAGGCCCGTGATCCGTTCATCCCTGTTCCTTTCCCTGTGCAGGTAGAGATATATGTTAATTGGCATAGGCTAGTCTACTCATATGCTGCAATAATGTATTAGTCACATCATTTTCTTAAATCCTGGACTAATATTATCAAAATAAAATATGCCTAATGATTGTATCATGGAATACTATATTTTGGCAAAAGGAATAGCTGTAAATTAGCTTTTTCCAAAGTGTGTTATGTGTGTGTTCAATGAAAGTAAGAATTCTGTAGTCAGGTATAGGAAACACTGGGTTACGAAAGTTTCCTCATTATTCTAAGGCCTCTCAAAGTCCTTAATATGTTAATTTTCATTGGCTAGCTCCAAGAAACAGATATAGTTTGAGGCATTGCTAAAATCTATGATCAAGAGACTGTTTTTCAGTGAGCGTCTCTCTGGACCAATTTAGTAAAAGAAAACTTCTGGGTAACACTCTTTGGAAACTCTGGACTAGACATATAAAGAACAAAGGTTTGTAGAAAAGGCAAACTTCTGAAAACTTGAAATGCTTCCCATGAACATGTTTTAGGACTCATGTCCCTAGAGAGCTACTATGGGCAATAGAAAAAACGTATTAGAAGAGTGATCTGAAGAGAGAGTGATGACTTTAAGTACTATGTATAGTTTACCTTGCTTTTCTCTGCTAGCAACGTTAGGAAGCTCCAGATAAAGTTGGACGTTCGTCATAAGGGTAGGATACCCATGACTAAGAGATATAATATACACGGTAATGAATCTTAGGGAACAAGGGCCTGAAAGTCCTTCTTTTTCTTATTCCCAGAGTTCTCATTGACTTCTCTGGGTTTGTTTGCCACCTGGAAAATGACATAACAATTATGAATATAGAAAGCCAGTACTGGGGAAATTAGAAACTTCACCTGGATGGACAAAGAGCAGTGCAAAGATAAATGCATCTATACTCATTCAGAAAATGGCAGTAATCTGAAAAGAACTTCCCACGTTTCCCACAATCCTCTTAGAACTTTCTCTGTCTTTCTGGGGGCCCCCTGCTGTCACCAAACTCATAACGTCCCCACTGAAGGCCAACCCCTCCTTTGTGCACTGGATCACTTCACTCAGGCCATTCAGAAACATTGCACCAGAAATGCCTCTCTTCCCCTCCTGTGATCGATTTTTTGCTTCTATTCAACAAGTCCCACCAGCAAACAAACCTATTGCTATTTCTCCCACATTAAAAACAATTGCTTCTCTTGACTCCACTTTTACAACCAATTGTTTCCTTTCTTTGCTCACCTTTGTAGCAAAATCCCTTCCAAGGGTTTCCATCCCCATCATTCCACCAGAACTTGCCTTGTGAGGGTTCTTGAGGAGCTCCACATGGCAAAATCAATGTTCAAAAACAAACAAATTGGCCACTTCTCCTTCTCAGGGCTTGTCCAACACACAGTTCAACACTCTCTTCCTTAATATTCTTCCCTCACTCAGCCCCCAGAGCACCAGCCTCTTAGTTTTTCTTGTCCCCCCGCCGTCATGCTCCTCGTCATTCTCATTTGTTGATTTCTCCTCCTCATCTCTGCATCTTCTTAGTCCTGGCCCTTCGCTCCACTCCACTTTTTTCTTCTTCCGTCTCCTTTTCTTTCTCCCCTCTTTTCTTAAGCTGTTTCTGCTGTATAGTAAAAATACAGAACCATTAAATTCAATTTCATTTCCAATGTCATTGGGCTGATACGTTCTCACACGGGGGGTCCTTGGTCATGTGTTGGCCAGACCACTCTGTGTAGTGACAGGAAGCTGCCAGCTGCACTCTGAGACATGGACTGTTACGTGTGGGCTGTGTCTTGGGTGGTCAGGTGCTATTTCTCTTGTGTCTTGAGCTATTTTCCATATTAAATTACAACATAAAGGGTCTGTGACATCTTCAGTGCTGCTATTATTTCTCATAAAAATCACTTGGTGGAGTTGTAGTTTAAGATGTAGTATTTGTTTTAATTAGATGGATTAAAAAAATGTATTGCCCAAAGGTGAAAAGACTTCTTTGAAAATGGTTAATTCTTCATTGTTTCCACTATTACCAGTAAAAAAGAAAAAAAAATAGTTTTATTCTATTTAGCCCATTGCCTGAGGGGCAGATTTTTTTCTTTTTTCTCTTATTTTTCTTCATTTAGTTTCACTGATTCATTAACATTTGCGTCACAGCAGAAGCTAGAATATTACAAATGTCCATAATTATTTGCATTGCTGTAGGGAATATAATGTTATTAATATCTAATACTGGGCTAAATGAATGCATTAAGTAGCCAGAAACAAATACGATTGTCAAGCATGATTTCGCTGGCATATAGCTTTAGAACAGCTGCCAGATTTAACATGGAGGATGGAGGAAGATTTCAAATATTACATTTGCAAATAACATCTTCAAGGTCAAACCCCTCTGCTTCCCCAGTAGGTGGAGGCCTTCCTTTGTTTGGAGCTGTGGACAGCCTGAGTGCTGCTTGTGGTATACAGCGAATGACGTTCTGTCCTTTTTCTTCTTTCTCTGTGTTCCATTGCTGTGTTTCTATCATTGGCCGTCGTCTGTGCCTCATGCATGCTTTTGTCCTTTGCAGAGGGCCCCTGAAGGAAGGGAGGATCCAGTCATAAAAGGGAAGAGTAGGGAAACAGAGGGTAGAACTGCTACTAGTAAAGCTCCACCATGAGGAAGGCCGAGGTTTTCCTTTCGTTCCTCCCATTGTCCCTTCAGGACTCCCACCCTCTTCTTCGACGCAGGGATTCACATGCGTGGCTGCAGGGGCCTCTCTTCCTTGGCCATTGCTGACATAAGGCGAGATACACCTTTTCAGGGTCCTGTTTACTCATGGATTCAGATTCACATTCGGCTCATCTACGACTCGTGAAACAGCTTCTGTGTTTCCGGCACAGTACTGGGCACTTTCACATCAACCATCTCATTCTCATTATCACGTTTTGGGAGGCCAAAGGGTATGATCCATGTCTTAGTCAGGTGGCCCTTGGCTCTTCTGGGAAGGTAATGTTTTCCAAATGGACATATCGTGGCTATTGCCACAATATTTCAATACTGTGGTCCCATTAATTTGAAGTAGATGGTGACAGACACTATTAGAAAGGTCTATTTATTGGAGGAATTTCCTACGTAACAGTGACTTCTGGCTGCGAGAAGTCCTTCTGCCCCCAGCCATCACTAGTATTTCTGCTAGCTGGTGATGCAAAACCCTTCCTTCTGTGTCCGTGCTGTCTAAGGATCTCTTGGGGTAGAACAAATGTTCTTCTGGGAGACCAAGTGTTCTCATGAAAAATGTGACTTAGGAGGACCCCAGCTGTAACTAGCATCTCCGTAGAATTATAGGGAAGAAAGGGATCAAACGGAGCCACATCCCCAGGACAGGAGCTGAACCGTCACCATCCTGGCTAGAATGGAACCATCTACAGCATCTCTACTGTCACTTTTCTTGCATGTGTATCGGAAGGTCAGTCCTTCCTGGTACTTCATGAGGTAAAGGCAGCAGCCTTCTTCTCTTCTACCATCAGCTCCTGGGTGATGGATTATGGCTTTCAGTTGTCCCAAGGTGTCCCGCCTTAATGCCTTACACTTATTGCAGATCATGGATATTAATACTTTTTTAAAGATCTTAATGCAATCTGAAGGCTAAATTGCATAAGATATTAATAACAATAATGTTTTAGTAAATCAAATATCCTGTGCCACAGTGGGCTTGTAGACCTGGGGAAATTAAGCTGCGAGTTTTCCCGTTCTCCGCAGACCAGACTCTTCAGAGCTCGGCCCCCAGAAACCCTGCAGTGAGACTCAGAGAGGAACTGGCACCCTTGCCCCACAGGCTACCTGATCTGGTGCTGGGCCCAGCTCTCTGCTCTCTGGCTCTTCTCTTTCTTAGTGATTTTTTTTTTTTTAAGTCACAGGGGTCTTTTGACCTTCTCTGGCTGTGACCTTTGGTCAGTGCCAGTGTAGTGCTCAGCTCTTAATGGTTGAATCTTGAGACAAAAGGTTGGGGGATTTGAGTCCTCCTTTCCTAGAAGGCCTCTAAGCACTTACGCAAATTTGTTCACACCCTCCATCCGTCTTCAGTAGTTTCTCTTGCTGTGTTTGCCACAACCCCCAGAATAAACACATATATTATTTATTACATTTCTGCATCATTGGACATCTTACTAAAAGATCGAAAGCCTCGAATAAGCAAAGAAAAATCTAACAGGATGCTACAGGCAAATTTTCCTGTGGTCAGAGGCTGCGAGCCATCCAGTTGAGTTGAGTAGTAACCACATTCTAAAGCTAAGGGCCAGATGTGCTAAGACGCTGTGAAGTCTGGTGCAGCCCCCACGGTTCCTCCTCCAGCCCACAGAAGAGAAGGTGAGGAAGGGTCTTGGAGGATTTCTTCGTAGAGAGCAGACACTTGCCCCCGTCCTGTGTCCCTCCTGAAGTTAGGCGAGCTTTAGGAAACCCGCTCAGAGAGCTTGCCACGTGTCTCCTGGGGTGTGGGAGCCACTTGGACTGAACTCTGCCTCAGGTTGGAAGGTCTCAAGTGGAGATGATGGCTGCAGCTGCCCCAGGGACTGTTGGGAAAGACACATGGCCGGGAGGGGAGCGGCTGCCTCCTCCGGGGTGTGGGGGCAGGGCTGCCTCAGTGTTCGCTAGATAGGGACACACGGTGAAGGCAACTGGACCCGGTTGTCTTGAGAGAGTCTTCCTCCTCGAGGAGTTTCTTTGGGGTCAAAGTGACACTGATGTAAGAACAGACCACTGGGAACTACGGGGCTGAGTAGGAAGGTGAATAGCATCAAGGCAAGGACAGAAGAGGTCGTGTGTGTGTGTGTGTGTGTGTGTGTGTGCATGTAGGTGTGTTTCTCTTGAGGAGTGGTCTCTGAAGAGCCCACCAAAGTCCTCCACAAAACGGGCTATTCGCTCAACACAGTGGGCACCAAAGCAAGAACAACCTTGCCGGAGCCAGTAAGAGCTTTCCTGCCCTTCCCGCTCCTCCTCCTGCTCTCACTCTGGCTCCCACCCCAGGGGCCCGAGCGTGTGGTAGCAACTGGAGCAACAGAGACGAAGGGGTCCACCGTGTCCCGGGGTCCCCACAGCAAGTCGTCTAGCCTCAGGGGTGTCTATTCTGCATGAAGGACGGGGAGGGACCTGGATAAAGACTCAAGTTTTAGTATCAAATTTGGTCAGATATTCTGCCCAAAATGCTTAGAGGACTTAATTTGTTTTTACTATTGTGATAAAATATACATAATACACCGTTTTTAAGTGTACAGTTCAGTGGCATTTAGTACATCCACACTGTTGTGCAACGTCACCACCATCCATCTCCAGAACTTTTTCTTCATCTAAACAGAAATTCTATGTCCAGTAAACACTAACTCCCTTTTTCCCTACTCCCCAGCCCCTGGCCACCACCGTGCTACTTTCTGTCTCTGTGAATTAGACTTTGTATGTATTCTTCACGTAAGTGGATTCATACAGCGTTTGTCCTTTTGTGGCTGAGTTATTTCACTTAGCATAATGTATTCGAGGTTCATCCACGTTGTAGCAGGTGACAGAATTTCCTTCTCTTTTTGAGGCTGAATAATAGTCCATTGTATGAGGCCTGACAATTAAGTTCGCCAACTTGTTGCAACGTGGACTAGGCACTGGCGGTGGCGCACAGCTTCCCAAGGGGAGTACTTCGAAGGTGACCGTAGTGATATTCAGCAATGAGGTCTGTAGCACTTCTAGGATGCTTTCGCGGACTTCATTTTCCGACTTGGTATGTACATACTGCATTTAGTTTATCCATTTACCTGTGGATGGATCCTTGGGGTGTTTCCATTTTTTGGCTGTTGTGAACAATGCTGCTATGAACATTGGCCTACAATGTTTGAGTTTCTGTTTGAGTTTCTGTTTTCAATTCCTTTGGGTGTATACCTAGGAGTGGAATGGCTGGGTCATATGGTAATTCTGTTTAACTTTTTGTGTAAGTGCCAAACTGTTTTTCTCAGGAGATGCATCATTTAACATTCCGACCAGCAAAGCAAAAGTGTTTCAGTTTCTCCATCAATGATTTAGAGGACTTTTTATTTCCTGTACTGACCTGCCCATGACTTCCCTTATGGGCAGGGCAGAGCACTCTAGGAGAGCCAGGGTGAAAAGTTGAGGGGAATCAGGACAGCTACCTTCTGCCTGCACTCTGTACTCTACGGGGTCTGGTCTGTCTGTTGAAGTGGACACAGTCAGATGGCAGAGACAGGGTGGCTGAGACCAGGGTGGCTGGTCTCATCTCCTCAGTCAACAGAATCCCGAGGCAGCAGCCTCTCCTTCTTAAGAACCAATAGCCCAGTGGGTGCTGGGCCTGGGTCCCGGTCACCTCTTTTATCTTTCCTGCCTACAGGAGGACAAAATGAGGAGAGGCAGGGTCTGCAAATCAGTTCTTCATTTTGTATACATTGTTCTTTCCATTCGCAAAAATCAGAATGAAAAATGAACAGAGATAGGCTCTCACAAATCAGAGATGATCAATCCTCTTTTCCAGTGAGAGTTTTTATGTCCACCCCCTTTTATCATATGGCTAGTTCTGAGGTCAGAACGAAGACTGCTAAAATCTGCAGCTGAAATGTTCATGCCTTCTTCCCTCTCCTGGTCCAACTCCGTCATCCTGGGAGCTTCCTGTCAAATACACAGTGGAGCACAGGTGCCATCTCCTATTTCCTCAGCTCCCTCAATGTTGGGAATTGGTGCTAAGTTAGCCTTTTTAATGAACTTACTAATTTGTTCATAAAATGTGTTCATAAACTTCCACCGCCATGGTCCACAGTTCAGCAGTTACAGGCAGATAAAATGAGCATTTTTCTGGCTGATAATGACTGAAGGAAGGAGCTCAGGGCCTCAGGGAAACCGAGGCTCCCCCATCCAGCCTGAACCAGCACTATTACTTGATCATCCTTAGCAGTTACCCTTAGCGCTTCACATACATTAATTAAACCTCACGACACTCCTGTGAGGCGCATATTGGTGTCTCGATGTCTACAGATGAGAAACTTTCTTTAAATATGTAAGAAGCAAATTGCTGAGAGACTGTCTGCCTAAGCCTTTGACTTTTCATGGTCATATTTACAAATTGGGAAAAATGGGGACAGATACATTGTAGTGGGAAAAATGGAGACAGACACATTGTTTCTCCTCCTACACCTTCCCTTTCTTCAGCGCAAAGGCTGCTTGGAATTTCAAGGACTTTTTTGAAACATTACTTTTATTTATTTATTTTTCTTTTTTGTCCAGGTCTTTGAAGAATTTAGGTAGAAATCAAGGAAAATCTATCCCTGTAATTAAAATGTGAAAACAAAAGCTATTTGTAGCAGAAAAACATCCCAGTAATATGATTTCCTTGTGATGGATTGACAAGTTCAAAGCAGGAATGTATGTTGCCATGGGCACCAGATCCTACTTGCTGGGCTGGTTCCTTTCACTTGGCTGCTGACGGAGGGTGGCTTTCAGCCAGGAAGCACTGAGCATTGTTAGAATAGATTTGTAATTTTTATGTAATACCTTCTCTTTGTACTTCGATACACACAACAGCTGCAAATTGTTTACAGTCGTTTTGAGGGCAGAGTTTTCGGAATCTCTCAGGAATATCAACTGCAGGATGAGGGGTGGGGGAGTGCCTTTTCTCGCTTCTCAAACATCCCCTCTGTAACAGGCTGTAGGTAACTAATTGTCCGAAAGATGGAGCATGGAGGGACGGATGGCTCACAGCGCTGGGTTCATGGGCAGGGAGGCTGGAAACAGGAGTTGAGATGCGGAAAAAGGGAAGGGGAAAGGGTGGGCTGTCAGGAGGGAGAAGCAAGCAGACATTCTGGAGTGGCTGGTAATCATTCAGACACAGAGCTCAAGCTGTCCTCGGCAGGGACAGAGGGAGCGAGTGACAGCAAGAGTGAGTGACAGAGATATGCATGCTCCTTTCCTACGACCACCGAAGTCAAATGCACAAAAAACAGTTACAGTTTCTTATCCCGACGATGCTCCTCTAGCTCTCTTCCTTCACTATGCTTATAGGGTCTAAGAGCAAGTGAGAAATGGGGGTGGCGGGTCGGGGGGCATATCTGGAAGGGCAGCAGTGAGTGGTTCCCTGGCACTGACGCAGAGAATGAAGTTTTGCTCCATTTGTTTCAAGTTATCAGGGTCATTTTGAATCCAGCCTTTTCCTTCCCTGACAAATGAAGCCTGGTGCCAGCGCCTTTGAATCAATCAGGAAAGGCTCCTGCTACTGGTGTGGGGCAGTGAGCATTTCACAAGTGAAAATGATGGTTCCAGAATTGCAGTGCAAGTGGCAATATTTCCCAGTGATTTTTCTCCTTTATCGTTCCTACCCCATGTTCTAAGCAAATTCTGGGGGTGTCTTTTGTATCTACATGATGCCTAAGTAAGCAAAAGGCAGGATAAAGCAAATGTCTCCCAAATCTCCGTTGATCATGAACACAGACTGCAGTTTCAGCTCTTTTGCTTGATGCAAAGAAGCTGACAGATGTAAATCATTGGCTGCAAATCGTAGGACTGTCATAGCTGTCTGCAGCTGAATTTATGTCTGTGTTTTTCCTGGGAAGGGACAAAATTGTGATATAAAATGATGCCGTGTCCACGCTCCCTGACCCCTCCATTCCACTTCCCCCATTCTGCCCCCAACACGCACCTTTTCAGAGCTTTGGTCCCTAGAGGGCTAATGGCTCGGCTGTTCCCAGGGCTCAGGGTATCCCTTCTCCGTTTACCTTTTGAGTTCCAGACTGTTCTTTCTCTCCTTCATGCCTTTCCTCTTGGACTCCCCACCACCACCACCACCACCACCACCACCAGCCACCAAGCACACCCTTTTCTCATTCTCTGGCCCTTGTAGGTAATTGTTTGATCATGATTTCAGATAATCTGATAAACTAATTCACAACAAGTGTTAATGGTTGATAATATTATAACAAAGGCCATAGCTTCTCAAATGTTCCCACTAAAATCCTCTAGTGATAGAAACAAGTGAAAGTATCTCTAAAGGGGCTGAGGTATGTAGGATAGGAGGCAGGGGTTGAGGGAAGAACGGTCAGAGAGAAACTGCTTAAAAGTGTATTTTCAATTGCTTACTATTTAGGTTACTTGATGCTCTAACCCGTCTGAATTCCTGGAAAATTCACTCTCTATAAGCTTTATTCATCCTGTGCTTTTCCAAACCCTCAGTACACTGCTGTGTACTTCTGAAGGTTACAGAGGTCAATCTTTAAATAAGGCTCCATTATCATTTATTCTGTCCTTTAAAAAAATTATTAGTAGAAATATATAAAAGTAATGTTTGCTTTTGTAAACTCTTCCAACACAGAAGAGTGTGAAGAAAATGTCCCTTCTTCCTAATTCTATTTGTTTTAGAGAAAATCACTAATAGTAATTTGCTGGTTATTCTTTCAACCTTTTTTTTTTTTTGGTGAATGTACATCACTATATGGTCTATAATTTATTATAATTCCATAAGTGCGTGGGTTTTAGCTTTAATCACCTCTTTAGGGCTGATAGTTAAACTTTGACATACGCTCATCAAGGAAAACATTGACGAGATGGTCGGTTACCATTGAAAGACTAACCAGAAGGCCACGCTCTAGAAGAATGAGTAGGAGTACTCCAGTGAATTATATTTCCTATAATGGACACTAGAAATAATTTTTTTTTTTAGTGAAATTATTAGGATTTAGGATGTGTGAATTGTCAAGAAATATACCAGCACGTCTGCCCTTGGTGAACAGGGAGGAAGAATCCACTGAGTCCAATCCTAGACCTTTGCCGGGCCCACCAGGTTCAGAATTCCATGCTGTCCCATGTGTGCCTCTTTGAGTGAAGAGAAGTAAGTGTGGCTGAGTTGTGCCTGCGGGCTGCTAAATCTTTGTCTCCAGAACAGAAGCCTTTCAGCGACCTGCCTTCATCGTGCTGGATGCCTTCTGGTGGGGCAGTTGTGGGAGGAGAACCATCTCTGTCACCTCCTTCTAGCCATTAGAGCCTACTCCGATCTATGAAAAAGACCCTAACAGTTACAAACAAACTGAGTCGGGTCGGTTCCTAACACGTGTGTAATAATATAGATAAATAATGCATAGATATTAAAAGGTATAGTCATTTAAAAAAACAGCATCCTATAGCATATATACTGTTTGTTCAAGACAAGTTGTGGAATTACAGGAATTTGGGGTACCTGTAAGATGTTGATGGAAGAGATTTTTGGGTAAGATGGACTTTTACAAATCTTCTGAAATTTCTGTCTCACAGGTAAATGTCTGTCCTGCTGATGAGTTATCACTTTAGAGCAGCCTAGGCATTTAAAAATATTAAGTTATTTTCTGATTTGAATAGTAAAATACATTGATCATGGAAAGATTGACAAAACACAGACGAAAATTAAAATCACCCCTAATGCGCCCATTTGGCGCTACCAGTGTTAATAGTAATGTGACGTGTTTCCTTCGTGTGTGTGTTTGTGTGTGTGTGTGTGTGTGTGTGTGTAGACATCTATACACACGAACTGATACATAAAATCACATTGCAGGTAGTTTTATATGATGCTTCTTTCACTTACCATTATATCTAGTAAGCATTTTCCCAGATCATTAAAATGACTTGAAAGCATAATTCTGTGATTGTCTAATAATTCCACCATATAGCTATACTGTAATCATTTCCCTGTCTTTGGATATTTATATATTTAGACCTTTTTTTGGTTTTGATATTATCATGACATATTTCAGCACCTAAAGCTTTGCCCTCACCTCGAATGCTAGAATCCTGAGTGTTATTTGGAAAGCAGAGTGTATACACATGACCTAATTCCACCTTCTCAGTCATCTGTCATCCTCCACAAATAAACAAACAGAAAACTCTTCAACCTCATGCTCTGCCATTTAGAAATATTTGAAAGGTCTTTAGAAAGAAAAAATAGAAAATTCTAAGTAAGAGTACTGTTAGTGTTACAAGCTATGCTTTTATTTTGAAACAAAAGAAAAAGCCTCTTCATTCCATGTCTGACGGCCAGTTCCAGAAAGAAGGGGAGCAGGAGCCCAGCCTGCCTTCGCCATCACAGCAGCTCCTTGCTCACAGCTGTGTTTCAGCTCCATTCTCTGCCGATGCATCTGGCTTGTCCTGCCATTGTGATGCCATCTACTGAAGCACCATCCCTTCCATCAGTCACTTCAGATGACTCCCTTCTCCTTTATTCCTGTTTTCTTGAAGGGAAGTAAACACTCAAAGCTTGTGTGTGGCACCCAACAGATGCCAGTGACATCCATGGAGCATCCTGGCCCTACGTTCTATAAAGGAGGAGCCCTCATGTTTCACAGGAAAGCAGAGAGAATTCACAGCTGTTCCCTGCCAGCCCTCCCCTCTCATGAGTCTGGGAAGTGACAGTTTCCATGGGCTCCAAGTGCACGTTAGGAACCTTTTTAGAATGCTCTGACCCTGGAAGCTGCCATTATGGTTCTTCCATTGGCTCTGAGCTAGTTCCGCGTACGCGTTAAGGAGCCATCCTTCCCCTTCTGCCTCCTGTACCCATCGTGAGGGCTGCGGGTGGTCAGCAAACAGTAACAGATAATAACCCTCGCCAGTCTGTCAAACCTCTGTAGAAATGCACATCGCTGCCTTTAGAAGGAGGCGCAGGGATATGTGAATTTCCTATCAGCAGGGATTACCCATGAGTCCTGCTTGATGTTGTTGTACAGACTATGCAGGTGGGAAGGCTAGCGTTGCAATAGGACAGTGCAATGGGGAGTGTCTCTGTTTCCTGATCAGTTATCAGACAGCACCCAACACACATACACACGCACATGCACACTTCGCAGCCCACGAAAACAGACAATTATATAAAATGTATGACAAAAATCCCCACAGGAAAGAAGCTAAACTTTTCAAAATCAAAGGTTTATCACAGTGCAGGAGAGAATCAATCTGGAAGGTGGTAGAATTAATGCATGAGTGAATGCTAGAGCTCATCATATGTGTGTTATTTATGCCCTTAATTGTTATTTCCAGTAAGTGTCTGGCTGCCAGTACACATGCATTAAATACTGTAAAATAACAGATGTTATTTCACAAGAACAACAGGGAGTCAACATAAGCAGTGGCGTAAATCCGATTACTTTAGATACTGGGAAAAGGGAAAAGTACACACAAAACAGATGAGCCTGTGGCTATAAATTATGAAACAAATTATCCCACTCGTATATGTCCCGCATTAATTATGTATCTGCTCTGAGCACACTAAGACCAGCCATCTTGGAATAACAGCCTATTTGGGCAACAAAGTTTCCCGTCATTTTTAAAAGGACAAATAATATGGGAGAATGAGAAAGAATGAATGAGACACACAAAAGGAGGGAACCAGCCAGCCAGAGACATTCTCCTGAGAAAGGATGTGGGATGCTTGGATGTGCATGCGGAAAGCATCACTCATGGTGTGGCCAAGAGATGTGCCCAGCGGAGGACTGAGATCCTTTACAGAGACGTAAGGGAGCACAGAGATTGCAGGGGGAAAAAAAGAAAACCCAAAAGCAAAATAAAAAAACAAAACAATATTCAACTGAGAGAAATGAACACAAACATATCTGGGGAAAATAATCTTAAGATACTTTTGTTCCCCAGTTGGAGAAAAAAAACCAATGTGTGAAGCCTGGAACTGGAGTGAAAGCAGAAGGCAAATTCTATGGGAATTGCAAGGTATTGCAACAGCTCTGCCAAGGAAGAATTCCCTGTTGGGATTTTCTATGCAGAGGTGTCTCATTACGAAGCACTGACGAACTCTTGTCGGTCTTCACTAACAGAATGGACTCCTCATTACATGTGTGAATAAACAAACATTGTTCCCAGTACAGAGTACATTTTGGGGTGTGTTAAATGTACGTGTGGCTGAAACGGTTCTATCATTTCTAGTCAATCAATTTCACAGACATTTGATTATACCCACCTATAATTTTAGAGCTTAAGGAACTATTTAATAATAATAGCATTGGTTATGAGCCTGGTGTTGTTGTAAGCATGTTACATATTTAACAAAGTCCTTATAACAAACTCCCCAAATGGGTGCAATTGTTCTCCTCAACAGATGGGGAAGCCAGGGTGCAGAGAGGTTAATGAAACTTCCTAAGGTCACACATTTAATAAATTGTGAATCTGGGATTCCAGGCCAGGTAGACTGTTTCTCAAATTTCTTTAGCATGACACAAGACTTCCTGTCTGGGGGCAGGAAAGGAGGCTTTACTCAGTAATTCCCTTCAATTTGTTAGCTACACTTTATCTCTGTATGGGACTGGAAGGGCTGATGACACATTCCCACCCTATATCATTCATCCTGGGGTATGCCTGTCTGTTTCCTCACTTCCAAATATCCAGTACCCTTTCAAAGTTAATCTAAGCAGTCTGTAGGACATAGGATCAGAGGTTAACCTGTGTGGCACTTGAACAGTTCTCATCTTTGGCCCATTGCGCTGTGATGGTTTTTGAGACATGGACGTGCTGGAGACTCTGAAGAGCCTATTTAGATCTGAGGATCCCTCGTGATTTTTGTTTATGTAGTTGAGAAATTAGAACTATTGTTAATATAGGAAGTTGTTTAAAATAACTGCTATAGGTAATTTTTGAAAATTACTCCATGCAAACATTTATAAGTATGAATTGTTTATGAAACATTGGTATCTTCAGGGACACTCTTTGTTCCCCCAGAATCTTGAAATACAGACAGTTGCCCCATGACTGTGTTTTGAAGGAATCTGTAAGATCACGGCTGCTGAAGAGTACATTTCCCATTGGGTTGCCATGGTGCTATTTTTCTTCCTCCCTGGCTTTAGTCTCCCACCAGGACTTTTTATTAGACAACAGAAGCACACTGCTTCTTGAAGAGCGTTTTTCAAGTCCATGTTCAAGCATGGTGAGTGTCTTGTAACTCATCAAGTTCCCTTCTCTGCCTTGGCAGCTATGGGCCTCAGAGTCAGAGATCTGACCCAGCGCTGATAAGTACATTTCTGCATTTTCTCACCGTCTGTTATAGTCTTCTCATTTGCCCAATTTGTTGACTTATTATCCTGCCCTGGGTCTGTGTCCTTTTATCTCGCTACTCTCTTACGGGACAATCAGGCTACTCTGTCCAAGACTATGAGATGAGGGCTTTCAAACCTTCTTGTCGGGGATGTCATTTACTGTGCAGGCTAAGCTGAGGCCAGGCTTGGTTTAATCGAGGACTGTCCACGTCACGTAGGCTAGCATATGTTACCTGGGAAGGAAGAAGATTCTGAGGCTTCAGCGTACAAGGAATGATCTCTCAAATTAATTAGCTGTCACTTTGAAGGGGAGGCATAGCAGTGATAAACTGGGTGGATCCATGATAGCAGGAAATGTACAGGAAAGCCACCTGCGTGGGTTCCTGAGCTGCCTCAGGAAGGCAGGGGTCTAGAATGACAGGGCTGCCTTGTTTCACTGGCAGACCATTTATGTTCCTTCTCACCCTTCAGCATGTCATTTCCCTTATTAAGTACCCAGAATCCTCTTGGTCTCTCTCAGTTCTTGTTAGAGCAGAACTGTACATAGTCAGTAAATACCATCACAAGCCAAGGTGTTGGGAATTGGGTAGGCCACCCCTCCAAGGGGAAATTTCATTGTAAATGGTTAGGACAATTTATAACACAGTGCAATCAATTCTTTCAGTGGGGTTTTTTTAGACATAGTTTTGGAGAAACTATTATTGGACAGTGGTGGTCTTCTTCATATCCTTAAAAACATGCGCTATAGCCACTTCCTGATTTTGCCCATGTGCAAATAGCTGGGGGCCATCCAGCCATTGTGCAGAGAGGACAATAAAGGGGCCCCACTGCATTTGACTTCACAACAAGTTCTGTGCCTTTAGGGAAAAGCTTGTGCAAGAAGCCACTGGAAAAGCTGATACGAAGGGAATTGAGCTCACAAAGCATCCTCTCATAGCTCTTCTTTTTTTTTTTTTAAAAAAAATATTATTAATTTCAGGTATACAAAACAATGTAATAGTTGGACATTTACACCCCTCACAAAGTGACAACCCCCCAATCTTCCATCCCCTCCGACATCACACACAGCAGCCACAGTTCCACTGAACCCATTTCCTGCGCTGTACTTCACATTCCGTGACCATATATATATATATATATATATATATAGCTGAAGCTCTTCTTAATCCCAGGAGAGATCACAAGTGCTCTCTTACCCTACTTAAAATCATGCAAAGACCAAACTAGTCAATACGCACTTAGGGAGCCTATGCAGATAAACCATAAACCAATTGAGGGCAATGCTTATACTTTCAATGCCTTTGTATCACACCATTCACCCTAATTTGTTCAATTCATTTAGCAAACATTTGTTGAGCACCTACTATGTGCCAGGCACCATGCTAGATGTTAGTGATTCCAAATGATTAAGATGTGGCTCCTCTCCTTAAAGAGGTCAGAGCACAGTGAGGAAGGTAGATGGGCACAGAGTAGTTGTGAAATATTCTGTGAAGTGTGTTGCTAGTTGTAGAAATAAAACACTATCGTATCATCGAAGATGAAGAATTAATTCTCTCTGTCTTTGCAGACACTCTGGCATTTGAGATGGTCCTTGAAAGACAAGACGGTTTCTCAGGCTATCATTAGCGCGTCATTCTGAATCTAGCCAACATTTAATAAATGTCATCGCCTAATAATCTCAGAGGTGGAGGGAACTGGAATTCCTTGAAGGGTGAGTCGATAATTATATTTTGCAATTTTTTGCTTGGACTGAGATTGAATCAGTTTACTTTTATTAATCAGACCCCTTCATGGTCCTAGCACGGCCTATCATTTGGCCCAGAGATTATAACAGATACCGTATAAGAGTTGAGAACTTGACATATTATAAATGCAAATGTAGTTAGCTTTTGAAATTGTCATCTCTATCTTTTTTTTTCTTTTGAGAGTTGTTTTGAAATTGTCAGTCTTGACACCACATTCATAAGCCCAGTAATTCAACCTGAAGTGCATTTTGATGAATCACTGAAATTTATTGCTGTGGTGGCATTTAACATGGCACCATTGAGAAGTCATCTCTAGAGCTGTAAATTTTATACTTTTATAATAAAATTTAGATTAAACTGGGCTTTTCATCTAGTGATAGTTATCTGTGAACTAGAGCTGTATTTACAAAATAAATGGTGAGACGCCCACCACAAATTCTCTGTGTAGTCTTCAGTGACTTTATAATTAATAATCCCGGTAATAATCAGAGCATTCTTACGTTTTGAATTTCTATTTCCAGGCACCCTAAAAAAACTAACAATATACTGTTATTTGAAAAAAATATTGACTATTCTCATCAGTTGTTTTTGTCTGCATCTAGATAATGCCATATATCTAGTTGAGAAAGAACAAATTCTACCTATCATCACGAATTTGGATGTTATAGAGGAATCAATTAAATGATTAGCTGGATTTGTCAATTTCTATTTAAGCTTGATACTGGGTATAAATGAGCCTTTCAGTCAACCTTTAGATTTCAGAAATAGTGAACTTCTAATTTTCATCACAAGGGGGCAATAGAACACTAAAATTGTTGTGAAATGCAGCCTAACGAAAAGGTGTAGCGTATTTGTGTTTACAAAAACAGTACATGTAGCAAGAAATGAGAACGTAAATATATACATATATACGTATATATATATATATGTATCTCAACTAGAATTTAGTCATCTTTTTGGCCTCATGTTCACATTAATTTCAGCCTTTTTATAGTTTGTAACTTTCCTTCAAATTTTGCCTTTAAATGTATGGTTCACAAAATAAAGAAAAGACAGTTATCAGTGAAGGGAACTACTTCATATTTCATCTTGAATAATACATGAAATCTGAAATATTTTGGAGTGATTCCCCATTTTCTTAAGATAGCTGGCTGGCTGGTTGGGGAATATATATGTTTGAGGCTGGAACATCAGTGGACAATAGATCAGCCAAAGTAGTTACATGATATGGTCTAGCATTTAAGCAGAGACTCAACTTATTTGAAAAGGTATATATTCAATCTGCTTTTCTGGTCTTGCCTGTAGAGCTTTCTACCAAGAGAGAATCAGGCAAGTCTTTTTTATCAAGTCTGACTCACGATTCTCTTCCTTCCAGAATCATTTCTGTTCTGACTCCACCTGAAGAAGATGCCTCTTTTTTAGCGCTCAGGTCAATTCCCTGGAAAAGTGAGGAACGCAGATTGCTGGGCCCCTCCTGTAGCGTTTCCGGTTTGGCAAGTCTGAGTCAGGGCCTGAGGATATGTACAGTTGACCCTTGAACAACACAGGAGTTAGGCGTGCTGATCCCCTCGCAGTTGAAAATCTGGATGTAACGTTGGACTCTACAGTTGCCCTTTGGATCTGGGGACCCAGCCAACTGCAGATGGAAAACAATACTTCCCATTCACGGTTGGGAATGTGAAAATACTGGGAATACACAGGGCCGACTTGATTGAAACACATCTGTGTGTCAGGGGACCTGCGCAGTTCCAACCTGTGTCTTTCAAGGGCCAGCTGGACTTCTAACACGGTCCAGGTGAGGCTGAATCACACTCTGAGAACCACTGCTTTAACCTGTATTCACTCAGCTTGTGTTCCCAAATAGCATCACGGCGAAGTCTAAAGAATGCTCCTTGTTTGTTTGTTACGCTGGGTGTTGGTTTGGCGAAATGTTGTTTGAACACCAGGTGGCTCTTGACTGTGGCTCAGAAAGAGTTCTTTGGCAGTTGTGCCGTTGGATTTATTGATTAGGATTTGACCTGAATATTGTCGCACACTTTTGGGGACATTAGTTTCTTGGGACATTTTCTCTGTGTGTGTTGTGTCTTTGTGAGCACACTGTCACTTGAAGTGGCCCTTCGAGCCCTGGAGAGCTTGCACGGGACTTGATAGATGGCATCTGTGCCCCCAAGTCTCAGTAACTGAAGACAAATTGAGAGACCAGTTCATCTGCTACTTAGGGAGTAATTCTCATCAGAAATACGAGCACTGATGTGAAATGAAGATGAGAGAAGCATGTGGTCAGAATCATTCAGTCTATATGTCTATAATCATTAGTGACATGGAAATTGGTTCGTTGTCGGTATTTGTTTCCCTTTTGCCTCACTGAAAGAAAACATGGGCCACCAACTGTGCTGGGTGTCAGCGTATGACTTCTAACGGTTTTGGTCCTGAGTTTAGTGGGTCATTTGTAGCAATGTGATCTCCTTCTGCCTTTAGGAGCACAATGAAAATAGGCACACGGACCTGAACAGATCCACTGGAAAAGGCAACCAGCAGTGACAACAACAAAATTCTTTGTACGTGTAGTGCTATACACATACTTAGTAAAGATAATCAATTCCATACAAGGGGTTTTACCAGTCAGATCTATTTCATTACAAACCGCGCTTCTAGAAATAGAAGGATTCTAAGCAGAGATGCATGGATCCACTGAGGACAACATAACATGATGGACACTGTTTAAAGACACTGAAGACTAAGGCTGGCTATTTACCAGCACAGCTTAATGGGTGTGAAACTGTATATGGCACATGTCCTAGTAAGAGCGGCTGGTCTGTAGGCCCCATGGCCTCTGCTGCTTATTTCCTGATTCACTATAGTAACCCACTCATCCTTCAGAGGTTTGGGAAGCCTGTGTGTGTAATCTCTACCAAACAAGCTGCCTGATTCCAGTTTGCAAACCACCATTGTCTTCTCTCCATCCCAGATGACTGCATTACTGCATCTCTCCCCCCCCCCGTTCCCCCCCCCCCCCCCCCCCGCGCCCTCCCCAGGGCCACAAGAAGATCCTGGCTCCTTGGCTCCTGCAGTATTCCCAGCCTAGCTTCAGGGCATTGGATCATAAGGATTCTTCTTCCACTAGGGCTACTGTGAGGATGTTTATGAAATGTTCTGAGCTCCTCAGACGAAGGCAGAATATTCCACATGTCGGTACACTGTACACTGTTCAAAGCAAGTTTCTCAAATAGATCTCACAATTTTCTAAAAAACAGGTGAGGAGAAAGGAAGGTGTTCTATTTGACTTGCAGAATTTGCTCTTGAGTATCCATGTTTACCCAAATGGCTATTTCTGTTCTCCCTGTCTGAAGGTGGCTTGTAATTGCAGAGGGCTAAAGATGGACAGGTCAGAGCTGCTGGACGAGGCTGAGCAGAGCCTTCCAAAGTGGCAGCACACGTGTCCCTGTTGGTCCTTCCTGTAGGACTTGGCTGCTTGAAAGTCCACTGTTCCCCACTGACCCTCCTTTGATGTCGGCCTGATTCATGTCAGTTTCACGCTCCCCTTGGCCATTTGCACATTTCTAGCCAGGGCTCCTGAGCGGTTCTGGCAAAAGCCTGGATTTGATTCTGGTTCCGCACTGCCTGCCTGAGGCTCAGTTTCCTTCTTCCTAAAACTGGGATAGACTTCCTAAAACCTATCTCAAAGGTTGCCAACATTCGCTGAGATCACTCCAATTCCTGACAAATATTCATGCTTAATCTATACCAGCTGTGGCTATGCTTATGAATAAGCATGTTTCAGCTCAACCCCATGCCACTTTGGCTTCATGGCCTGTGCTGCTTTCTTTGGCTGAATTACATGGCACTGAGGTCCAGTCCCGGCTTTTCTGAGCTGGTCGCACCTTCTGATTCTCTTACCATTGTCCCCTTGCTGCCTGTCTTGGGGGCAGGGCTCCTGGGGTTAGGAGAGCCACTGCCCTTCTGTTAGCACTGATACATTATGCTTCGGTGTCAGACAACACTGAGCACCCTTCAGATCTCTCTTTTGAAGGGGCCAGACTAGCAGTGGAACGGACCTGTTGGTGGTGTTGTCTGAGTAAACTTTGTGGATCACCTCCTGAATGGTTTGTCTTTAGAAATCGCTATTCATTATCAGTGTGGCTGAAGTCACTGAATTGGTTGGCAGTTGTTCCATTTGATACCGATGGATTAATTGATGGTAGGAACTCAAAGTCCTCATTTCATAAACAATTATTTCAACTCTAGCAGAGTGGACATTTAACTTCTTTTGTCTCCAGCCAAGTTTTAGGTTCACCAGTTTTAAAGTTTTTTTTTTTTTTTTTTTTTTTTTTTTATGTTTTAATTTTGTATGCCCTCTTTTAGAGAATGCTCATCCAGTGGTTAGCTTGAAAAATTTTGGGCTACCCAAAGGCCAAGTCTTTTTTCTGTGCTGTAGGTTGGAGAGATTATGTTTCTGGGACTCGGGGGAGGATGGCAACAAAGCTCCGAGAATTTACTTCCCGCTCCTATGAAACTGGAGGATGGAGGATGTCCTCCCTTGTCAGACTTTGGAGAACACATTTTGGCACTCTGAAGAATTGTCAGGGAAGAAAGTAGGGTTAAATAATGACAAAATTGTACACTGTGAACAGAAAAAGCTTAAAACAGATTTTTACCTTGGGAATAAGTTATCGTAAAGTGGCTCTATATTCAGATGAATCGATCTTAGCCTGTCCTTTAACAATAAGTAAACGAGGAATGGAAATCTCCATTCGTTTTGAATACCTCTGCTCCCAAACAGTAACTGATGGTTTGTTCTTTTTCCCATGAAGGAGCTGAAGACCGGGCCTTCCTTTAATATGAAATATACTGATTTTGTTGGATTCTATTGCATTCTCATGCTGCTAGGAAGTCTTTTCATGTTCAAATTCCACTGTGTTTTCAATGTCATTTTTTTTTTCTTTCACAAGGAAAAGGGTCCCCTGTGGAAGTTTATGAAAGCTGACACATTGCCTTGTAAAATACCCTTCTGAGACCTTCTGGTGTATAGGTAAGCACATAGTTTGGGATCGTTTTTAGGGAAGTGAATGCTATCGACTCAGTAGGGCAGAATGCCGGTGTCCTTTGCTTTTTGTAATTCCCTATAAAAGGCATTTTCAGATAATTTAAAAGAGGTATTTCGAGCAAAAATACTTCTCAAAAGAGGTCCTATGACACATGTGTGGCAGCCACTTGTCACAGTTAAATATACCCATTTCCCGGCCCCCCGCCCCCCTGCGCTAAAGCCATTAGATCTATTACCACCTAATTGCTTGGAAAATTCATTTTTTTTCCCTCCAATCACAGCCCTAACTGAGGTCTGAAGACTCACCAAGTGCCTCTTAAATCAGTAAACCGAACCTTTTAAAAATAAATCCTCCTATACGTTATCTTTGTGGCCGAGGGCATATTTTTTCCTTCGAGACAGTTATGGCAGTCACTACAAGTAGAAATGCCTCTTACTTGGAGAAATAAGAGAACTAGGAAGTAGGTTTCACTGTTTCTGATAATGCACGCTGAGGCCAAGTGTTCACAGCAAAGTGAAGAGACAGGGATACAGGCGTATTATGTAATCACACTGAGCCCAAGAAAATTTTAACCAACTTATGTGGGCATTTTATCCTAAAAGTCAAGATAAGAAACACAAACCTATTCTTCATTCTGACTACAGAACTCTGCCCTTCCTGTAGCCAGCCATCCGCAAGAGTCCCATATGTGTAATATACATAGCAGTATTTGTTGTTACGTAAACCCTGAAGAATGAACATAAGGAGAAATAATTTTCGAATTTAATTTATGACATATCAAGCATCAATGGTGATTAGAATATTTAAATCAGTGTCTGAAATCAGAATTCATTTCTTTTTTTTTTGTAGTTTCAGACAGAAGTCATTTTAATTATGTAAAAGGGATTATCATAAATGTGATGTGTTTTTGGTGGTTTTTTTTTTAAAGGAAAATAGAATCAATTCATTCACCTTTGGAAGCTCTAAACAAATTTGAAAAATTCTATCATTTTTCAAAACGTTTTGAAACTCCTCTATCAGAATTGCCTCAGAGTTAGTTTATAACCTGCTTCGTCATATTACTTTATTTATTTATTACATTTTAAGAGTTTATTTGAGCAAAAAACCAATCGGAATTGGGCTAGGCCGTACCAGAAGTGGTTAGGAGCACTTCATTGTCAAGTGCTCAGGGAGACATTTGTAGAGGATAAGAAGCAAGGAACTTATTCCTTGGCTACAGTGGAAAGCCTAGTTGGCTGCTTGTCTTTGGTTGTCCTTCGAGTTTTGACTTGTGAACCCTAAGACATTTATGGGCTTCCTTATGTAGGCCACCACTGCAATAGGACCACCTCAATCTAATGGCCTTCTTGTTTAATTAAACTATTTCCACCTTTTACTCATCCTCTCACACTCGAAAGATTGACCCAAAATTTGGTATTAGCGTCACTGTACTATCCGAGTTCGACTGCTCTTGTCTCACTGTGAAACTCATCAGTTATGATGCCAGATCTGTGGAAGCATTCTTGCTTTGCATTTTGTTTCTGTTTCTCCAAGGACAGTGCAACCATCTGATGTCCTGCTAATGGCTGTGAACAGGCATTTCAGACGTTCAAGAGAACATGGTGTACAGGGGTTGGGGTATACTCCTTAGCCAAGGCCCTCATGACCAAATCAGCTGGTATCCAATAAACCAAAGGCTGCACCTGAAGAGGTATCAACCTGTTTTAGCCATGTGGCTTCTGTGTTGATTTCCTGTATTTGCTATAATTCCAGAGGTCTTGATCCAGGTACAGTAGGAGGTATTTGTTATGGCATACACTCCTCTTTGTTCAGTTAATAAGTCATCTAAAGCAACTGTATTATCTAAACCACCTTAGGAAGAAATTCTAGGGATGTTTGCTGTGTAGTTGTGGCCTCAGCAATAGATTCAGTGATAGAGGCCAGAGTTAAGGAGACTTGTCTTCTTGTGCATTAACAGAGAGAAAAAGCAAGCAGCAGAAAGGCAAAAGGAATACAGGTTTCATACTGGAGATGAGAATCTGTGACCTTTGGAGAGCTACCCACCTCAAGATGCCGTCTGCTTCTGGGGAGGAGCCTGGCAGTACTGAACAACCCCATTGACAGAAGAGGGGCCCCCAAAGAAGGTGCAAAAGATACTACTCTCCCAGGATCCAGAGCCACTCCCAAAGATAACCAAAAGGAAGACTGAGACAATTCCCTCGACAGCTGGAAACAGTTGGTAGAACCCTAGCCACAAACAATATAACCCATATTTCTACCCAGCTATATTTAGTCACAAGTGGGGTGCAACCCACATTTTGTCTGGCCATATTTTTTGGGTCCCCCAACCTGACGGTTGCCAAGCCAACTTCTCAGGGCACAAAAGGAGACAAACAAGAAGGCAATAACTGTCCCTGGGAGAAAAAGGATCAATGTTTTTCATGCTGATCTGAATTTGGAAAAGAAGTGACATTGTGACATTTTACCTTCCTCTCTCTACCAGGCACCACAGAGAGAGATCTGGGAGAGCTGACTTTGGTAAGAATTCCAGTTTTTCTAGGATCCCACCCTCAGGCTCTAGAATAAGTGATAGGTCCCAGCAGGTCTCATACTGTTCATCAGAAACTGTTCAGGAAGAAAAATAACTTTCCCTCTGCTATTTATAGTGAGCGGTTGGCTGAGATCCCTTTTTCCTTGGGGCACCTCCGATATAAATGGATAAGAAAATGGATCAGCTTACCTAAGGTGGTTAAACGTTCTCCACCGTGGCTGCTGGAATTCAAGATTCTTGGGTAAGGTTAACTTAACCTACTTGTACCCTTAAAACAAAATTGTGTTCACCTGAGGCCTCACAGTGGACCCAGTCCAGTTTAAGTCCGTCCCCAAACCCAGTGAAGTCGGGCCCAGTCCATCCCCCGACTCCATCTGGCTTGTAAGTCGGACCCAATTTTGTTCCCAAACCTAGTGCAGTTCCTAAGTGGGAACCAGTCCGGTTTCCAGGTCAAACCCATTGTGTTCCCGACCCAGTCTGGTTCCTAAGTCGGACCCAGTTCACCCCCAGACTCAATCAAACTCGGGCTGGTTCCCGGACCCGGTCCGGACAAAGACACGCTCAAATAAAGTATGAAAGCTCAAAACGCAAAAGCAGTGGCGCTGGGATCCAGGATCCGCGAGGGGCTGGCCCCCCACCTCCCGAGGCAGTGAGAAAGCCCGAGTTCACGGGGCACAACTCGGGTGGTGGGGGTCTGCTTCCGTTCCCTTTGCTGACACCACGACTGTTAAAAGATCAACCGAGGCGCGTTACACATGTTAAGAGTTTATTTGTGCAAACACCGATTCCCATCAGGCGGCGCCAGACTGGAAGTGTCCGGGAACGCTCCCAGGGACTGTAGATTTCCATTTTTACTACAGCTACTGTGGCTCTGCTGGAGTCGCCCACTGTGTTCGTCCAACTTGACGCAGAGTGAATTTCTGTTTGTTTAGAATTTACAAGGATGTGGTGGAAGCTACTCCAAAATAGTTTGTGTGGCAGCATCCTCTCTGGAATGGCTGTGGGCCTCCTCCTCCGCCCCTGGAACACTTAGCTTTAAAAGTGGGAAGAAGAAAGCTCAATGATTTAATATACATTACTCTCCTTTAATCCTCACAAAAGTCCTACGAAGCAGGTATTCTCCCTGCCATCCAGGTGGGAAAACAGGATCAAAATGTGTAAGTAATTTCAGATTCCTTAGCAGTACTGCCGAACTGGGATTTATCTCACACGTCCTACTGTTGCCTACACTCCCTCTCACCTCCTTCTCGGGTGACATCATCATTTTGGAATGATAAATTCTGAAAATTCATGTTACTTTTTAATTAAGTCACACATGTCCAGATCTGCAGGCACGTTGCTTTTTTAATTATGTTACATTTATGTGCGTATCTATGTAAGTTTGGGTCAGTGCCTAAGAGATATTCTTTACCTTCTATTTGTGATTATGGAGCTTTGAAAGATGTGGAAAGGTAAAGAAATGTCATTTGTTCATGCATAACAAACATGGAAAGCCAAATAACGTTGGGTTCTGTTGGCAGTAATAATGTTTTACCTCCTAGTATTACAAAACCTTGCCTCGTTAAACAAGATCAAGCAAATGAGCCAATAAGTAGAAAGCCCCACTTCCAACAAGCAGGTCTTAAGGGTAAATAAATCAATGAGAAGGCAGTTTGTGATTCTAGTATAAAAACCTTGGGGGAGAGGGACCAGAGATGATTCAGGCCCCCACTTCAGATAGGTTTGAAGAAGGAAGAATCCGTAACATACTGAGTCCTGTCCCAGGATGAGCATTTTAGGTGGTGTGCAGCCTACTTGCTCAAATGACTTGACTTTTGAAAAGTAACAGAAATTGGAGATATGTAACACTCTAACTATGGTCCAAAAGAGCCACCTTTCCACATATCACCAAGTACATCAATCAATCAAAAAAAAAAAAAAAGCTAATATGTGTATATAGCTTACTATGTGCCAGGTAGGGAAACCGACTCATCTTGGTTTGCTTCAGACTTTCTCAGTGTTAGCATGGAAAGTTCTACATCCTGGGAACCCCCTCAATCCCCGGCAAACCAGAACGATTTGTCATTAATGCCAGGCTCTGTTCTAAATGCTTCATATTTAATCTTAACAACTTTGTGAGGTAGGCACTTTTATTGCCCCTATTTTACAGATGAGGAAATGCTTGCATAGAGAGGTTAAGAAACTTGCCCAGTGAGTGACAGTCAGAATTTGAAATCAGGCAGTCTGGTTCAGTGTCAGGTTGCCTCTAAGTGGACTGTCTCCAAGGGGTCCTGCTTTGTAATTAAGGGAGAAAGAGATTGTTGGGGATAGAGTGATGGATAAAAGCCTAGTCCCATTCTCATGGTGCATACAAGGGTATATAGGCAAGAACACCGGCAATCACCAGGTCTGGAAAAGAACAGAAACTCTCGTCAGAATGTAGGTAGAGTGAACAATTGGAGTATGCTGCAAGGCTGATTAACCCAACCTTTGTGGTCAGGGAGGGCTTGAGCTACCTGGAAAGGGCTAGCGTCCTGCTTCGCGTATAGTGGTTGATCAATAAGCAGAAGTTTGTCATCAGCCTTCAGTGATTGCAGCTGTAGGAGAATTGACAACAGTGGGAATGGCTGCAAAACGGTGAAAACTATGGCCAAGGAGGAATATGACCCACTCAGGACTATCACAGTCATAGAGGAGAGGACGGGGAGCTTTGGGGTAGAATCCGTTGCCCTGTGATTGTCCCCACGGCAGTGTTGGTCTGCAGGTCTGCGTGGTCCATGGAAGCCCAGGTTAAATGAATAAATTCCACTGAGGATTTCCTGGCCAGGAGATTCTTGGGCATATCCATGATGAGCTGCCACTCTGTTAATACAACAGCAACACAAAAAAACAAAAATGAAAAAACAAGGTTGGGAATCACTTTCCTGCAGGGTAGGAACTATGTCACGTTGTTTTTATACTCACCGATTAGCAGGTTTTAGAGCTTTTCCCTGATTTGAAAAACAATAAGCACTGTCATTTACTGTAAGCCTGATCAATAAGAGGGTAATGTAACCATTACTCATAGATTAGCCCAGGATCGTTTCAGATTTAGCAATGAGCTTTGGAAGTCCCACATCCCAGGAAACCCCTTAGTTCTGAGCAAATCTGACAGTTGTCCACTGTCATGCAGGGTGTCATGCAGGGTCTCTGGTCCCGCTCCCCGCATAAGAACGCAGGACATAGTGAGGCCAAAAAGAAACACCCATGGAGCCATAGATAGGGGAGTCATACCACTATAGTCTCCAGGGCAGCTGGGTTGGAGAAACAGGAAACAGGATCCACATGATCTGCAACCTGCTGTCCGCTTCTCTGCCAACCAACCTCACTTGCTAACTGCAACCCGCAGTCCTAACTGCAATCCGCCTCTCTGCAATCCGCAACCCACAATCCACCAACCAACCTCACTGCTAGCATAGCCACGGCAGTTATATTAATGGCCAATGGCTCACTGGTTACAGCTGACGGCCAACTAGCCACAGCTGATGGCCATCCAGTCACAGCTGATGGCCATTTACTACCCGAGTGAGTGAGCACCTTTCCACGTGAGGGCGAGAGCCTGGAAACTGCACTCCTGGCTCTGTCCCCACATCCACTGTACCAGTAGGCTGGCTCTGGAGCCGCTCAAACCCAACTCAACAGCTTGTTTCAAACTATGTGACCTTGGGAAAATTGCTTTACTCTTTTTAGCCTAGGTTTACTCATTTGTAAAATGGTCATAAGAGTAAGGTATGGTTATTGTGAATATTCAGTAGTACCAGTCTCATCCTTATTGCAGCCCCTTGAACATAAGAAGTGCTCAATAACTTGTAGCTATTATTAGGAAATACAATAATTCTACCAAAGAGAAGGGCCTGTCTACATTTTTAATCTGTTTTGCTCAAATCTCCCTATTGCATGTAAGCCAGCTTTGTTTGGGCTCATGGTAAGATTGATGTTATGTGTGACCACGTGACTTACTTTGATCATGGAGTAAGAGAAATGATGTGTGTCACATCCTAAAGGGAACTCTCAAAGCTGTCACATGGCATACCATGCTCTCCTGCTCAGGAATGCCGCAGGCAATGGGCACTCTAACCCAGCGTTCTGAACTGAGGACAAAGAAGAACGAAGTCCCCAATTGGCCTGTGTGGGGACAGAGTCCCAGAGAGCAGTTTCCAGGCTCTCGGCCTCACGTGGAAAGGTGCTGGCTCGGGTAGTAGATGGCCGTCAGCTGTAACCAGTTAGCCACTGGCCACTGATATAACTGCCATGGCTACACTAGGGGGTTGGTTGGTTGGCAGAGAAGCACAGACTGCAGTTAGCAAGTGAGGTTGGCAGGCAGAGAAGTGGACGGCGGATTGCGGATAGTGTGGCTCCTGCTTCCTGTGTCTCCAACCCAGCCGCCAGTGAGACCATAGTGGTATGACTCCCCTACCTATGGCTCCATTGGGGTTCCATTTTGGCCTCACCACATCCTGCGTTCTTATGCGGGGAGCGGGATCAGATGACAGCCTGTGACAGACATGACGCATGAGTGAGAAATGAGCCTTCACTGCTGTTAAGCTGCTGAGAAATTTGGGGTCTGTTTGTTACCACAGCATTAAATAGTCTGTATTCCAAGGAAATCACTGGCATTTCCTGAACTCTGCCATTTGTGGAGAACTTATAGCCAGGCCAAAAGTGACGGACTTAACACAGTTACTGTTAATTGTAAACTTAAGTTTATTTTTGGCTTCAGTTTCGTTAAACAAAGAATATTTAACTGTGCGTGTGATCATGGTGTGACTCGCCCGAGCAATGGCGTTTACCTGCAGCACACTCCGTGTATATTCTCTTTGTGGTGCGTTTCTTTGCTGCTGTGTGTAATGCCCACACCTGGACAATTGTTCATAACAGTAGACTCTTCTGGGGAGCTTCCAAAAATTATCTACATCTGAGCCCACCCCAGACTCGGGGTGTTTTTCAGATGTTCCCCAAGTGATCCCAATATGCAGCTCAGGTTTTGACTCTGAACTCAGACCATTTACTCTTTAGTGAGGGACTCTGAGTGGAAATTGCTCGGTGTCCTGTCTGTCTGTTGTAAGTGGGAGCCCAGGACACAGAGGGATGTAGGCCCCACGGAGAGGAGTGGTTGACGTGGCTTAGTGGAGGGCAGCAGACCATGATGCCACACTTCTGAGTGGCATTAGCCAACCCAGAGCAAGCACTCAGCGGGGTCTGACGTCATCTCTCTGGAGGGAGAAGTCAGGTCTGCTGGTGCCAATTAAGTGCTGGTAGAGTTAAGTGTGTTACAAAGGTCCACATCATCAAGGAGCTATAATCTCCGTAAGAAAGGAAGGGGTCATGTCTTGGTAGGCACACGAAAGGAAGGTCTTTTTCACTTTTCCAAAATGGTGACATGAGCCCAGTGGACACAGCTCACTTTGGGAGGTGGCATCCTGTCTTCTGCCATTCCTTTGGCTTCACTTACAATAGCCCTCAGCTCTTTTACTCTTGGATCAGTTATTTGCTGTTTGACACTGCCTTCCTCCAACTGACATGCGTATGCTTGTATGGGCTCTAGCATCTTGTTTCTGCTTCTGTCCTCATTTGTCCTAATGAGTGCCCTCGATGGTTTGGATCTTCAGATCCTGAATCCTGCTGGTCACCTGGAACCAATGCTTCTTGAGTCTGGGAGGACTGGCTGGGCTCTTATCCTTGTTGCTTTGCTGGAATGTTTCCATTTTTCAGCTCCACCTGCCAGCTCGAGCTCATTTGGGCTCAGCATAGGCTGAATGAAGAAAGGCAAGATCCCCCTCCTTCTGCGGCTGTTGTTGGCCTTCTTCTCCTCTGATACCTAGAAGCCAACTGCGAGCTGCCTTATTCCAGGAGAAACCCTTTGCCTCTCTGACTTCCTACCTCTCCCACCTTCTCTGAGGGTTTAAATAGATCATAGGCAGAAGTTAATTGGAAATAAAAGTTTACAGTGAAGCAAGCAGGTTGTAGCACAATACCCGTGAATGTAAAATGACTGGGGGCTCACTCAGGGTCGTTGAAATGTACAAAGGTATTCTTCCAATGCATTTTTAAAACTTAGATGAATTGTGTGCCACATAAAATGCATTATAAAAGGTTCCAATTGAGTCATTGGATTAAATGAACCTTTCAACACCTTTCAGAGGGAAAGAAATGGTGTTTGGTGTGATGAAATAGTCAAAGCTTGGCTTCATATTTAGGTGGTACATTGATCTTCAGGGAAGATTTTACTTAAAACAAAAAATAAATAAACCCATGAAATCCTGACTCTGTATCAAATATAAAATATACGTATTTTTAAAGATCATCACTTCAAAGATATTCCCAGGAAAGATGATTTCTAAAGCTCCTGCCTTTTTTTGACCCACTATTAAAATGATATTTAATCCCCCCACCCCCTACAGCCACTACTACCCAATAAACGATTCAATAGCAAGCCTTATGTTCTGCTAATGTCACAATTAACAGGAAGCCAGAAGCCAATTGCTGACCAGTGAACTAATACAGATGCAGTTAACATATTAGAAAGGGTTTAATTTTCTTCTTTGCTCTTCTTTATTATTCTGAGCCTATGTTTTAGAAAACAATTTCAAAGATTCTATCAGTTTGGAATTCACTTAGATAGTCTCATATTTGGAGAAGAGCTTAAGGCACTCTTAGAGATGCTTAATTTCATTAGAATAATATGGCACGCTTACCTTTGTGGAGAATAACTATGCAAGAAATTCCCTGACCCTACCTTGCCTAAATTTCCAAATCCCACTTCTCTCCTGTCACTTCCCTCATCTCACTTTCAGGCTCTTTCTGTGACTTGACTTCCTCACTGATTAGTCTGTGAGGTCCTCATTTTGTTTTTCAGTTTAAAGGCAATAATTTGTTTAGATACTATTATCTGCTTGTTCCTCATTTGATTATCTATGCCATGATTATTTTTATTAAAATTCAAAGGATCTGAAGGTAGGGACCTTGCTCTTGCTAAAATAATGCTTATGGATGGTGATGATGATAAGCTACAATCAGTAAGAAATCAAATCTGCTTATGTTAAAATGGTTATAAGAAATATTGAAATCCTCAGATGAAATTTATATTATCATTTATAGTAGAGCTTCTTAATAAAATATCATAGGCACTGATAAAATAAAAATTTATACTTTTTTTTTCTTTTTGGAACCTTCCATTCAAATTTTTATTGAGCAACCACCCTGTACCTCACCCTGACTGTTTCTTTCTAGGCTGTCGTTTTGTTCCAGTCCTACTTGGATGGAGTCCTCGATTTTCTTGCAGGCCCCAGCAGGGATGGCGGCAGAGTAAATTAGCTGAGACTCTGGCCTGTCCAGGGTTTCTGTGGCTGAGAGTCACAGTGGTAAGCCACCTGGGTCAGGACCAACTGCTTCAACGAGAGATGAGATGAGCTGAAATCAGACCACGAGGCCAAAGGAAACTGCAAGAGGTCAGGCCATACATCCTGCCAGCTGTGAAATTTCGGAGCAGATGTCAGCAGAAGCCCCAGGGATAGTTAGGGGTGCTTCTATGGGTGCCAGCCCAGGAAAGAGCAGAGGGGCAGAGTATAGAATCCTGGACCTCCTCCCCTACTGTCAGGAGGACACAGGAAACTGCCTCAAATGCCCAGATGGCCTCTTGGAGAAGTCAGGGAGAGAGAGGACATTTGAGAGACTGGACATTTATCCCCAAACAGACTGTTCTCTAGAGAGAATTAGATGAATTTAGAAGACTGGAATGAGCTCAGTTTTTATCGCCACTCAGCAGGTGGGTGCTAATGAAGAGAATTAGGTTGGTTACAGAGAAAATAGGGAAGCTGAATTTCCTCTGCGTATTTGTGTGCAGTGAGAGAATTTTGGAATCCTCTGCTGTGTACGTTTTTGTGTGTGGGTTTTAGTGGGGCAGGGGTCCATCTCAGAACCCAAAGAGGAAGTAGTGATATAGAAGGAGAAATTTAGAACCGGTTCTTGAGTGGTTCTCCCAAGCAGTGACCAGCGTGCCCCACCCTTTCCTTTCTCCCATTACACGTGAACGCTGCCCTCTGTTGGGTGGAATGGAGTGAAATAAGGGCTAGTTAGAAATGAAAGCAGCACACAGGGGGAGAGCAGAATAACTCTGAATCGGATTTGGGGAATCATGAAAGACTTTATTGAAGAAGTGGTCTTGGAGATGAATCCTGAAGGAGCAGGAGAATTGCAAAAGGAGACTGTTGAGAAGCAGGAGAATATAAGCACGCTTAGGGGAAATGAAGTGTCCAGTTTGTCCAGTGTGTGGGGAACATAACAGGAAGGAGTGGAGAACTGTGGCTGAAGAGGCAGTGTGGGGCTGGGCTGGGGGGCAGAGCAGGAGTTTGTACTTTATTACATGGGACGTTGGGCTCTGTGGGAGGATTTTGTTCACCTCACTCTCCTGCAGAAAGTCCTTAACGCCTCCTCTTAGACAGTGAGTGACCTTATACCCGAGAATATGATATATAGTGACACGGGTTTAAGGACACATCCTACCAGGCATTCCATGGAAAAAGAGATTCCAGGTCAAATTAGTTTGGAAAATGCCTTGTATCAAATTCTCCTCTTGGAGATTCACAGAACACAGTTGCATATTAAAAAAACTCTAAGAAATCCTACAGTAAAGAAACCTGTGTGCCATTGTTTACTTTTTTTTTTAATCCAGCTGGATTATGGACTACGGTATTTTTCTTTTTCTTTTTTCTTTTTTTTTACATTATTCCCTGTTAATATCCCCTAAAAGTTGTGTTTGCCTCTCTAACTTACAATGTTCTGATTCCTTGCATGAAAATTTCAAACGTTTCATGATCTGGTCCTATTTGTGCAAAGAACTTCTCCTTGAGCATTTTTTTTTTTTTTGAGCCACTATCTCAAGCCTCACCTGTTGCCTCCTCTTTAGACACTTCTTTGCCGACCAGGGATGAACTTGTTTGTTTTGGGGGGTTCCGCTGCACCTTTTATGGTATATGTTTATGATTATTGGTTTTCTTCACTCTTCTTTGAGTCCCTCAAGGGAAGAATACACACCTTATTAATTTCTGTATTTCTATCACCTAAGACAGTGTCTGGCACATAACGAGCACTTGATTTAAGTTAAATATGTTAAATAAATGAATGATTCCACCTGTTCTCTACAGATTGCTGTGGCTGAGGTGTGGGAGATGAATTGGAGAGAGATGAAGTGAAGGCAAGGAGACTTGCGGGAACCTACAGTAGTAAGAGAAAAATTAGGCCTGCACTAGACTGGTAGCAGTGGGAATAAAAGACGGGGGCTAAGATTTATTGAGCATCTGCTATAAGCCAGGCACTAGTCAAGATGCTTGCCCGTTTTTCTTACCCTCACTAGCGCCTGTGCTGGGCAGTTCATGCAAGTGAGTGCTACCTTACACTGCTCTCCTGAGAAAGCCCGGAGGACCTGCCTGCTCAGCAGGTCTGTGTGCAGGCAAAACCATGCTTCTCCCTGTGGGACCTGAGCCTGCAGCCACACGTGAGAGCATCAGTGTCTAGGGCAGGCCCCCACAGGCTGCATAGTGGTCTGTATGGCACAGACGTCAACTTCCGTCCCAAGGACAGTTCTGTTCTCAGTAGTAATTTGATCTGATCCTGTCTCTTAGGCAGCTTAAAAATAACACACACACAAGGATACAATGAGTGGCAGGAGCAGATGGGAAGGAATCCACAAAGAAAAGGCCATAGAATGAAGGCAATAGAAGCAGGGAGTGAACAAGAGTCATAAAATGCAGAGTAGAGAGAGGTTGGTAGAATAGAAAGGTGGAGAAAAAGAAGGGGGGCGGAGAGAGAGGGGGAGGAAGTGGGAGTGAGAGAGAGAAAGAGACAGACACAGAGAGACAGAGAGACTCACCCTTTAGGCAGAGCGGCTGTGGGGACAGAGCCCCAAAAAGCAGTTTCCAGGCTCTCGGCCTCACATAGAAAGGTGCTGGCTCAGGTAGTAAATGGCCATCGACTGTGATCAAATGGCCATCAGCTGTGGCTAGTTGGCCGTCAGCTGTAACCAGTGAGCCATTAGCCATGAATATAACTGCCGTGGCTAGGCTAGCAGAAAAAGGGGGAGCTAGCAAGACGATGGGGGCTGAGCCTGCAAGCGGCGCAGTGAGGGTTGAGAATTGTGTTGCTCCTGCTTCCGTGTCTCCAACCCAGCCGCCAGCGAGAGTATAGTGGTGTGACTCCCCTACCTATGGCTCCGTGGGTGTTCCTTTTTGGCCTCACCATGTCCTGCGTTCTTGTGTGGGGAGCGGGAGCGGAGACCCCCCCCCCCCCCCGACACCCTGCATGACACTTGGCGTAGTCAGCAGGATCCCCTGCACTACAGCGGCTCCTGGAGGAAGTCATGAACTCTCACCTTTGGGTGACCTTGAGCCCTGAGGGCCATCAGAGCAGCACCTGCCCTTCTCAGAATCATGATGAGCCACATGCTCGCTATCTGGATGGGGACTGAGATAGTTTCCGTTTCATCTTTAGAATAAGTATCCTGTGGTAACTGGACCATATCGCTTTTCCTTGAACCCGAGAGAGCCCAATGCAGCAGGTTATTCTAATTTCTACAGCTGAGGAAACCACAGTTCAGAGAGACTAGGTATTTTGCTCAAGTTCATAAAACAAGTAAGCTCTGGAGTGAGAGCAGAAGCCAGATCTGTCTGACTCAGAGCCCATATTATGTCTAATTCAATATAAAGCTTCCGCCAGCTGGGAAGCAAAGAATGGATTCACAGAACATTGCAGAATTAGCATCCATGGTGCTTGGCTACCTAGTAACTGTTTCATTTGCATGTCATTAAACAAAGGTCTTAGAATGCTTTTTCTCCCACATTTTTTTTTAACCTCCATTTGCACTGTAGGGAGGTGACACAGAATCACAGTCTCCAGGGGCCGCGATGCCGTTCAGCCCCGTTCTCTGTGTTCTTTTAGAAACATTTCTGACACACTGGTGAATTTGCTTCAGCTGAACAGCAGACACTTCTTAACTAGAAAGGCTCTTGAGTTTTGGAACTGGTGAAAACAAAGCTTTTCTGTGGCTCGCAGGCTAGATGAGAGAAAGGCACAACACCCACCTCCCAGAATTCACAATGGCATTTCTTGCCTGTCCCCCGCCCCCCACCACTGCAATAACCATTTCTACTGGCAAGTCTTGGTCCAGCCCCGTTCTCCCTTTAGAAAGGACCCCACTCACCTTCCTCCCAGGGGACTTGTGAGCAAATTTTATTATCTCAGTCTCCACAAATTTTAAGACAAACGAATGGTCTGAAGTTTATTCTTTATAGGTCCATGATTTCGTTTTTTTTCAATCATGGTATGAAGAAGGCAGGTCAACGTCGTGCCTTCCATAGGTAGTGCTGTGTGAGGGGAAATGGGGATGTACTCAGTGTCTGCTCAGGGTCCAGGTCTCTCTCGTTCATCACTGTATTTGCATCTCTAGAGTCTGTCACATAATAGCTAACTACCTTTGTAGACTGAATTTTGTCCCCCCCGAAATTCATGTATTGAAACCCTAACCCCCAATGTGACTCTGTTTAGAGATGAGGGTTTCATGAAGATAACAAGGTTGAATGAAGTCATGAGGTGAAGCCCTGATCCAGTAGGACTGTCACTGTGGCTTTATCGTGAGAGGAAGAGACACCAGATAGCCCTTTCTCTCTCTCTTCCTCTCCCTGCCCCCCTCTCCCTCCAGCACAGAGGAAAGGCCCTGGGAGGCACAATGAGAAGGCAGCCATCTGTAGGCCAGCAGCGAGGACTCGCCAGAAACCAACCCTGATGGCACATTGGTCTTGGACTAGCAGCCTCCAGAACTGTAAGAAAATATATTCCTGTTGTTTAAGCCACCGTGTCTGTGGTCTTTTGTCATGGCGGCCCGAGCTGACTAATTTACTACCCCAAAGAATACTTTAGGAAAGAGGAAAGGAAGGGAAAAAGGCAGATAGGAGGAGATGTGTGGTCTTTCTGTCGACTAGATTGTGTGGTTTTCGATCAGTCACTACCGACACCTGTATTTGAGCTTCTATTTCCTTATAGACAAAATAGAGATGAAAATAAGACGTGCTTTTGAGGGCTATAGGGAAGAGTAAGACCGTATATACAGACTATGAAATACTGTTCAAGTACTAGTCACTCTAATTTTAGAAACTATTTCCTCCAATATTAACCACATCAAAAGCGGACTCAGTCAGTGATGTTTTTATTGTGAATTAATGAGGGCTTTTGGAGTAAGGTCTGGAAACACCATTCTTATTTTTGACTTTGGGAATAATGAACACATACTGAAGTGTGTATTAAGTGATAAAAGAAAAGTATTTTAGGGAATAAAAAAGTGATGGTTGTTATTTTCATTCAATACACGTGTTTATATGTATATATATAAAAGCTGTGAGATCATCTCACCTCTTTCATATTTTAGTGGTATCACACTAGAATTTGTGTAACACTCCTGGGCTTTATGTGCTGTAAATTCTATTGCTGGTAAGGGGTAGTGTAAGCCAGGCTTTGTAATCTAGTACTGATCTCTTCCTTCTGTTCCTGAATCAAAAAAAAAAAGAAAAAGAAAAAGATGGAAACATTCCCTAGCCGCACTGAACCGTCAGTGGACTTTTCGTGGCACTTTCTGGAACCAGACGTGGTGTAGGAAGAGGAGTGCTGCAGCTGCCTGGTGCTGACTCGCGACAGTCAATTCCTACATTCTCATTATTTTAGGGAGCCTGTTAAGCAGAGCCCTCATTAAAAATTAAGTTATATAAATTTCCAATTAAGTTAAATGAAAAACACTGGTAGTACGCTAAACTTATCACTTTCTACTCATGGTACTACATTTTATGATTATCTATGATCTCGGAGTTATGGACATCTGTTGTGTCTGTACAGTGGAGATATGATCTAATGGTGTGTTACTGAACAAGAGTGGTGGGTCCCTGGCTTTGCTTCTCGTCTTGCTACTCCTGCTCTTTTCTTTCCTCAACCAAACTGTAAACCATGACATGTAGCGCCGTGCAGTTTATCTTGAATTCTGCTGCTTGTAATACATGACACAAAGCCAGCAACGGAAGGAAAATAAGCACAACAACAACTTCGAAAGCTGTATTAATGGGACCTAGCCATCCACATAGCACCCATTTCATTTTTGGATTGTGTCCTGAAAGCTCCTTCCTAATTAAATTTTAAAATTTGTTTTCACTTCATATTATTACAAAATGATGGCTTACAAAGGTACATACATTACTATGTCATGTTGGAATCAATTAAAAATAATTGAGAGAACTTGGCCGAAGGGAATGTAATAAAAGGAGAGGAATCCATGAATATACAAATGCTAGTCATGATATTTTATATCATCTTTACAAGAGGTCAGGCACAAGTTTCTGTAGCAGCGAACATGAAGAAGAAAACACAACCGTTATATTCCTAGGGATTCCTAAGGCCCACAGGAACAACTTGCTCAGGGAAAGTATACCTGTCCCTGGTACTATGGCAACAGGACACTTGGATGTAGGGAGTGAAATCATCAACAATGCCCTACAAACAGTAAAACATTCAGTTTCATCAAGCTGTTTCATACAATGGGTCAGTGTAAGCTGGTATTAATTCCCATTGTTTTATCATTATTGGATTTTCCAGCCCCTGAGCTAAACTCGGTGAGAGCGGTTACCTCTGTCAAGTTTTTCTTTCATCATTCCAATTCTGCGGAATGGTCTTCATACTCTATTGTTTTGTGTCCTCCTTTGGTATTTGTTATAAGAATCACTTTCTTACATTAAGACCCTTATGATTAATTGCAGAAAATTCTCAGTCTCTAGGTCTGCGATTTCGTTAAAGTTTAGACAGTAGAATAAAGTTTATATCAATTGTATTAATGGCAAAAAACTGACGCAGCCGACAAGCTTTGCAGAATTTTTGACCGTCTCTTACTGCCTGGAAGCTTTCTTTCGCTGGCTTTTGCAGCCTGCTGTCTTTCCTCTTATCTCTGTGTTCCATAGGCTCTCTGAGGAGCCAGGGTGAGATTTATATATTTTTGTCAACGCTTATCGGATTGACTTTGGGCAGAGTATGGAAATTACGAAATCTTACTGTGTGCCAGGCCCTATGCTACATGCTTTACGTGTATTATTTCATTTAACTCTCACAATGCTGGAGGTACATACTCTTACCTCCATTTTACAGAGAAAGAAGATGAAGCTCAGGCAGGATAAATGACTTGTCCCATATCACCCAACCAGTGGAAGTGTCAGGATTTTAATGCAGGTCTCTTTGACTGCAGAATATATGCCTTTAACTTCTGGTTGTGTGCATTACTGTTTCTTTTTCTTAGAGCAGTTTTATATTTTTTCCCTTTCTGACTTTCGATATCTATTTTGTTTCTTATTCATTTTTTAGTAGTTTCAGGCATGTGGAAAAACATAGTGGTCAGGCATTTATATAATTCACAAGTGATAACCCCAACAAGTCTGCTACCCACCAGACACTGTACACAGCTATTACAACATTGTTGACTATATTCCCCATGGCCAATCTGTGCTTCTTAATCCCTCCCCCTTTCTCCCCCATCTCCCCAACCCCCCTCCCATCTAGCAACCATCAATTTGTTCTCTGTATCTATGGGTCTGTTTCTGTTTCATTTGTTCGTGTATTTTGTTCTTTAGATTCCGCATAGAAGTGAAATCATGTGGTGTCTGTCTTTCTCTGTGTGACTGTTTTCACTCAGCATAGTATCCTCTCGGCCCATCCATGGTGTTGCATGATTAGAGCAGTTTTAGATTCCTAGAAAAACGAAAGCACAGAGACTTGCCGTACATCCCCTGCCCCTAACCACGTCTTCCCCCACCACGGACGTCCTGCCTTAGAGGGGCACGTCCTTTACAATCAGGGACCTTCCTCTGACACACCATTATCACGCCAAGCCCGTAGGTGGCATCAGGGGTCATTCTCGGCGTTGTACATTCTGTGCGTTTTGACACCTGTGTCATGACATGCTCTCTTTTGAACCATTTCACGCATTTACTCCGGCAGACGGATGAAATCTCTGTGGGTCCAGAATCTAGTTTCGGGGAACTCAATGCTGTCAGTTCACGTAGGAATGACGAGTTCCTGGGGATTGGCTTCAGACTAACAAGTCTCATGAATTTATTTATAAGTAAGTGCTAACATGATTATTTAGTGGGGATTGGCCTTTCTTGTCACTAGAACCTCCTTATCTGAGACAGCTCTTCCTATTATCAAACTTCCCTGGACCCCAAGTTGCGAGTCAAGAAATTGCGAGGCAAACGTGGACCTAGGAGATCAGGGTAAAATAAATTAGGTAGTCTTGAAAGATGCATCGCTCAGGTTGTGGCAGAAGCTGGAAGATCGCCTCTGCGTTACCACAGTGTACGTATTTCTAATGGCTTCTATTCCAGGTCTTTCTGAATCAAACCCAACAAATCACCCTTCTTCAACTCCTCGTTTTCTGACCTCCGTGCAGAGAGCCACTTGGTTTTCGTTTGCGTTTATTACTAGCATGTGGTCATGCAGGTTTTCCAAAGTCAGAACTCAGATGTAGTGATTTATCTGGGAACTGGGGACCTGAGGAGGTTCAGAGACTCCCTGGTCTCCCGCACAAGTCATTTCCAAGTGCCTCTTGGGTCACTCTTGCAGGAGGCTAATCATACCCATTCGATTTTCATTAACATAAACTTCAAGAGCAGATGATGACTTTTCTGATTTTGTTCCAGTTTCTATGAGTGACTCTTATTTTAGTCATTGGAGTTTATTATGTGTTGATGTTTAAACAAGGCAAACAGACCAAAAATATCATTTTGTCTTTCCTTCAGTAGGATTCACCTGACATGGGGATAGAGGAATAGCGTGGCATAGATGTGTGGCAATTAACTATGTGTTTAAGGTTTAATTGTTTTTACTTAGAATCTGGAATAATGTATTAAAGTAATAAAAAAATTACTTGGCAAAATGAAGGTCTTTGAAAAACAAAAATAGCAAAACACAAAATCATCAATCCTATAGTGTCTCTCAACGCCCCTACCCTTGCCCCCGCTTCTACCAGCTCCCAACTTTGGCTGCTTATGACACTCTAATGAAGCAAATTTCACTCGACTCAACCTCAATTGTGTATTTGATGTTACCAGGACAATTTTATCCTCTCGGGTTTCTAAAACCAGGATCTGCCAAATTAAGTGTCACTTTCTATTGAGGATGGGATGTGAGCCATTGCCTTCAAAGGGACATTGTGAGGGGACCTCATTTTCCGAGGCTTCCAGGTGATGAGGATTTTGTCTGTCAGTTTTAAATTAGCGCATGCAAGGTCTGAACGTAAACAAAAGAATATATAATAAGTCTGTTGCCAGCGACTGTGCATTTGATTCCAAGTATTAGTGATTTTTTCTCTTAGGCTAATCTTTACTCGTGAAAAATAACAATTAAGAATTTTTAAAAACGGACATCAAAATTCACCTTCATCTCCTTTTAAATGTCTTCAATTTGATAATGTAAAACCCATGTTTGATTCATGTCTAGGACTAAATCTTCTTGAGAGCTCTAAATTATTTTATGAAAAAATGCATTCCTATTTAATGGGATGAAAAATATCCAAGTTGGAAGTCCATTTTATAATGAAAATCATTTTTATTTTGAGCAATGAAGTAGTCATGCCAGTTGGAAAATCAGTCTACCGTATTTTCTAAGCATGAAAGTACAGGTTTTCTTAAATATGTCCCTTTTGAAATTAGTGGCAAAATTGTTGTCTCCTTTTCTTAATCACTAAACCAGACTGGCATAAACAAAAGGGCTCCTTTATTGTATGCCTCTTCTCTTTTCCTTAAAATGTGGGGTCAAATTAAAACTGTGAAAATGACAGTCAAAAATACAATTACACCTGCTCATTCTTGCCAGAGGTGGGATTGTAAGTAAACAAAGGGAAGCCCAGTGCTGGAAGCAATAACAGGACATCCCTGGCATGTTATTTTCTCTTTGTGCAGACATTAGCTGAGGTAAACCCCATTTCACTTAATAACTGTCCGGATTAAGGATGGTGTCTGATAAGATTAATTTACATAAAGTAAACTGATTTGGATAATTGGTGCCAGTTTGGATACTGAAAACAAAACACAGGCCTGCGATTTTATAAAAGATTTTAGCTTGATTGCCATTACCTCAGGTGTTTCTTTATCAATGAGGTTCAAGTTTCCTTACTGTATTTATGCATTAGAAGAGAAATTTCCATACAAATACATTCTTTGGCAACTGCTTGCTAGGCACTTCGCCTAAAAGTCTGTGCGAACTTAAATTACAGAAATATGAAACCAAAGATGGAAGGAAAAGTAATTTTCTGAAATGAAGGACTTAATATTTACCATTATAAAATCCTATACAATGGCTATCAGTATTTAGTTTCATAAAAAAAGCAAACAAATTAAGAATCTTTTTAAATTTGGAAGTTAAATACTTTTTGTAGTAACCAAATACAGTTTTATGAATAGTGTTTCGTTCAATTTTGTGAAAGGGCCAAGATACAATAATAATGTATAATTTATATCTAGAGTTTCATAGCATTTTAGCAGGGGTTTTGAAACTTTTTCTGTCAACAGCACTTTCAGTGTCTGGTAATTTTTTCATTGCTTCCCTAGGGCAAAAGAAATCCCAATACATCTACTTACTAAGCATTTAGGCCCAAATAACTTAATAAGTGTTTATGTCCTAGCATCATAGAAGTCATTTGGAAAAAAATATACAAATAAGTGGGAAGCAAAATAATATTTCGTT
Organism: Rhinolophus ferrumequinum; assembly: GCF_004115265.2. Lineage (NCBI taxonomy): Eukaryota > Metazoa > Chordata > Mammalia > Chiroptera > Rhinolophidae > Rhinolophus > Rhinolophus ferrumequinum. The sequence continues at coordinate 7,142,864 of NC_046303.1, read as the reverse complement.
TCATTCTTAAATACCCACAGTTATTTACTAATAGTATCTGTATGACTGTTGGCCACTGTATAAATTCTCAAATGGTGGAATCAGATAGACCCACTGCTCTCATTTCTTGTTTAACATTGATTTATGTTTAATTCTCACTTTTTATTGTATTCACTGCTGAAAATGTTTCACGAAGATATGACATCATCACATCTAGGGCAATGTATTTGGGCAAGTTTTATAATACATCTTAATAGTTTAACTATCCAAAGCTAAATGTCTTATTAGTATTTCCATTTCTTGAGCTGACTATTATCATTAATTGCTAAAGAAGGTATTCATATACTCAATAAGTATCCTTTTGTAATAATGATTTTAGTCTATTTCAGGAATAATGGTAATATTTTGCAAGATAAATATTTGTTGGAAACGCTGACTTATTTTAACTTTCCAGAAAAGCAGTATACAAGCAGCCCTTGACTGGATCAGATCAGAGACCAGAGTGGACCCAGGTTTAGACTAGGATGAAAGACCAGATAAAGATGGTTACCAGAGAGCCCCATTTCTAGACTGTTTACCTGACTCATTCATATCTTTCCTGTCTTGTGCTTTGTTTGGAATTTCCACCTTTGGCATTCCTCCTTTGTGAACACAAACGCAGGGCACGGGGTTCAGGGCATGAGTGCCAACATAAACATCTCTCCTTGGAGAACAGTAGAGAGCACCCTACGGATCTGGCCTTTTATCTGTGTTGTCACCTGCACTTAAGTATCAGATTAACCATTTATTACCTAGGGAAGAACAGAGTTGTGAGGACTGGATGAGGAACAGACAGGTGAAATTCAGAGGGCAGAATAGGGTTGGATCAAACATGAAGTAGGCATGAAGCAAAGTGAGGGCAGGAATAAGATCTGGGTTAGGGGAGGATGGAAGGCATGGAGACGGACAGGGATTTGCAGATTAAACATGCCCATTCGAATGGGGGAAACTGCTCCCTAGACAGTTCCGTTGGGTAGTACTTAAATTCTTCACTCCTGTAACGAATAGCATGCTAGACGTCCTCACGCACCAATCTCTGTGCACATCCCTGATCGTTTCGTTAGGACAAGTTGCTAGAAGGGAAATTGCTGGATCAGAGAATATAAGTGTGTTCCGTTTTTGATAGACTTTGTCAAAGTATTCCTCAAAAAGATAAGAACTGAAAGTCCACCAGCAGTGTATGAGAATGCACGCCAGACAGGGCACTGGACGCCTCAGGCAAGGAGCGCCCAGGACAGATATCTGCACAGAGTGACAACAAGAGGGAATTCTGCACCTCTCAAAGGCCTGAAATTGGTTCACTGAGAAATGCTAAATTCACAGTAAGAAGTAAGAACTAAGGTTTAATAATTGTGTTGATCTATGACTATCTCTAACCATCTGTGGATAGTCTTCAGAAAAACTGTAGCAGTCAGTTCTAATTCCTCCTCAAAAACGGGACTACTGAGCCTGAGCTCAAGGCGTTGTCTCTCTTTGGTTTGGTCTGGCACCTTCTTCCGCCTGACTCTCAGGGAGCGTCACCTCAGTCGGCCACCAAGCCCGGACGGGTACATGGGACCTGAACCTGGCCGGTTTCAAAACACGGGGGAGCTGTGAAGCCTGTAGCAAACTGGAATAAAGTCATTCAAGTTCCATTATATTTTTATCATGAAAAGAAAATAATTTCACAGGGGCACTGTACTTTTTGTTGGAAGCTCTTTAGAACATCTTTTGGAGTACCACAGAATCGGAAGGTAGGTTTCCCACGTCCCCGTGCCCTCGAACAGCCTCCCGTGTTACTAACACCTGTCACCAGAATGTGCTCTTTTCACCAACAATGAACCTACATCCACACGTCATAATGGCTGAAGTCAGTGAACCTAGGATTCACTCTGGTAGTGTCCATTCTGTGGGTGTGGACAAATGTATACAGAAACCCCCTTATCCATGGGTGATGGGTTCTGACACCCCCAATGGACTCCTGAAATCGCAGATAGTACCAAACCTCTATGTACTAGGTTTGTTCCTATACATACACACCTACGATAAAGTTTCATTTATAAATTAGGTGCAGTAAGAACTTAACAACAATAACTAATAAGAAAATCAACCTTGCTATAACTGCTTATTAGTTTCAGGAGTTTTTTAAAATCAACTATTTTGGATTTTCTACACAGATGATCATGTCTTCTGTGAACAACAAATACAGTTTTATATCTTCCTTCGCAATCGGTATACCTTTTATTATTATTTTTCTCGCTTTATTTTATTATAAAGGACTTCCAGTACAATGTTGAAAAGGAGTGGTGCAAGAGGACCTTGTCTTGTACCTGATCTTAGTGGGAAAATGTTGACTTTCTCACCATTAAGTATGATGTTAACTGTAGGGTTTTTGTAGATAGTCTTTATCTACAAATAAATAGTGGAGAAAATTCCCCTCTATTTTTAGTTTATTGAGAGCTTATCAATTTTATTGATCTTTCCTGAGACCTGGCTTTTGCTTTCATTAATTTTCTCTACTGATTTCCTATTTTTATTTCATTGATTTATGCTCTAATTCTTACAATTTTTTTTTCCTGCTGCTTACTTTGGATTTAATTTCCTCTTATTTTTCTAGGTTGCTAAGGTGGAAACTTAGATTATTGATTTTACATCTTCTTTTCTAATGTATGCATTCAGTGCTGTAAATTTCCCTCTAAGCACTGCTTTTGCAGCATTCTACGATTTTGATATTGTTTTTAATTTTCATTTCAAATTTATTTTTCACATCATCCTGAAAGTCAAGCACAACACACTGAAGGGAAATTTTCACTAATGGACCTCCAGATTGCAACCCTTTTTTTTTTTTTTCATTTTCCACTATTGTAGATTAGTGTGAGTCTCTGATTAAGAATTGTTTATGCTTTGGGCAACAGACATTTATTAAAGGTTTTTTATGGATGTTTGCTTCAGTATATTCTTTAAAAAGAAATACTCAGACTAAACCCTGTGACATTTTATTTACTAACACAGAAATGGGGTTTTGTTCTGATATGAGCCTCTGTCCTGTGTTGTTGCTGTAGCAATTTGTGCTGTCTATTCCCTGGACGTGGAAAATTGTTGCAAATTTGTTCATGATGATGACGATGATGATGATAACAACAGTTAATATTTACTGAATTCAGGTCAACGGATTCTGTCTTAGTTGAAAAGACATTTCCCCATTACCCACCTCCCCATAGCTGCTCTGGAAGTGTTCCTTTTAACCATTTTATCCACAAAAATATAAAAATTCCTTCCTTATTGTAGGGATGAGGTCGCTCAGGCTCCAAAGAATTGAGTTGCCCGAAGTTAAATGGTGCTTTTGGGCTGTGGATACAGCAGTGTAGTTAAAACTGTTACAAATCTAAACACTGTACGGCTGAGTGTCCTTTGTCACAGGTCTCTTCAAACAAGTGGGAGCAACAGAGGGAAGGGAAGGAAGCATGGGTGAGGAGATGCAGTAGGTGGCCCTGCAAAGTTTCATTTTGAGTTGGTGAGGCTGATGTCCCAAGGGAGTAGAACTCTGTTTAAAGCCTAATGCTTTCTGGGGGTGGTAAATTAACTGAACTCACAAGCTGAACGAATCTCAAGAGGGCTGTGTATTCAGAGGAGACATATTAATCCATTAAGCTAATGATTTAACATAACAGGCTAGACTTACTACATTAGCTTTAGTGACCCAAGTGATCTCACCCATTTGAATAACATAACTTTTGGTGTCAGCAATTAAAGGGAAAAAAAAAGACTTAAATTTCAGTGTGTATTCCATCTGTTGGGTTAAATTCCTAGCATAGGCCTTTGTATTACTCCGAAAATCACAAAATCTTCTATATTCTGAAACACGCATCTGATCTGAAAAAGAAATTACAACCAAAGTCCTGTACTTATTGGGATAAAATGAAAGTTTTATGAATGTGTTTAAGGGGAAAATGCTGCATAAAGGAAAAGATAGGTTGTGACAGCTTGGGCCTCCAAAATAATAATGAAATGAAATTATATCTTAAATATAATTAGAACACTTTGGAGAGTGCTGAAACGTGAGTAAACCATTTATGTTTTCAGTGAAGTTTGCTCCTTAAATATGTTGAAATATAATTTCCCCTAAATCTTAATAAATCATTTATGGCAGATGTTAAGTGTATCAGTATAACAGGATCATGCAAAGAAGTTAGTAAATTCCATCCTACTAATAGCATAAGGCAAAATAAATATGCATGATGAACAGTGACAGTTGGAGAGAGCGGCTCTGAGCAATTTAAGGACCCAACAACCAAAAGGATAAAAACGTTCCTTTGATTGGGTGAATAGAAGTCACTTTAATATTGGGATTTTTATAAGATGCTACTTAAAATGAGCTGCAGGAAAGGGATGAAAGAGGACCTATTTTATTCTCAAAAAGCCTATTCTGTCAAGGTTGCTGGAGAACCAATTATTCTTAAGAGTTCGTCAAATAAATGCCTCTAAGCCTGTCTCAAGCTAAAAAATTACATACAAGCATTTAGCATGTATTAGTTTGACCCTGTGAGCTGACCTCATTCATGAGATTTCAACAGAGGTGTTGAAAAATACTTCAACATACTAGCACACCTTAATTGAACATGGCACATTTTATAGCAAAGGGTATAATGTGGAAAATTGCATGAAAACGAGAGTGAAAAAGAAATTAATTTACTTCTGTCCTATATCCCAGTGCCATTCCAGAATTTAACAAGAAACACAAACCATATGACCACTAAATTCTGCTCTCATTGATCCAAATCCCCTCCACGTTATCTAGCCAACCCACATATTTGTCCTGTTTTAAATATTTACGAACACAGCTTTTATCTGAAATAATTATCCATTGTTACATTAATAATGGAAATTAAAATTGAACACTAAAACAGATGGCCTCCCTTCCTCTCCACTCCAGTCTCTCTGTCTTACTGAAAACTCTCCTAAAAGCCAAAGACTATTAATCAGTTGGATAGATTTTAAAATGTTTGTTATTGCTCAAGAGGGGATGTCAGTGAGTGCTTCTGTTAGGGAGAAGCGATGATTTTGATCTGGAAACAAGTCCACATAATAATAATCAACATTTTGTTTAATAATCAACATTTGTGTAAACATAAATATTTTATCTTTTTCATGAAAAAAAGGAATCTTGCACCTTCCATTCTCTTATACTTTGACGTGTTAAGTGTTAATCTGGCGAGTATTTATTTAATACTCAGTGAAAATATAGATCATATATTCACATGCATTTGAGAGCATCTCTTTAACACGGCCTGTGTCAGACTGGGGCTACATGGTTGTTGCTTCTCTCTCTATTCTGTGACCCCTTCTGTCCTCTATGACTCCCTGACAAATTAGACCCCATGCTCTTGTTTGGGGCTCAGGTACTTTCCCAGTTAAATCAGCCTCATCCATTCACACACTTTATGACTGAAGGCCGATAGAAGTCTTTCCAACCTAAAACTATTGTTCATCATAATTTTTAAAACTATGACAAAGATTTGCATACAAGTTGGGTTCTTATAAGGCCTATTTATACATCTTACGACACTGCTTTATTTCAATATTTATATTCATTTTCTGTGCACATAAGAAATTTTAAGTCTTATTTTCACGCAAAAGGTTATGACATGTAAGTTCTTGTTAAGTAGCTGGTAGCAGAGCCCTTCAAACTCAACAGGTAAATTATAAATACGTTAGTTGTGTTATTAAGGAAACTAACCATCATGTCAATGTTTGATTTTCTTAAAATGCGTTTATTCTGTGTATTCTTCTTTAATCAGAAACATTAAAAAGCATTTTAATAAGCTAAATATATGTCTGTGTTTTTTACGTGAGAAATGTTTCTGTTTTCTTTCATTAACCGATTGCATGGAAAACATTTAAATTAGATAGCTGGCTTGATTCGTTACCTTCTCATTTATTAATAGATTAAGATTCAATTCAGGATATTGTGCTTCCCTGCTTGCTAAGATCCTAACTCTTCCCTCAGTTCCAAAAAATTGACAAATACAAATCATTCTTTCTAAACCTGCAGGAGGATACTTTTGTGAGAAGTTCCGTTGTCTCTACAGCGCTCCTCTGATAGCTTTCTTGGAAAAACAGCAAATGAGACAGAACTTTGAGATGGAGCTTTGCCGCTGAGAGCCTTGGTCAGCCTTGGTTCTGGTGCTAGAGACCTTCAACCCTGATGCTTGGCCAACTGAACCCCTTCTGGAATGTTTGTCTCTCTCGAGGTTGTGGGCCTGCTCTGAACAGCTCGGAACTATGCACTGATTCTGGTAGAATTCCTGATATCTTTTCCACAGTAACAGACAGCAGCAAGGACAAAGGGAGACGCTCGGTAATGGCAGGGCAGGTACAAGAAGTCAAAGCCAGAGACGCGGTGCTGAGCCTCAGGTGGGAAGGAAAAAGGGAGGCTGTACCTCGGAAGATAAATCACACATCACAAGTGTGAGGGATAAGGCCCAAGTCAGGATATGGTGCCTAAGATGAGCGAAGGCAGGCAGCTCAGGATGGAAACTATGACCAGCGCCCGGGTGCTATGTGCCACCAGCCGTATAACGTGGGAGAGGGCTTTATGGCTAACTGGACCAGGGACGGCAGGACATTAGTTCTTGTGTCTATTCTGTAGGCGTTGAAATCTATTTAAAATCCTGAGCAGGAACGTGACACGATCTGATATGCCTTTTCGAGTTTCACTGTAGTGTCAGTGTGATAGATTGGAGAAGAATAAGACTGAAGGTCCCAAGAACGTGCGGGAACAAGAAATGACAAAGGTGTAAGTGACTGCCCCAGAACTGGGTTTTGTTTGAAAGATACGCCGGGTCTAGAACTCATAGGAATTGATAGGCAGTGGCCTGGTGGGTAGGGGTCAGGGCTTAAGGTGGTCTGTTTATATCATTCCCAGGCCTGGCTTGGCCAAGTGTGGGGATGACAGTTCTATACACAAAGACAGGAAAATTCAGAAAGAAGAGCAGATGTTTGAGTAAAAACAATAAGGTCACTTTTGAGAATTCTGTCAAGGCAGGTAGAAGTATCCAAACCAAAGAGAGACTGGCCACCCTCAGTCCCTCTGGGGTGGCATTCTCATTTTTGAGGAAAAGATAGACTTTTCAGCCAGAATCGCACTGTATTCATAGCTGCTTAGAAGTCTGCACACATCAACGTTATTACTAAACCTTAGTTTTCACTTTTTAGTGTAGATCTAGTATTTCTCAATGAACCATTTTCGGGCCTTTGGAGAGGTGGCAGAATCCCTCTTGTCACTCTGTACAGATATAATAACTGTCCTGGGCACTCCTTGCCTGAGGCTTCCAGTGCCCTGTCTGGCGTGCGTTCTCATACACTGCTGATGGACTTTCAATTATTAGTACCCTTCTGAGGAATACTTTGTCAAAAGTCTCAACATCTTATGTTCTATGATCCAGCTATTCTCCTACTAGGAACTTATCCTGTGGAAATTGCATATCTTGTACATAAGATAAAATTTTGAATTTGTCTACTACCCTACTAGTTATAAGAGTGAAAAATCAGGAACAATCTAAACGTCCCCAAATGGGTATTTATTAAATGGCAAGTTGGAATTCACTGCTGACAAAAATCTTTGTTAAAATATTTAGTAACATGGAGAAAATATTTACAACAAAGTTTCCTGTGAAAATACGCATATGAAATAGTGCGTATGCGATAGTCTCATCTAAACTTTTGAAAAAGCGAATACAAAGCCACAGAATAGGTTTAGAACTGTGCCCCCAAATGTTAACAGAGGTTCACTGGGTGGTAGGAGTAGGGCTGAGTTTTATTTCTTCTTTGTGCTTTTCTGTGTTTTCTGAATCTTATTTTCTAACGAGGAAAATACTGAAAATAACTACTATCAAGAGGTCTTCTAGTGCTCTGATGGCTAATACTAGGCAAGGAGCACCCGGTAAAGACTCCTCAACAAGTCCAATTTCTGGCTGCAAGCCCTGCTGAAGCCAGAGGACTTGGGCCCCAGCTCTCTGGAGGGTCCTTTCAGTGACTCGGCCCGATGCTCTGATTTTCAAGATAATCATGATTTGGAGATCTCTTGTCATCTCAAGCAACTTTTCACTTGCAGAGGAAATAGAAGATTTTCCCTGTCAGAGCCAATGGCCCAAACCAGTACTGTCACCTGTGAATGACTGCTTTCAAGGCAAACATTCTCTGCCACCCTGTGATGGGTAAGTGCTGGATGGTTCTCCTCACTTCAAGAGGAGTGGCTCTAATTTAATGCTTTTGAATGATAGGGAAGGAAATGGATATTTGTTCTCAGAGGATCTCTTTACTAGGATCATTGCTTTGAAGCCATGTTCTCTTGGAAACTGCTTGATGCCTGTCTGTGCAGCAGGGTAGTAGACTTTCGGAAGTGGGGTGTGTGTGTGTGTGTGTGTGTGTGTGTGTGTGTGTGAGTTCGTATTGAAATGGCTGAAGATAAGTATGAAAAAAAGTAATGCTTCAATATCCTAAAAACTCAGTTAAATTAAAACTATGGAACCGTTTTTTTTCTTTTTAAATAGGGAGATGAGGAAAAGAAGAAGACATCCAATTATTGTAATTCTTTCAGATGATTTTGTGGTGGGGAAAATTTATATCTAAATTACACAACTTCCAAACTCACACTTGTTTTAGATTCTTTCTTAGCGCAGTACACTCTGGGTTAGATGAAGAAATTAATCTGTTTCACTGCACAGTTTCTGGCTTGGCATAAGACTTCTTGCATATACGGTATTTTTGGAGGTGTGGGAGGTAAATTAATATAACAAGTATTTATTAACATCTAGTGCTTTAATGAATATTATAAAAGAAAAAAGAAAGCTTATGTTCATTAGGTTGCATAAACAGATTGCATTAGAGATACAAAACCTAATTTCAGTTAATGTGTTCAGATCACAAGCTATAGGAGATAAACATACCTATTAAGTAGTTAAGGGGATGTGGAGAGCATCTGCCTCAGTGGTCCTGACTGACCAGTGTGCACGAGGGTCAGGGGATGTGCAGTGGGGCTTGAGAAGATAAAAATCAACGGCCAGGTGTTTTTAGATTACCCACATCCCGGCCTACCCTAAGGGCTTGTATCAGACTGGACGGAGGAATAGGGGTCCATTGGTTACATGAATTCTGAAAAGTTCCCTGGAGTTCCAGCTCCAAAAACCATTCAGTTTAGAACTCTACATTTATGAATGAAAACACGAGTCCAGAGAAGTTAAGTGGTGTTACCGACAATTACCAAACTAGTTTTTGAGAAAACAGAATGATCCCTCATACAGTAGATGAATTATTTTAATTTTTAATATACAAACTGAAAGGAAGTGGGTAATATAAAAACCTCAATACATGGAAAAAATAGCTCTTCTCATATTCCTTTACATTTTCTGCTTCAATTCAACCCAATTCTTTACTTGTCATTTATTAATGGACTCAGTCGTCATGACTGCTACTGCTCCAGCTCTATGTCATTTCTGCCCTTTTGGTAAAAGAATGAGTGATATTTGAGAAAATTGTCTCTATGATGTCAAGATGTAGACCTGATTGGAGAGGTTAAAGCATGTTGGGAAATGAGCAAAAGGAGACAAATATGTATAGATTGTTGCTTCGGGAAGTTATAACTGAAGAAGAAAGTATGATAGTGGTAGTTGGGTATCAGAGAAAGGATGAAACCATTTGTGAGATGTGGTGAAAACAATTAATGGAGAAAGTGTTGTAGAAAGCTTTCTAGAAGATGTGATGCTGTGCATGAAAATACCTTCAGGGTTTTGCATCAGTAATGCTGCATAACAAACATCCCCTCCCCAAATCTATTGGCTTTCAATCACAAGCACTGACTGCTTTCTAATGGGTTTGAGGGTTGGGTCTGATTTGCTGGGCTCTGCTGGGCCTCGGTGCTCTTTGTGGGTTGATTCAGTTTTGGGCCATGTGGCTGTCATTCAGACACCAGAGGCCACACCCGGGTATGGTGTTTTCAAGGCAGATGATGGAAGCACAGGTGACCAAGCCAAAGCACTACAGCACATTTCAAGCTTCTGGTTGCATAATGCCCCTTCCCAGACTCCATTAGCCAAAGAAAGTCACATGGCCTAACCCAACGTCACTGAGTCGGAAGCACACACCTCCCGCAGAATCCAGGGAGAATCACATCCCTCTTAGAAACACATTTCAGGGTTACCCATGGCAGGGTGTAATGTTCCATTGCTCGTCACTGGCAACTTCCTACTATACAGGGACTTTATATATTGACTCATTGTTTGGGTTGGTGAGCTTCTGTGTTCCCACAGCGTGCACTATGCAGCTGGGGTTTTCAGGGAGACTTCTCTGAGATGGTGTCGTTGGAATAAAGTCCCAGAAAAAGCAAAGGAAGGAGGCATACGGATGTCTGGGGGAAGGGTTTTCTAGGCCACGATAAGATCAAGTACAGAGTCACTGGGCGCGAGTGTACCTGTTGTATTCAGTGATTAGCAGGTGGGGTAGAGTGGTGGGAAAGGAATGAAGGGGAGAATCGTAAGAGACAAAGTTAGAGTGGTAAAGGAGATGGGTGGTAGGTTAACTAGAGGGTGACATGATGTAACTTACTCTTAAAGGATCAGGCTGAATCTCAGATTGAGACTATACGATAGGATGGTGAAGGAAATATGGAGACTGGGGAGGAAGCCATTATTACACTCTGTACAAGAGATGATGGTGATTGGAACCAAAGTGCTCACAATGGAGTTGATGAGAAAAGCTCAGATTCTGGACATATTTGAAGGTAGAGCCAATAGGATTAGATATGGTTGGTTTGTGAGGGAAAGAAAGTCAATAGTGATGTCCAGGCTTTTGGAGCAACTAAAATGATGGTACTGTCTTTTGCGGACATGAGGAAGATTGTGAGAGAAGCAGGTTTAGGGCGTAAAATCCTCTTTATTCACAAGTTTTCAAATTTTCAGTTGAGGTGTATTTATTGGACATCTGAATGGAGATGCTGAGTTGGGAGTTGGTGTGGTAGATTATAGTATTTTGTTCACAGTTTTTCTTTCCCCATCCTTATCATGGCTTCCCTTGGCTGGAGTATACTTCCCCAACTCACTGACGCTGGGCGTGGCCACGTGACTTTCTTTGGCAGTTAAAGGTGGGTAGCGGTAACAGTGTGCCCGTTGAGCTGAGAAGCTAGGTGGTGTGGTGAAGATCTGGCAGTCCCTTCGAAGACTGCACTGTCTGTCACACGAAGAGCATATACCTTGAGGGGCTTCTCTCCCAGAATGACACGTGTGGAGCAGACCTGAACTGACGCTGTAGCCTGAGGCAGACCTTGGCAGACCTGCAGATGGACGTATGAGCAAGAAGTGCATTATCACAAGCTGTGTGTTACGTAGCATTATTCAAGCATAGCATGACTAACGTGTTAGATACTTGAGACTGGAGTTTATGGGAGAGGTCAGAGCTGACAATATAAATCTGGGAGTCATCAGGAAGATAAGTGTAGGCAGAGAAGAGTTCTGGAGACTGAGCTCTAGAGCTTTCCAAGGTTGTCATAAAGGTTAGGAAGAGCCAGCCAAGGAAACTGAAGAGTAGCCCATTGACAGGAGAAAAGCCAGGTGAGTGTGGGATCCCAGACTCCAAGTGAAGAAGTCCTCCAGGGAGGAGGGTAGTGCGAGTTGCTGCAGCGAAGCATGGGGATTGGGTGTTTTATCCACAGCGCATAAAGTGTGGACCTTTGCCTTCATGTCAAGGATAGTGTGGAAATGGGGGACAAGTGGTTGCATTTGCTGCTTTTAGACCTCCAGGCTGTGAAAATAGGTTGGTGTGGTGTGGGTGGTTGAGGTAATAGCTAAAGTTAGAATGACCTGGCATAATCAGTTGACCAGGGCTCTTGATTTTCAGGGCCTTTAGATTTTGAACATGAGATTCTTCTCTCATCATAATGATATTTTTCCTGACTATGTCATAAAAGCCATGGTTCAGTAGCCAGGTATTTGACAACGGAGTTTGAAAGACCCAAAAAATGTTGTGTGAGCATGCATACAAGATAGAGTTATAGAACTAGTTTATATCATCTAACTAACAGTCTATCCATTTATTTTTTTCAATGTGTGGGGATGTGGTTGGGTGTGACAATGTCTGACCTTAACAAAGTTTCACAGAGGGTGAAAAATGTGCTCAAACTATTTAACATGAAAAGAGTAAGTCCGAGCCCTGTTTCTCCTTCCTTCTGTTTCTGACCATGTCGTGGTCTTGAACTTTACCAGTTCACAGGGGAGGAAGATGTATTCTGGTGTGTGTCCATCTTTATTTTTAAGTGAGTCTGTGTGGGGTTTTGCCTAAGATCCTGCAGAATAACACGTTGAAGAAGAATAATTTCACATACCTCATGGTACAAAGATCCCTCTCCCCCCCTAATGGAAAGCTAGGAAAATTCGATGAGGTCGTTTTGTCTGTTTCACAATGAAAATTTCCTTTATTTTGCTTAGCCACTGGGGCATAAATATATTTTACTTTTATAACGTACATTTTCACAGAGGCTTTACTTACAATGGTTAATTTTATAATAGAATCTAAACTTTTTTCCAACTTTAATTGATGGTGTTAAAGTGTTACGTTTGAGTACTTTGCTTAATTGGTTTCCAGAGAGTGACGGGCGGGCATACCTCCCGTTAATCAGCTCTGAATCTCTGTCTCAGATTTTCTTTTCCCTTCTTTATTAATTTTATGCTTAGGGGCTGTCAGGAAATAGTATAAATCCCTTCGGGAGTCCCACATTCTAGAGAAGCTGAAGTGTGGAAAGATAATAAACCATGTAGGTCCTTGGCACTTCTTCTCTAGGACGGGATTCTTGAGTAATTAGACCTTCACAGGTTGAGAAGTACCACTCTGCTGTGCTAGAATTGAAAAATGAAGTGCATTTCAGTTCATCAACGGCCTCCTTTATTTCGGAGTCTTGAGGCAGAGGTTCGAAATACCTCTATTCAGGCCCTCAACAGATTGAATAAGCTCCACCCACACTGGGGAGCCGAGTTTACTGGGTTCTCCACTGATACAAATGCTAATCTCATCTGGAACAGCTTCACACACACACCCAGGAATAAAGTTTCATCTGGGCACCCTGTGGCCCAGTCGAGTTAACCCATAAAATTAAGCATCATACTACATAAATACCCTTGGGGCAATTTAAAATAAAATCATATCAAAATTCTTTATTATTTTATTTTCGAATTTTGTTTTCGAATCCTAAGTTGCCTCTCACCCATCACTAGAAATGGGCCACTAGATCATTTCAAATTGCCAGGAAGACCATGCACTTTAACAAGTGATGTCAAATAATGAAAAGTGATTGTATTAGTTTCCTGTTGCTATATGGTAACAAATTACCACAGACTTGGTAGCTTACTGTATCACAGACTTATTATCTTATAGCTCATTGTTGATTCTACTTCCTCTGTTTTTATCCAAGGTCTAATTTTGATTTTGAATGAATATTGTAAAAATGCCCATACTACCCAAAGCAATCTATAGATTCAGTACAACCCCAGTCAAAATTCCAATGGAATTTTTTCACAGAATTAGAGAAAATAGTTATAAAATTAACATAGAACCACAAAAGAGCCTGAATAGTCACAGATACCTTGAGAAAGAACAAAGTTGGAGTTATTATGCTATCTGATATCAAACTGTACTTCAGTGCTAGAGTGATCAAAATGGTACGGTCTGTGCCTAAAACGGGCACATAGATGAATGGAACAGAAAAGAGGGCCCAGACATAAACCTGCACCTATATTGTCAATTGTATTTTCACAAAGAAGCCAAGAACATTCAATGGGGAAAGTATATACTGTTCATTAAATGGTGCTGGGAAAACTAGATATCCACGTACAAAACAATGTGAGACTGGGCTCCTATCTTGCACCTATTTTTGCACACAAAAATGAACTCAGAATGAAATAAAATCTTGAATGTAATACCTGAAACCATGAAATTCCTGAAAAAAAAGTAGGGCATAGGCTCCTTGACATCGGTCTTGGTAATGAGTTTTTGGATTTGACACCAAAAGCAAAACAAAATAAACAAGTAGTTTTACATTAAACTAGCAAGCTTTCATGCTACAAAGGGAACTGTCAACAAAATTAAAAGGCAACCGATGGCATTGGAGAAAATAGTTACAAATCACATGTATGATAAGGAGTTAATGTCCAAAATATACAAGGAACGCATATCTCAATAGCAGAAATGAAACAAAATGAAAACAAACAAAAGGAAAGCCAAAGAAAACCCAAATAACCCTATCAAAAAATGAGCAAAGGACCTGAATAGACATTTTACCCAAGAAGACACACAGATGGCCAACAGGTACATGAAAAGATGCTCAGCACTGCCAATCATCATGGAAAATGCAGTTCAAAACGAGGGCTATCACTTCACACCTGTTAGGATGATGATTATAAAAAAAGACAGACAACAAATGCTGGTGAGGATGTGGAGAGAAGGGGACCATCGATAGGGAACTGGTGTTGGTGGGAATGTGAACTGGTACAGCCATTATTAAAACAGTATGGAGATTCCTTATGAAAGATGGAATTACCATGTGATGCAGTGCTCCCACTTCTGGGTATACATCCCAAGGAAAGAAAATCATTCTCTCAAAGAGATATCTGTACTTCCACGTCCATTGCAGTATTATTCACAATAGCAAAGGTAGGAGAACAACCTAAGTCTGTCGATGGGTGCATGGATAAAAAAAATGTGATATTCACATGCAATGGAATATTGTTCAACCTTAGAAAAGAAGGAGATCTTGCCATTTGCAACACCGATGAACCTGGAGGATGTTATGATAAGTGAAATAAGCTGGACAGGGAAAGACAAATACTGCATCATACCACTTATATGTGGAATCTAAAAAGTAAAAATAAAAAAAGAAAGTCGGACTCAGGAATAGATAGTAGAATGGTGACTGTTAGGGAATGGGGAGGTGTGAGAAAGAGGAAGTAGTTGGCAAAAGGGTATAAACTTCGAGTTAGAAGAGAAAAAAGGTCTGAGGATCTAATGTATAATGGTGACTATAGTTGATAATACTGTATTGAATAATTCAGATTTGCTAAGAGAGTGGAATTTAAGTGTTTTCACTGAAAGAAAAAAAAAACTGTATGAGGTGATGGATGAGTTAGTTTAATGGTGGGAATTTTTTCACAATGTATACATACATCCAATCACATTATACACATTCTTACAATTTTATTTGTCAGTTATACTTCAAAGCTAAAAAAGGAAAACGAAGAAAAATTATTGATAGTGGTGATGATTGTACCACTATCATTCAACTTTGGGAATATACTAAAAACCTAACTGTAATCTTTAAAGGGTGAATTTTATGGCAGGAATTAAAAAACACATAGACAAAAACCAAAACAAAATATAAAAATACCTGCTATGTACTAAGCACTGTTGTTGGTGTCGACTCACTAGCGAATGAATGAAAGAGAGTGGAGCTTAATTCTAATGAAAATAATTGTAGTGCACTTCATGGTTCAAAGAAGTATCAAGGGAGGGGAGGAAAGAGACCTGAGCAAAATTGCAGGTGGAGGAAAAGGAGCCAAGAGAGGAAAATGGAGCTAAGAAAAGTGGTAAAAGGGTTAGTCTTGCGACGAAATGATTCTTTACTGAAACGTTTCCTGTATTGACTTACGTTTTGTGCATCTAAGTACAAATATCCGTTTCCTAGTCACAGGATTTCAGCACACTTCACCCAGGCCGTCTAGATTCTTCTAGCATCTAGGCATCTGGCACTGCTGGTTCCAGGTGGGCATTTCCTCGAGAGCAGATAGGTCACGTTTATCTTTACCACCAGAACAACTGACACCCAATTTTCAGTGAACCGTTTGGTCTTCTCCTTTAAGTTGGAAATTTTTGCAGAAACAAACTGCATTTTCAAGTGCCCTGTATCCATGCTTTTCATAATAGGTCAATAAATATTTGCTGCGTGATCACAGTTTGTTAACAGCTACTTCATTTACAGAAGAAGAATGAATGAAGGTTGCTAGGGTGTGTATTCTGTCTAGTAGTTCAGTTCATAGGAGCATACAGTAGATATCCCATCTTTATTTACGCTTATAATTACACAATGCGAATGTGATTACCTGCAAGTTGGAACTCTCCTTGGGTGGAAATATTCCCCAAATCCACAAGAGGGCGACATATTGCCATTGAAGGTGAGAATGGAGCTAATGAGATACCCATTGCTAACTTTTCAGAGCAGGATATTTTAGTGTATCTCCCCAGCTGAAAATGAGAAAACGATAGGCTTTCTGAAGTTTGCCTTTATAGTTTTCTTTTGAAATGGGAGATTAGATTTATGGATGCTCAGTCACTTGCAGACACTTGGAATATGAATGTTATGTCAAGGTTTAAAGCACATCACCACCTTCAGTGAGCATATCTAAATGCTTGATAGACTTTTGTTTGTTTTTGATCTGACTGCGGCTCTTTCAAGGGCAGATTGCAAAGCTGCCTTTTCCCTGCCTCCTCTTTTCGTTCCTTTGGCGGTGGCAGTGGAGAGTTAGTGCTGGCCAAATCGGGTTTACTATCCTTGATCGGAAGTACCCTCACTCATCTCACTGTCTTCTCTGGGCAAAATGCGCATCCTTTTGGTTTACAGCGGCTTTGCCCTACCACAAGGCAAAGCTGAGCTCCAGATAACGGTGCAGAAGAGAAATGGAAGGGAACTTTATTTTAAATAGCATGCATTTGTACTTTGAAATTCATACCCATTACATAACCTCATGTTTATGTGGTCAGTGGGGACAGAAACCCTTTATAATTTCAACAGAAACGTTTGAACATTATTACTAGATCACTTGTAAGTTCTATTTCGTTTCTTTTTGACAATTTTCTGTGTGTTTACAAATGACAATAATGATATTTTTCAGTATTTGACATTCTTGACTCCTCCTGAATTCTTAAAGCTGTTTTTTCCTCTGTTCTTCCTGTTTCCTTTTTTAGGGTCCCGTTTTAAAAATTCTTCTAGTGATGCTTTCTTTCCTTCCTTCCTCTCACATCTGTTCAGGGTTACCTCTGTGGCCATCATCTCTTAGGGAGGAAAGCTGTATTGTATTGATCTCTTCTCCCAGACTCTCCTTGCCAGAGCTCATCTACACCCAAAGTCCCAAGTATTTGCTTTACGTATATCTTTTCTGAGCTCTCGGTTCATTTCCTAAGGCATCTAGACATTTCCACAGGGACTGCCCACAGTACCTCAGACTCAGCATGTTCAGAACTGAGCTCCCCACCTATCACTCTCCTCTCTTTGCAAACCTGCTGCTTCTTCTGTTCCCTCCTTCAGTCAATGGTACCATTTCCTGTCTAGTAGCTGCGGCCCAGAAGCAATAAGTGGTCCTTGCCTTCAGTTTTTTTACCTGCAACTCATTTGGTTGACAATCTGATCCCATACCTCCTCAGATGAACATTTTCCGTAGTTTTGATAGTTTTCAAGGTTATGTATGGTCTGGCACACACGATCCTTCATGATCTGGCCCCTGCTTGCCTCACCATGATGACCTGTCGCTTCTCTCTGCCACATAGAAAATGTTGATCGCCTGTCAACCTGGGGGCACACAGAGGAAACTTCATTATCCAAGCAGCCGAGAGGGATTGGTCCCTAAACACCTGTGTTTAATAGAGCCCAGCACATAGTAGGTGCTGCATACATGTAATATCTGCATGAATAAACACTGGACTCTAGGAAAGGGAGATCTTTCTCGCTCATGGACTTTAAAACTATCCTCAATGTGTTGATTGAAATCAGCATGTTGCACAACATAATTAAAATGTGAGAAATGTTTCTAGCACATCCATAATATAGACACTTTCAAATAATGTCTGAGGAACTGCAACCTCACACTTATAAATGGCCTTTTCCATAAACAACACTCAGAGATGCATTTTCCCCTTAATGCATGTATGTGCATAACTTCCATTAACATTCTTTGCCTCCGTGTTTAGCTTTGCTTTTTATGTTTGTTGTATAAATCTGAGTCTTGACACTTTAATGGAAAGACCTTGGTTTGTGTTGACATCATATCAATTGTAAAGTAGAGATGGTTAAATTGTTTGGAAAATTTCCATGTCAGAATGTCTATCTGTAATTCTGGGAAAAACATGTTTTAAACCAGTCACATTCTGCTTCTCAGGGGAGCCTTTCCAGGTCAGAGGTCTTCATGCTACCTTCACCCCTGAAATTAAATCTCCTGCATGGTTTCTTTTGGGTAGCTATAGGAAAAATGGTTTGATGTAGCCCACGCTTGAGAGAAATGCTAGAAATTGTTATGGCTTCTGTAGGAAGGACTGATATTCTGCAGGCCTGGTGATGAGGAAAAATGGGACATAGGAAGAAAACTTTCTTTTTTAGATTACTGTTGTGTTTGGCACATACTTGGTATTTTAGAAACCACTCCAATAAGACTTTGTTCCACATCCTATAATCTAAACCTTTTCACACCAACTTTGGGGCAAGTTAAGATTTGAATGTATCAGGGTCTCCTGAGTTTTCTTATGTTGTTCTGAGATCCACGAAAAATGGGAGTTAGGTATAAGCTGTTAATTCTCCTCACAATTCTCTTTTAGGCCACAAGGACAGAGGGTGTGGCTACCGGATCCTGCTCATAAATGGAAGTCTGAAACCCAGCAGTTTCCTTCCGTGATCTTCACTCACTTCCCACCCCACGTCCCCTTAGCATAGCAACTGCCATGATGAATGATGTGTGGCTTTGACCTTCATGCTGAAGTGTGACCCCGACTTTTTATTCTAGTACTTTGTTCACTGGATCAGACAGAGGCTGAGGGTTTTTTATCCCAGGGTAATACCACTTCTCCAAACGTGAACCTCAATGGATATTTCAAGGATCATAGAATATTGAGCTGGAATCTAGGCCGTTGTCTTCTTACTAAGGAGGAGGAAACTGAGACTCACCGAGCTGAAGTTACTTGTGCCAGGCAGAGCTGAGACGGGAGCTCAGTTACCCGACTTCCCAGGGAGCGTGGGCCCTCCCGTCCGTCCACGCTGCGTTCCACGGTTCACTCACTCTCTCTCTTTGTTCCATTCTTTCTTCCCCCTTCCCTTCCATTTCATTTCTGTCACATGGGATCACTTTCACAATGTAAAAGGCACAGTAATTTTTATATCATAAAAGTTCTAACAAACATCTCTTAAGTGACCGCGATGTGTTACTCAAAGGCATGAAAAGATGGACTTCATTTTTTGAGTTTTATTTACTGTTAACTTTCCCTACATCAAAGTACAGTCCTGACAGTTTTGCTTTCAGACTGCTCAGCCAGTGACGGGGGTTTGGTCCCATTCCTGGCTCGTTTTTTGTAGCGGGTACGCTTGTCATTCATTGTTTTGCTCTTAGCTCAGCCTGCTTTTTAGTGTCATTTAATCACCGTGATACTTCTCTCTGCTGACACTCATACACTAGTTGCAGTAATTACTTTGCTTTTTAATTTAAAATTGTTTCAAGCATACAAATAAGAACAAGAGAAATATAACAGACACCCATATTTTCCACCATCCAGATTTAATACATATTAACCTTTTGCCATAACTTCTTCAGGTGCTTTTAATGAAATACAACATTGGGGATACGCTGGGAAGCCTCTACACCCAACAGCTTCAGGGAGAAGCAATGTCTTCAAGTTAATATATGCCCCTTTGTTTATATTTTTGTCTCCACAAACAATGTGGTTTTAATAATTGCAATGAATGGAATCACTGTACGTGTACTCTTTTGCAACCTTCCTTTTTTCACTCAACATTACTCTCTGTAGATATATCTGTACTGATACAGTAGCTTGTTTTCATTAATCTGTATACATGCATTTAGACTGCTGCGGATGATACCATTTTATCAAAAAAAAAAAAATCACGATTTGTTCCACTAGTAACAGACATTGAAGTTGCATTCAGTTTTTCTGTTATCAGCTACACTGCCGTGAAAGCTTTTGTGTGTAATGCTTAGTGGACTTGTGTTGGCGATTCTAAAGGGGCCCCTTAAGGATGAAAATTTTAGTTTGTAGGGTATATTTAATTTTTCTAAATGAGCTAAATGGTCCCCAAATTTGGTTTTGCAACTTACATCCTTTCTAGAAGTGGATGGGAGTTCACACTTGCCCACATCCTCTGTGCTGTAGTATTAAGTTTTGTTCCAAGGGCTTCGAGTGCTCGGCCTCCCTAGGCGTATGCTGGCATTGCACTCTCCCACCCCCTTCGAAGTTGGGCATGGCCACGGGATTGCTTGGGAAAGAAATGCGAGCAGAACCTTAAGACCCAGTGAGGAAGCCCCCATGTTCCCTGGGCTCTGCCTCAGTAAACTTGAATCATGCACGTGGTGACGACTTCGTCACATTGGGTCTCAGTGAGGGTGACACAGACTAA
The DNA here is from genome assembly GCF_004115265.2 of Rhinolophus ferrumequinum. Lineage (NCBI taxonomy): Eukaryota > Metazoa > Chordata > Mammalia > Chiroptera > Rhinolophidae > Rhinolophus > Rhinolophus ferrumequinum. The sequence goes on along the minus strand of NC_046303.1, from coordinate 7,122,442 downwards.
AGCCTCTAGGTGACTTGCTATCAGTGCTAAGTACGAGTTACAAATAAATCACTGATGACTCCTATCAGAGGTTGGAAAACTGCATCCTATTGGCCAAGTAGGGCCCACTGCCTGTTTTTATAAAGTTTTATTGGAACACTGCTATGCCTGCCTGTTCATTCGCTAGGCAGAGCTGAGGAGTTGAGACAGAAGCCATGTGGCCTACACAATTGAAAATATTTACTATTTGGCCCTTTGCTGACCCCTGTTTTAAACCACTCAGATTCTGAGGTTGTTTGTTCCTGTTGTACCACAGAGCCCCTCCTGACTAATACGCCCACCACGTGCGACATTATCTGCCTGCAAGCTTTGGTCAGTCTAACGGGTGTCTTCCACTATTTCTTACCAGAGGAGTAAATGATTCTTTTTTGAAAGCCATATGTATCTTGCTGACATTCAGGGACTTAATGGCTCTTTCCTTTTAAAGCTTTTTTTTTTTTTTTTAACTTTATTGAGGTATAATTATACACAATAAAATTCACCAATAAAATTCCGTAATTTTTAGTCAATTTATAGAGGCGTGCAGCCATCACTATCATCCGGTTTCAGAGCAATTTCATCATCCGAAAAAGTTTCCTTGTGCCCATTTGCAACCAATCCCCACTCCCATCCCCAGCCCTAGACAGTCACAGCTCTGCTTTCTGTCTGTCTAGATTTTTCATTTCTGGATACTTTACTTTTGGAAGAAGGCAAATCTAAATGAGATCATGCAATCTTTAGTATTTGTCTTCTTTCACCTAGCATAGTTTTTTGAGATCCATCCATGTTTTAGCACCAATCAGCAATTTGTTCTTTTTTGGCTGAGTAGTATTCCATTGCTGTATGGAAATTCCACATTTTGTTTGTCCATTCACAAGATGATGGAAATTTGATTTCTTTCTACATTTTGGATGTAATGAACAATGCCGCTGCTATAAACATTAGTGTACATGTCTTCACATAGACATATGTTTTTATTTCCCTTGGGTAAATTTCTAGGAGTGGAATTGCTGCATAAGATGGAAATTTTACATATCGCTTTTGAAAGAAATTGCCAAGCTGTCTTCCTAAGTGGCTGGGCCATGTTCCATTCCCACCAGCAGTGTGTGAGAGCTTCCGTTTCTCCACATCTTCCCCCATACTTGGCATGGTCTGTCTTTTTGTTTATAGCCTTTCTAGTGGGTTTGCATGGTGTCTCATCGTGGTTTTAATTTTCATTTCCCTAATTACTAATGATGTTGAGCAAGTTTTCTCGTGGTTATTAACAATCCATGTATTTTATTTAGGAAATATCTATTCGGACATTCTGCCCATTTAAAAACTGGGTTGTGTTTTCTCATTACTTAGTTGAAAGAGCTCCTTATGTATATTGTGGTTACAAGTCCTTTATTAGATATATGACTTGCATGCACTTTCTCCTATTCTGTGGTTTGTCTTTTCATTTTCTTAATGGTGTTTTTTGAAATGCAAAAGACTTTAATTTTGATTAAGTCCAGTTTATCATTTTTCTCTTATAAATCATGGACTTGGTGTTGTTTCTAATAACTCTTTGCTCAACCCAAGGTCACAACTAATTTCTTCTGTTTTCTTCCAGATATTGTGTAGTTTTAGCTCTTACATTTAGGTTTGTGATCCATTTTGAGTTGGTTTTTGTGTATGGTAGGCCTAGTGGCTCTTACCTCGTGCTTTTTGGGGGTGACAGGTGGAGGGGAAGGGGGTGTTGTCAGTGGTGAAAAACTGGTGCCTACGGAGTTTGATAAAGAAGCCAGACGTAGAAGCCAGAGAACCTACTTTCCAACTTTCCTAATACGAAAATATGAAACTTTTTAAGTATGAAAGTATATTGCTTCTGTAAAAAGTACAGATTAAAACATTATCAGTGTTTATATTGCAAGCAAATACTCATGGCAGCTTGCTCCTCTTATGTGTATAAAGTTGTGGATATTTGAAAAGATACTCATAAATGAAGCTTATGCAACCTTATCTTTTCCTTCCAGTTTCACAGACCTCAAGACAGTTAGGCAAATCCAGAGAGACTAAAGTTTTCTTCAAAGATTTCAGGACATTGCTCAGCAAGGAACATTTTCATGTTGCTTTCATAAAACGAGGGGGACGCAGATGTGTTTGGGTAAGACTAGCACTGCTCTCTGTAGAGATTGAATTGCACACACGGAGATAAGCCTTTTTGTGTTTTCTTTCTAGCTGCAGCAACTTGGGAGCAGAGTGGGGAGTTATACTGTGCTTATTTAGCTGCAGAATTACGCAGTTATGGAACAGTATACCCGTCTCACCAAACTAAAGGGGCAGGTATCGAAGTCATGGTAACAGCGGGGACATCAAAAAAGCTCCTGATGATCTCTTATCTGTGATCTCTTGTCTGCCACTGTCCCCATGGTTCTTCCCTTCTGGGCCGTCCGGGGTGCTGTCCCCATTCTCCATGCTGTGGCTCTTGACAGCGTTCCCTGGGTCTGCAGGCCAGCGCTGGCCAGTTTTATGGTCAAGCTCTGTCTTCCAGGCTCTTCTGCCCTCTGTCCACAGCGCCCTCAGGCCTTGGAGGCAACCAGACTTGGTTTGAGTCCTGTCTTTGCTAATGGCTCTGTGACCACAGGTGAATCCTTTGCCCTCTTTGAGCCTCCGTTTCCTCACCGAGACCCCGACTTTCGGGATTGCTGTGTGGATTGCAGGCACGACAAGAACCTAGTACATGGCCTCGGTCGTCCTAACACTTCTCAGCGTAAAACAGTATTGTGCTGAGTACATCCCAGGAATGGTAGCGAGAAACACAAAACCAAAACCAACTAGCTGTGGCAGTTGTATGGATGGGTCTTCTCTCTCCGCCTTCCTTACCTTGTGACAGATGACCTCAGTGCTGCAGATATTCTGACGAGCACCTCAGAGCCGGAGCCACTGTCATTGCCACAAATGGGGCAGCCCATTTGTGCCACAAATGTTTGGCTAGCCATTGTTTCCACCCTCTCTATCATCTCCCCGTGGCCCTGGAGAATGGCTTGTACCCACCAGAACTAGCAGTGCCTTTCATTTCAGGGTAGCATGGGCAGAAATGTCACTAGTGTTGTAAGGGACAAGTCTTTTAGCATACAGTCTGGGAGGAGGGCACATCTTCTGCAACCCAAGTCACTGATCTGAAATGTGAAGTTTGAGTGGCTGCTTTATCTGGGAAGACCCAGGCTTCTTTCTGATGTGGTCATCTGGCTGCAGGTCCCTCCCCTTTGTCTTCTTACCATGGGAGGTAGAGGGACATCTCTTCTCCCTGCCCTTGGGTTGCAATTTTCTATTCTCCATTAGTTGTGTCACCTATGGGTCATTGACATCAGCATAGGAAACTGCTCCGGTACCCCCTGCCATGAAGCCACAGCCTTACCCAACATCTTCCCCCAGCTAATGCTCCATTCCTGCGTCCCCTTCTCAGAAACCATTCGGGGCAAGTGTCATCATCAACCCTCACACTTTGACTTCCTCAATGCTGGTCTTCCCACCACTGACTCTGGCTGGGCTCTGCTCCTTCCTCTCCACTGACATTTATTCCCGCAAACTCCCCGTTGTGAAATTCCGTAGTCATTTCCAGGCAGGACCAGAACTCTGGGGAGGCAGTGTTGACATCTAAGGTGCTAAATTTAAGGAAGCACACACTCTCAGCATCTGCCAGTGCAGGGTGGTCTCTACACTTGCGCATCCCAGATTCCCCCCTCAGAGCAGTCCCTCCTCTCCGCCTTGTGTAGTAAATGCCGCTTAATTCCCCAGCCAGCGTCCATGCGTCAGTCTCCCAGCACCCCATTCCGAATACACTGTGGCTCCTTTGAAGGCTATCACCCCTTTGCTGCTGCTGCAAAGCCTAATGCAAGCCCCGTCATGGCTCTCGTGGGCAAGCCTCCTTACCGCTGTTCATCCTACCACGTGTGGATCCGATAATGTATATTGCGTTTTGTAGCTGGAGAGATCTTAAAACATAAATCACAGCATGCATTATCCTACATAAAAGTGCTCTAATTGCTTCCCATGGCTCTTAGCATAAAATCCAAACACTTTATCATGCCTTTGCACAGTCCTCTACGTCTCGGCCCCACTAATGTCTCTGCCATCATTTACTACACTCCTTGGCTGTGCTCTAGCCACGCTGTTGTTTTTCTATTCTTTAACCTAACCCAGTTAGTAGACACCTCAGGATAGAGCTCTATGTGTGCCGTTTCCTTTGTCCGGAATCCTCTTGCCCTGTATCCTCCCATGACTATTTAAATTCTTTATTTAAATTCAACTCAAGGATCCTGTCATCAGTAGGCCTTTCTCGACTGCCCGACCTGAAGGGTTGCCTTTAGTCATTTGCTACTGCTGTCCGCTGTCAGTGTTTCAGGAACGCATTTGTATATGTACTTATTTATTTTTACTTGGTGTCTGTCTCCCCCAACTAGTACGCTAGCTCCAGGAGAAAAGAGACAATTTCTGTCTTGTTCTTCTCCTACTCCCCAGTGTGTAAAGCACTGCCTGGCACACGAATAACTCAGTGCATATTTGTTCATTAAGCGGATGAACAGTTACCCATCCAGAGATGACTTCTCCCCTTCAGAACGCACTTCTGACCACTTCCAACTGCTCATTTGTTTTGCTCCATGATTTCTCTCTCTTGCCTCTGAGGAATGTCTCATCACCCTCCCCTGGAGAGAAACTCCTGGTGAGGAGTGGGTCTGGCCATTTGTTTCTTCAGGACTCCAGCCTGGGTTTCTGCTGTCAATAATTTGAGTTGTTATAAATGGTGACAGTCTGGTTTTTGAAGAGTGTTGGTGCCAAAGACTGAATGCTGGGCTGTAAAAATCAACTGAGTTGGTCAGGAAAGCATAGAGCATAATTGGGAATTGGGATTTTGGCTGGTGGGAAGCTGTGCTGAAGAAACCAGTGGTGTGAGGTGGCCCAGACAGAATCATCTGGATGAATTCTAGAGTCGGAGTATGGATTCCTGAGGCCACTTTATTTACTTATTTTTGCATTATTTAATCCTCTAAACAATTTATGTTATATAGTAGATATTGATATTATACCCAATTTACAGATGGAGAGGCTGAGTCTCTGAGGTGAAAGTCATTCAGATGTCACAAAATCAGAATGTTGAGAAGGATATTGATGATCCTCTTGTATCACAGAAGAGGAAGATATTACATGATATATTCTGTGACAGTCATATATTCTCCTCAGCAAGTGACCATCCCCATGGATGTGGTCTGCTCAGTTCTGGAGGTTGGGAAGTCCAAGGTAAAGGCGTCAGCATGGACGCCTTGGATGAGGGCCCTCTTCCTGGTTTGTTGCTGCCACTTTTTTGCTGTGTCCTCACAGGGTGAAAGGGGCGTGAGGCGACTTCTTATGGAAGCAGAGCAGGTATTTAATGTGGCTGGTTTAGGTTTGTTTAAGGAATCGTAATGCAAAATGCTTTTTAATGGAGTTTGAGACTCCCTTGGAGAACTGCCTCAGCCAGCCTTTTCATATCCATCTGCAACTTTCTCTCTGAGGAAGACAGCTAAATGCCTTTCCACAGTGATACCTGTACATTTTCTCTAATGTATTTTACAAGTTTTCTGTCCTTGGAGCAATGGAGGAATGTACGTTTTATAATCAGATTTTCAGGAGTGAGCCTTGGACTTGATTTCCAGGCACATTTCATCTATCGGACCAAACAGTGCTACTTCATGAGAAGAGATCCTTGCCTGCCATCTATAAGGCAATAGACAGAGATGCCCTTTTAGAAAACGCAGTGCACATAAATTTCAGCCCGCTGACCCTTGACATACACACTACAGGTGATTATGTGACAAAACACTAAATAGTGGATCCTACTAATAATTCACAATAATATTTAACTTAAAGGAATAAGATTACTATACACATTTATGCCATAAAATAAAGTATACAAAAAGCTATCACCCCTCCTAAAATAGAATATTCATAGGATTCTCTCAACTCTGCCATATTGAGAGAGTGTGAATTCTTGTTGGATTCATTACTTGGCGAAGCTGTTATTTGCTCAACTCAGCAGTGGAGACACAAGTTTCCTTCAATTCTCACATCAAAAAGTATCTCCCAGACGTAACAACTCCCAAAAGGTACCTTCTCTGCACCAGGCTTTCTCATTTGTTCTCACAACCATGCTAGGTGCTATTATGCTTGTTCCATAGATGGGGAAATGTATTGAACAACTGAGTGTTACAAAGGTGGCTGTAGTGTCCTAGATTAAGTCTTGCTTTGTGAATAATGGTCAGACCTCTTATTTCAAATCAAAAGCCTAGCAGATTTTTAACTTCAGCTATTTTCTCAGTGAGAAGGGAGCTAAAAACAATGATGTGTCTGTAAAAGTATGAGCAAACACTGTAGCCCCAGAGTTCTGTAGAAATGGAAAGATGCAAGAACACTCTTTTATTGCCATCATTGTTCTTGACATGTTGGGAGCGTAAGAGACAATTTTGGGTGTGAACAAAGTCAACTAAGAAACATGTTTGTACTTTGTTTTAATGTCTCTCTCTCTCTCTCTCTCTCTCTCTCTCTCTCTGCTATTTTCTAATGACTTTGTTTCTGATGATGAGCTGTTTGTCTGTATGTTTCCAGACATAACTATCTTAGAATTAGATTAGTGAAAAAAGAAACCTAGAAAAAAAGACTAAAATAGACTATCATTAGTTACTCTTAATGTTCTAATAGTGATTTTTATTCATTCAGATGAAAATTCTTATAGAATTTGAAAATGACCATTGAGAAGAAACATTATTTTTATAATGCAGACAATATCCATTTAAACCTCCCAAGCTTTTAAATATTTGATAGAAATGTAACCATCTATTGTCCCTGAAGTGACAGCTTGAGGAAATGTTTCAATAGATACATATTGAAATCATATGTATCATATCTTCCACAATTGAATTCTTTAAAAAATGTTGACTTCTGGAAACTTTCTGGAACCATTAGCATTTATTATAGTTACAAATTTAGAGAAAAATATATATTGATCTCTTTCTTGGAATCAATCTACCACAAGTATTTAAAAGCAGTGGATCCATACATTCTGAGGAGCTGGGAATAGCAAGTGTTGAAAAAAGAAGGGGTAAAATTTTAAAGCTACGTATCTTTGATTTGTGGATCAGTGAGAGAAAATGTTGGAAGGGTGTTGCCATTAATTTATGGGACATTTGGTAGACCCAAGTCCTGGAGAATGGGAAGAGAACAAGCAAGAGCTTCCCGTGTGTGGGTTAAATGAGTCTATTAACGTGAACTTCTCAGTGGAAGAACTGGAAGTAAGATGACCAGGGGCCACAGTAACTCCTGGGTTAATACTAGAGATAACCGGCAAGAAGAGTGTCCATCCAGAGAGTTGATCTGAGTGAGGGTCAATTCAGCCTCTAAGCAGGATTTTAACCCAGCCAGGGGACTGAGTTGAAATCCAGAACGTGAATTCGTGAGCATAGCTTCGTTGAATCAATTTCTTGATAGCTCAGGTTTGGATGAATCACATTAGCCTATCAGAAGTGCTTTGAGATGTATCTACGCCTAAATATAAAATGAAAATAAGCCAAGTATTGCCTAAAACTGTCCAATTCTAATAAAACATAAATGTATATGGTATCTTAATCTGTTTCCTTTTTTTTTTTGTGAACCAAGACTACAGTTGTACCCAAAAGAGGAGCTAAAATGAACTACTTAGCTTTAAAATCAAATTATTAGAAGTGATGATATTTCTTCCCTTTTTATAAACTAGCAGCAACACTCATAGATGCTCAGTAGGCAGTTTATCATAATATTTTCTTCTCATTTGAAGTTTTCAAAATCAAGATATCGATTTCATGTTTTAACACTAATATCTTGTTGATGTGAAAAAAGGATTAATTTCATAAAACAGCATAAATACTGTGATTTAGAAGCTAATCTGATCTAGAGTTTTGGGATAGCATTATAATGAGAAGAGTTCCTTTTCAAATAACAGTTGAAAAAATAAGAGGGAAGCTCTACTACCAGCTAACTTACTCTCTAAGAATAAGCAAATACAGAATTGTACACCTGAAATCTATGTAATTTTACTAACAATTGTCACCCCAATAAATTAAAAAAAAAAGAATAAGCAAATACAAAGAAATGAACTAAATTCTCTCTCTCTCTCTATGCATATATAGATATATATACATACACACACATAAACACATAATTAAATTATGTATATGCATATTATATAGTACATGTGTACAATATACTATATGTGTGTGTGAATATGTATATATCATTCATAACATTCAAATAAATAGCCTGTTTTAAATTCAGCATTTTGACAGGGGCCGTGGGAGGTATAAATAAATGAATACACCGTATGTCATGATTTGGGTCTGCATCAGAGCTGTGCAAACTGATTTCTCATTTCTTCTGAGTATGTCCCCTCTGCTTCAGTTCTCTGCCTTTTATTCCCAATCCGTTCCTATAGATAACAAAATTTAGGTTTCTCTAAATCTCTGACAATTCAAAAAAAAAATCAATATGTTATTATTACAGATAATATGCTTTCCAAATCCAAATTTGGAAGGATAAACCAAGCTTACAGGTAATATAATCAATGGTGTTAACATCACTAAAGGAAGAATGTAGCAATGAAAGCAGACAACACAAAAGCAAAGAAAAATGAGGAATAAGAGCATCACCTTGGGGGAAAATTGCATTGGAATTGCGTGGGTATCTGGTCCATGGATCAAGGATGCATATATAGAGGATGGACGCACCCAGTTCTCCATACTTGCTATTGTAGTCATCGAAATTTTACCATTAATTATCCTTGTTCTGACTCTTCGTACTAACTTTGATTATAATCTGGCTTCCCCTGTAGCTTTGTCCCAATGTCAACATATCTGATCTACCAGGCTGATACGCCTCTTCTTGTGAAGGGATGCTTGGGCATTCTGACTCATACTTCAGTATTTTTTTAGTCCAGTTTTCGATATGCATGTCTAAGGGATTGATCATCTGATAATTGATATGTGTCAAACAGAAGGCCGTGCCGTGGAGCCCACACTAAGTGGCGTCATCGGAAGCTCTGACTGGGATGTCAGGTGCCTAGGGTTTCGGCCAACGGGACTTTCTTCTCAGCTCACGTCTCTCTTCAAATTACAGTGTCTGACTGCAGCCCCCGTCCCTTTTCCCTTTATTCACTTTCTTTTACCCATCCCAATTGACCGGAAGGGGCAGTTCAACGTTTCCTTCTACTGGGAGCAGTGGTTCTCAACTTTGCCTGCTCAGTAGAATTACCTGGGGAATTAAACAATTCGCAGTACCAAGCCTACACCTGAGACCGATTAAATCAGAACCTAAATAAATGGAAACCGAAGTAATTCCAATGTGCGGGATTAGGTTGAGAACCTCTGCTGTAGAGAGACTCTCTTGATGAATTCAGCCCACCTGAATTCTCCCTTCTCTGAATTCCTTTTGCATTCTACCTATTTTCTCTTCATGTTTTTTAGTTTTCCTAATTTGAAAATATACTCCCTGTTGTCATGGAGTGTGTCTTAAATGAAGTTTATGTGTAATTTGTTAAATTTTCTCTGTATACACAAATACTGGGCTTGTAGTCGATCTTATTAGTAATGGACCATTTTTCTCCTAGATCGCTGAAACATATTTCAAAGTTGGTAGGATACAATCCACTTTCCTTCTAATTTGGTAATCGGTAATCCTAATCTGTTATTTTCGGCACAAGGTGTATTGGAGAATGTGTGTGTGTGTGTGTGTGTGTGTGTGTGTGTGTGTGTGTAAACAAATATACACATACATTGAATTCTGCTGAAATTCTAAAGCAGCATATGAAATCGTAGAGGGACAAGTTGATCTAATTCTCTTATATGATTGACAGCCATTTTTCATGATTCGATATTTGCCTAACTCAGTACAGTTTATATTTCTATTAAAATTTATGAATATGCATCATCAGTATATCATTTAATTCCTAGGATGATATCCTAGGCTAGTGATTTAACTATATCATAATACGCTCTTGTATCCCAAATTTGAAAACCAAGTTTATGATATTGTTTGTAGGTGGATGAAATAAGACTAGCCTTTTAATGAGAATATTTGTAGATTTTAGCTGAGCTCAAATGAATTCATAAGGTGATCTGGCCCACATGTTTCTTGGTTAATGTGAAAAAAAAAAAAGGCTTAATGAAACTTTTTAGAACTATCTCCCAATTTCACTTTTTGTTTTGAATACGGAATCAAGCTTTTAATGGTATGACTGACTACAGAGAGATTTAGAAAAGCTTAAATAACCACGCTGTTGAATACATAAATACAGCTCAACCTAGTGTTTTTTTTTTTTTTTTTTTTGTTCTGTTTTGTTTTGTTTTTCTTTGTTTTCTCTTCATCATGATTCTTGGTGACTCATACTGGTTTGAAAAACTACAGGATTAACTATGTATAATTTGCATTATATAAGCTGGAAGTATTTGTCATTTTTCTGAGATGGGAACCTTGACCAAATATCCAATTAAGACTTTTTACAATTAACTAGACTGGGAGATTATATATTTTCTTTATAAAGTTTTATCAGACAGGCTGGTAATGATTCTCCTTCTCCTATTTATTATGAACTATTTAGTTGCTGTAAAATAATGCCAAAGCCTGCTTTTAAGGAAAACATCCTTCCAGAATGAAGGGGTTAAAGAACTTTGAATTGCCCACATGTGACTATGACAAATGGCTTTAACTTTCAGCTACTCTGGGTCACTTCTGAGTCGCTAAAGAATAGTCAGGCCCAAGCTGACTTCAGAAAGGACCCTCCCCTGTTTCACTCCTGAAAGACGTGATTGTATGTGAAGTGCCTTTAAGCTGAACGGTTATGAATATTATCAGCAGATGTCAGGCGGCACCCAGTGCATATGGATTCCCTCTGTGATAAAGTCTGAGTCCACGCCAGAACCTGGAGTGGACCTTTTCTTAAAATCAGGTTTCCACAGGAGTCACTTTTCTGGCTCATTCCAAGAGGAGGCACCTTGACGAGCGTTTTCTTCTTCCCCATTTGTATCCCTCATGCAACAGCACTCTGGCTGATTAAAGGTAATTTGACAAATGGAACTTCAAAGAGGATTATTAAGACAGCTAGCAAAAATGCAGCATCAGAAATTCAGGAAACCTATCGAAATGACTTCTTAAATGCATCCTTTAATAATTTATATTTGACATTTTAGATTCTGGGCAGCTTCTGAGTGAGGAGAGCATTGGAATAGAGGCAAGATGTTTGCTGCCTAAGTTTTCACTTAGCGAGATGCATCTAGAGAGCCATGTGATCATTAGAATCAGTTCTCGGAGGCTCATGTCAAGGAGGACCCCTAAGAAGGTGACACTGTACGCTAATAGGGACTGTAGTGTAATCCTGTTTACATGCTGAGGTCAGTTTGGTTACAGATACAAGCGTTTTTCTTTCTTTTTTTTTTAATGATTGGTCAGGTTTATTTTGGTTGCAACAAGGAAAGACTCTTCGCAAGTGTGCCAGACACAAGAGGACTTTCCCCTAAGAACAGGAGTCCAAAAAGGTCTGGGTTTCACTGGAGTGGTGGTTCTAGAGTCTAGACTGCACTTGAACCTCATTGGCAGGAGCTCAGGCGTCTTTCCTCTTGTGAGCGACCGTTCCTCACAACGGTCCTCACAACGGCTGGGACTCAGCTAGCTGCCCTCTAACCCCCTGCATCTTTCTGTCTTCTGGTCCAATCCACTGTGGGGCAGGAGAATAAGTAGCCTGGGGTCCACTCAGCAGGGGCAAAGGGCAGGGAATGTTTTCTTGACAATAAGGATGAGATATCATCTTGAGATACTTACAAAAGATTTTATTGGTAAGAAAGGACAATTGAATCCAGGGAAGTATTGTAGGGAGAAGACATCAAATTCAGGGTTGTCTTTATTGAACGGGAGGTGACTGTTGACATCCACGGGAATGTCCACAGAAGGCATTTGGTTGGTGGTGTCTACAGTGCAGGCACAGGGAAGGGATATAGAACGGGCTTTGGGTGTCATTATCACATAGGTGACAGTTCAAATCATTAGCTCAAATGAGGCTACCTGAAAAGAGCATGTGGAGAGAAGGGCGGTGTGCACAAAAGTGAGGAGAGAAGAAAACACCGTGGAACACCAACACTTGACAAACAAGCAGAAGAGAAGCAAAAATATAATGTAGGAGATAATAATAGAATAGTCAGAGTTGGGGTAAGCCTTGGGCAGAATCATACGATGGAAACCAAGGGTAGACAATTTTAGAAGGGGTTTAGTCTCCACCATTCTCAAATGGGACAGAAAGGACCAATCAAATAAGACGAGACAATTGACAGAATGGACACTGTGGAGGTCATGGGTTGCTATTTCCAGGGCCGTTTTTCAGAGTGGAAGCAAGTGTGTGGTGGGTTGGAGGTAAAAGCCAGCTTTTCATTGTTTGAAGAAAATGGGAATGGGAAGCGAGAAAGTAGAGGTAATTCGAGTAGAATATTCTTCAGAAGCAGCTGAACAGAGACGAAGAACCTCTGGCCTGGGCAAGAAGAGATGCTTTTTCAGACAGAAGAGTTTTGAGTATGTTTATTAGCTGCGGGGAGGAGACTGGTGGATGCAAGAGGACTGAAAGATTGAAGAAAATATCATCCTAATGACGCTAAGAGACGGGTAATGTGGACGAAGATTTCACATCGGTAGGTAGTTGTCTGTAACAGACTGACAAGTCTGTGAGTTGGGCAGCAGTAAATAACTATAAAGGTATATATGTATGTGCGTATGTGTGCACACACTTGTGTGGGCACCTGTGTATGTATATATGTGTATATATGTATATAAGGTGTAATGTCTTATTAATTTTTAAATTGGTTTATTAAACATTGATATCGGTGGCTCTGATCTATTATAGGTGATGGCATTATCTTTCATTTATCTTTTTCTTTTCTATAATGGTGTCCAAACAGCACCACTGCTGTTCGGACATTGATGGCCGGAACAGTGAAAATCCCCAGATGATTCATTATAAATAATTTTTAAACTACTTTAACCCATTTGGATCTGCCTAATATTTTAGTGAAATTCAATATTTAATGTCATCGACTTATGTTTTATACCTCTTTCCTTTCCAATTTCCCCTAGGAAAAAATACTAATGGAGAAAAACAAATTCTAACATTTTCTTCAGAAAAAAAAGATTTAACAAAATATTGTCCACCTCTCCCAACTCCAACCAAGTGATTAAAATGGCCTACACAACAGGGACATTAAAGAAAGAAAGCTTTTGTGACAGGAGCTTTCCACCATTTAAAGTATCGTAACCACTGCCTTACGGTGTTGGTTGGTGCCTTTCAGGTGCCAAGAGCTCAGTGACACTCTGTCATCAGGGTTGTAGAGCAGAGGTGGGTCTTTGAAAGACATAGCATGAGACACTCATGCAGAATGAATGAAGGAAACGTAACCATGTGTCATCGGCCACAGAACAACTTACGTTCCCAACACAAATTCTTCCTGTTGCACCTTGGGTTCCTTGAGACGTGAAGCCAGACATACCAGTGAATTATTTTTGGAAGCGTTTGTCCTTAACAGCCTGTCTCAGCCATGCATGTTATGATCAAGGCTCTGAGGATAGCCGGAGACTTGCAGCCACCATCCTCTTGTCTGTTCAAACAAAAAAAGAACCCTGTAGCTCAAGCTGACATCGTGGTAAGACCCAGAATGTTTCACATCTACTTCATTTGATGCTTCTGACTTGAAAAATGGATGACAAATAATACATGCATTGTTACCCTTGGGCAACTCATAGTGTTTGTCTTTTTTATACATGGACTACTCAGTATTAACATTTTAAACCGGAGAAATCGAAAACGTAAAGTCGTAGCTGCGAGGGAGCAAACACTGCTGAGAGAGTACGAGAGGCAAATGATAAAGCCGTGAAAGTATTCTGTGATGTTCTGAGGAGGATGAGGGATTGAAAATAGTTCTCGAATCAGACAAACAGATTTTAGTTAGGCAGCGAGGTTTGAACCTAGGTCGGGGCACTTAGAAGCCTGGTGACACGGGACAAACTATACAGGTCTATGAGCCCAGTGTCCCCATCTGTAAATGGGTTGCTGTTAGTTTTAAATGAAATGTGAAGTGACAAACATGAAGTCTGGCACACGGGAGAGGCTTAATACGTGTCAGTCATCAAAATTAGAAAGAGATACTTAAGGGACATATGAAAGGACAAGTGGGCCTCATGAATAGATCAAAAGTTGTTTCTATCAGAAACAAGCTTCACTGTGGGCAGACTCTGCGGAAGGCAAGTGCCCTGTGAATGGGGAAGCTAATCACTGGCAGCCTTAGGCGGAGTGAGGATGCTCGCCCCTCTAACAGGTGATGTGTGTGCTCAGTTTAGCTCAAGGAGGACAGACAGTGGCTGTGTGGAGAGTTTAAAAAAATACATGTATTCCCGGACTGCCTAACACCCTCCCCGCCCGTCCCCGCTCCAAACTTAAATGTCAGCGAATAGGGCTGGGGTAGGGTCCTGGGATGTCTGCGTTCAGAGTCATCCTTAGTGGGTCTGATTACTGACTTCAGGGACCACTGCGTACGGAATGAGATGTGGAGGGACAAACCTATTGAGTTTCCCCGAAAATCAGACCTCGCCGGACCATCCGCTGTAATGCGTCTTTTGGAGCAAAAATTAATACAAGACCCAGTATTATATTTATATTATATATTATATTATGTTATGTTATATTATATTATATTATATTATATTATATTATATTATGTTATGTTATATTATATTATACCCAGTCTTACAGCAAAGTAAGACCCGGTCTTATTTTATAGTAAAACAAGACTGGGTCTTATATTAATTTTTGCTCCAAGAGACGCATTAGAGCTGATTGTCCGGCTAGGTCTTTTTTCGGGGAAACGGGGTGGTTGAGAAAATCTCTCTATATAGTCAGTGACTTAAAAAATATTTGGGGGGGTCTGGAAGCCCTCTGAAAACTTGATATAAAGGCTATGGATCTTTTTTAAAGTGCATTCTGTACCTACTTAGAAATATGTGCATACATCTAAGTGTTCACTTCCCCCTGCAGCTCAGCCACATCAGGCTGAAAAACTGTAAGTGATTATTTATGGAAACAGAACTCTTTGTGGCCCAGATAACAGCTAGGCAAGTACAGGATTCTTTCCACTGGTTCCTGGTGGGTTGTGACAGAGAGAGCTAGCTCTTCATCAAAAACGTGTGTCTTTCGATTATAGTGTAAAACACTTGCTGGGAAATGTCTAGGTTTGTCCCAGCCTCCCTTACATGTGGGTGTGGCCATGCCAGTGGCCTTGCCATTGGAATACAAGCTGAGGTGACAGGTGTCACTTGCAGAAACAGAGGGTCGAGCATGAGACACGCCTTTTCCTCCTTCTCTTTGTCTCTCCTGCTGGCTGGATGAACATCCCTGGGGTAACCTTGGAAACCACATGTTGAAAATAGGAGCTTAGTAAATTGGATAGAAGCTAGGTCTTGAAACTGCTCACAGGAGAGCTGGCAGTTGATCAGAACACCCATTGTTTTTCTTTACATGCAAGCGAGATACATTTATGTGTTAAGCTGTGGAGATCTCAGGGTTCCTTGTTGTGAGAGAAGCCAGTGCTACCTTAACAAACCATTGTAAGTTTCTGGAATGACTATACAGGGTTTAGCCCCAGACCAGTACTTGAAAAATAAGTGGCAAATGTATAATCCTTGAGCATAGGTCCATAGGTTTAATTTCCCCTTTTTTTTGCGGGCAGTGAAGTTCATGGTAAATTTCATGTACTGGCAAGGAAAGCGATGGAGGGAGCGGGATTGCTCTCTGAGCCAGTGGTGGAGCTTGGACAGTCACTCGTTTCTCTGGCTCCTGTCCTCTAGTACAAGCTGTGTTTTCAGCTCAGAGTGTTTCATTCTGGCAGGGTAGTGGGGAATACTTAATACCTGCCTCAGGCCGAATGTGGGCGGGGGTGTGTGTGTGTGTGTGTGTGGTGGGGAGGCCCTTCTTGTTTCTACTGTAAGCACATTGTCTGCGCTTTAGCTTTCCCATTTAGCACATGGGGGCGATTCTCTTTCTTCCTAGGTATATATTTGGGGGGTTGAAAGAAAGTTCAATGCGATCATGGTAGAGCCTGCTAGACGTTCCCTAAGGCCTGTTCTCCTTTTCATTGTGAACACACAGGTAGGCTCATTTCCCTGCCTGTCTCACAGTCAGTGTAGTTATATGGCTGGTGCTATATGAGCAGGTGATATATGCCACCTTTATCTGGCCTTGGAAAATCTTCCAAGTGTCATCTTCCATCCTGTTTTCCCTTTTTGGCTGGCATGGAGGGAGATGACTATGATGGCCTTGGAAGCTACATACTGAGGATGGTAATGCCTCTGGCATTTTCTGTTCTGGAATGATGGTGAGGACAACCCCACTGATCAGATGCCTGGCAATAAATAAAGTCCTATTGCGTTTGAAGCAACATACATTTTGGCAGCTTGTGCAGTAGTATCTCGGTTGTCGAATGTAATCCATTCCGGAAGCCCGTTCGAGTTCTGAAATGTTCAAAAACAGTGGACAGTTAGGCCTCAGGATCTTGCACTCAGTGGAAGCTGCGTGACATGTTTGCCTTCCCAAGCGTGTTCGAAAGCTGAAGCATTCACTTCCGGGTTGATGGTGTTCATAAACTGAAATGTTCGTCAATGGAGACGTTCGAAAACCGAGGTACTACTGTATTACTCTATCCAATATAGCCAGTAACTAAACTTTGGGCCATGCGCTCCTCCTTACTTAAAGACCTTCAAGAAGTTTCTGAATAAATAAATACAAATTT
The DNA here is from genome assembly GCF_004115265.2 of Rhinolophus ferrumequinum. Lineage (NCBI taxonomy): Eukaryota > Metazoa > Chordata > Mammalia > Chiroptera > Rhinolophidae > Rhinolophus > Rhinolophus ferrumequinum. The sequence goes on along the minus strand of NC_046303.1, from coordinate 7,105,583 downwards.
ATATTTGGATATGTCATAGCTATATATTATATATATGTAAAATCTTCACATACGTGTAACAGACACATGCACCCATACACATATGCATGTAAAAGGAAATTGAAATGACGGGAATATAATAGTAAGAACGATGGGTAAATAACTCTAGGGACCTGATTTGAGGTGCAAGATGTTTGATGCTGGGGGAAATCCCTTACTTAACTTGGATAGGACCCCATTAGTTAACGGGAAGTAAAGGGATGGCTTTGAATCAGAAGTGGCTCTCGTATTTTTCTTTCCTTTTCTCTTTTTTTTTAGCAGTGATTTGTTTGCTCAAATTAAGTTTTGGGGAGGTTAACTTTAGAATTGCTTCTTTTGAAATGAGAATGGTGAGTGGAGGACTGAATCTCGTCAGATTAAAGGAAAGCTCTGCAGAAGCTTCCTAGAGCCCCTGGGACCACTCGTTGCACAATTGAGCCTTTCAAGTTTCTGTTAGATATAACATGCTCTCATCCTCTTGGAGCAACACACGTTTTCCCATTTTTTGCTTCCAACTGTGTTTAGTTGACAAATAACGCTCAATTTTGCTTCCACTTTCTTTTTTGATTAATAGTAAACTAACTAGACTGAACTGCTGGGAACCCAATGGTAGTTTATCGTCTTTTCCAAGGGACCTGCATTTGAAAACACCAAGTTCCCAGGAGTCTGACCAAACTGCAATCTAGGATCTGTGTCAACACGTTTTTAATTTGTAGAAGAACCTTTGATGTTTGCTTTTAATGATAGAAATATTGTTACTGTCTCGTAGAGCTTTGATTTGAATGTTATTCGTGTGTGTTCGTGCGCGTGTGCGTTTGCACAGTGTGTATACGTCTAAAACGACTAATATCTTTAACAGTGATCGATAGCACATTTGATTAGGGTCCTCTTTTAGTTCTGTGGTGAAACATATTTGTTCGTTAGCTCAAGGTTTTAAGCCTTATTCTAAGGAGTTATTAAATAAAACTGTTGACTGATTTTATCAGTCAGCATCCCAGCAGGAAACAGATGGGATGCTCAAAAGGACTAATGAACAAGGGCAGGCTACGTGGAGTAGGGCATAGCAGGGGGAGCGCCCCAGAGCTAGTAACAATGGGGTGCCCTCACTGTCTGTAGGCCTGAGGAGGCAAAAGGAGGGAGTCGTTACCAGAACCTGCGGATAGAAAGTGACGTGGAGGTGACTGGCTAGCCCACGGCCACCTTGCAGGAAGGGAGCAGGGAGGTAAGCAAGCCAGCTCCACTCTGCTCCCTCCCTTCCATCTGTAGGGAATTCTCAGAATTCAATCTCCACTGGCAGCCAGAGGGCAAAGGAGTCCATTTATATAGCCATACATGTCAGCCTAAGGGGCCCAGTGTAGCGAAGAGAAAGACAGAGACTTGATTTGAAAGAGCCAACAAAATATCCACCCCACTGACCAGGCATCTCTGTTACAACATTCAAGAGTATTTGTAAATATTAGAGGAATTAGTACTCATGGTTTAAGATCTAATCATTGATGTGCCCTATCATACCTAAGACTATTGATGATTATAAAAATATAAAGAGTTTGATTCTTCTCTGTCCAATAGGATAGCAAACAGCCATGTGTGAGTATTTTTAAGTAAAGATGAGTTGAGATGAAACAAAAGTATAAATTCTGTTCCTCAGTTGCATGAGCCGCATTCCTCCTTAGCTCCAAGTGACCAGGGACTGCGGTGCTTGGTAGCGCAGACAGGGGATGTTTCACCATTGCAGGAAGTTTTGTAGGCAAGTGCCGCTCTGGTTATTTCATTGCCAAATTGCCCGATTTCTTTCCTTTGTTTTGACTCACCACGAAAGTAAAATGACTTTTGGAATTATTAATTTTTCCTGAAGTCCTAGACCCCCAAAATATTATAGTAGTGTCAGAAATTAAAATATCTTATTCTGAATGAGTTATATGAATCCATGCAAAAAAAAAAAAAAAGTTCTGGCCAATTCAAGCGAAAAGGGAGTACACTGAAAGGGTCTGCTGGAGTTCCAGAAGAGGAAGGGTAGGCGAGGGAGAGGCTGAAGAACCAGGAAAGCAGAAAAGCCAGGAGGTATGGAAGTGAGAACTTCTCGACAGTCTCAAAAGCTGCTGAATGAAACCTGCGCCTCTCCTTTTCTTATGGCTCATGGAAAGAGTCCAGTGGACCACCAGATGCCTTGGTGAAAACAGGGAATCCTGATGTATGGGTCCATTAAGGCTGCACACAATGAAGAGAGGCCGATTCTCTAAAGGAAACCTGGTTTCCTAGCACCAAGAAAGAGGGCAATGGGTGGGAGTGCTCCCAACCCCCAGAGCTACGCAGTCTAGTGCATCCTTTGGCTACCTGCTTCCCATCTACACACAGCCTGACGTGATCACTTCCTGAATCTCAGTCCATGGATGAGGTATCTGGGCCATGTTATTCCTTGCAATTTCCTTGTGACCAGTCCATCCTGATACTACCCATGTAATGACTAAATGGCAAAGTTAATTAGGATCACTGCTTACAATATTGGTGGAAGGCACTAAGAAAGAGAAGGGAAATTACTAAAAGAAAAATGATTCAGCAATGAAGGGAACATGAGTGAGGGTTAGAGTTTTTATTCCTTGCATTTATGATTTCTTCTGCACTAGCCATTCCAGTTTCCTTTGCCCTTGGTAGAGGTTCTCTGCCCAGTGATAATCTCCAAATGTTCATTCTTTATATCTGAAACCCTCGTGATCCTTCATTAATTTTTAAAATAGCCTTATCAAGGTATAATTGAAATGCGAAGCGACTGCATACTTAATGCATATGGGTTAGGACATAGGTGTACACACCCTTGAAACCACCATTATGGTCAAGGTGATAAGCATAACCATCACCTCCAAAAGTTGCCTTGTGTCCCCCCTCCTTTTTTGTGGTAAGAATGGTTAACATGAGATCTACCCCCTTCACAAATTTGTAACACCCTGTAGTTAACGACAGGCATGTTGTATAGCAGATCTCTAGAACTTACGCCGCATAAGTAAAACTTTATGCCCATTGAACAACTTCCCGTTTCCTCCTGCCCCCATTCCCTGGCAACCACCCCCCTGTTCGGTGCTTCTAAGTTGGACTGTTGTAGCTACCACTTTAAGTGGAATCACACTGTATTTGTCCTTCTGAGACTGGGTCATTTTACTTAGCATAAAGCCCTCTAATCCTGTATGTTGTTGCAAATGATAGGATTTCCTTCTTTTTTAAGGCTGAATAATCTTGCATTATATGTATACACCACATTTTCTTTATCTACTCATCTGTCGATGGACATGGGCTTGTTTTCATATCCTCCATATTGTGAATCCTGCTGCAATGGACATGGGGGTACAAGTATCTCTTCAAAATCCTGATTTCAGTTTAGCCAGAAATGGGATTTCTGAATCAGAATAGTTCTGTTTTCAAGTTTTGAGGAATGTCCATCCGGTGTTCCCTAGTGGCTACACCATTTTCATCCCTAGCAGCAGGGCACAAGGGTTCCAATTTCCCCACAGCCTCAACACTTGTTGTCTTATTTTTTTGATAACAGTCATCCTAACAGGCGTGAGATAATATGTCCTTGTGGTTTCGACTTGCCTTTCCCTGAGCGTTAGTTATGTTGAGCACCTTTTTTGTATCTGTTGTCTGTTTATGTGTCTTCTTTGGAGAATTGTCTGTTCAAGTCCTTTGCCATTTTAAAAATTGAGTTATTATTTTTTACCACTAAACATATCGCAAATGAACGTGTCACAGGGAATCACCTGGTTCCAACCATTCTCCCTGATCCCACTTACAGTGGTAGCAGCCCCTTTCAAATCTTGGTCCATACTAGAACACCCCCTTTTGCCTATTTTCCGAGTCGCCTAAAGAGCTTGACATGGTCAAGTAGCAGTCTTAGCTTCTATTTCAGTGAATGGTTGTTGGTGTTTCTGTGTAAAAATTCCCTCTTTGTATAGGAATTTGCTCCCCTGTGCGGTAAAACTCTCTAAGCAACTCAGATATGTGGGGCTAAGAAACAAAACACTTTGTGGGTTCATCCTTATGTGTGACTGGGAGAAAACAACAGAATTTGACTTTTAAAAAGCAATGGAATTTTTTAAGCCTGGGGTGATATGATTAGCTTTGTATTTAGACAATATGACTGCATTTAATTTACTATTGGCATTATTCATTATTTAATTAGTTGATGATCGATGTGGCTCAAAATGCAATTTGCATTTACTCTGCCAGGTCCCTGGGGCTGCTACCAACCTGGAAACACCGTAAGTTCCAGTTTCCACTTGAAGATGTTTTCTGCTCAGACAGATAGTGTGAACGCAGATTGCAAATCTGATTTAAAGATGGCTTCTAGTTATAGAATACTAGGAACATGAGGGTAAATATGTATCTTTTTTCCTTCCAGAGAGCTGAGTTGGCACAGATGAGTTTCTTTTCTGTTCAGTCCGTGCAGTGCGGTTTCGTGTCACTCACCCTCACGCAGTGAGTGTAGCAGGGGCCATTGATTAGATTACCCAGGCTTGAGGAGCCCTTAGACTTTAGCTCACATCCCGTACCTCCTGAATAGGTGTCAGAGGGGAAGCTCAAGGTCTCACAACTTCAGTAAAAATCTTTAGGTCGAAAGTCAGCTTTGGCACTCCTTTATCTCCTAGAGCTTCTGCGTTACTGTACTTGAGGCTCACCACGTTTATTACTTTTGTGTTAGCTCAGTGATGCATTTAAAAAATACTTCACTAGTTTTATGTGACATTTTATTTCATTCAAAAGAGTTGCTCATGGTATCAAACCTGTCATATCATCAGATGTAGAAGTCCCGTACCTTTATTTTAAAGGTAAAGAAACAGACTCAGAGTGACCGCGACTTTCCTAAAATCATACATTTCTTGTGAACGACGATATATGCTCCATTAGAAGCTAAGTTTAACACAAGGATGAAGTCAGGCTTTCTGAGAATGCCTGGCACCTTTCTTTTACCTCTGTACTCAAAAGAGACCAATGCTTTCATCAAAAGTGATTTGACTATATGAAATAGAGCATATGAAACATATGCTAAGTCAACAGGAAGATTTAGGTGATTTTATAGAACTCACAGGTGGGATGCACAGTCTTACCTCTGAGGGGTTAGTAGTGGATGTAAAAAACTCATCCAGATTCAGGACGGTAACTTTCTCTGGCTCTCTGCCCAGCAGAGGCCCCTCTCTCTGCATTTCTCTGGTGTCTGCTTCATTCTTTCACTTTTTCTGTTCACTGACTGCTTAATTTTGCACAAGGCAAAAAGTGACCATCCCAGGCCCTCTTAAATTATCTCAGAGCTAAAATATTCAACAGAGACTAACTCTCAGGCCAAACTTTCATATAATGACTGGAGTGAGACAACTTAATTGTCACAGCTCGGACTTTTCTTCCAATCAGCTTGGGCCAGAGTTTCATCTTAGGCTATGGCAGCAGATTTTATGAAGATTAAGTATGGATATGTTATTTGAAAAGACAGATAGGGAGAAAATGAATATCCTTAGTGTCATGATGGATAGGTATATATATATTCTGATATTGTGTGTGTGTGTGTGTGTGTGTATTTTGTTGTTGTTGTTGTGTTGTTGTTTCTCTTTCTTTTCTACACCATGAATTACTGTGAAACTTTGGTGAACACCAATAACTTGGGACCTTAAAATAATAAGATGGCTTGTTTCACATTTGTTAAACAAAAGTAAGATTTAAAAAAATCTTTGTCTTCATATTAAATGTTGCTCCTGTAATATGCTTAGTAGAGTGATATTTAATTCCTTTCCAAGTTCAGTATAAATGAGTCACTAAGTGTGGTTTAATGCTTTGTTCCAGCCACTGGTTGCCAAATATATGATGACAAAGAGTGATCTTTTTGAGCCTGACTCCTTCTAGAGGGAGGTTGCCAAAAAGAAAGCAGCTTATAAGTAGATTGAATTAATGGGACAATCCTTCCGGAATATAAAAGACCAATTGAAATGGCTACCGATTGTGAGTCTATTTCAGATGTTTCATTCGTCTAAGAGTCTATAGGATTAGCTCTTACAGTCATTCTCATATCTGAAATTTAGATTCTTTTGAATATTGGGTAGAGGGAAAGAAGATAAATACAAGTATGTATGTGTGTGTGCACGCATGTGCGGGAAAGGGGCATTATTTTTAATAATTAAGAGGAATATCTTCTAAGGATTAGAAAACTAGACTTTCAGATGGTGATTTGAAAATATACATTTTTTTAAAGAAGAACAACACAAAAATAACTTTCATATTTGGAAACTCTTTTTAGATCCAGAACAATTCCTAAAGAAGCACTATGACAGTTATTGAAAATCTAAAGGCTATACTGTATCTACACATGATTGGAGAAGGAAGGGAGGAGAAACACTGGGATGGATTACTCTCTGTCTACAACGGGAATGGTAAGAGCGTTGTAGGGAATTGGAAAAGAAATAAATGGAACAATGTAAATGTGTTGCACTTTGTTTTGGGAAGATACTCTATCCATCCCTTTCATACTCCCCACGCCCCCTGGACTTGCCTATTTTGTGTTTGTCAAGCAAATTGATGGTGGATTCTCTAGTTCTCGAGCCACATTGTGATAACCATCAAATGGTACAATAAACTCATTTTGGATTGAGCTACAGATTGGGTTCTTCTGTATAACCTTTTCTTGGTTGTTCATGTGATGTTACATTACATGACTATAATAAAATAAGCTTAGGATAATTGATATCCTAGGAAACAGCTCTGACTTTCAGTTTTTTTCTCCCCAGATATCATTACAGGAGATAATCCACAAGTGTCATTTTGAGAGTTCACAAACTCTCATAAAGGAATGTGATAGATAGAAAGGTACTTCTAAAAAGTCAGGGGCGGCATAGACACCGTTCTTAACTAATAAAGTTCCTAGCACAATGAATGTGCTCAGTTATTATTTGTTCGATAAGTAGACAAGGTTCATGTTTTATTGGTTCCGAAGAGGATAAATGACATGATATACTGTCTTGGTCTTTTCATTTTATTTTGCAGGATATAATCAGGTGAGTAAAATAAAAAATAAAAATGTGATAGCAAATTGATTTGTAATACAGGCTTAGAAATCTAGGAGTTTCTGGGTCATAAAACGATAGCTAAGGTTGAATATATATATAATCTATATTAACTGCTAGTTTGTCCCTGAAAACTTGTTTGGGGCTCAGTAACATTAAAGAGAGCAAGAATTATGCACTGCAGCCTTTCTGGGCACGTCATTTATCTCTTTTTATATGGCATTTACCTTGAGGGGTGATAAGTATATTTCAAAATATCATAAATAATAAGTCATATAAGCCTGTTTTATTTTGGAATTCTAAAATTAAAAACTTAGGGCAGAAAGGATACAATAATGGAATGAAATTGGCTATGAAGTAACATTTTTTGAGTAAAATTAAAATGCAATTTTAATTTTGATGAAGACCTCTTTCTATTTTCTCATATAATGAGAAATGGAGAAAATGTCAACTGATAATTTGGGACATTTTACTCTTGATAATACGCTAGGTTGAATTTCCACAGTGGCAGGATAATGCTATTCTTCTTTGCGTTCACAGGGTCTAATATAAAGTCTGGCCTCTCTCCCTCGAAAAGGAAGTGTAACTAACTTGCAATAGTAAATTCTGTCTTTATTAGGTCACTCTGCTGCATTTGGCTGACAACCCACCCGTTCAGACGTTGTGGACAGTTTGTGAATGCAAGTATTTCAGAGTTCTTCAGAAATCCATCTCAGACTTCTTCCTTTTCACTAATAAGATGTCACAGTGCAATGTTGCTTTAAAAAAATTGGGGGCTATTTGAATGGCAAGCATGTCCCCAAGCATATTATATGAAAAATCCATTTTCCACAGGGGCAAAAGGGCAAAGTGCTACAGACAGAGGCTCACATTTCAGTTTTGAATTGAATGTATCTGGAAACATGAGGCGATATATCCTTGGCTGACTGAGGCAATGTGTAAGATGAAATACCTTTTACTGAATCCATCTTGAACAGTGTAAGCCAGGGACAGGCAATCAGTTGTTTTTCAAGAAGAGATAAAGATATAGTTAAAAGCCTTAATGTTGATAAGAAATGTGCTTTCTGGTGCTGTAGACAGAATGGGTGTTCTTAGGGAAAGAACTTGAAGTTTTCAGGAAAATTGTAAGTGCGATACCACATCAGTGAACAAAATGTTAGGGAAGTTCAATCTCTAGTCACAGCAGTATGTCCAGAGATCATTTTGGGGGGGGGGGGTTCATCTTTGCCTGCCCCTCCAGATTAATTGATACTGTCTTATCCACTACTCTCTCCTACTTTTATGCTTTAATGCTAATACTGTGTTTCCCCGAAAATAAGACTGGGACTTATATTAATTTTTGCTCCAAAAGACACATTAGGGCTTATACTCAGGGGATGTCATCCTGAAAAATCATGCTAGGGCTTATTTTCCGGTTAGTTCTTATTCTCGTGGAAGCACGGTATGTGCCATTGACCTCTGGATCCAGCTTTGACCTTTCCTTCTACCTTGAGAATCACATGCATTTTCCTGGTGTTTTTCACTTGAACGTTATACATGCCTTTTTCACCAGTGCTGCCTGAGAATGGCTCTTCTCTTAGTATTCCAATCACTGTTGATATCACCCTTCATCCAGTTGCTCAAGATGAGAAAACTGGGAGTTACCCTAGACAGGGCTGCCACGTGCCACGTGTCCAGGGCCTTTTTGCCAGCTAGAAAGAGGGGCCCTTTCTCTGTGTACACACAGAATGTATTTGGTAGACAAAGGTCAGGTTGGATTTCAGTCACCACTTTTCCCCTCAGTTCAGGGCAGGACATACGTAACTGTATGGGACAATCCTCATTCCAGATTGTTCTACTTTCTTACCCATACTATATCTGATCAATTCTGTAATCTACAACTTGTTCTTCTTTTCTGCTTAATTTCCTTTTAAGTTAAATATACAGAAAAAGTGTTTGTTCTGTATGTGTGTTTTCTATAATATTAGCGAGAATGTCAGTGAACCCCCCACCTTCCCAAGAGCCAGAAAACTATTGCTGCTTTGACCTGTCTCTTTTGATCGTTGCTATCTCTGCCCTGGTTCCTACATCACTTAAATTATTGCTGTAGCCTAGTTAGAATTCAACTCCCCAGTATGCCCACATCAATCCATGAACACATTTCCACACATTTAACTGTTTCACTCCCCTGCTTAAAACTCTTCTATAGATTTCCATTCCTTAGAGAAGAATCTCTAAGTTGCTCAGCATGACAGAAAAGACTGTTTAAGGTCTATTCACCATAGACAGAAAGCCCCATCTTTTGCTACTTCATAGATTAAGCGGAACTAACGGTGGTTCCCCAAACAGCTCGCTCTGCTGTTTGGTCCGCACGACGTACTGCTTCCTTCTGCCTTGCCCAAAAAAGTCAGTCTTTTTACATTTTATTGAAATCATATCTCTATGTCTGTCCCCATTCCTACACTGCTAGCTCTTTGAAGACAGCAAATATACCTCATTTATTTTTGTTTCTAATCCAATTTCTAGCGCATAGCAGGGTTTCAAATATTTGAATCAAAATGACGAAGAAAGAAGTTTATCTTAGTATCTTTTGGGGTGATGTCAAAGCTTCCTTCTATATTTTGTTTTAAATTAAGCTGGTCATCTAGACATTTGTTCTGAATGCTTTTCAATGTGCTTCCCCCACCCACCCGCCCCGCATCATGTAAACACAGCCTCTGGATCACCTTCGGGAAATTTCTTAATGTGAATCAGGAAATCTGCCAGTAGTCAGACAATAGTGTTGATTTTTTCCACACTCCAACATAATTAAATGACTGAACCCAAGGGACTTCCTTGGCATCATATAAACTCGGCTTACATGATCATTGTCCCAGGGCACTCTGGGTAGGTAAGGTATTAGAACTTTCATTAACATTCATGTATCTGTCTTTTATTCCTCTCTTCCCCAACCCCCCACCCCCATTTCCTAATACCCTACAGCTGCTCTTCTGGGTCAGCTGAAGCTCCCATCAGCTCCATCCTCCTGGAGCAGTTTCGTTAGTCCCTTTTCACTCTCTCTGACTTTAAACCTGCTCTTCGTCCAGGGCCACCATTTTTTACTGGCTGTCAGGAGGGAAGCAATCTCATTAAATTAATTCAATTAGTATATGAATAACTGTTATTTAACTTACTCTGTGGACTGTCTCAAGTGTATATAAATTTTTAAAGAAGACACTTCTTTACACCAAAGGAATGAAACTTGAATAATGCATTTTATTTAAAGGGTAGTGCATCTTGATATTTTTCTAATCATAACTAATAATGCATATGCCTATTCCTTTTCCCACAAACCAGGCTTGCTTGGATGTAAAAATACTCAAATTGATCTTTTCATAAAAGAAGGGACAAGCTTTATAAATGCTATTTAGTGGCAAAGTCAAACATAGGTACAACGCATTTTGAAATCATCTTGGGTGATTATTTTCAGTGGACGTCAACATAAGAGCACAGATTCAGGTTCCATATACAATCCAGAATTGACAAAAAAACGGGTTTAGTTTTTGACCTCCCTTTACCTGCACAACATTCTCTCACCATGAGAAAGCTTGGTTTGTAATGTGGCCTTTTCTCTTTTTCTGGTCCTAATGTATGCCCTCATGGTAAGGGATATTTGAAAACTTTACTGCAATTTTGAGAGTGACAATTATTGGTTGGAAATATGCTATTTTCATAAGTACCATAAGACATAATCATGATAACCATCATAAGATATGATTCCTGTCCTCTCATAGCTTATTAGAGGTCCTCATGCCCAGAGAGAAGGCGGGATGTGATAAATGTCACAAAGGAGGTACCAATAGCCTCCCCAAACTCCCAGGAGAAGAGTAATCCTGTATGGCAAAGACTGAGATGATTTTTCAAAGGGCTGGCATCTAAAGAATAGCCACAATCTCAAAATGTAGGAATACTCGACAAGGTGTTCCAGGTAAAGGGAGGAGTATGAGCCCAAATACAAAGGCAGGAAGAGAGAGAATAGTCTAGGGTGGGGTTGAAGTGGAAGCAAGGTTAGAGAGCTGCTCTATGACTTTAGGTCTTGACCAAGAAACATTCTCAACATACAGCAACTACTTTATTATCCTGGAAAAAAATAATTCAAGTTTGCTGCTTTTTGCCACTTCACATATTTATAATTCAGTTGTTTTCCTTTTCAATTGGTTTGATTTCAGGGAATATAAAAACTCCCCTTTATCAACTAATAGAAAAATGTAGGGAATTTTCTCTCTTTTTAACATTTAAATATTATCTTACAGTCTCATGTTGTCCAGTGAAGTTTAAACTTTCTATAATTCTGGTTGTATCGGACCCTGCTAATGAGTTTCAACAAGAATTATTGAGTACCAGTCATCTACTAGATGCCACATTTGGTGCTGTGAAGAAGACAAACTGCCTGCCTGCCTTCTAGTGGAGTTTACCTTCTAGTCTAGGAGATAGTCATTAAACAAGTAAACAAACAAATGAATAACTCATAGAGTGATAACTGTTCTGAGTTTTTGCTGTGGCAACGGATTAATAGTAAATTCTCAGTAGCTCCAAGGGTGGAACGGTGGCCAGTGTCGCTGACACATAATGGTGATAAAATGGTGATGGGAGAGGAGTTCAGCATGGCAGACAGGAGCTGGATCATACAGGAGCTTGTTGGCCAGGAAAGGAGTCGGCAGTTCAATCTCAGGGAATGGGAAAACATGAGACGTTCAGGGAAGGACAGTGACATGATATTTAAGACAATCCCTCTTGTTGCTCTGTGGATGCAGGACTGTGGGAGTGAGGGTGGGCAAGGGCGGAAGCAGGGAGATGGGTTAAGGACTATTGGAGAAGTGCAGTTAGCAATAGGGTAATGGGAGTAAGGAAGGTGGAAGGATTCTCCTATGGGGCACGTTTTGGAAGTATGGTTGAAGTAGCATTTATGAACTTTTCTGTTAGGAGGGAGTGTGCTTTTGAATAGCCCGAGCACACAGTGTGGTGGAAGGAAAGGGACCTGGGCTTGGAATCAGGAGATCTTTCTTTATGGGCACTTGGCTTCCTAGGACTTGTTTGACCTAGGGTGACTTCTTCACTGTTCTGAGCCTCAGTGCTCATTATTCCAGGAAGCAGACAGCTAAAGAAATAAATGACCAAATAATTAAATGGATAGGGGATGACACCAAAGTCATATAATTTTTTCTGAGGACTAAATGTGTGAGAAGTTCATATACAATACAAATAGTCTGTGTGGGTCAGGCTTTACCTTTCTTTCTATTACCGTGGTTATTTCTTGGCCTTTTCCACAGCACTATTCTAGATATAGGCAGTTCCATAAGTTGTGCATTCCCGAAGATGATATAATGATGAAAATACCGGCTTATCAATGCACCTAAACTATCACATAAAATACCAGAGTTGTTTATCCCAATCTCCAGGTGACTGCTGTCCCTGGGAGACACATGAGTTGTTGAAGCTAAACGTTTTTCTAAGCATGGATTTATGATACACGTTTGTGGGGGTCACCCTTTCATGGGCTGACCTATATACTGCTGCCAAGGATAAGGGATAGTGCACCCTTAGCAGTTAATGCAGCAGTTTTGCTTGTGATGGAGTGATTAAGCCATAGTTTTCCTGAAAAACACCTTCACGTTGAATTGAGCTGTCAGGGATTTGCAGGTAATGTAGCAATTTTTCAGACGGGGTTCTGGTATTTTCTGATAACATCACTATTTTACATCTAATTAATACTATTGCTATTTGACCGGTGTTTGTGAGACCTGAACTTCAACTACTTTACAAGTCCAGGACTGGGGAGAGAAATGACACTCTCTCAAGTATCTGAATTCGTTTTTTCCTTTTTTTTTTTTTTTTTCTCTCCCCTGAACTGGTTTTCTTATACCTACTACTGCTGTTCCTTATGACAAAAAGCACAAGTAGTACATGCAAATGAACATAAAACTTTTTCCAGTTGGTGTTTCTAATAAAGATTCAGCTAATTACAATTACGTATATACCTTTGCAGTTGCAAGGTGTAAATTTAATTGAGTCACCTTGACATAAATAATTACAGTATATGTATGCATCAGTCAAGTTCCAGAACAACAACACAACTGTAAATCAGTTGATTCAAGGGCCTACTCACAGAGGGAAAGCAGCAGTAAGGAAACACAAGAAGATTTCGAGGCCCCAGCAACTAGTAACAAGGGAAACCATCCCGTCCCTAGGCTTGAAGAGACACTGCATTACTTGAGCCCAGTGAGAGCTGGAGCTTTGGAGAAGGAATCCATTCATGTTAATTGTAGTCCTGGAGGAATCTAACTGGCAGAAATATACTCCAATGCAGAGTGTAAGGGGAAGAAATATAATGACTTCTTTCTCCTCCCAGTCTCTGGTTTCCTTCTGCTGCTGCCCATTGACCAAGCCCTACGTAAGTGAGGCTGCAGAAGGGCTCGGATGATGTGTGCCATTGGACCAGTCTCCCGGTGACAGAGAAGAGGTGAGCTAAGAATGAATTAAAGGGACTAAATGAACAATAAGTGCACAGTTTGTAATTCTCAGCTGTATTATTGTACCCTGGAATATGCTCCCAGTTCTCCAGAGGATGACATTTTTCTAAACAATGATTTAAGTCACCTCATGGGGTAATGCCCAAAAGGCCAACAGTAGTATTGCAAGTGTACGTTTGGAAATCAGTGGATGGTGAGAAGCAGTCCCTGCCTGAAGGTTGACTCTACCACTGCGTACAATGAAGAGGGGAGTGAGGAATTGTGGATCTGGCTCTTCCAGAGAATAACAAAGCCACCACGACTCTGGACTTCCATTTCCTCATCTGTAATATGAGGAAGATTCTTATTTTTCTAATTGTGAGGGTCTCTGTAATCACTACTAACTTACAGATAACTTCTGAAATATGTACTTAGGAAGAGCAATCCACTACCCAAAATTTATGTAATAATGGAAGCCACGTATATGTGATTTTAGTTTTAGCACCATTTGGGATTATCCATAATAATCACATTTACAATTGCAAGGTTAGTTGAAAGTTGATGTAAACACAGATGTCTTTTGCATAAACATTCTGCTGTAGCTTTGTGATAGGAAATTAAATGCAAATATTTGGAACCAGTGAAAAACATGAAGCATGAGAGATTGCTGGAATTCCAATACTGCAGAGATGGCTAGATTGTTAGGTTTCTCTCCAACATGCTTATAAATAAGCATCTGTGGAAGGTCCAAGATAACATCAGTGCGGCCTTTGGCTGCTTTCCATGGGGTCTTTACTCTCAAGCCAAAGCTGAGTCTTCTCTTGCTCTTCATCGACAAGGATTTGTTTTCCTCCTAGGCGACTCTTCTCCACTTTATATGTTCCTTGCCGTATTCATCTTCCTTCTTCCTCTTACAATTCTATATGTTTGTGTAACGCTCATGCTTTTATCCTGAGAGCTGCCATAGATTGGCAAGTATTAGAGGTTGAGGGGTTCTTGAGAGTTGTCAAAGCGTAGTGAGAGAAAGCAAGTGTGATCAAAGTGTTTGCAGATACTGAAAGCTCAAAGTTATGGGAGTTTCCTTTTGACAGAGAAGTTGGCTGTAAGATATAAAACAGCGGGTCTGATGTTCTTGTTTTCAGAATTGTAGGGGATAAAATAAAGTGTATATTAATCACATGATAGAATTAGTTAGGCTTAGATGACCTTCCTTCCACTCCCCCCAAACCACTTCTTTTTCTGTAGCATCTCAGTACATGGCATCTAAATGCAAAATATATTAGGTTGGTGCAAAAGTCATTGCAGTTTCTGCAATTATTTTTAACCTTTTACACTGCAATGACTTTTGCACCCACCTAATAGAATTGTAGGAGTCACTCTCTAAACCATCACACCCAAGCACCTATTACATCTGACAGAATTCTGTTGATTGTGTTTCCTAAATGTCCCCTGATGTATTTTTCATTCATTGGCTTGTTCATGCACTCAACAAGTATTTAAGTGTCAGGCCCCGTACTAGATTCTGCTTACAAAGCTGAATAAATCTTCACGGTCTTGACCTCACAGTGCTGACAATGTAGTGAGAAAGAAAAATAAATACACATACAAATGCACATTTGCAAATTGCTGTATCACAAGATACTATGTTAGAAAATAGGGAGGCGGAAAGAGGATCTAAGTAAAAAGGTAATTAGTTAAGACCTCTCTGAGCAGGTGTCAATCAAAGGAAACATGAAAAGTGAAAAGATCCAGTCATGCAAAATAGTCATGGGGCCATAAAGTAAAGCATAGGGAATATAGTCAATAATATTGCAATAGCTATGTATAGTGCTAGGCAGGTACTTGACTTATTGGGGGGATCACTTCATAAGTTATGTAAATGGCTAACTACACTATGCTGTACACCTGAAACTACTATAAAATAATATTGAGTGTCAACTATAATTGAAAAAAAAATAGTGCTATTAACAAAAAGAATCAGTGTGTAGGTAGGTGGTTAGGGTGATAGTAGAGAGCTTGTGTAGAGGTTCTGAAGAGAGAAAAAATTATTAACTAATTGACTGGAGATCAGTGATTAAAGAGAACGTGCTATGGATTGAATACATATGTTGAAATCCTAACCCCCAGTGTGATGGATTTGGACGTGGGACCTCTAGGAGGTGATTCGTTCTTGAGGGTGGAGCCCCAGGAATGGGATCAGTGCTGCTACAGAAGAGATACCAGAGAGCCACCCGGCCAGTTCCACCCTGTGATGACCCATCTGTGAACCAGGGAGTGAGCTCTCATTAGACACCAAATCACCGGAACTTCAGTCTTGAACTTCCCGTTTTCCAGAACTATGAGAAATACATTTCTTCTGTGTAAGCCGCCTGACCTGTGGTGTTGTGTACTAACAGCCTGAATGAGCTAAGACAGGAAGGCTTGGGGCGTAGCCGACATGGACAGGGCTACGAGTTTGCCTTTTGTTGCCACTGCAGTGGGAAGTCGTTGAGAATTGGGCAGTGACATGATCAGCGCCACATTTCAAACATATCCTTCTGGTTACGTGGTAGAGAATGGGTTGGAGTGCATCAAGACTGGAGGCAGAGAAAGCAGGTCAGAGCTACTGTGTTATCAAGGGGAGAGGTTATAATGGCTTGTGATGAAGTTGGGAGCGGTAACGAGGGAACTGAATGGATATTGATGGGGTGGAATCAGTGCTGTGTCACCAAGGCCACCTCCAGGACTGAAGCACCCGTCCTCCCAGCTGCTGACAACTCAGATCTCAGCCTCTCTCCAGGACCTGGCCTTGGCCCAACAGATGTACCTCCTTCAGATTATGCCTTTTGGTTTTCCCACACCCAGTAACTGGTCAGTGTGGGGAAAGAAGGCCCTTGCCTTAAATGGGGACAACTCTGAGGAGCCATGCGAGCTCCAGAGATCCCTGTGGTACGAGCTGAGGCCGCTGCTGCTGCTGTGCTCCAGTTCAGCAGCTCCTCCTGCCATTCTGCCTCTCATCCATGGGTATGCTAAGGGATGTGTAAGGTGCATTGTGGGAAACCAAAGAAGAACTTGCTGTGGGGACAGCGTCCCAGAGAGCAGTTTCCAGGCTCCGCCTCACGTGCTGGCTCGGTTAGTAGATGGCCATCAGCTGTGGCTGGGCGGCCATCAGCTGTTACCGGTGAGCCATTAGCCACTAATATAACTGCCGTGGCTACGCTAGGGGGTTGGGTGGTTGGTTAGCAGAGAAGCAAGGAATGCGGCTAGCAAGGGGGTTGGCTGGCAGAGAAGCAGACGGCGGATTGCGCATCGTGTGGCTCCTGCTTCCTGTGTCTCTGTCCCCGCTGCCAGCGAGAATACAGTGGTATGAATCCCCTATCCACGACTCCGTTGGTTTCCCTTTTCGGCCTCACCATATCCTGCGTTCTTATACGGGGAGCGGGACCAGAGTCCCTACATGACACATGCCAAAAGGCAGCTAATGTCTCACTTCTTATCTCTTCCCTATTTGTGCCTAAGGGGTTCACAGAGAATGCCAGCTCTCTTTGTGTTCGTTGCTGCTAAACTAAAGTAAAATAATACTATTGATTTCATCGATCACTAAGTAATGTGGAATTTCTCATTCAACTATGATGGTAACCATATTTGAAAAATCACTTTTATCGTTCACATATGTAGAGTGTCAGGTATATTTCTCTGCAACAGTTTTTTTTTTTTTTTGATGAATATTTGTTTTCAAAGTTCCACAGTGGACTATTATGAGTTTAGTGGTACTTGAAGGCATTGCTAACTGTTGTGGTTACTTTATTTTATTTGGATGGTGGTCTTATGTGTTGATATAACTCCTCTCTCTGAATGGGCTCTGAGTGGGTGAGTCCAAAAGCCACAGAATCAGTCTGAGCTTCTTTCCATGACTGGATTTAGCAAGATCCTACACCTGACAATCTGAAAATGAAATCTTCCTCCAAAACTGATTAGGGGGCTGTTATTTCTGGAGAAACAGAACTTGTTCTGTTTATTCCTCCCTCTTCCACCCCCCATTAATGTGATGCTTTTGCGAATAAGGACATATCCTCCGACTTTGCAAAGCTTGTGCTTTAAAATGGAAACGTGGTAACTCCTAGTACCACTGAGAGCTTCTCGTGGCCCTCATTTGCCTTTTTACATATGGATGCACTAGTACGAGTAGAGCGGCTTCTGAAATGACCCCTGCTATCTGTGCCTTTCTATGAGCTCAAGATAGGGCAGTAAAGTATGTGTGCAGGTCACTTCGACTGTTCTCTTCAAGATACTACCCTAATTTATGCATTTATCATGAATCCATTCATGCATCTCTACTTTCTCAATGGCAGCTCAATACTTGATTTTGAAATTATTCTCTTTTCCTTCACTACTTTAAAAACCTCCATTTTCTATGTGGAGGCTAGGCTCGTTTTTGTTCTGTTTTTTAACTTAATGCTTATATCTCTGTATAAATTGTCTCAAGGTGAACATTCCGGATCATGCCCTGACAAGAACAGATTCTTCCTTTCTTGTGAGTGGGTTCAAGTTCAGTCTATGTTCTTTTGCATGTATAATGCAAATTTCCTGATACACTGTTACGGGTTAATAGCAGATATGTAGGTGTGAATATGAGGATCCTGGTCAGAAGAAGTGGAGTGCTATTTAAAAACAGATAGGTTGGGTGTGAATAAAACAGTTAGCAGTAGGATGAGGTTTGCTATGTTTACACCATGAATGAGCATGAATGGAACCCGAGATTTTGCAGCACTCAGGTGTGTGGTGCTTCTTAGGGCTGGAAAATGATTTTGTTGTATGGGCTTCATTCGCATCACAGTCTTGAGCTCCTGTCAATACAACTGACATGGCTGTGGGTACAGCGTGGGCCTTTCAGCACCTGCCATGTGTGGATCATTGATCAGAGACAAGCGCTCACTGCCTTTAAGTTCCTTCTCCTCAGTTCAGCTTGGAAAGGGAGGTGATGTGCACAGACGCAATGACAGTAAACAGTGTTTGAAGGAAGTGCCGGAGCAAGAGCCCTGTTGTCCTCTGTCTTTACTGACCAGGAGTGACAAGGGTAGCTTCAGTGTGCGGTTACCTGGCTTTCCCCATCCGTGAGTGAGCTGGCATGCCTTCCCGGGAATGAGTGGTGCTTCTGCAGATTCTGCCCTGTTGCTCTGTGCTATCAGCGACACCACGAATTAGTGTAATTTTAATGATGGCTCTTGAGACGCTAAGGGGACTAGTGTTTCGGCTATTGAAATAGGAGTTTGGTTTTCTATTCAAATGATATGGAAAATGAACCTTCTCTTTAGGTCTGCAGATGTGGATGGAGAGTGAGTCATTTATTCTTTGGGGTAGTGTTCTGGGGGTGTAGACTTCTGTGGTCTGAATCTGCATATGAGATAAGAATTCCCCTAAGTGAATTCACTTTCTTTTTTGGGCACAAATGATGGCAAACGCCTCGTATATGTTTTCCAGGAGTGGGGTTGGATTGTGCTGAGTTGATAACTCTTCTTTCAGGTTACTTGCCTTTTAAAGTCATCTGGGCAGAGTCGCATACAGTCTGTAGCCATTGGAAACGAAATGCAGGGTTTGGATTTGTGAACTGTGTCTTCTTAGAACGTGATTCTAAATTACTCAGCTAGCCAACGTGTTCTTAATACAGTGTCACCTTTTTTGGGGAGGAGCTGCTTGCTCTGGGTATGCCTTTTTCATCTTAGCCTTCCTTCTGTCATCCTTCTGTTTAGGGAAGGAACTGAACTGCCCAAGTGGCTGATGTGGAGAGCATTATCTCTATCCAGAACAATTTTCATGTCAGTGCTGATCATCTGGTAGCCTAACACAGAAAAACACTTTTGTAAGCAGAGATTCAACACTGGGCATGAGAACTAGTTCAAGCCAGGAAACTCGTTTCCCCTTGGAGGATAAGCTGACATGGAAAATTGAGTAGGCATTTAAAGACCCGTGAGATTTTCTTCTAGTATCAAAAATAATTTAGGTTGTTATTTTCTGGGGAAAGGGGTGCTATTGCTTTCTCATCCGCGAAGTTCAGGCGATTCATTACCACACATTTCTCCCTGCGTATAGTAATATTACATGCTATCAACAACGCAGTCTGCTCTTTCATTGTAGAAGCAGAATGGATGGTTTTTGATGTCTGTTTAAAGACTGAGCCCATCCAGACTTCAAAAGGAGTTGTAACATTTCCGTTTTGTCATGTGATGTGTTAATCTCCCTTTCTGAACATTTCTTTGGGGAGTTTGACATGCTTCTCAGGGATCTGTAGAGAAGTGTAATTTTGGTCTTTGGATGGAATTTTAAAACTTGAACTAAGAAACTTAAAAATCTATCCTACCAAAGCTTTCTTTAAATAGAAAAATGAAGTAGGTATTTATCAGCAATTTGCAACAAATGCCAAAAACTATGTTGAGGAACAACATAACATTACATTTATGTATGGTGACTTAATTTAATGCCAGACACTGTTACCTTGTTGGATGCTGCATATTTTTGTGTTCTTGTAAAAATTCCTGAGCCTTGTTGGGGGATGCAGCTGAGTTTCTTGGAAACAGTTTGATGCTTTCGAGGCTTAGCTGGGTCCTGCGCAGTCTTTAGTCAGGAATCCTTTTACCCCACTACTGACTGAGGCAATATTCTTCTGAGTGTTCCAACAACTGTGAGTTTTCCACTGTGGCTGTCGGAACACAACTATTCCTTGTCCCGTGTGAGTTTAGGGTAATTCTCTTCTCTGCCTTTGGTAGTTTCTTTACATACATGCACTGATCAGTCCTCAGGTGATGACTCCAGAGGAATCGTCCATAAGTCTCTGGAGTCCTCTCTCTGCAGCTCCCCCTTCTTCTGTGCTCTGCCTTGCAAACTCTAATTGCGTTGGTTTCTCAACTCTTATCTCCTCAACTTAGAGAGCTATGACATTCTTCCTGGGTTCTTCTCACAGATTGAAAATTTTTGCAGGTACTTTGTTTCCCTCCTCTCCGAGATCACTGCTTGATATCCAGATATCTTAAAAACCATTGTTTTAATATATTTTCCACAGTGTGATAGTTGTTCTAGGCATAAGGCTAAATTTGGCTCGCTACTCTATCTTGGACAGGTTGCAGAAGTGCCTGGATATTATTTTCTATCCCAACTGGCTTATTTAACTTAGTGTCGAAAACTGTGAAGAATCTAAGATATTACCCTGCTTGCAAACTAATGAGTTCGTTTGCCACAATTTTACAATGCTGGCAGGAGACATGAGCCTCCTGGATCAGAGACAAAGGATTTATTACTCACGACACAGCAAGAAGCTTGAGCTTCATGTTCTCTTTAGTTCCCCTTGTTCTCTAAGTCCTGTGGAGTGATGTGAAGTGGCCTAGATAACTGGGACAAAGAGTAG
Source organism: Rhinolophus ferrumequinum (assembly GCF_004115265.2). NCBI lineage: Eukaryota > Metazoa > Chordata > Mammalia > Chiroptera > Rhinolophidae > Rhinolophus > Rhinolophus ferrumequinum. Next base: position 7,084,683 of record NC_046303.1, on the reverse strand, counting down.
ATCTCTGTCATAGCTGAGGAATTTTGAGCCTGAGTCTTATAAAGAAGATACTAGCTAATTTGCCAAAATGTGTTCCAGAGGAAGACTTTAAAAAACTTATTGTCACACACACAAAAAAAAAAACTGCCCTCTGCCCCAATTTGAGACACTATCTTTATCTTCCAAGACTTCTTGCCATACAGTCATTTATGGAAAGACGGTAGAGACAAAAGCTGTCACAGGACATGTTGAAACTACGGAAAGTAGCTCCTCAATATTGAGCTTTGCTAAGTGACCCGGCTGAGGGCTCTTGGTGCTGTGCTTATCTCAACTATTTTTTTATCAGGCAATGAGAGATGCAGGATACATATGCAGGGTAACTTAAAGAAGGGCCAGTCTCAGTTTGACAACAAATAGCATTTAGGACACACGCACTGATTACTGAGCATTTGCTCAATATCAACAAATAGCCTTCTTTGTGAGCTTTAGAAAGCATTCAAGTTACTCACTTTTTCAAGGCAAATTACCAAGCAAAGTAGGTTTCTGCATCTTTGGAGTTGATACATGGTCTCAACTTTAACATGTGCACACACTCATAACGCGGATTCAGTGCCAGCTTATGGAACTTCTTCAATACAATGACAAGTTCCTGTACTTCAGTAAGGTGTAGTGATATCGGTGAGCATGTAAAATGATCATTTCCAATTTACATTTATATGTCTTGTCAGCAAGCTGGTTATTTGCTAACCTGGAAAGGTAAAGCTGTGAGTGAAGGCTGCTAAGGTACAGTGAGGATCTTGTCTTGTCTCTGGAGAATTTCTTGGGCTTTGAGAATACATCGTCTATGATATTGTCTGAAAGAAGCGATTCTAATTATGTGAGAATATATACTCAACAATCAGACTTGATTAAAGAAACAGAGCTGATAATATTGACTTTATTATTTGGCCAAATCCCATAGGAAACCAGAACTATTAGGCAAAGCTGTTTTGACAGTATCATAAGCGAGTCAATAGAAGCCACTCAAAGGCTTCGTTGGCTCACGTAGCAATTTAAGCACATTATATTCTCTAAGGAGGCTCGTTTTATCAAGTATTCAAGACAGACTTGTGACAGATGCAGAGACATTCAAGTATGCAAGACAGACTTGTGACAGATGCAGAGACAGTGTCCACTGTACAGCTTCCTGGTAGAGCGAAATGGGAAGGGCAAGTATTTGTAAATGACTTCAAGGCCAAGCGTGTCACTGTCTAAACTGGAAATGGAAAAGCTTTTTGTGGATGACATGGGAGAAGTCTATTATTCCTCATCAGTCAGGGGCTCTTACCACATAAAGGGATGCTTCCAGAAGCCTGTGATTTGGGGTAAAATTTGACGTGTATGGATATGTTGCATTTTCTTGGAGTGAGATTCAGTAACTTTCATCAGATTCTTCAAGGATAAATCAAGATTATGAATAGTTCCAAAACCCACATAAGGAATGACTCAGAGACATTTTATGTGGGTATTGTCGCACACTCTCAAAATTATTTTGAATGAAAATTGTACACTCAAACATTTCAGAGAGTTGGTAGACGGAGTATAGGGACAAAGGAAAATCAATATTCAAAGAGAGAGTGGTGAGAGTAAAATAACTATAGTTAATCAGAGAACAGAACATCTTGTTTGTACTTTTTTTTGGCGGGGGGTGGATAAAGTCATTATTTGACACCTAGTAGAGAGCTCAGGCTGGAGATTTTTTATTTGAGGTGACTAAGGTATCATAGAGAACAATTTTAGTAGTTGAAGAATTCTCCATAAAACCTTGAGAGTTCTGCTGAGGTCTATACACTACACCCGTGACAGGCTTTCTCTCTTCGCATAGCTCCCCATCAACACCTCCACCATAGTTAGGCTAGTTCAGCCTCATTTCCCTCCGAGTTTCTCACAAGTCAAGTGAACAGAATGCCAAGAGAAGATCACATGGCAGGAAAACCACATGAAATCTTCCCTGACTTGTGAGCTCTGGTCTTTGCCAAACTATTAAATTCTATTTTTATGCTTCTCTCAGGATGGAGATCACTTTATGACTTTGGAATTACAGACAAGGTTTGTGAGACACATTTCAAACTGTATTAGCTTAGAAACAATTGAATTAGCATTTTCTCAAACTGTATTTTATGTGAGAAACATAATTCAAGAACACAGGTTTTATTATTGGTCAGCACACAAAGCAATTTCATTTTATTAGGAAAATTGTCAAGGATGGTTACAGGTTAGTTAGTGATTAATTGACCTATCACAATTATTCTCCTCAACGTTCAGAAACCGTATATTGGCCTAATTATGCCCAGGAAGTTGATCCCAGATGATCCTCATGTCTTTAGTCTGTTTTCAAACATTGTGTCAGAACACATTTAGAGAGAAGAGTAAATTTAGAGAGATATAAATCTATAGTTTATGACTATAAAAATTCTATTTTTAGTTAGCATGAGTCTGGTTTATACCTTAGGACTCCTCTGTAATATCCTGCCTCAGGATATTGTAACATGCGATTCTGTCTGCCTGCAGTTCTCTTTCCCTAGATACTCATATTGAGGTAGGTGCACCAAAGTCTTCTCCTTAAAGATACTTTCTCTGTTCACCCTGGAAAATATTAATCTAAATTATCTAAAATTTAAAAATATCTAAAATATTACTTACATTTCTCTCTCCTCCATGAGCACTTATCCCTTATATTCCATAGCTACTATTTTTGTCTCTATTCTCCACTAGAATGGAAGGAAGTTCCATGAAGGCAGCTTCACTATTGAACCTCGTGCTTCTAGAATGGTGCCCAGAACACTGAAGCATAATTGAGTATTTGTGGAAAGAATGAACATGTGGACCTTTATCTAAATATTTTGGAATTGTATAGTTGTCCTCCAGCTGTATAAAAAATGATGAACTATGTCGAATAGAGTATTTTGCCTTGTTGTAGGAGCAGTTTTCAAAAAGATAGATTTCATGTTTAGCAATTTCCAGAAGGAACAGCTAAACATCGATAACATAATCTGAGTTGTCATATTTACCACATATTATATAAAATATCTAACCAGTCACTTCTAAACTTATTCAGTAGTTTAAACTTTCAACTTTTGGTGTTTAAATTATCTATTCTATATTTTGCATAGAGATATGGCATCTTGAGAGTAAAGATCCAAGATCTGAATTAATCCGTTTATCATTTTATCTCATATAATGCCAAAATCAAGATAAAATCCATACAACGAATAACTGCAGTAATAAATAAAAAAATTAGGACCCATACAAAATATGAGGGAAAAAATGATGTGAGGGGCTAAAATGGAAAGTTACTGAAAGTGTCTATTATTTATATTTTTTGATTCCAGACACTCAGCTGCTAAATTTGGGATTCAAGAAGTTTAATCGACTTAACTCAGGTGCTTAAAAGTAATATTCTACTCGAATATCCTTCAGGTCATCTGTTTCACTTTTATTCTTAAAGATCACATTTTACATTCTGTGATAATCTTTAAATTACTTCAGGACCTATTTGAAATGCACAGGGCATAGAGCCAATTAAAAAAAAAAAAGCAATGACAACTGTGAGCTTCATTTTAGAAGAGCTGTATGTATTATTCTGTGTTACATACTTTAATATTTCTGGTGATAAATTGTGCACTAGGTTATAACCACCTCAGTGTAGAAAATGAACCAGTATCCTTACAATGTAGAGTCAAAATCATTTTATAGCTTTTTTAATCTAAAAATCTCAATTCTGAACAGAGACCTTTTTTATCTTCATATTTTGTCCTTTTTGCTGAAATGGGGTAAAAGTTGAAAATAAATTAATTGAGGAAACAGTTAAAAATGACTTGGTTGTAGTGATCCAGATGGTCTTAGCCCGCTACCAAGGTTTGCTGCTGATTTTTTTTCTATTACCTGTCGTCAAGAAGAGGACAAGTATGGTTTCTATAAATTATGTTGTAGAGCAATTGTGGTAGAAAAATGGCAGCCATTATTTTATCAAATTGCTTTTTATCTACAAGACTGCTCTCCTTGTTGCGATGGTATTATAAATTAGGTGGTAATGTTTGAAAAAGGGCGTTGTTACTTAGTTTTAATGTCTACTTCTACTGCGGACAAAGTAACTGTCTTTTAAGTAAGTCCCATAAGACCCAACTGAGTACTTTGTGGTCTGGGCTACTGCACTTGTTTGGTGCTAATATATTCTCATAATTAAAATAAATTTAAAGGAATGTTTCATTTAATTAGTGTTATGGGACTATGAGTTAGCCAAGAAGTATTAATAATTGAAGAATAGTTAATTTAACATAGAGTACCTAAGTCCCTTGGTGTTTCATTTTCAACTGAACTTTCTTCATTGAGATAAAATTGTAACCTCTGGCCTAGACTTCTATATGTTTCGGTGTTTTTAATTTTTTAAAAATATTATTTGGCTATAGATGGGGTGTGGTTTTGGTGTAAAAAAACAAAAACAAAAACAAAACCTAATACTTGTTCAGGGTCTATGATGTGTTAGGTGTTTTATCTTGTTCTGTGCTCACAATTTTGTACCTTAGAGGTACTCCATAACTATAAGTATTGTTAAACTCATTTTATAGATAAATGGACTTTCACCAAATCATACAGCTTCTCACAACTGTATGCTGACTCACAACTTGTCAGACTCTAAAGCTGTGCATTTATTCTACCGCATGTTGTTCACAGACATTTTGTGTATAAAGGGGGAGGCAAGGGTGATTATGCCTATTTAGTGTGAAGAGAAGAGGACTGAATGTGACTCTACGAAGGTGCGATGTTTGGGAGGCAGGATGACGTGTGGAAATCATCCTGACACTGAAGTGTAGGAATTCAAGTCCTTGTTTCAGGCACTGAACAAATATTTGGGTGAACAACTAATTAAACTAAAAACAGATCCCATTTCCTTCCCTGTAAAATTAAGGAGATGCTTTCAGTATTTCAAGGTCTCTTCTAGGCCCGGATTACCGTGAATCTGTGATTTTGAAAGATTATTATTGCCTTAATGATCTTTGTTTTAGATGAAGAGAGAAAATGCCTTAGAATGAGTTTTTGAAAGGTACTAAGGGAATCTTGTTTACTTAAAGGCAGGATTATAATCAGAGGCCATGGAAACACCTTCTTGAGGATTTTTTTTTAAAAAATTGAAGGGCTCAACTCACTGGAGTGTTTTGAGGGTGAATAATCACACATCAAGAACTTATCATTCATTCACCTAATACACTTGTGAGTCCTTTCTGTGTTCAAAGCACTATGGAGATGTTTAAGATATAACTACTGCCTTCGAAGTGTCTTTGCTCTCGTGAGGGAGCGAGATGTGTAAACACTAGAACAATAGAATATTTGTACAATAACGGATCGGATCCTATTGAAGTTATCAGAGGAACAATTTAGACACCTGACAGTAATTCAGAATAGCTCCTTCTTCTTGCTTAAAGCACGTGAAAGGCAGTCCCTAATATAAAGCAATACTCCAAATAGTTCGTTTATCGCTCGTCTATTTTCCTCACACCGTCCCAACTCTGTGCTTGACTCTTTACCACAGTACCCCAAATCACACCCCTGCACATCTTGTGTCTCCTTTTTTTCTTTTTTTTCTCCCCATTTGCTATGGGCTGATTTTTTTTCAGACAAAATCCAGAAGTAGTAGTCTGGCAAGAGAAAATCAATCTGAGGATAGATAAGGAACAGACCCTAAACCAGCAAAGTAGAATGATCTGGCAGTGCACCGTGGGAGTCCCAGTCTGCTGTTTCTGGCTTCCTTTCCTTCCCTTTCTCCTCTGGTCCAGAACTTCTTGTGGGAAATATGTATCAGGTCGTGGTGTGTGGAGCTTACACCATCCCCAACCAGCCACAGAGATAGAGGGGTTCCAGGAGTGGCCATCAGACGCCCTCATTCTCCTGGCCAGAACGACTGGTTGCAGGACCCCAAAGCAGGGTCTATCCGAGGCCCTCTGGGAGACTGAGTGTATGGACCCTTTCTTCCTTCGTGTATCACAAGCTGTAAGGACTACAGCATGGAATTAGCATTAATTTCCCTCCATTTCTGTGGTTGCATGCAATAGGCTCCTGCACAATGAAGCTGACTGAAGACGAGGGCAGAAGTGGAAAATGGGGAGGGAGGAATAAACTACCAGCAAGATGAGCCTCTAGGTCTAGTGGTGTCAGAGGCTGATGCGCCTGAATTTTTCAGTTGCATGAACTAAAATCCAGCATGGCTGGATCGGAGATGAGGGCTGACAGATAGCAGGTGAGGATGGAGACTGGTGAGGCGAAGTCCTGAAGCTTTGCAGACTGTGGTGAGGAGGGATTAGTTCTAACCATGGTCAGAAACCACTGGAGGGTTTGAATATGTACATGATGGGGTCTGGCTTATGTTTCTAAAAGCTCACTGAGAGTCTGTTCCCTTTGTCAGTTTATGATACAGTGAGCTTACAGGCGACTTGAGGTTGGTTAATTGGAGAAGATTTAAGCTGTACATCAAAGCTGTGATCTGAAGGATACGAAAAACTCACTTAGGCACTGAGGAGAAGTCGTTGTGTTGTACGTTAGAGTCATCGGGGCGAGTTGAAGCAGGAGGTGACAGAAGCACATCCTGTTCAAAGATTTGGAAAATGTTCCTGTGGGCCGCAACCCAGAGTGCAAAGTTAGGACTGTGAAAGAGGGCCTGAAAATGCAGTGTGGAGTTGGGATTTTATCCTGACGACAATGGAAGGTTCTGAAGGACTTTAGGTAGGGGAAGATCAGTGCGGTTCTGTATTTTGAAGGGTTAACTTAGGGTGTTGGAGAGGAAATGGAGATAGCAGTCCAGGTGGGAGGGTGCAGAAGTAACCCATCAGTGGGATGGTGGCCTGAATTATGGCCAGACTTTGACTGAACTTGGAGACATCCTCTGTTAATTTTGGACGGCTGTAATTGCTCACTAGGTCTTGTTATATTATACAAAGTCAGTCTACGTCTTGGAACTTCCACCAGCTTATCTTAGTTTTTTCCCTCTCGACACATGGGACAAATTTAATTGTTTCTACGTGGCAATCCTTCATATTTTTGAAGGCAGCCATCAGTGTCTCTTTTTTCCATATTTGTCTCCATCACATGGGAGTCTTTTCTTGTGCATAAATATCTTCGGTTTCTTCAACTCATGTGAGTCGCGTGTCCCCTCCTGTGACACAGTTTTGTTCCTTCTCACTATTCTGTTCATTTTTGTCTTGTTGGTCAGTGACCCTCTCAGAGCATGCCATCCTACTTTTACCAGCATAGTAAAGCGAGAGATGATTTCTTCCCTCTTTCTGATTATTCTATTTTACAACTAATAACTGATGTTTCCAAGAACTTTTCTAGTGCTTGCGCAACACCACTGAGCTTACAGTCAACTAAAATCATGACTTTCCCCCCAGTTGTGTTGCCATTAAACCATAACTTCCCTCCTGTCGTGATTTTGACTTCTTAATTTCAAATTGTTATGTTTGGTCTATTCTGCTCATTTTGTTTTCTTCTTCTGGCACCCAACATATTAACTCTTGCTCCCAGGTTCCTGATAGCTACAGCAGTGCCCGTGACAGAATTGTTTTTTCCGACTGTTTGGTAGCTCCCTACTCTGTTTCCACAGATCTTTTGCTAACTAAAGCTACCAGTGCAGAATCTCTTCAGTATCCACCTTTTTCTGCAACCCTTTCCTCAAAATAAAAGCCTACGTATTGTATGTCACATAATCAATGTCCTGTGTGTATATATGGCAATGGGTTTAATTAGGTAAACATCTCTGATATTGTTTTAGCTTGTTAAAATGCATTGCTCCTTAATGAGGTTTTTAAGGAGGCTCAGTTAATATTATAAGAATCTATAATATAGGAAAGCTGTAGGGAAGTAGACTTTTAAAAAGGAGAGATTTTAGTAGGTATTTAAGTTACAGCCACATGTTGGTCTGATCCTGGGTCTCTGTGTCTTCTTTCTCAGACCTGGGAACTGGATTTATCCATTTATTAAGACAGTAAATATCTGAGTGTCCGACACTGGTTATTTGTAAGTAACAAAGACCCCCGTCCTCATGCAGTTTACATTCTAGTGCCTCAGACAGGCTATGAACAGATAAACATCATATCAGGGATAATACATGCAATAGAACAAGAAAAACAAGGTAAGGAGGAAAAGGGGTTCTGGACTCTTCTGTATAGGGGAGTCAGTGAAGACTGCTCTACCGATGCCATTTTTGCAGTGACCTAAAGGATGGGAAGGAACAAGCTACACAGATATCCCAGGAGAGTGTTCTGGGCGTCGGAAATAGCAGCATGTGTGAAGGACCTGAGCCTGGGCATGCTCGGAGTGTTCCAGGCCACTGTAACTGGAGCTGAGCGAAGGAAGCAAAGGGGGGACTCACAGGAGATGGGTCAAATAGGTACTGAGAGCGGGTGGGGTGCACGGCCCTGCGAGTCTGATGTTCTCGAACATTAGCCTTTACCCCAGGCGTCTGGAGGCCTTGTTAACACCAATTTCTGGGCCCAACTCCCAGAGTTTATGACTCAGTAGGTCTGGGGTGGGCCCTGAGAATTTGCATTTTTAACAAACGCTCTGGTGGTATTGATGCTATGCTTTACAGTCTGTAGGTCATAGTAAACACTTGGACTTTAATTGAATGATATGAGAACCAATGGACAGGAGAGAGTGGAGCTGTGACGTAACACTTTAAAAGCATGAGTCTGGCTGCATGCGAGAAATAGATATAGGGGACCAGCGGGGAAGCACGGTTTCCATGAAGGGAAGCTATACAATGGTAGTTTTGTCCAGGGTAGTATCGGTAGAAATGGAGAAAAGGTGGTTGAATTCTGGGTACAACATGAAGAAAAACCCTCTTCGCATTTTGCATCCCCTGGAAATTATAAGTAAGTAAGGGCACAAAGAGTCTACCTTTTCTGTATTGTCTCAGGTGACTGGCCCATATTCAGTCCCTATTACATGATTCAAGTTGAAACCTTTCATTTAGTGTATTTTTTACATGCACTAATATACGTAAATGCAATGTGTTAGAATATTTGACTCCTGTGATAGGTTGCAAGTACATACTTTTAAAATGCCAGGCATATACTCTAGATTTCATTTTTTTCACCTTTGTTTTATTGATCTGTAGTTTGTCACATTATGAAACTATTACTGTCAACTTCAAATTTCATTAAATCACTCAAGATAGAAGACATTGACAAAGGGTAGGTTTTCTTGGTGCCTTTCATAGGATTCCTAGGAAATGTCATTATGATTATGTCTTTTGTTAAATAGGATTTATAAGAAGTGCTTAACATTTCTAGAGAAGATGAGAGCTCCGTTGCATTTGAAACTCACCTTTTAGCTCCACACCTATGAATCCTGGGGCTTTTGTTCCACAGAAACTCAGTTCTGTAATGCACTGTGCTCTCCAACTTTGCTTTTTTATCCTGAAGTCCTGATGAGACAATGTCAGCTTGTCTTGTGCCAATTCATCTACACATTGAATGACAGCTTCTGCTCTCTCAGAATGGCAGCGCAGGGTGAGAGGTCATTCTGGCTGAGTGCGCTGCCAACTGCCATGCTTGGTGTGTTTTCAAATCATGGATTATCAGAGCCAAAGGAGCTGTATAAATCACCTTGTCTGTTCTCTCAGCTTACAGATGTGGAAAAGGAGACTAGAATAGCTAAGAAGAAAACATTCTCTCTTTCTCTCTCTCTCTCTCTTTTTAAACCGTTATCAGATGGTTTTAAAAAGCCATTATCTGGGGTTGAAGAATGATTACTTTAGCAAGAAATCTTGTCAAAATATTACGACGATCATTCTGGGGTGAAAGCCATAGTGTTAAAAACGTGGACTGTGAAATTTTCTTCGGAGCAACGGCATGGGCATGATGGGCACCTAAGAGATGTGTCTCTGGCAGGTGGATGTACTTTCATTTTCAGCTGAACCACAGGCATATGGAAGAGACTAGAAAGCAGTCCCTGTTTCCTCTCAGCGGGCAGGTCATTCTTTTAGCTGCTCAGAATTCTGTTTTAAGGGCAGTCCTATTAATAACACTCAGTAAAATTCTGGGGGATGAAAGCAAGATTAGTAACCAGTTAATGCAAGGGGGGGATGTGCTTTTGCAACTTACTTCTCCATGGGACAGTGCAAATTCATATTGTACCATAAAGCAGTTCATACACGCCCTCTTTCCAGTCACCAGCCAAGCACCAATTTCATTTTCTCAGATATTCCTAAGCTGTGAGAGGTAGCTGCCTAAAAGGAAATCCAGGAACGGTTCCCAGAACAAGGTGAAAATTGATTTTGAGAGGGAAAACAGCAGATATTCTGGACAAAGGGGGAGCTGGGAGGGCAAATGCACAGAACTTGAAAATTGTGTAGTGGAGTGAAAGAGGTGGGTCTAGGATGATTCTCCTGGGTGTTTGGCTATCTGGTAGATAATTGCATCATTTCTCTGATAAACTGGAACCTAGAAAAAAGGAGTAGATTTGAGAGCATGGATGAGAAAATTTGGGTTTTGATTATGTGTTCAAAGTGTTTATGAGGCAACTTGATAGAATTTTGCAGGACGGCTAACCATACAGGCCTGTGGATTAGGGGGGCAATCTGGCTTAGAAGGACATAAGAAGGAGTTGAATCTGTTGGCATGACTGAAATTTCCCAAAGAGAAAATGAATCAGGAGAAAAAATCCTGGGCTGGAGTGAAGACTGGGACCACAGCTGTTTATGATAATACGACCAGGAAGTTGGCTGTTGAATTCCTTTTTTTCCAGGTAGAAGTCTTCCAACTAGATAATAAAGGTTTATTATATGGCCTTGAAAGAGGAATATTGAAGAGGAGTGAAGGTGAAGGTCATGGCAGTTGAGCAGGTTAAGAGATTATGAGATTCCATTGGTACTAGTGTACCTCTGGAAGAAACTGGAATTTGAGTGATCTGTATGCTAACGTGCAATGAGTGTGTGATGATTTTGAAGTGACATCACGGAAAGGGGTGACATTAGTGTAGTGTGATGGTTTGGCAGTCAGAGGAGGAATGTTTTCTTTTCATTCATGAATAAATTTAGGAGAGCCAATGGGGAGCCAAGAAAATGCATGCCCCATCTCCGTTCCTTGGGGTATAGGGATCATGAGACAGGGGCAGCTCTCATTCATATGAGTTGTAAGAAAAGACTTCCTAAGAGAAGACTTCTGTCTTTATTTAAGCGCGACAGTGGGAAGAACATCCTATGAAGCAACCAAGGAGGCTGAGGAATATTTGTGGTGGGATTTGGAGCTCCAGAATTGGAAAGGATTACGAGGTAGGTCAGCTATGAGACAATGGGAGAGAGAGGGTGAAAGGCAGGGGTGGTCTGGGATATGGAAGCAGGATGAACGTACAGGAGAGGAGTAGTTACCAGAGGGATGTAAGATACCGTCTCGACCTTCTGGAGTTAGGGAGAGAGAATACACATGTATATGAAGACATGCACACCACTGTTCAAGATCCCGTATAGAATTGTGCCCAAATATTTTGTATAGAAAATAAGTAGAGTTCAAAGGAGAACTGTTCAAAGGGGGATATGTCAGTGGAAGGATCCTTGGCTGGAGAGGGGTATGAATCAGTTAGGTTAACATACATGAAGCACTGAAAACTGCGGAGTCACATAACACTATGAGGCTTTGTTATTAGGACTATGATCTAGAACAGTTTTCAAGCCTTAACTTTCCTTTAACAAAATTGGAGCATCAGGAAGTGCTTTTGCAATTTTGGATGGCTGGACCCCTATTCTCAATTTATTATATCAGACTTTCTGATAGTAAGTCCTGTGGATCTTGCTGTATTTTTTATAGCTTTCTTTCTGTAATATACTGCATATGTATAATAATAATATTATACATTTACTTGATTATAGTTCAACTTACATGACAATAGACATATATGTAAATTGCGAAAAAGATCGCAGTGAGTCTCATGATTAAAGTTAAATAGTGGACAACTGGTGGGAAAAACATGGAAAGCACTTAATTTCGGAATTTTATTTTGAAGGCAGTGGAATACCACTGAATTATTTTGAGCAAGTAATGATGCTCTGATGTATGTATTTTAAAAGAATTTCTGTAAATAATGTTTACTAATAAATTTCCACTGTTTACCAGTGAGTCAGACTTATTCTATTCATGTATTTGGAATTAATATGTTTAGAATAACATGGTTTTAAATGAGGCCTACTCAAAATTTTGGTGTGAATGAAACTCTAATCTGTAATCTTCTAAGCATTATGTTTGTGTGGTGTTGAGGAATCTAACATACATCATCATTATTATTTTAATGTGCACAACTATGTTTATATAAATAAGAAATTAATTTAAGTGGAAAATTTATTTTTTTCTTTCAGGTACACAGAACAATGTAATGATTAGACATTTACACCCCTCACAAAGTAATAACCTCAACAAGTCTACTACCCCTCTGACACCATACATAGCTATTGCAATATCATTGACTATAGAAAATCATTAGTTTTTGCTGTACTATTGATTTCCAGTTTGTGTAGTGATTTAAAAGTTACTGGGTTTTAAATTCAGAAAGACAGCTTATATACCAGTGCTTTTTATACTAAAAAATGATCATTTTCAGCTTTCCTTTTCAAAGTTGGTGAAAGAAGTAAAAATCACAATTTGGTGAATTAAAAATAGTTGATGTTTCATTACTCTTGGGCAAGAGTTATTTTATGAATTACTGAAATTGTATATGTTTTCTGATCTTTTATAAAGCAAAAATCGTGTGCCACCTTTGCAAACTTTTCCTTACATTTGGATCTGTCTCTGAAGCTACTTTTAAGAACTATATAGTTCTGATCAAGAATTTTGTTTCTCCCTGAAAAACTTTCTTCTCTGTCTGATTTTAGATGACATGCTGGTGATTATCTTTGTTCCTCAGATATGGTGAAACTGCCTCAAGATTTTGAAATTCTAAGATTTAAAGAAAAGATGTAATACAAATATGAATGTGCTGTTTTCATATGGAAATTATATTCTGAATGAGAAATAACTTCTTTGTTGGCATACACTGGGTCTTATAGGATAAATTAAGAGGCACTTGGAAGACGACCTCCCTGCTATTTCTTATAAATATACTAAGGTATATTAAGTAAGTGAGACCGAAACGTCTAGGATTTTCAAGAATAATTGAAATTTTCATCAAATTTTAGCACTTAAAAATTTGAGGTTTTTTTTTTTTTGTTATTTCTATATGTAGTATGTTCATTTCATTTTTGAGTTCCAATTTTTTAGTAAGTAGCTTCATATTTTATTATTTCTGATGAGAAAAACTACATTTTCATGGTGTAAAAAAATCGAGCATTATAGAAAGGTACAGTGAAAATTACTTATAACCTCTCCACTAAGACTTAACCAATTAACCTTTCAGTATATATCCTTCCAGACTGTTTCCTGTCTGTATGAATCTTTGTGGGTGTAACTCACCCCTTGCCTGTCATTCTGGGGAGTCTTGCGTATGCCTGCCTCTCTTTTTGTTGAGCTTTCTCTCTTTCTTCAGGCTTTGCTCCACTCTATCTATAAGCACATCTGTAGCTGTCTTTTATTTTTGCCTCTCTGCCCCTCATCTTCTTTATGTCACACTCGTGCTGTCTTTTACATTCTCCACGTATGTATTCATATGTATAAAGCATGTCAATGTTTATATATGTATAATTGTGTGTTTATGTATATATTTATGTCAAAATAAGACTATTAGACACACGTTGCCTTGTAATTAAAAAAAAACAAAAACCTGTTCTTTAACAATAAATAAAGATCCAAATCTCCATTTTTAATGACTTAGTGGTATTCTATAATATAGCGCTGTATAGATTTATTTATCCAACCCTTTTAAGCAATTTGTTTCGGATCTTTAGGTTGTGTCGATTTTTTTTTTTTTTACTATATTTAGTCCTTTTTAATGCACAGTTCAATGTATTTGTGCAATCATTTCTTAGTAACTAAAATAAGTTACTATGAACTATTGTTATAATCCTTATTGTAAATATCCTTAATTAGATGTTCTAAATTATATAAATTTAGAAATTCATTATTTGGCTAAGCTCAGCATAGTTTTTATGAGATTTCTTGGGAAAGGTCACTTTTCTTTAAATAATAAGATATTGCAAGATGTTGCTGGCAACCGTGGGTTGGACGTGGCTTCATATTGTTGTTGGATATTTCTAACCGTGTGTTTGCTGGTAGGTACGTTCTGAGTTTCTCTATGACTAAGAGAAGCAGTGGTTTGAGAAAGCCAATCAGGGTCCTGGCTGTTTGTGAGCCAGCAGAAGGATCAAGCTATATAGTCATGGGAGTAGGAATGAGACCACCCTGTCCTAACCATTTGGATCAGTCACATCCTTTTCTCAACCACAGCAGGCCCTCCTTTTAAGCTTCAGGTCCCCATTCTTTAGTTCTTTGTTTACATAAGCTCTGAACTGCTTGAGACAGAAACCTTGTTTTCATTGTGTTGTTTTCTGAAATGCCATATGCACACATGACATTTTGTAGATAATGAAAACAACAATGATTATAGGCTGTTGGTAGTCCTCTGTTGATATCCCCGCTGGTGACAGTATACTAAGATGTCACTTGACATTCTACTGAGTTAACAGAAGCTATTGTGTTGATTTTTACTGCTGTTAAGAGCAGGGAGAATTTTAATCAGAAGAAACAGGGAGAAATTGCTTTGACGTGCGTTTTTTACTTGATCTTGGAAAATGTTATGACAAAGTAAAAACAGTAAATAACAATCCATGTTGGGTTCTTTCAAAGGGGCTGAAAGGTTGTTTGAAATTAATGACCCAAAGAGAGAGATTTAGTTTCAGAAATGAAATTTAATCAGCCATCTCAGAGTAATCTCTTGCGTGACTATTAGAAGTCTTTCATTGGAATATTAAATAACTGTACTTTTAGTCAAACTGTGATTGAAATATAAAGATGCATGGTTGAATTTGTATATCCTTCTAATACTTATATATTTATTTATCCACTCAACCAACATACAGTGAGTACCTACAATAAGCTGGTGTTGTCCTGGGAGTAACTGTTGAGCATCTTGTGAGTTGTTCAGAGGAATGAAGGAGACAGTCTTTCTGGAATGGGTTCACAAGAGAACGAGAAGATGAAAAAAGAGAGCGGTATCGATAACTATTAAGTTTGGCTATGAACAGAATGGTATTGTTCCAACTATGTTGAATGAATGGCCAGACAGCACACACGCCAGGCCTGTTGGAGAAGTCTTTGTTGGTGACAACTTATAGGGGCAGGACCAGTGTCAGGAGCGTGAGCCCACACTGCTCACTGTATTTACGGCACTTTATAGAGATCCAGCGGGGCTCAGTGTGTCATTCCAGGAGGAGGCTTTGACATCAGGCTGTGGGGCTTCCAAGCTGTACCTGCTCCTCCTGTGACGGAATCCGGGATGGCTGGGATACTTTGGTTCCAGCCTGATTCCTTCCATCCCTGCCCTAACTGCTCGCAGGGCGAGGGTTCAAGTTTATAGTTGAGATAGACGATGGAATACAGAATTGTACACCTGAAATCTATGTAACTTTACTAACAATTGTCACCCCAATCAACTTTAATTAAAAAAAAAAGTTTCTAGTTGAGCAGGATTGATAATTAAGGTATAGTGATGCCTCAGTTTTTGAACGTCTCCATTGACGAACATTTCGATTCACGAACACTGTAAATTTTATGGATCTATCGTATCATTAGATAGTAAAATTCATGCTAAATTTACAGTTTTAGGGGTTGATTTTAAAGGTCTGGAATGGATTAATCCATTTTGCATTACTTTCTATGGGGAAACCGCACCTTGGTTTTCTAACGTTTCAGAACGCTAACGGTCTTCTGGAATGGATTGTAGTCGAAAACCAAGGTACCACTGTACTAGTTTCCCAGTTGCCATGGGAGCTCTGTAGGACAACAACAGTCTAAAGGAGATTAGTCTTGACAAAGTAAGCCATGTGTCTCAGGTAACAAGAGAGGCATGGGAGGGATTTTCTTAACTTTTCTCATTTCCTCTTTCCTTCCCTCCCTTCACCTCCCGTTCCTTTGTCCTTTGTTTCCTCTCTTTTTCCTTTCTTTTTCTTTGATGTGCAATGTAATAGGTTTTTATATGTCCTTGGGAATAATCTAGTAGAGAGGAAAAACCATTGCAAATGTAGGAGAAGTAGTTATTGGAGTGGTTTCTTTTGGGAAGATAAGAGGACTAAGATTCAGTGTAAGACTGGAGGGTGTGGCCTTGGCAGGAGAATGGACAGGACACCCTCTCCTTCTCATCCTAAGGAGAGAAGGCAGGATTTATAAGTACAGATGTGTTTAGCTGTGGCCAGAGCGTGTGGACATCCTCTCAGGATTGCTTCTCATTCCTCAGTGAAATGTACACTTGCATTGAGAGCAAGGAGAGAGAAGCAGGTGTTGAAGTGATTATAACAATGTGTGATTAACAACCTTATTTTCCCAACGAAAACAAGTTTTATTAGCTACATGCCCTAACAGAAGATACACTTTCCCTCCCTTACCGAGGACTGAATTTTGTGGATTTCTGTTAGACAGTCTTGGTTAAATCTGTTTAGCTTTTGGTCAAATGTTTATTTCTGTGGGTCGCATTTCATATGAAAAAAGTCTCATTTTTTTAATGGTGTTCTGTGATTTGAGTCAAGTTAGACGATTCTGTAAACAACACAGAAATAAGCAAAGTGTACTTGTGGTTATATGGCAAGCATATAGAAGAATCTGTACTTGTTAAGCATACAAATATGTTTAAAATTCAACAGCCTCGTGTGGTTCACAGCAAGGAAAAGAGTGAATCTGAAATTGTCTTCATTGCCTTCTGAGGGCACAGGATGATTGACACATCCTAACTTATAATTGTGAGAACTGAACCATTTATTCACAGAAGGTAATTTTTTTCACATTTTGGAGCTTCGATAATTGGATTAAATTATAGCAAAGTAAGTCAGGCCTGTTATACTTATATTCCCTCGATGGATGAGGAGACTGACTATTCTGGCAAAATGCATATGTTTTGTATGTATCATTATTTAGTATGATTTTTGAAAAAGCAAGCAAAAATCTTCCGTTTTAAAATAAATAACATAACAAATAATAGCTAGACTTCGTAATCCTTGGTTCCTCAGCTTTAACATGGAGGTCAAGTTGAAGTTGCTCTAAATGCCTCCGGTAGACCCTTCCAATGATCACATTTTGTGATCTCTTAAAATAGTTTTAGCAGGTGAGCCATTGGTAGCTACGTGAGTTACTAACCTAGATGATGTCATATACTAGTTTTCTAACATAGCTCTGGATCCTCTGAGAGAGCGTTCCCTTAGTTCCTTTTGAGATGCTCCTGCCTTTTTAAATTCAAGTTGTTAAGGTAGCCCAAATAGACTTGGGGGAGTTATTTCAAACCTCATATCTAAATGGCAGTATTCTGGAGGCAAAATTGCCTTGGAATTTGTTAAAAATGCAAATTTCTGGAACGCATATTCTAAGCTTCTGATTCAATGGTTTGAAGTTGGCCTTTGGAATGTTCATTTTAGTAAGCCTTCAAGTAGTTCTGTGGTCGGTGGCCAGTGAAATACACTTTGAAACACCGCCCTAGTTGACATGTAGAAGTTACAAATTTATGTGTATTTGCCTGATTTAGTAACACAGGACATGAGGACCCAATTGCCAGTAAGTGTAGTTAAAAATCAAAAGGGGATGAAAAATAACACGGGGATAGAAAGTAATGGACAACCGGGCAGGTTGACTCTTACCTAATAACTTTCTGTGTTGTCATGGTGATGGGAAGAAGCTGAACTCCGGAGAAGGATATAAAATATTGTAATGGGGGAAAGCATCTTACATAAATTTCATGCACATATGCAGTCTTTGGAGTGAGTCGGGTGGCATTCACACACTGAGTTCCAGGAAGTAACACATCATGATATGAAAAACAATTCAGAGATTTTATAAACCAGACCAGCTTTGTCTTCTGCTGGTAACTCCAGAACTATGCAGAACAATAGCTACTGAAAATATCGTCCTTGAATCTGTAACGTAATCTACCCTGCATAGTTCTGTGCATCCACTCCTTGAAATGTATCTTGAATCCATAAAACCGTCATGTTGGAGCTTACTAGAAGTTATGCTGGTAATTTGCCTTTGTTCCTCTCTCTCACTTTGCTTCTTTCCTGCTCCTCCTCTCTTTCTCTTCCTCTCTCTCCCAATTTCTCTCTTTCTCTTTCTTTCTTCCCCCTCCCCCCTTTTTTTCTGGTATTTTTTTTTTCATATCTGAATCTTGTGTGTGTATTCTGTAGTCAAGGGGAAAGCCTTGTTCATTATTTTGTCTTTAAAAATTTGTTGTTAGATTTTTAAAAATTATAAGCTTCATAAAGGTACATGCTTATTTTATAAACACTTAACATTTTCCACTCTAGTGGGTACTATTAGAATCACAACCAACATTTTAATGAGCTCTCTGCTGTTTCCTTTGCTTGAAGTGTACTCTCATTTTCTTCCTAACAGTAAAATCCTACTAGTGCTTTGAGATTTGATTAAAACCTTCTTTCTCTGGAATTTTCCCTCATCACCATCTTTTAGCCTGCTTATCCCCCCAATTTAATTGCCTTTTCCTCTGAGTTTTCATAACAGTTTGGTCATGCTACTTATCAACTTGGAGCTCCTTAAGTAGTGAGCATGTGTCTTCATTTTCTTGGGTCAATTTTTCTGGCGGAAGTATTAAGAGAGCCTCCATTCATTCTCAAAGTGTCCCAGTTTGGATAATAGATGATATATTCATCCTATAGCGAAGAGAATTTCTATCTCTAGGGCTTAGCCTATTATCTGGTACACAGAGGTTATTCAATTCAGTGAGTTTGAATTGAGTTTATCACTTAATGGCTGGAAGGACTGTTCGAGGTCTGGCAGGAACCTTTAGGTATTTTATAGGTATTCTTAGTTATATCTATTATTTATAGGTATTAATGTACCAAGACAGCCAAAGTGAGAGTCCACGAAGCCATTAGTTACTCTGAAGAAGGTAGAGATAACCTGGCCCAGACTTTTAAGGAATTGTCTGTACTCTAGCTCAGTGGTTTCTAAATGCCTATCCACAGGCATGTTCAAAGGAAAGAAAATACCCTTGAAGATACTGTTTTATGGAAAAAAAGATAAAATATATATATATATATATATATATATATATATATATATATATATATATATATATGGTCCAAGGAGTGAGTTAAAAGTAAATGTTTTATATTTATTGTGTTATTATTTTAAGATTATGTTTAGTGTTGGACTATTTGTATGTTAGAATTCTATTTTCTGAATTGATGATTAAAAAAGATCTTTCCTGATCAAAATAAGAAGTTGTCATTACCCAAGTCCAGGACACGTTGGCTAAGAAAGTCGTCTGGGGAGGGAAGAAAAAGGGTTTAAACCTGTCAAGTCTGGAATGGTCCATTGCCTCCTCTGTCTAGTTTTGGAAAATGAGAGGGATAATACCTGTTTTGTTCACTGCGTATCCCCAAGACTCACACAAGTGAGTACACAGGAAGTATTCAATAATTACTTTTATATGCGTTTTTGGCCTCCATGAATGAACGCTTCGCTGAAAGCATCTGAAGTGATCCAACCTGGTAAACAGTTGAGTTAGTTGTGTTCTTTTGGGTAGCCAGCTGTCACTGTGACACATCAATTATTACTTCTTGCCCTTCACTTGGTACAAGTTTTAGCTAAGGGTTCAGTGTTTGTTGTGTGAGTTATGGTCCTTTTGTTTGTTTCTTTATAGAAATTTTAAGAATTTGTAGTAGAATACACATAATATTTACCATCTTAAGTAATGTACATCTTTTCAGTGTACATTTCAATGACATTCAATATATTCACGTTGTTGTGCTGCCATTACCACCATCCATCCACGGTACTCTCTTTATCTTGCACAATTGAAATTCTATACCTATTAAACAAAATCTTTCCATTTCCTCTTCCTCTGCCCCGGAAACCACCATTCTGTTTTCTGTCTTTGGGAATTTGACTGCTGTAAGTACTTCATGTAAGTGGTACCATAAATATTTTTCCTTTTGTGACCAATGCTTTTTACTAAGCATAATGTCCACAGGGTTCATCCATGTTGTAACATGTGGTAGAATTTCCTTCCTTTTAAGGATGAAAAAAAATTATATATATATATATATATATATATATATATATATATATGAACCCATTGTGTTTATCCATTTACCTGATTGCAAATAATGCTGCTGTGAACATGACTTTGCAAATATCTCTTTGAGTTTCTAATTTCATTTCTTTTAGGTATATACCCCAAAGTGGAATTGCTTGATTATTTGATAATTTTATTTGTAATTTTTTGAGGAATCTCCATGTTTTTTTCCATAGCAGCTTCACCATTTACATGCCCAGTAGTGCACGAAGGCTTCCAGTTTCTCCCCATGCTTACCGATAATTGTAATTTCCCTGTTTTTTAGTAGTAGCCATCATAATGGAAGCGATGTACAGTCTCTTAACTGGCCTCTTTGTCCCCAGGATCTCTCTCTTCTAATCCATCTTCTTCTCTATGGCCAGAGTAATTTTTCTTACCTGTGAATCTGACGCATCAAATCTATTATGACTCTCAATTTCTCTTGTTTTAAATTCTGAGTTTAACATGCTAACCTCTCAGGTCTCATTTCTGTCCACTCTTTACTCCTAATGACACATTTGCTCTTTGGAACATTTCTTGCTTTCATGTCCCTAAGACTTCGTGCTAGTGGTTTCTTCAGCTTAGGAGCACTGTGATTCTGTGTTTCCCAAATTGTGTATCTTACCTTTGGGCCTTTCCGCTCATTAACTTCCCATCTGTATTATTACTTTCCTAATTTTATTTTCTTTGCTTACATATTAAACAGCTCACATTTCCAAATTTAGCCTCATTGTTAACAAAAAAGTATCCATGAAATAATGAGTTTTATAAGCTGGTCATATTAATTCTTCACATATCTTGATACATACGTTACTATTGAATTTTTAAAAAATCTATCCATTCATCACCAAAAATTCGTCGCACATCGCCAGTGCTGTTTGTACTGCACTTCGTGAAAGGCTGGGCTAACCTCCCTTCCCCAGCCTCTCTGATCATCTCCACTCATCCTTGGGATGAGCTCATGCTTTCGTGTGCATAGTAGTGAATCTGGTGTTGGCTCCAGAGTTGGTTGAGAAGGTCCAAATCCTGACCTGCCACTCACAAATCGTGTGACCTTGGACATGTAAGCTCCACCTTCCTCTTTTGTAGAAAGGGTATATAGTTCTTACCTGAAGAATTGTTATGAGGAGTTATTAGGATAATGCATGCAGAACCCAATATTTTCTAACTATTCCAGCTTTCCTTTTGTTGTCCATATCGTTAAAAGAGGATCAACATTTGTTTCAGTAAACTCATTCAAAGTTATCCCATTAAGAAATTGATGAAAACGAAAGTAAAGTGGAATCAATTCGTGATATGCTTTCATAATTACTCTCATGCAGACAAGTAACTGCAATCATTTCACCTTAACTTTCCCTAAATAATAATATTTCAGAGCCAAATGAGATGCCAAACTGACGCTGAAGATGTTTTCTCCTACCTGGTTCGGTTAACATCGCAGGACTAGTCAATGTAACTAACTCGAAGTGGAACAGAGGCAGAGGAGGGAGAAACCAGATCTTTCTTCAACAGACGCTTCTTCCTCTGCAATCGAAGAAAATCAGATAAGACTGAATATTTAGTTTCCAGTATTAGAGAACACAAGACCAGTTGTAGAAATTGGTTCCATCTCTCAGCCTTGCTGCTTTCTAAGCCTCTTGTGTCCTGGTTAGATTTTTCTCTACTCTCTATTGTGTTTCCTAGTTCCGTTGGTAGCCCTGTGTACTGAAGCTGTCCCTTTCTTTACTCTTTTTTCCTAAAAATGCAAGTTTTTCATTTACCCTTTCTATGAAAATCCCTTGTGAAAAGAAACTGAAGGAAGAGGAGAAAAAAAAAAAGCTATGAAGTTGTAGGAGGAAGAAAGAGGAATAAATTAAGAGCGCTTGAAAGCCTGTACTTCTGTAACTGACATTTAATGGAAGCACCGAATTTGTTGTTGCATGCAAATGGCTTCATGTGTATTCCTTAGATAGGAATCCTTTGGGCAGAAACCAAACCTGTGCCCTTCCTAGTACTGAGTCAAGTACAGTCTGAACATTCCATAAGCAGTGCTACCATATCTTCATCTTCAAATTTAAAGGTCCTCTTTGCCATCTGAGATACTCAATAAGGATAATACCAATTTTTTTCTACCAGATCTGTTTCTGTCATAAGCATTAAATAATAATAATAATAAAATTAGTAAATTATTATTTCCATGTCAATAAAAAAGAAAGATGGGCATGGTTTCTTTTGAGCCTGACCTTTGTTTTTTTTTGTCGTATGTTATTAAAAGCATAATGGTTTTTCCTTAGTAGCTGCTTAACATATGTAGATATCCAAGACCTTTGTCTTATTTGATGGATTTCTAACATTTATCTCACATGAACCTGATATTTGAGAATAAGTGGGTGGTATGACAGGGATACTCCAGAGGTATTTGCTCTTTTTCAGGTAGGTAGCTAGCTTCAAGTTCTTATGATCCCTTCAGAGACATTAGAGCTTTTGATCTTAATACACTATTTTGTATTTTAAAAACTAGTTACACTATTTGTCAACAATGCTCATTAAATGAAAAGTCACACCTTTTGACAGAAAATATGAATTATGGATCTTACAAGTAAGTTTACTAGAGAATTCAAATTATATTTCTAAAATAGTCCACAAGTTTAGTTTGGTAAATGAGTTCTGAGTGCACTTAGCTAAAAATTAATCAATTATGGCAGAAAGAAATGATTTCTTGAATGCAACAAGAGTCAGACACAGCCCTGCTGCTATTGATTGATTTTCCATAATTTCTACCCAAAGTTGTGTGTCAAAAGGAACTTTGGTTTTATGTTTCCATAGAAAAATGTAATAATAATTGTTATTTAAAACAATAACCACTCTGGAGCAGCAGAAGAGATTTAATTATATGTTTCCACAAGAAGGGTAATCCAATTTTATAAATAAAATTAAGTAAGGCAAATAAGTTCACTTTTAGAGTAGCTGCAAAAGAAAGCATCTTCAGCAAAGAATATGTGAAATATGTCATGGCATGTGGGGCGCCTTGGGGGATGCAAACTGCCTAATGTTTCTCATTTTTAATCTGAATTAAAAGGATTAAAATATAATGTATATATCATTTTTATGGGGAGAAGGAAGTTCCTTTTAAATATGATTTCATTCTTTTCCTGCATGTTTTCCCCTCTTTTACTAGTAAATGTACTGATCTGAATCCCTTAGTTTTATTAATACTGGATTACCCTATGGAGAATGGGAAACCTAGATGGGGAGGGATTTGGTTATTCTGAGACGTACTCAGGGACCGGGTCTGTTTTTAGGCCAAGCCTAGGTAAGGCCAGGACCTGGCCTGCATGGCAGCTAAAGTTGTTCTAAGAGCAGATATAGGCTGTCACTGAAGTTTGGCTATAGCACAGCACAAGTGCTATACACTCACAGATTCATAGAGATTCTAGATTAGCAGCTGCCAACAGTGGCTGAGGAAAGGAGAACTAATCACGAACACTGGTAGAGAAACAGGATCCAGGGAAGTAAGGAGTCCTGGGTCAGTGGGCCCAACAGTGGTCAGCTCCTTGGCCCTGGATGGCTCAGGGTGATTGGTTGGGATACCCGCGTCATCGCCATGTCATTGCTGCACTTAGCAGGTATTTTCCGAGCAAACACACATATTCCAGGACAGTAGAGTGTATGTTAAGTGGGTGTCCAAACCCAGTTATAATCTCTTGGAAGGACAGACAGGAAAGCAGCTACAGAAGAAATGTGAAGTGATGCCACGTCACAGCCCAGGACGCTAAGGGAAACTTGAGCTGTATTGATATGTACAGTGCTCTGCTTCAGTCCTGAGAACTGGTTTGTCCCAAACGCCTTTACATCATAGAACACTGCGAACATTACTTGTTCAACGTGCAACATCATTTCCACATTATACAGTATTTATCATGGCGGGTGGTTTCATCATCAGCTATAAAGCTGATCTTCCTGCCCCCGGAAACACACAAAAGGGGAAGGAAAGTACCAGTTCTTTGATATTTTCTGGTATGACTGCTGAGGATGAGTTATTTTAGATTTTCAAAGGATGGGTCTTTTGGCTCAGAAACCATAATTATATTTCAGCTTTTCCTCTGAGTTATTTTGTCAGATTAGATCTCTCACAGATGAAATGACAATATTCATGAGAGTCTATAATAATGTTTGGATATAATAAATGATGCCAAATGGAATTTCTGTCATCCAATCCAGTAGATCTGAGACTGACCCATTATTCTCTAGCAAAAACGTTGCAAGTACAAATAATGTCTTAATGAAGCACCTTGCTAAGAAGTAATAAAATCTTGGCTAAAATTTACCTTCCACCTCCGAGTCAACAATATGTTAGCTGAGTCAGAATGTGAAGCAAAATAAAACTTCGGAGTTCTCTCCTTTTGGCTTGGCTACTGGGTTGCAAAGAACAGTAGGAAGATTAATGCCATTAAGTAATATCGATAGAACTGCTAATATGTGGAGGGCCCAACAGGGGACACAAGAGAAATGAGGCATCAATTTCCTGTCACTTAGTGGGGACAGAACCTACATACAAATGCCTATTAATGAGGAATTCGATAAATCGAAGCTTTGAGAATAAGACTGGGAGAACTGGAAGTCAGTCATTACAATGATGGAAAGAAGAAAACACACCCCTTTCTAAAGATTTAGTGCTTGCTATTCCTTACAAATGTTTTACTAGATGGATAATGTTGGTGTTTTGATGTGGAAAATCTGTAAGCTCCTCATATCCACCCTCCATCTTCAATCCCCCCAAAGTAGAGGGATGCTAATTTAACGGGTTACACTGCAGAGCATTAATTAGGCGATATTTGCTAGTGGTCCAGGGACACTGCACATTGATATATTACACACGACATCGGCCCGTCGTGTGTTTTCTCCGTGTTCCCCAGGTTGTCGACGCAATGAACTGATCCAAGCTGTAGGATCGGGGAAATACTGACCACGTTTCATTATCCACTCCCTTTTTCCTCTTCCCCGCCACCTCCTTCTCCCCCTTCTCCTTTTGATTTTCCCTAAGAGCTTTGTCCAACTCTGTAGGAGCAGCTCCGTGTGCCCATTCTTTCTGCTTTCTGATTTTCCAGCCAGGTCTGGCTGGGCCTAAAGCTTTGGCCATGTTCTTTCCCTGTGAACTTGGTGTTACGCTGGGGAGCATAGTACACTTTTTCTATTTATTTCAAAATTCTGGACTGTGTGTTGGGTATGGCTTTCAGCACGCGGCCGTGACAAGGTACCAGACTTGGGTCTGGGAGTGGTAGGAAAACAGACCTCACTTCTTTTCTGATACTTGGTACGGCTTTCTTGCGTTAAGTGGGGACATGTGAATGGAGACTTATGTTTGGAAACACCGTGCCTCATAGCAAGATCGTTTCTACATTGGGAGATGAGAGATGCATCTAATATGGGGACCTCAAAATGGAAGCAGAACGCAGCGTGGAGCTAGGTGAGGAAACATAAGACACTGTAGTTTGCAAGGGTGTGACATTTCAAGGGCTATTATTCTTGGGAAGTACGATATTTTAAAGTATAAAGCATTACAAATGATTACAAGTCACTAAGTTACTAACGCCAGTTAAGAAATTCAAAGGGCTTAACCAAACAATGTCATTATGGTAGGAAAATTAGGCCTGTAGTTGCAGATATAATTTACTGAGAGTAATTTTAAACTTGCTTTCTTAACCCTCAGTGAATTCTGTAAAATGGGAGTAACAGACTTTACTCCATAGAGCTGTTGGGAGATTGAATTCAATACAGACCATTAGACCCCTCCCATTGTCCCCGGCTCACCATGGGACCTCAGTAAATTGTTGCAATTGCTAGACAGCTCTTGGCACTTGGTAGGTTTCCAATACAATTCTCCTAAAACTTTTAATCATTCTCTAGATAGTTGTATGCCTAGATATGGCGAAACATATGCCATATCAGCCGTAAAAACATTCTCTCTTAATTTTATTATGATTTTTGTTGGAAATCTTAGTGAGGTTTTGCTTGTGTTAAGGTGGTTTTATGGCATTATTATGCCAAAGGTACTCAGGAATAATGAAATCCTGCCTCAAATTACAGATGACCCTTTCTGTGGTCCCAAGAAAGCTCTACATACAGGAACACAACCATGGAAGCAAAGGAATACTGTCTTATTGGCTGTACTTGTGCCTGAGGTTCCAACAGAGGATTCTGATAACCTAGACCTTTTCCTTGCCTCCTGCTCCAAGCTTGAGGGCCAACCATGCTTCTACAGGGAAAGATAAAATATGGAAAACAGAATGTACCGGAGTGAAGGAATGGCCCCACTTACGGGATGCCACATCGGAATGGCCACTTAATTTATTCATTTCTTTAAATACAGTGACCCTGTTCACTAGTAAACCAGACTAAGCTCAGTCCTGGAGGCAGATTAACATCTTTCTTTGAGGAAGGCTCAAAGCATAGGGTGAGGAAGACACCTTGAGACATTTCCCTGTCACGTGTATATTCTTCCTGCTTTGATTCTTTCCTTCGGCCACTGGGCTGAAAACCAAATGTACAATTCATCAGGCTTTTCCTTTTGGAGGAAGAGGGACAGAAGTGTCAGGGAAGACTACCACCACCTGTGTGTCTGCTTTTCTAATAACGTCTCATGGTCTAAGGATATGGGTCCAGAGTATGAATTTCAAGGCCATGCCATATAACAGCCTGACTATTTGGTTCAGCCTGCCTGTTGCCAAGGAGAAGGTCAACCCTTGGTCCCAAAGACAAATTAAACTTTCAAAATTAGTTTCCCTTCCACATGCCACAATAAGATTCAGCCTTCTCTTTCTTAATTTTCTTTTGTTCCAGTCAACTGAGTTTTACACTGGCGTATAGGTGGAATTTCCTTCAGAACCTCTAGAGCGGGACCAATCCAACACCAATTTTCTCATGGTGCCCACGTCACCAAAGATCCTGTAATTGACAAGATCTTTAAAAATCACATCCCTGAGCTCACACCCACGCACATGAGAATACTGAGTATTCTCCTAACTCAGTACACATGACTGTGGACTTGTCTTTTTGTGGACACATATTCTCATTTATCCTAGGCAGATAACTACAGGTTCCATTGCTGTGTCATGTTGTACGTAGATGGTAGATTTTACAAGAATCTGATGAACTTTCTCAAAGTAATTGTACCATTTTTACATTCCCATCACGTGTTTGAGAGTTCTACCTGCCCCAGATCCTGTATAGCTATTGTTAATTTGTTTACTTTCAGCCATTCTAGTAAGTGTAGAATGGTATCAAGTTATGGCTTAAATTTGCATTTCACTAATAAATAGTGATGTATTTGCATGTGCTTATTTGTCACTAATATTTCTTCTTTTGTGAAGTGTTTGTTAAAATATTTTCCCATTTTTGTTTGTCTTCTTGTTAATGAATTGTAAGAATTCTTTATATATTCTAAATAGAAGTTCTTCGTCAGATATGAATTCCACAAATATTTTCATTCAATCTGTGACTTCCTTTTCAATCTCATTAAATCTTTTAAAGAGAAAAAAAATTAAAATCTTGATTGTCTCAATTATCTATTTTTTTACGATTGTGCTTTTCGTGTCTTTGCCTACTAACCCAACGTTACAAAAATATGCACCAACATTTTCTTTTATGAGGTTTATAAATTTAGCTTTTACATTTAGGTTTATGATCCATTTTGAGTTGATTTTTACATATAAGAGTCAAGGGTCTGTCCATTCTCCTTCCCTCCCTCCTTCCCTCGCTCCTTCTCTCTCTCACCACTCACTGTCTCTCTATCTTCTCTTTTATGTAGATATTCCGACACTATTGCTTAAAAGACTATATCTTCGTTTATCTATCTCTTTAGCAATTTCGTGAAAAATCATTTGACCATATACATGTGCACCTATTTTTGAATTTTCTATTTTGTTCCATTGACTTACATGTGTGTTCTTAGACTGATAATTGATTACTTTAGCTTTATAATAATCTTGTAATCAAGGAGTATGAATCCTCCAGCATTGTCCAGCATTGTTGTTTTTTTTTTTAAAAAATATTTTGATTATTCTAAGTTCTTTGCATATTTGTATACAATTTATCATTAGCTTATCAATGTCTACCAATAAAACAAAACAGCCTGCTCCCTTGCTGTGATGTTGGTTTAGATTGCATTGAATCTGTACATCAATTTGGGCAGACCTGACATCTTAATAAGTCTTCTAATTCATAAACAGGACTTAGTTTAATTTCCTTTAAATTTCCTCAGTTGCAGCATGTACATTGTACCCATGTTTTATTATATTTATTTCTAAGTATTATAACATTTCTATCATGTTTATTTCTATATTCTTATTTCCAGTTTGCTGAAATTCATGAAGGGGTACTAAATTATGTCAAATACATTTTTGAGGGCATCTATTGAGATGATCATATGCTTTTCCTTTTTTTAGTTTATTGACATGATGAATTAAATTGACTGATTTTGGGAAGCTGAAAAAATTATTGCACGCCTGGGATCCAGCCTATGTAATC
Organism: Rhinolophus ferrumequinum; assembly: GCF_004115265.2. NCBI lineage: Eukaryota > Metazoa > Chordata > Mammalia > Chiroptera > Rhinolophidae > Rhinolophus > Rhinolophus ferrumequinum. Next base: position 7,055,970 of record NC_046303.1, on the reverse strand, counting down.
ATGCTGGATTTTCTTTGCTGATATTTTTTGTAATGATTTTTGTATCTATGTTTAAGAGGAGTTTTTTTTTTTTTCCCTTCTAATATCTTTGTCTAGTTTTGATATTAGGGTAATGTAGACCTCATAAGACGAGTTGGGAAGATTTCCTTTTCCTCTATTTCCTGGAAGGTTTTGGGTAGAATTGGTATTATTTGTTTCTTTGGTACTTAGTAGAATTCACCAGTGAAACTATCTGGCCCCAAATTTTCTTTGTGGAAAGATTTTTAAACCCCAAATCAAATTTATTTGAATCAAGCTATTCAGTTTACTTTTTCTTGGTTGAATTTTGGTAGTGTCAAGAAATTTTTCTATTTAATGTAAGTTATCAAAATTACTGACATTATGCTGTTAATAATATTCTCTTAATATCCCTTTAGCTATGTTATATACTGTGATGCCCCCTCTTCTTATCAAAATATTTTGTCTTCTCTTTCTTATTTTTTGATCTGTCTAGAGGTTTATCAATTTTGTTGATCTTTTAAAATAACCAGCTTTCCTGTTTACTGATTTTCTCTATTTTTCTTCTATTGTAAATTTTGTTTTATTTTTTAATTAAAGTTTATTGGAGTGACAATTGGTAGTAAAGTTACATAGGTTTCAGGTGTACAATTCTGTAATACATCATCTATGTATCACATTTTGTGTTCACCACCCAGAGTCAGTTCTCTTTCCATCACCTTTTATTTGATCCCTAAATTTTATTGTTTGCTAGTCTTACCTTTATTATTTCCCTTCTGTTTGCTTTGGTTTTAATTTGCTCTTATTTTTCTATTTTCATAAAGTGTAAGTTTCTGTTACTGACTTGAGAAGTTTGTGTTTTCTAATACAAGAAATCAATGGTATAAATTTCTCTTTAATCACTGCATTAGCTGCACTCCACAAATTTAGATATATTGCAGTTTCTATTTTCAGTCATTAGGGTATTTCCTAACTTTCCTTGTGATATTTTTCTTGGTTCCATACGTGTACTTAAAATTGTGTTTGGTTAATTTCCAAATCTTCAGTAGTTTTCCAGATAGCTTAGTAGTTTAGTCGTTAGATAGTTTAGTAGTTTTCCAGATAGCTTTCTTTAACTGACTTACTTTTCAGTAGTTGAAAACTTGATGTTTTTTCTTTATATGAGAGAAGGATGTGGGAAGTAGGCAGGATTCCATCCTGTCCCCCAGGGCTGCTGATCACGACGTGCATATCTATTTCACCAAGCCAAACTCCTAGTCTCCTAGTTTTCCTCAGTCGTTTTTGTGTTATTCTAGGCTGTTTATTTTTTCCAAGTTATGGTAAACTGTCATGCTAGCCTTTAAATTTTTATTGGTTTGTTTGATCTTTTCTTACTTGCTGTTGTAGCAATCACGTCTTCCTCTGTGCTCTGTCAAAGGTGAAACAGGTTCTGTGTTGTATTTCCCCTCAAAATGCTTATTACTGTTTGGAATTTAGTTCATTTGGTTGCCTGGTGGCTTTAGTTCTCTGACAGGCTCACAACATGTTATGAATTTGTAATTTTTTTTTTTTTTTTTTTTTTACCTTTTTTGCTGTTAGAAACAATGGCTGAAGTGATAATTTCTTGTAGCTTTTTTGTATCTTGAATGGAAGTGGGAAGTCAGTGACTGAGGTTTTTGGTATTTAGGTATTAAATAAATGATCCAAGTTTCCATAACAGAAGGTGGTATTGGACTCCAAAACCCACTTTTCCCTCCATGATAGCACATTGGGATATGTTGCATTTTCCATTTTTAAACTCTTTAAAGACCTGGGATAATGTTAGTAAGTTATTTTTATATAGGGTTTTTCCATTTAAAAATCTTACTTATTATATTTAGTAGCTAATTGAATAATTGTAGTATTTTCATTTATATACACTGTGTTGTCCGATTTCCTTATCTGTGTGGATATTTAAAATGGATATAGCCATAGGGATTCCTTAAATGTTGAGTTCATTCCCTAAAAGATAAAAAAAAAATAAATAAATAGTGAGAAGTTTATTCCCGAGAAGGAAAACTAATTAGTGAGAAATGGCACTTAATCTGGAGTTTATTAACTTTAGAGCTACTTTCAGCCTTTCTTTAGATGAAAGTCAAATGGATGATGGTATTTTTTGTGCTGTTGTTTTAAGAAAAAAAAAAAGATGGGAAATTTTGCCATTCTTGCAATGAGCTAAAATTGCTTCAGAAATAATATCACCGTATCTTTTCTAGCATTTTTCTATCAGTGGGAGACCATTGTTAGAGCACAGATTAGTATTTTATTATTATTATAATTTATACATTTCGTTTTTAATAACCCATGTACAATTATATTGAAGAATAAAAAAGACATACATAATTCATCTTATAGACAAAGCAAACATTATTTGTGAACTTACAGATATTTTAGACATTAAGATTTATAGGATTTCAAGTTGATAGAAGTGGATGGTTCACTCATGCCAAACATATGAGATGGAAAAAATGTTGAATAGGTTGTTCTTCCTAATATATGTTTTAAGGGAAATACATTCCATTCCTAAACATTGGTCACATGGAAAGAAATGGTAACTTTTTGAGTTTATTATATAGGAAAATTCTACTCCAGATATCTTTGTATTTTAATAGGTTTCAGGTCAAGATCCCAGAAATAATTAGCAAAGGGGTTGTGTAGTAAGATTTGAAGACAGTCAGAAACCCTACTTGTCTCAAAATATATTCTATAGTACATAAGCTCCTGCCATTGAGTTATGTTTATAGGCTTAGTGCATTTCTTTCTGATGGAAGTTGGAAATTACACCTTTGATCTGCAAGAGAGATAGAAAAGGTCAGGTTAGCCAGTTCTCATTTTGCAAAGGAAATGGCACTGAGAGAATGGCATTGTGGTCAGATGAGTTTGTATAGACGATAGATTAGAAAGGGGACAGAGCTTGTGACCTTTCCTCTGAGAGAGTGATCTTGATAAACATGAAGATATTAGGCATATGAGAGAAAAGAATGGAAGTGGAGTAAAAGAATTCACCTGTCTTATAGCTCCTCTCATAGACTTAGTGTAGAATATGCTTGCTACCAAGCATGCTATCTAATCCCTGTTAGCACCAGACAGTGCACACTGTTTACCAAATATCCATCATGCACAAGGCACTATTTTGAGAGCAATGGGATATAAAAATAAGAATGTTCTCTCCTTTTGGGAGTCTATGATCCATTTGGGGATCATACGAGGTCTGACAAAGAAGTTTGAGAATTTGTTGTAATGATGTTCCTAACCTTTCTTGATATCAGAAGGATTATTCATTATGAATTTGTACCAACTGGACAGTTAACCAAATTTACTATTTGGAAGAGCTAAAAAGGCTGCATGAAAAAGTTAGACGACCTGTACTTTTCACCAACTATTCATGCCTCTTGCATCATGACAGTGCACCAGCTCACACTGCACTGTCTGTGAGGGAGTTTTTAGCCAATAAACAAGTAATTGTATTGGAACACCTTCCCTACTCACCTGATCTGGCCCCCAATGACTTCTTTCTATACCCAAAGATAAAGGAAATATTGAAAGGAAGACATTTTGCTGATATTCAGGACATCAAGGGTAATACAATAACAACTCTGATGGCCATTCCAGAAAAAGAGTTCCAAAATGGCTTTGAAGGCTGGTCTAGGCGCTGGCTTAGGTGCATAGCTTCCCAAGGGGAGTACTTCGAAGGTGACTGTAGTGATATCCAGCAATTGGGTATGTGGCACTTTTCTAGGATGAGTTCGTGAACTAAATTGTCCGACCTCGTATTGTTACAGAACAAAGAAAGGATGGGAGATAGCAAAGGTAAATATCCACAAAAGGAAATGAGAGTCCCTGTTAATTTTATAGCAAAGTGCCATTTATAATTCCTAGAATGAGAGAATTGGGACCAAATTTCAGTGAAGTAGGATTTGAAATGGTCCACGGAGATTGAGAAAGGTTGAGACAAGTGGAATTGCAGGGGTGGCATCCTTCCAAAGGAAGTTATTCAGAATGTTTCATTACTTTTCTCCCAATATGGAATTGGTAACAAAGTGCTATCAAATATGAGTCTCCATTTCCGTCTCTCTGTCCCTTCCAGCATGGCCTTAGTCCAAGTATGCATCGCTTCTCAACTGCATTGTGCTAACAACTGTAAGCTGATAAATTCTCTCCCAGTCTTCAATCTCTCTTCTCTCCCCTCTAATTTCCAAAATGCTACCATGGTGACCCTTTGAGACTGCACTGAACAAAATGCTTCAAGGAAAATGAATTGTATTTATAAGGAGATGCAAATTCCCTTGACTAGCACGCCCGGCCCTGCCTCATGTAGCCCCTGTCTACCTCTTTAGCTGTCTGTTCTGCTGCTTTCTTAACAAATGCGGATGCTTCAAACAAATCAAGTATTCTTTGTCCTCCATGTTTTTGCAAATGCCATTCATTCCACTTTCAAAGTCCATTCTCCAATCCCTTTCTTCTCCTATCCAGCATGGACTTCTGCCTTATGACCAGATGACACACTTTGTGATCCTTCCAAACCCATTTTTGGTTGGGTGATGTATCAAGAAAACAGCAGGAAACAGTATACTCAAAATGAGTAACTTGAGGAGCGTTTAATAAAGGAATTATTACAAAGGTGGAGATATGATTAAGGGAAACGCACAAAGGATAGGGCGGGATCCCAGGACTAGCAACAGCTGGGAGCTATTATCACCCTTCTGCCTGATGGGTCAAGAGGAGGTAGTTCCTGTGGTTTGCCCTGGAGAGGACCACCTAACAGGTGATGTAGTCTGTTGTATGTACTACCTGCAGCTACCTCTCAAGGAGGAAATGGAGGATAAATACTCTGGCCTTAGTGTTCTCACACTCTGCCCTGTTTTTAGCATCTCCCATTGTTTGAAGCCAGAAGGTAAACCTGTTGAAGTACCATAAGGTCTGCCTCCTGAGAGCACCACGGAGAAGGGTAGAAAGGGGATCTGGAAGGACAATTGGAAAACATTTGACAACGCTGCTTGATTCCACAGTACCCAGTTCCCAGACATAAATTTGTTATGAAACTTAACATGTTTTATTGAATACATGTCCACTTTTGTCATAAATTGGGAAGTCTTTGTTCATAGGGACTACTTTATATTTTCTTAGCATTTAGCTAGGGACCCAGTAGTTTAACATGTGCTTAAATGAATGAACAGATGAATGAATGAACGAATGAATGTCAATGTCAGGGTGAGGTCTGTGCTCTAAAAGGAACCATTACTGTTTGAGACTAATTATCTAGTTATCTAATTCACCTTCTAGAATTCTAGATCTGTGCTATAATTTTGACTTTTACGTTAAGACATGTCTAGTTCTCTTTTGTGTGATACGTAAATGAATGCAAGTGTGTACATGTGGTGTTTACTTCATAATTTTTAAAAATGACGGGTCAGATAATTCGCAAGCTTTAGACAAATATGAGCAGACAATTTCTCTAAGAAAATGATCTCCATTTAGTCATTTATTCACTTGATTTAACCCCATGCTGCTATTAGTTATGCAGCGAAAATAGTATTTTAATGACTCTTTAGAAAATGTTCACCACAGGAAGAAATACTGTATGACTGGAATAGGCTAAGAGGATATTTATCTCTCTGTGCATTTCGTGGGTCTTAATGCGATCATACTTATGTGTTCCAAGAAAGACATTCTAGGGGAACAGCTACTAACAAGGAGGTTTATGATTCATACGGAAATTAAGATTTCAGAAAGAGCAAAGTCCTTTGAACATGTTAACTGGTCTAAATATAAAATATAAAGTAGATGATCTAGCCCTTATAGTAATCAGCATGACTATGATTGTAATTAAAGATAACTTAGGAGAGAATATAAGGAGTTAATAATGTAATTCCGTCTCTTGGCTTTTTTTAAATGAAGCACTCTCATTTAAAAAGTAGTGCTAGCTCACTGTAATTATGATCACCCCAAATTCTTTTTTACCAAGAAAAGCATGTTTTTAAGAGTTTGAAGAAGACATAAAACCCCTTTTATAATAGATGAGGAAATTGATCTTCAAAGAGATTGCAGTTCATTGAGATCACTTTCTGGCTGGATGCAGAGATAGATCCCTTATTTATGAATTCCTGAGCCTAAATTTCTTATATCATAACCTCATGCTGTCTTTCTAATGCTTGGCACCAATGAAGAAGAGACATCAGCTGAAGGTAGGCAGTCAATCCTCCATGGAGTTTGATGGGGGTGGTGGGGTGGTGCGGGCTGTGATCTCAGGAGAGAGGCAAGGACCTTGTTATGAAATACAGTGACTCATTTAGCTAGAGCTTTCATACAGAATCCGGCAGCCTCCATCCATTTATAAACTACAGAACTGGAAAATGCCTCTGCTAAGGAAATTTTGTGGGTGAGTATTTGTAAGATACTATCATTAATTATTTCCTGTCATTAATGGCTTATCAAAAGAAAGCAGAAGAGTTCTGCTTTTTCATGTTATTTTTGGGACAACGGTTTTGCTTATTTTCTCTCTATGTTCATAAATTAGGAGAATCATTTTTCCTAAAGTATTTTTTATAATGGTAACTTCTTATAAAAATTCCACTTGTTCCCTTTTGCTCATGAACACAGAATCTTACCTCCCTTATGTTTTTGTAGCTCAGATTTACTGTTAATTTATTTTGCCCTGTTCATAGTCATTTATATTAGCTTGAAAGCTAAATAAAGGGGAAAATGAGGTAAGAAACAACTATTTACTTGGTTAAATGGAACCCTGTTATTCTCATATCATGGATGAGAACTTGTCATCTGAAATCTCATCGCCATTTGCTTCTATCTACTCTATGTTTCTGGTTGCCAAGTGAGAAGCTTCAAGCCTTGGGGATACTTTTTGATGTTAATCCTTGCAAAAGTAGTACTAATCTTTGTCATTTATGACAGTCCTGGCATTGGGACTGCTCAATGCCAATTTGGAGAAAATAAAATATAATTTATCTGAGCCATTTTCCCCACTGATGAACGTCAGGAATTTCTCCTGAAATAAGAAAGGGGTTCACTTTCGGCATGGGAGGTGTTATCTCTAGCCCTGGACCCCACCATAAGTTTCAGAGTAAGGTGTCTGACTCTATCTGGAGTTTTTTCAAAAGCTTCTTTAACTTCACTTGTCTCTTCCTCCCCAAATTTGCTCCTCCACCCATCTTACATTGAAAATATGGCCCCAGTTTGGATGAAGGGAGTGACTAAAGAAGAAATACAGAGACTGGAACTAAACACCCAGAAGCTCTTCCTGTGGTCTCTCAAGAATACAGTTAATTATGCCACATAGGAAAAGAATGTACAAGTCAACCAGCTGCTTTCAGGCGATGGACGCTTAAATTCTTACTGATAAGAGAACTAATCCCCTTACGGTATTTAGACAACATATTATGAAATATGTATCGTAACTTGTGTGTGAAAAATGCATAGAAGATTGACTATGAATTTGAGCTATGTATCAAAATAAATAAATTAAAAAAAGACAAAACAGTTGAAACCCATTCCAAGAATGGGGTAGTGTAAGTGTTTCTTGGGGGATGCTTATGCCTGATGTGAAGGGAACCTTCGCTACCTTCAAGACTGACTTCTCTCTAAGGTATTCTGTGAATGAATGAGGAACAGAGAGGGGTTCGGCTTCACTAAGGTTTGAATTAGTGTTTGGAAAGCTCCCAGAGTTAGCCTCAGATGCCTTCAATGGATGAAAGGTAACTGCATGTCATGAATCATACCAGTTTATGAGTAGTAGGTGGGATAAATCCTGAAGTAAGTGGGGAGAGAGAGAGAGAGAGAGAGAGAGAGAGAGAGAGAGAGAGAGAGAGAGAGAGAAACACAGCTGTAAATAAAATGCCTGGCAAGAAATAAAGGAGGGAGGAGACTGGTGCGGTGTCATGCTCTGAAACTATGGGTCCCTGTTACTAAACATCTTGATTTAGGACCCTAGATTGCTGGACGTTGCATAAAATAGTGGGTTGTGAGTCTGAAGAGATTGTAAAAAATGACTGCCTATAAAAAGGCCACCTATTGTTTCTGAAAAGGGTTTATCCTGGGCTCCTAACATCAGTGAGCTGAGCTTGTTCCTCTGACAACATTGGGAGACTGGCAAGAGACACAAGGAAAACAAGTATATAAAGTGAGAGCTTTCTTTATCCTTAAACACTCCACACTGATTCTTAGGAATTAGTCTTATTTCCCAGCTCTCTCATATCTTCAGAATTTTTCTCTTTCCTGGCCTTTCCCAGCTTGTCAATACATAGAAATGCCCACATACTTAGAATTATTACAGCTTCACTTCATCTTGAGTCCCCCTGTTGCTCAATATTGTCACTATTCTTTGCTATCAATTTGGAAGAAAGTCTATAGTCACTGCTTCTGTCTTCCTCAACTTCCCCAGGATTCTCACTCACATCCATCACTCTACAGAAGGCAACTTTTCAAAGGTAACTGACAGCCTCCTACCTGCCGTAATTAATGGCTTCCTTTCCGCTTTTATCCTCCAGGATTTCTGTGGCGTTTACCATGACTCAGCATCCTTCGGCTTCTGAATCACTACTCTCTCCCCATTTTCCTCTTAATTTTTGTTACTACTATTTGTCAGTCTCCTAGTTTTCTCTTCCTTTCAGGAGCTCATAAATACTGGTATTACCAAAGGATAAGTTTTTTGTTCTTTGCTAGTCTCATTCTCTTACCCTTTGCCATGGCCTCAACTATGCTGATTTCCATACCTCTACGTCCAATTCAGACCTCATGTCTGAGCTGCCAATTATCACCTTCACCTCGTTGACCTTAAGGCCTCTCAAAGCTCACGTAGCTGACCACTATTCTCTGCTATTTTCTTGCCTGCATTGTAAGTACTACTATGTGTACGTGGTCTTATGGGTACAAAACAAGTAAAGAATAAAATCCAATTTTTCTTTCTGAAATCGTGTCAATGGTTGAATCAGCTCTATGATCATTACTTTAATTTTGCTCTGTGAAGGTTGGAGAAAGTAGTCGTATCTTCAAACTGTGCTTCAAGGAATGTTAGAGCAGCCTGACTCCAGATGGAATCTGGAAGTGAGTAAGATTTCAAGAACTTTTTTGCAGTTTCCTAAAGCAATAACAACCATCAGCCCACACACACATGTAGAAGGATTACACTTGCATATAAGGCTCGAAATTTCTTGCCAAACTGTGTGCGTCCTCTCTAATGCATTTTGCATTGTGCTCATGCTTCGTAGATAAACTAGTTCTAGTAGGACTGACTGATCAAACCAGGTTTGATTCATTTAATTGTCCTCATTGAAATGATGGCATTGACTCTTAAACATTGAGAATCATGTTGAGGTTCATGTGGAGTACCGATATGCAGGCACATAAGGAGAGAGGACAGCCCCCTCCCTCTCTCAAATTGCTCTCTTACGCTCATCTTGTCAACCTTGACTCGAAAATGAAAGCTTGTTCTTTTAGTTGCAGCAAACTCTCTTTGCATCTTTCGTGTTGATTAAAAATGTCAGATTCATTTTCCTATGTTTGGAATGTTTTAAAATGGCGGCAGGCCAAAGATCTCTCAGTGAGTACACAGTAGTGTTGAGCTGAATCTGCCACTAGGTGTCACTGCATTTTCAAACAAATGTCTGAAGACCTTTTCCACCAAAGCTAGCTGCAAACCCCAGAGTTTTGTGTTCCTTTCTGTGGCATCTATGGAACAAGTAATAAAGCTATCATTCATCTTAACACATTTGTCCTATTTGGATTTGGGAATTTATTTTGCCTCATCCAACCCATTGTATTGTGAACTGGTGCTTATGAGGCGTGAATGGTGGTTTTCGTAATGTGATACTCATATTGTCTTCACTTAAGACTATGTGAAACTATTCCGAAGCACAAAACAATATATATTTAATAGCCTTTCCATTACAGAAAGCTAATAAAAATTCCAACATGAATAGATTTTGCTTAGGAAATTGCATTTCCATTTCTCTTGGGAAAAATGGGTACTTTATTTTTTATGTTCCTTTGTAAATGACTACTAAATTGCACAACTTCTGTGCATTCTAGAGTTGTGCAGGAATTTTATGTTTTCTTTTTTTAAGTGCTACTAAATTATTATCAATTGTAAACTTTCCAGTATGAACTCTGAATGTTGTGTTAGTCATACTTCACCAAAGGATTGTCTGTACACGCAACTGTTTTTTTCTACTAAAAAGAAAAGTAACATTAAATGAAAGAAAAAGTACTCAGTGAAGCATAGCAATCTCACACTTGCATATTTTATAATCTCTGATCACAGCAGGGATAAGACATCTAGTTGCATATCTAAATAACAGGCTTTCAAAATCTCAAGCCAGATTTCGTGTATTATAAACTGATGTATGTTCTTCATTTATGTTTTTTGGAAAGATTAATAATCGGACCTTCTTTTAAAGGACTGATGCCTAGAACTGGAAATTTCATTTTCTCTGCAGTGCATATATTCCATTGTTCTGTCCATTTCTCTGGTAGAAATGAAAAACTTTCAGATTTACACATGAAAAATGTTGTCATTCTATAGCTTTGACCTACCTATTGGATCTGTTTTATTTATACACTGTTCCCTGTATAGAGGAGTTTTTCTTCTGGAACAACCAAGTTATCCTGCTGGTAGAACCTCTGTAATACACATACCAAACCAAGACCAGGATTGTTCTGAATGGTGAGTGCCCTGTCATTCTTCACAGCCACTGCAAAGCTGGTTTAACTTCCAGGGATGAACCCTGGCCTTGACCAGTCCTGGGGCTCTTTGGCCTCTGAGGCTGCATCTGTGATGCTGAAATGAGTGGTGCTTCCGCCCAGCTGTGGCGGGGTCAGGAGAGACACGGCAAGGTTCACTGTTGAGGGAAAAGTAATTAAGGATGAAAATTTTCACCCATCATAGGAGACAAGTGGTTGACAGATAAAGGTTACAAATGAGCAAAGATGATCAAGTTTGGAACATTGTACTGACAGGGTGATATTGTGTCACTGTCCTCTTGGTGTCATTGTGTCCAAGAACCAAGAGGAGGCCGGATACACATGCACTGAGTTGAATTATAAGATGGAGTTTTAAAAGCATGTGGAAGTTCCTTTCCTACCGTATGAGGTCTAGATTCCCTAGGATACAAAATTGTGCTTTCTTTTAAAAAAGAGAATATCTTGGGGCACAGTCAGTGTGATGTGCTTGAATGCCTCCCAGGGTTGTTGAAGTTTTTTTTTTAAAATGAAAGTTTATTGAGGTGACGATTGTTAGTAAAGTTACATAGGTTTCAGGTGTACAGTTCTTCCTGATGGTTTGTTGGTTACATTTCCCCCCTAGTCTGTCTCAGTCACTTGCATTTATCACAGACCAGGGGACAATGATTTGGGGGTACATTCTTCTTCATCTGACAAAGAAAGAAAAAGAGAAAAGGCCTCAGAAAGAGGAAAGACCTTACACTTCTGATGGCGTTCACTACAGGTAAAGATTCAAGACTAGCCTTGAAACAGACTGAAATTACAGTGCCCACCACTTGGACATGAAAACCATAGGTTTTGACTCTTTAGTACATTCTCCTAACCACTGTGACTGATGGTCATCTCTTGGGCATAGAAAGGCTAGAGTTCCACGTGGTCACGATTCTACCTCAGTCATGTGACATCCACTGTAGACACATACAGTTGTTGTGAACATTTATTGTCGTTATGGGGAATCTACTGTTTAATTCTGCACCTCTGCTCCAGAATGGAGGCTTCAGAGAATCGATTATTGTCTCATTCAGGCATGGCTGCGTTTTAGATCTGACTCTGGAAAACTTAATACAGAGGGGTCAGATGTATTTAAAAATATTAAGGGAGAGACTTCTATTTAGTAAATCCAAGCACAACCTCAGGGGTGCTTTTCCAGATATCCGTATGTGAGATGCTTGGACAGCAGATTCCATTCAGATAGTGGGGGCATGCGGGAGTGTCCGTCACACCGATTCACATCCAGCTCTGCTACATCTGTGTACACAGGAAGCAAAGGGTGGAACTGGGCTCCGGGGCACGCTTGCTTGGAGCGGGCCTCCTTCCATCACCACTTGAGTGATCTCTGCAGTTTGTTTAACCTCACTACTGACCACTTTCTTCATCGGGTGTAAACTGGGAGGAACAATATTGCCGATTTCTGGGTGGTGCTGTGAGGTTTAAATAAATTAATACCTGCATGGAGAACAGTACCTGGTACACAGTGATGCTTCATAGATATTAGTTATTGCTATTGTTCTTGTTACTACGTTGGATTTCTGCTTACTAAAGCCTTTGGGAATTAAAATCATTTTCTTCAGCTAAGAAAATTTGAAAAGTATCAGTCTAGTCTCTTAATATGTGAAAATTATCTTCTCTCCGCTCTACACATTTTGCCTGGTGATGGGTGCCACAGATCAGACCAGTGTCACACTCAGGTCAGTGCTCACTGAACCCTGATGAATTGTTCTCTGATGAGTTGTCATTTTCCAGTCTTAAAAGAGGCATTAAGAATTGATAACAATGTTCTAGCTGCATTACCATTTGAATGGTATGTTTATGCAAATTTCTACTGCCAATCCTAATTACTCACGGTTAAATTCATTAAAAAATAATTGTTTTGCCCGACACTTGTCAGATTCGCCTTGATTCCTAGAATATCTCAATTTCCTTTCGGTTTCCTCGCCACCGGTATCAACTGATTTATTCACCAAATAGTGTAAATCAGAGGTGCTTTTACTTGTTCACCAGGCAGTTACTGAGGGCTTCTGGATGCTTTGTGAGTATCTAAACATTGTTCCATGAAACCATAGAGGTCCTTTGGTGCAACGGATCACATACTAGCGAGTTATTTCTCTGTGCTCAGTGACAGGCACTTCTCTGTCTGTTGTATTCAGGTAGGCTCTTGCCTGGGATGGATTCTACTGTGACACATTGTATCACAGTAGAACTAAGAGTAAAGTTACAGAGCTTTTACATTTTCAAGCTGGTAAGTGAAGCACAGGAACACTGCTCACTTGTTTATGTCACACACCGAATAGCTGCTGGGCTGAGAACAGAATTCAGAGGCCCAGCTCCTGAGATACAACTGGATTATAACACTGCTTTGCTCACACCCATTTCTTGTTTTAAAAAGTGCTGTAAATAGTGATTAGATATTTAGATAGGCTATGATGTTAGACATAGTTTAATGAAAAGAATACTTGTTTTCGTCATCAGAAGTCATGGATAAGAGATCAGGTTTAGACATTTAGCAGTTGTGTGGACACAGAAACCTCAGGCAGCTTCAATTTTTCTGACTCTATAATTTCAGGATTATAATGCTTGCCTCGTCCACCTTATAAGCTAGTTACTGCATAAAATGAGATTATTTTTGGATAACTCTTAACTCTGCTCACGCTGTTTTGCAAGAGGCAAGGTTTCTAAATTTAGGAATATCCCCTTCGTTAGCTTATCTTCTATCATCCTTGGGGAACGATTTATGATCATGGAGAAAAACAACATTCTTCACCTCATACATCTTGCAAGACCCCAACGCAGGGCATTGAAACATAAGACATAAGCTTATGTAGCAGGAACCAATCTCTATCCACGAACTTAGTCTTTCAAGAGATACCTCTGGTAGAAAGTGCTCCTTGTTCTCCAGTGTTGATTCTCCCTTTTGCTCAGAAGCAGACCCCTCCCCAAATTTGCGCTCATGGCTTCTCAGAATAAAGACCACATATTCATGACTCTAGGATGTGTCCCTGTGACTACATTCTGGCCAATGGAATGTAAGCACAAGTGGTGGGTGAAACTTCCGGGAAGGAGTCTTCTCTTTCTTGCTGTCCGTAGCATGGATGTCTGTACAATTTAACTCAGTCATCCTAGTGATGCTTGAAACATACTGTGTTAGTATTCTCACTCTGGTGGTGAAGAATGTGAGGCCAGAGCGGGGGCCAGGTACCTTCTCCAAAGTCAGGTCATCCTGATGGAGCCAGGATTCCCGCTCAGGAAGCGCAGCTCCTGAGAGTATGTGTGTAACTATTTCCTCTCTTGGAAGGGAAACAGAATCAGCGTTCTGACTCCTTTTGTGCCAGGCTGGAGGGGAGTGTGACTGTAGTCACCCTCGAGCGTCCCCTCCCCAGGTTTCAAATACGTTACCAAAGTTTCAGATAGACGTCCGTGGTCACTGGTCATCTTTTTGCCGTGGGTATGCCTGAAGACACCCATTGTTAAGAGCGTACATTTAGAAAAATCTGGACTGGAGCAGAGAATGCTTTTATTTTCTGCCCAAGGAAGGAGAAAAGCCTGGAATAAAGGTGTTAGATAGACCCAGTAGAATGAACATTTCAGGAGTGACCGAAATGTGCCATATTCTGCTCCTACTTGCACAGAAAATGGGCCTTTATCTTATAATGCCTTTATAATAGGAAAAACTCCTTTTTCCTCTTTATTCAAGAACGTAGTTAGGTCTCCTGTTCCTTTGTCTAGAGAAGTTTGTGGGACAGCTTCCTGGGTTCTATTTTCAAAGCTGAAGCCCACTGGGATTTCAGGTGAGAGGGTTTTTTCCAAGTTCAAGGAGACTTAGAGACAGAGTGAGGAGCGGAGAGGATTGAGGGTCAGTGAACAAAACGAGAGGTTTTTGTGGTTTTACTTGGGGGCAAGTTCAGAAAAATGTCTTTGATGCTTGCATGCTGCGGCTAAAGAATACAATAATGAGGGAGTATTTTTTAACTATAAAAGTACCAAGTCGATCCCAGAGGCCGGAGCTGCTGGGCAATGTGCACAAGTCATAAGCGGTGGTAAGCAGCCAAGCATGTCCACGTGGTCTTGCCTGCACTTCCCCTTGCCTCAGGGACTTCACTCTCAAAACCCAGCTGGCTTCCTCACCTGTCAACTTGTCTGGGGTCCCTGGTGGTCCGTTGCGTGGATTCTCTTTCTAGCTTGAAGGTTTGGAGATGGAGAGGAAGTGGAACCCCTGAATTCCCTACCTCCTACCCCGCTTTACTCTTTCACTCAGGTGGCCGTGCTTGGATTATGGGACTCTGTTCGCTCCGGGAGACTCATGCAGAATCCAGTTTTCCTGAAGTTCTGTGTGGCCGTGGATTACTGTACCGCTCCCTGTCCAGAGGCTCAAGAGTTAGCCTGGGGACATCCTTTTCTTTTCAAACCACACTCCTCCCAAAGTGTTGAGCCTGTGAAAAGAAAGACCAGGCTGCCCTACCGGGAACTTCTCCTGAAACAAACAAACAGGGAACCCACTCTCTGCTTCAAAAGCAAAGGAAGGGGGAGGAGGATGTTGGGCAAACCACAAACTATATACTGAAATTCTCCTGCTACACACAAATCACATATACATATATGTTCAGTCTAGACAGGAAATAGGCAGATGAGGATCCAGCAAATCAGTCAATCCTGTCAATGTCAGTCCATCTGCCTCGTGATCACCGTGGCTTGGCTGGCGAGTCTTCCTGCCCTGGATCACCCATCAGAGGACATTGCCATGTGGGCCACTTCCAGTTGTCGCCATTCAGCATCTCAGCTTCTTCTGTCTGCCAGGAAATCTGCATTCAGCTTCCTCTGGGATCCCTGAGTGTAGTCCATCTTCATTGTTTTCTTTGTTCCCTGAATTCTGGGAGACCCACTGCTGGCAAGTCACTCGCCTTTCATCTTTGACCAGGGGACGGTGAGGTCCTTTCCATTGATTTGCCCTGGCATTCCTAATTCTCTCTCTGTCTCTCTTTTTTCCTCTCTACAATGTCTGGCATCACTTGCTAACCTGCATTCCAAAATTCCCTGACACAGAACTCGACTCACAAAGCATTTTATGAAGCTTGTAATGCTCTATAAGTGAGCAGTTTTTTTTGCCCTATATTAAAACAATTATATTCACTAAAATTGGATTTTTCTTAAATGACTGTACTCAAGAAAATCAGTTTTAAATGGAGGAGAATAAAACAAGCAAATTATTTGGGTCTTTTCAAAAGCCTTAGAAATTGATGGCCTTTGTTCTTTTTATGTTTCTTATGTTTATGTTTCTTATGTTGGAGCTGCTTGTGGCAAATGGAGTCCAGTGTATTTTGTGTGATTGCGTTCTTGACTCTAGTCCCATCAAAAGACTCAGAAAAATCCTTCCATTGGACAGTCCAGAGAGCTGCCATAACTGAAAATCCAATGGGCCATTGCCAACTTATTGTCCAACTGACGCCAATACTAGATTGAGCAGGAGCTGTTTAACACTAATATCTCTGAGCTGCTGACACAATGTTTCTGTGCTGTGGGCAACCTGGGTGTGGCTGTAATTCAATCCCCAAATCATATTTTCCTCCAAAACGAATGAACAGGATCAAGTCCTGCCGTTGTCCCAAGGTAGCTGGGGCATGCAGAGCAGAATCCAGTGGCCACACTGGGTGGCAGAGGTGCGTCGTGCTGATGGAAGGGTGCCTTCCTGGGGCAGTGAAGAGGGCAGGGACCTTGAGAGCCATCGTGTGTGTGACGGTTCCTGATAGAGTGCCTGATACATGGTAGAAGAACGGATGCAGTGTGATGAGGTGAATTCCCTTAGTCTCACAGCTCAGGGTCCTTGCTGTACAGAAGCAGAGATAAGAATAAGAATATCATACCCTGTATCTGACAGATATTAAACTTTTCTTTTAAATTGATACGCGTATGCTGTCAGCACTATTGTTAAATCAGTATGATTAGGCTAACTTTTCAACAATAAATAGAATGAAGAGAGGGAAGACATTTTTCCTGAGGTTAATGACTGACACTGGTGGTCTGGTACGTAACTGGTTAAATGGAAGACAGCAAAGCTATAGAAAGAGGACAATAATATACCAAAAGGTTAGAGCATGGAAATTCCATAGAATCGTGGTATTATGGGGGGAAGAGCCGGAAGTGAGGGGGTCACACAACACGCTGATGAGAACAAAGAAAGCCAGCTCTTGGAAAGAAGACATGGTGTGAGTTCCCTAGGTGGAGAGGAATGTAAGAGCAGCCTTGGGGAATAACAGGAAGAAGGAGGTAAGGAGAAGCTGGCTGTCTCCATATTCCAGAGACTTCCATAGATGGGAGTCTGGAGGGGAAGAGGGAAATGATTGAACCGTGTGAAACGATTGAACACCTTCCTGTAAGTTAAGCCTTCAAACGTCTTTGTAATAATTCACAGGGCACTTCAGAGGAATCGTGTATTTGAACTGGCAACCCAATGAGGAGTCGACCTCCTGAAGCCATCACACTGAAAGATGAGATTCTTGCTTGGCCCGTCCATCCGCTGATCCGCATCACAGCTGCCGCAGACACTTGGATCACAAGGTACAAATATATCTCCTTACGCATTCCAATGAGTTTGGGTTTTATTAAACAACGTTAAGTATGACTGGGTGAGGAGCTGAACATGTATATATGAGTTGTATTTAATTAATGTAATACTAAATAAACATAAACAGTATGCTTTATTTCTACTTATAGAAAACTCCACTATAGCTCACAGTATTGTTCTCATATTAATGGAAACTAAGGAACTGGATGCTAAGGGAATGTTCTTTTCTGGATCTACTCTGGGTTTTCTTTCTTTGAAATCTTCCTGTGTGTGCTGGCCCTCTTCTGTGTTCGATAAGGTTCTTTGTAATGTGTTTTCCCTCCTTGAATCAGGATTGACTGACTACTTGCTGAAAATTTTCAGTTGTTTTATTTGCGACTGGTAGAACTCACACTGAAGGGCAGGTTTTGCTTCCATCTCTATCTATTCTTAATTTGCTGTTTTATATGTTTAATAGAGGGACTTCTTAACAATAGCAGCAATAAGGGAAACATTTATTCTGCCTACTTTACAGAGGTGTGATCCAAAAATATGGGGAATGTTTAAGTAAAAAAAAAATATTACAGTAAAAGTCACATTGCCATTAATCCCCCTCAGAATACTCCCCCTCACTTTGAACATACTTATCCCATTGTTCTTGTCACTTTCTGAAACAGTTCTGGAAGTCCTCTTTCATGAGTGTCTTTAGTTACGCCTTCGTGGCTGCCTCGATGTCCTGAATCGTTTTGACTTTGGGGAAGAGCCAGAAGTCGCATGGTACCAGATCCAGTGAATAAGGTGGATGAGGACACACCGTAATGTTTTTATTTGACAGAAATTGCTGTACCAGAAGTGATGTGTGACACGGACCGTTGTCATCTTGTCAGGATCATTTACGGCACACTTTAAAACACACCTTCTCTCAACCATAGCTCACAGCTGACTGACTGCACCGAACAAGTTGAAACTTGTCACATGCTGTTATTAAGGTTCGACATGCTGCTTTCCATATTGAAGATCCTTGCCTTTCCTCACTCAGCAGCAGGATTCACTGTATTTTTTGATCACCCCTCGTATGTGTGAACAAGTTAGTCCTCAGAAACATTCCATGAGGAAGGAGGTGCTGTCCCCACTTCATCATTGGGAACCTGCGTCACAGAGACGGGACTAAAATGCTCAAGGCCTCCGTGCCGGTCAGTGGTAGAGACGTGTGAGCCCGGGCAGTTGAATCCAGAGCCGGTACCATTCACCACTGTCATTCACTGTCTGTGAAGAGCTCCGTTCTTCCTCCTCTGGAACTTGGCTGTCAGCAGTATCTGGAATGGTTTCTCTGTCCTCTGCCCAGCAATCGGAGGAATTATATGGAGCACGCTCTATTTTGAATGGAAGGTTTTAACGTCCCATCTGGCTGAAACATCATGAAGCTGACTGTACTGTGCAGAAAAGTCTGTTTTCCCCTTTTTTTCACATTATAAAATGTCTCCATAACGTGCATTAAGTTTTAATTTAATAAATATATTTTCATTCCTACCTGTATATACTAGTATTTAATCATCAACGTTTTTTTGCTTTAGTATGTCTGTAATCCAGCAGAAGAGGCCAGGGTGTGGCCAGCGTTTTTGTGGACTATTGGGGTGGGGAGGAGAAGTTGCAATGGGCACATGTGGGTGTGCTTCCCGAGCAGCTAGGAAGGAGAGTGATGATGGTGGCAGCTTCATGCCGATGATAAAGTGGCAGAGAGGATTCACAAAGAGGTAGGAAGTACAGGGAAGCTAAGCTTGGCCTGTAGCTCACGAGGAATAAGAGTGATATAGGAGGGAAGTGAGTTTTGACTCTGATCTTCAAAGAAATAATGTGTTTGGACTGATAGAACAATACAGGATAACCTGTGTGGGCGAGAGCATGAGTGAAGTTTGGGGGCAAAAATGACCAAAATTCAGGAAATCTGCAGTAGTTCCCTTTATTTTTGACTAGAGGTAGCAATCTCTATTGTTATGATTATTCTTTTTTGACTTCTCAGACAATTTTAACTTATTTTGAGAAATATCTCAGCTTCCTTGTGACCAGATGTGAGCAGATTCAAAGCAATTAGAATTATCTGGAGAGTTGGTATAAGCAGACACATCAGTCAGAAGTAGACTGCCTTAGATTATAAACAAAAGCCAAAACACTTTGCACAAATGACAGAAACAAGAAACAAATAAAAGTCCTTATAAGAATAAATTGCTAATTTATGGATCCATTAAACATAGTATTATCTAGCTTATTAATTTGCTTCAAATGCATTTTTCCTACAAAATCACAAACTTGCAAGCCAATGCTATTTATTTTTAGTCATTTATTTACCCTTCTCTATGAGAGGCAAACTCTCATAAAGCATTAGAGTTACAAGGACCTGAGAGATAATTGAATCCAAGCCTTGCATTTTGCAAATGACTGAGCAGAGGCTCAAGGAAATAAAATGAACCTCCCAAGGGCCATGTAACAAGTTAGCACCGGAGCTAAAGCTAGAATTCTGATCTCCTGACACTTAGGTCATGAAGTTTTGGTTTTCCTAATATTCTCTGAGGTGGCCTTTGTGGCAAGACTTGGGAGTCATTCCCTGAAGAGTCTGGTGCAAATTACATCATATATTATATGCAAACAGTATGGCGAATTACAAATCATAAGGAGACTTTATGAAACTAAGTAAAATATAAACAGAATTGAATTTTTGTAATATAACACATTAGGGAGATTGACATTAGAGGCAAGGATAGAGAATTATGGGAGCATTTTAGCAAGACTCGAATAAAACAAACAAACAAAAAGGACATGGTGTAGTAGTAAACCAAGATTCTTCATCAGGGAGTGTTGTGGTTAGTATCGTGTTCTGGGAAGATTATTCTATCATTTATATGGATTTGGCTGAGTCAGATAGAAACCAAGAGAAGGACAATGATACCCAAAGTGTCAGAGGTAATCTGGAATTGACCTGATAGTGTACCTTCTAGTAACAGTGACAGCTTTGGACTACTCCTCGTCGGTGTCTGGTCAGGATGCTCCAGCAAAATACACTATAGACTGGGGCACTTAAACCACAAACATTTAGTTCTCACAGTTCTGGAGGCTGGACGTCCAAGGTCAGGGCACCGGCAGATTCCGTGTCTACTGAGAGCCCACTTCCTGGTTCACAGACAGCCGCCTTCGCCCTGTGTTGACATGGCAACAAGGGCGCGAGAGCTCTCTGGGGTCTCTTAACGTTAAGGGCACGGATTCCATTCAGGAGGGCTCCACCCCCATGACCTAAAGACCCCTCCTACAAGCACCCTCACATCAGAGATAAGTTTCAACATGGGAATTTGGGGGGACACAGCTGTTCTATCCATTGCAATCGGTGACTGTAGAATGTCAATGATGAAGAAAGATGGTACATTATTTGTCATGGTTCCTAACCAAGGCTTTGAAATCTATGGAATTTGCAAAACGCTGCTAGCTACCCACGCCTCAAACTCTGTGATTCTGATTTTGTTCCAGGTGGGTCATGGTGTTTATGAAATGATAAAAAAGCATGTAGGGGGAGCCAACAGGAAAAAACGACTTGTTACAAAGCAGATATAGGGATTCTTAGATTTATAAAAACAATTTTATTCTTCTCCCTTAAAATGTTACTTAGTAAGGTAAATAAGGAAAGACAGCTACTAGTTCACAGGGATGTAACGCCCAGCGAAGGGGACTGTGCTCATCTCGCATGGTGTCGGATGGTTATTTACTTATGATGGTGATCGCTTTGTTAGGTATATACATGCTGAATAACTATGTTGTACACCGGAAACTAATATAACATTGTTTATTAACTATATTTTAATTTTAAAAAGACCACTGGTAATTAATGATGAGGGTATGAATCCCTTATAGAAAACTGAGGTTGGATTGAAACACCCTTGGACTTCCTAATAAAAGCATTTATTAGGTTAGTGCAAAAGTAATTGCGGTTTTTGCAATTATTTTTAATCTTTTAAACCGTGATTACTTTTGCACCAACCTAATAAAAATATAACACAAGGAACATTTCTTTCAAGTGTGCTTGTATTTTTATTTGACCTTTTGTCCCTCTCCTCATTTTGCATCCCCTTTCCTGAATCCTTTGGTACTCTCTAGTTTCCTTTTAATACGTATCAGGCTCCTCTCTACAGATGGAGTCCTCTGGGAGGAAGGGTGGAAAGCAAGAGCTTAGTAGGATGTGTGGCCAGCTCAGGGTCCTGCCTTCGTGGGCCTCTCCCTCCTTCTATCCTTCAGCCATTCTGATCTGAAAGTCCTGCTTCTCTTCAGTCTTTTAAAGATCGCCACTTACTGTTTTGCATTCCAAGATTATGTGTATCTCAGCCTCTACCTTATACACTCCAAGAGTACTCTGTGAAGATTCATAAATTCATCTCCATCTTGGTCTTCTTTGAACTCCAGATACATTTATCCAACTGCCTACTCAGCATCACCACTTGTGTATGTTGTAAGTTTCTCTCTTTTAACATCTTCATAACTGAGCTTATTAATCTTCCCTAAAAATCTGTCTCACCCACTTAACCTTTCCCATTTTATTGGCTTATAACTGCATTCTTATGGCTTCTCAGGACAGAAACAAAACCAAACAATGCTTGGAATTATTCTTGACTAGCTTCTTTCGTTCAACTCTCACATCCAATTTGTCAGATAATCCCATCAACTGTATCTTCAAAATATTTCCTGGCTTCCATCTATGGGCTGGCTTGGAGCTAACCAATTCTCCTGTGAGCACAACTAAAAAATCTGGATGAAATATAGAAAAAACACCTGCTTGAAGGCATTGTATGATTTCCAAGATAGCCAGGATGTGAGAGGTCATAATTCCAGAATAAAGAGAATCGCAAGGAAGTTATATTTACCTTCTAAGTCACTTTTGCCCAAGGCAGTGTGGGCCAGGCGTCAGAGAAGCTGATAGAAAGCAGTTCTCAGACATCTGGTGACGCTGGGAGGTGACAAACTGGAGTACAGAGCCTGCCGGATAGATGGGCCCAGACTCTCAGCTGAGAGCCCTAAAAGATATGTGAGGAGTGAGGGCAAACCAGAAGTAAATCAGGGCTGATCAAAATGGAAGCCTTTATCCCAACCAGCTTAAGTTCTGACTGTGTTAATGGTTTTGATCCTACTCAAAATTGCCTTCTAGAAGCTTAGAAAAAAGCCCTTGCAGGAAGACATCACCTTTTTGGTTCCTCTACAATTTTTCTATACAATGTCTTGATTTCTTATTAGACAAGCTCTTGGGAAAGAGTAGACAGGAAAAATACCCATAAGTGATTCAGACATTGGAATTTGAAAGAACTCCAAAATTTATGTTCAAGAAAAATTAATGACAAAATGGAAAATTACACTGGAAAGCTGAAATCTATAATAAAACATGGAAATTCAAGAACTGAAAATCATCCTTTCCTGATGGTAATAAATTTTCAAACGGCTTTTCTAATTTTCTTGGTAAATTAGTAGTTTTTCCATTTTATTAGTTATCTCAAAGAATAAACTTTAGGTTTTACTGTTTTTTGTTTGTTTGTGTTTCTAGAGAAATGGATTTGTTTCTAATAGGCCATTACAGATAGCGTCGTAAACCACTCTAGGATTCAGTTTTCACATCTGGAACACGCAGGTTTTAGATGAAATGGGCATTCATTGACCTTAAATAAAATGTTGATATTTGAGTCATGAAAAGAACAACTGTGTGGAGAAGTGCCATATCCAGGTGGAAGTGCAGAGCTGAGGTTAGCAGAGAAGCCTGGGTAGGCTGTAAGCTGGCTGTTGGGTCGTCTGGCCGGAGGTAGCAGTTAGTTGCAGCGAGCGGATGCATAGGCTCCCCAGAACAGGAATGGAGAGACAGAAGAGGAGTGCAGAAGGCACTGGAATGCGCATCTCCAATCTGTGCATTTGGAGCCAGCCTGCTTCATCAGGCTCAGAGCTGGGTCACCAGCCAGACCTCCGAGACGGCAAGACCAACACCCCTCCCTCGCAAAATAAAACAATGTGTGTTGTACTGAACAATTTTCTTCTTTCATTACTTGTTTCCAACAGAAGGTATATGTGGATGTATGTATGTATAAACAAATGACTAATACTTCGAAAAAGTAGGGTTTTTGGGAAAATGGCCTTTAAAAGATATAGTAAAAAGCTAGGATTATGCAGTCTTAATTCTTTGGGGTCTCTTAATATGAGGACAAAGGTGTTGCACTGGAATGAATCGTAGATGAGTCTAAGGGACGTGGTGACACCAGGGCATTAGAAGACTTCCATGGACCTGTGATTTTAAATCAGGTGTCAGGCTCCTTGGAAAATAAATCAGCACATCGATTAAAGGTATATATTTAGCACAGCTGTAATATTTTCAGGTTTTCTGTTTCAGTCATTCGAATCTATGTCTTGCCCAAGATGGAATGCTTTTAATTTCTTGAGCATATTGACCATAAATACTGTGTGAACTGATGACATGTTAGTCAGTGGCCTGTAATCTCAAATTGAAAACTGTGCTGATCTGGCAGGCCGTGTAAGAAATTTTCATCTCCCTGGTATTATCAAAATCCTGACATGCTTTTAAAAAATTGTTAAAATTAACGACGGCACTTGCTTTAGTACATACATTCCCTTACAATTTACAACGTATTTGCCATGCTGAAAGATTGATTTTAGATAGGTTCAGCGTGTCGGGCTCAGGGAAAAAAACGTCATTCTGTTTTATGGAATAAAACAAGATTCCACAAGATACATTCAGTTAAAATGGAGCAAAAACTGCAGTATTTGAGAATGGTAATGCCTTTTGTTATCTGGATTTATTGATCAAAATAAAACCAGTATTCCATTTCAAATCTGCCTGCAGCAGCATGCTCTTTTCCACAGCCCTGATTTTTTGAAAAGCTTTCCACTGCAACCCCCAGTCCCCAACCTCTCTTTTGAGCATAAGATATCTTGCAGAATTGCATACTAACTGGAAGATCATTGAGTTGCTTTTTCTATAAAGTTAAGATAGAAAGTGAGCCAATGAATTAAAAACCCATAGATAGGGGAGCTTTTGAAAGGTTCTTTCTTAGCACCTGACATTACAAGACGTTTCTATTGAACGCAGCAGGTTAAATTTGGATAAAACTTCATCTTACATTAAAAACTGTAGACTAAGGGACTATGGAAAATACTCTCTCATACAGACTCTTAAAACTTTTTCTTTTAGGAGGAATGATGTACACAGGGTATTGATTTTTAACTCAGCTGAACAAGAGAGAAAAATCTGTTGTTGCAAACTACCCCCAAACTTAATGGCTAGCACAACTATTTTCTTTCATCTAGAAATTATATGGATCTGGCATTCAGGCAGAGGTTGGCTGTGAGAGTTTTCTGCTGCTCATGATGTTGACGAGATGACTTAATGGTCCTCGGCTGGCAATGGACTGGTCGGCAGGTTCCCAGATGTTTCCCCTGGCATCCCGGTGTAGAAAACTGGGCTTCCTGGTCTCCATCTTCTACTGGTCTCCATCTTCTAAAGCAGTTGCAAAGAACTTGCAACATCTTTAACACAGGAAGCACTGTGTATCCATTTGGATCCCTCAGGAAGCCAGGATGGGGTTGGCTATGCTAGAGATTTATGGAGAGGAAACACCTGTGAAGTAAGGCACTTCCATAGTGGCCTGGTTTGCCCAGGTAAACGATGCACAGGTAACATGGGGAAAATAAAACATGGTGATACGTTCAGTAATTGGGCTCGTATGAATAAGTAAACACCGATGTCTGATCTCCTTCCTAATGGTGACTAATCAGACAGGAACCATTGTCTTGAAGCCTCAGCAGGCTTTGAGGGAGTCTCTGAGGAGACCCGTTGACCAAAGAGGAAGGAGCTGTTGTCTGGCTCCAAGCACTCAAGTCTTGGCTAGGTTTATCTTCTGTGCCATTGCTGATTTATTGTATGGCAATCTTAGTTTTTGTCTTTCCATGGATGATTGGCCTGAGCAGGGGCTGGGTGTGGGTTGGGGCCTCTCTTGGGATGCAGGGGAACGCTGTGGTAGTGTCCTATGACAATATAAGGAAGAGAATGCTGAATGCAAGCCACAATCCAATACCACACTGTGAGCCATTGTGCAAAACCACCAGGGCCAGAACAATTGTATGTGACTTGCAATTATTGATGCCCAGAAGAAATGTGGAAATAAAGTTTCTGGGAGCTGGGATGTTAATTTTCTGCTTTGACTCTTCAGTTAGAACTGTCCAAATGACTGGTGGGACTGAAGTTGCTTTTACATTTCTTCTGGAGCTTGAAGGGAAGCAGGTCGGCAGTGACTGTCCTCTGATGTCGTAAGAAGTGACAGACCCTTCTGCCTAAGGTCACAGTGAGGAGAAAATGATACTATTTCTTTGGCCCTTGTCCTGCCATGGAAGTGATTTCTGCCGGTTCTTGAGAGCAGGAGTCCTTAGGCTCCGGAGTGCAAGATGCTCATCCGGGCAGCTTATGATAAAGCAGGTGTCAGTCCTCTCGCCCCGGAAATTCTGGCTCCAGTGGGGTCCAAGGCTTCCCTCTGTGTTTTTGAGAAGCCTTCCTGGTAAGTCCGGTGCACACTAAAGGGTGAGAACCAGTGCTGTCACACCTAAGTAAGGGAAAGAGGCAGGTAGAAGCATACTGCTCAATATCTGTTTACACCACAGGCCTGTTCTATGTTCACTGTGGGCATGTGCTTCTATTTTCACATTGTTCCTTTCAACAAATACCTCATGAGCATTTCACTTGTATGGGGATTTCTTCTAGGAGATGGGAACACGCAAAAAGTATCAGATGCTGTCTTTTCCTTAGGCAGCTCAATTGGGTGGATGAAATAGGTACACATACAGTACAGTGGCAAATGTGTCATAACGGAAGTGTTTCTATAGACAATTGGTACATATTAACAGAAGGGCGTATTCTGAGGCCATAAATGAAGGCTTCACCGAGAAATTGATATACAGACTGGGGTTTGAAGGATGTATTGGTATGTGCTAAATGGATTGAGGCAGAAAACAAATCTAGAAAGATGTGCGGATTTATACATAGGCTCCGAGGTCTGCTAGAGTAACTAGTATAAGTAGAACAGTTTAGAACATAAGACGTGAGGGAAAGAGATGTAAGAGGCGAGTCTGGAGGGGTGGAGGTAGGGAAGAGACAGCTGGTAAAAGGTCTTATATTCTAGGCCAAATATCTTAGATATTTTTATCCAATATGTCAGTAGTTTTTAAAGTTTTACTGGGTCATGGATTATTCATGGATCATCGACTAGAAAGTTTCACAGATTGACACATGGGAAAAGCTTTGCACTTGATTTCAGGGGAGTCATAGCCCTGAGAACCGCTGTTTAGACACTGCATGGACAGTCACATGGTCAGGCCTGTGCTTTACAGCAATCGCTCCGGTTAGTGTCCAGGCAGCATTAGGCTGTGTGAGGAAAGGCCAGGCTAGCGACAGGGAGATGGGTTAGGAGAGTGCGGCGATGAAAGTGAAGTAGCCAACGCGATCAGATTTGGGAATTGTTCACAGGGAAAAAGGAGTTGAGGCCCTCTCCCAGGTTTCTGACTCGCTTTTGATTGTGTGGAAGTGTTATCAGATGCGTCATGTCCCTCCTTCCTTGCTGGTAGCGCTCTGACTTTGTGCCTTCACCTTCCTCTCTGCAGCCACGTGCTCTGGGAAGGGGAGACTCACCTCGTCCCCAGCAAGCATTGCTGAAATGCCTGTCAGCTTGGATGGTGTCTTGGTTGTAGTGGTACCTTTCCCTCTGCCAGCCGTTTGCTGAGGAAGTGGCTGATGGCTCAATTCTGGTCACTGGCAAATGAAGGGGAGTCTTCTGGACCAGGCAGGGAGAGTCCCTGAAGGCTTTCAGGGCCACTGATGTGTGGGAATATGAGGCCTGCAGCAGGTGCAACCTGCTGAAGCCATGTAGTGAGCTTGCTAATATACTGATGATGGCTTTTCTGCTATTTGCAACCAAACTCATCCTAAATTTGAGATTTGGGATCTGCCCCAAATATTTGTCTTTCCTCCTCCTATTTCAAATCATTGCTTCTCTCTCTCTCTCTTTCTTTCTCTCCCCCACCCCATCTATCTATTTATCTCTGCAAAAAACACATAAGAATGTTGCCATCTTAACCATTTTGACTCGTAAGTGTACAGCAGTGGTAAGTATATTTACATTGTTTTAAAACAGATCTCCAGAACTTTTGATCTTACGGATATGAAATTTTATATTTATTAAACAACAACTCCCCCTTTCACCCTGCCCCCCAGTCCCTGGCAACCACTGTGGATTTATTAAAGAATAAGCTGTAGTTAAAACCATGAGTTAGAACAAAGCCCTGTCCAGAGAGAACAAAATACTGGAGCAGTGCTATTTTAGGGGGAGGCAGAGGTAGAGTTGCACCAAGGTGATGGAGAGAGATCAACCAGAAGTAGAAAGAGAGCTGGTTGTGAACAAGTTCCAGGGACACACAGGAAGGGGCTTTGGGGGGTGCAGTAGTTACCTGTCAAGTGTTGCAGAGACGTGCATTCAAGTAAGTCCTAAAAATGTCACTAGCCGTTTGTATTTAGGAAGTCATGGGTGATGTTGGTAAGACCAGTTTCGGTGGAGTAGCGAGGATAGAAGCAGAGCTGTCGAGTGAGTAGTAACTGAGGGAGGAGGAGGTTTCACACATAACGGGAAGCCACACCATGAAACTCCCACTTTCTGTCACTGATGGGGTTCAAACTCAGCCCTTTGACATCTGCTGATATTTGCCCTGTTTTCAGCTCCGTGACTTAGGGAGCATTGCCACAGAGCCGGGCAAAGCAGGAGCTTGAGCTCCGGCTTACATGAGCACAGACACCCGAGGGAGACATGGTTCGCCAGCTTTTGTTGAGCCTGTGGAGCCCTGTGACTGTATTGCTTTATATGCCCAGGAGAGTTTGAGAAGGGCTCTTGTTTCTTTGGAAGGGTCCAATTTGCCCAGCAGACGGCTCTCATTTCAATACTGTCCTGATTTTTAGAACTGCAGCCTTAGGAACCGGGGATGGTCCTGTCAGAGTCTGGCAGCCTTACAACCTCATCTGCATTCCAGTCAAAGCCGCTCCATCATTAGGGTTTGTTTATTTCCCTGTATCAGTTTAGGTGGAAAATGCATTAGTATTTTGATTACCAAAGGTCACTTTGCTCTCCATGGTTCTTTCTTCTATATGTATAAAAATGAACATTTCCATGAAAGGTTGCAATCTGTTTAATTATAACACTGAGTAGCTGAGCTGCCAAGTTGGTGGCTAGTGCTATTCATCCTCTGAAACTCTACATTTCTAACAGGTTCCTGGATATCTCCAGGGCTAACTTTAAACATGGCAAGGTTGAAGATGCCCCAGGCTTGACCAAAATGAATTGTTTTTATCTTCTGTTAAGGAGATTAGTAAGTGAAGATGATCTTAAACACTACAGAATAGGTCCATGATAGATAGATACATAGATACATAGATACATACATACATACATACATACATACATACATACATACATACTTACATAAATAGCTACACCGATAGACAGACAGCCAGCCAGACAAATAGATACACATATTCCTAAGAAACAATGTTGAAAATAAAGCTTGGATGTTGATGAACATCTCATTTAGTCTTTAATTCATAGCCCATGAATGAATCATGTGTAGAACACCGAGGCAGTGTCTGTTGAAAGGGGTGCTATGTACGAGTAACAGACTCAACATGTTTTATGAAGTTACAAAAGTCTCTTATTTTTGGAAAGTCAAATTTCCATGTATTGAGGTGGCTTAGATGGGTATGGGAATATGTATGGTTTAGTGGCTCTACTCTGCTAGAAAATATTTATCTTTCCTCCTCTTATTTCAAATCATTGCTTCTAACAGTACATATGGATCTGAGTGATTCTTCTGATTGTCAATTAAAATTCAGAAGGTGAATCCAGGGACGAAACAGATATTAAGATAATATATTAAAATATGCCACATTACTCAATAAAAGTTAGAGTAGAACCATCTTGAAATATTATATGAAAAGAAATTTTTGGATATGCAGATTGGTTTGCAGAATGTTTGGTGTTTTCAAGGAATGAAATGAGTTTTAAAAGCACCTTGAAGCAGTAAATATCAATTAAATCCCATAAGGGTAGACAGTTTTATATAATAAAGAAGAATTTTGGAGAACAAACTGTCCCAGCCTTCTGAATATTTAAATGACAACATTTCAATATTTTACCAATAAAGTGGTGCGTAATAAAAAGACAGTGACTAAGATCAAAGTTCTTTTTAGTTTGCTGCTTTGCAGTCAGGATATGTGCCTGGCATCAAATCTAAATTATCTGTTTATTCATTGGCCTGATCCCCCAAGTGTCTCAAATGTACAGTTGCCTGTTGGCATTTAGTCCCTGTGGATTCTGGCAGGTTTGAGGATTTAATTACCTGCTTGTTCACTTTATGAAGTGGTCAGCCCTTAAAGCCAGCTCTAAGCTGATAATCACCTATGAGGAGAAGCAGCGGGTTTTTACCATGATGGTTTTAATTAATGTTGGTAGCTCAAGAAATAGTAAGTCTTTTTAAGGTTGTTGTTAACAAGCATCTTTGACAGCAGGAAAGACAGGACATGTATTTCAATGCCAGAAGTGCCCGGATAGAAGAGACATGCTGTTCACAAGTGAATGAACTAATAATGGAGGGAGGAATACATTTGGATGTTCTTTCTTGTTTCTCTTCTTTCAAGTTCCCACAATAACCAGTTTAGTCTGGAAAGACCTTCCTGTTCCATTGGCGTTATTCTCCCCATTTTTGATGTTGGCAACTTATTAAAAAAAGACACAAAAACAAAAGCAGAAAACCACTAAGATTTCAGCCCACAGGCCACCAATTTCTACAATTCAATTTCTGCTTTAAATCTTCTGCTTTAAATCTTCTTCAGTATGGAAACGGAAGTGATTTCTCTCTCTTCTAAATTCATGTAACAATTGTTGTCTGCGCAGTTCATTTTGAAACTAATCACAAACTGCCTCATAACACCTTTCCCAGTATGTCTGACGCTGTTTAATTTCTTATGGCTCTGAAACTTCACTTGCCTTGAACTTCTAATCAATTGATAGCTTCTTTAGTGTAGAAACTGTGTTTTATAATTCTTTGTGTTTCTTCCAGTGCCAAACACCGGGAACCCTCAATAAATGAATGTTGGTTTTATTTCATAAAGATGCATGATATTTCACATCTATATATACCTTTTCTATAAGAGTGCTGCCACGACAGAACATGAGGTATAACCAGGCCATGTTCGTGGAGTGATATTTATTTCTCCCTGGAAATGGCTGCAGGATTTATGATAAAAGATGCAAGTACTTGTAAGGAAAATCAGAAACTAACTCACAATGCCTCAGATGGGCTACCAGGGAAAAATGCCTCTTTCCCCCGCTTTCCTTCACCGAAGAATGAGCAGGAGAAGAGTGGAAGTACCATATCAGGACCTTTGTACACCCATCCCTTTAATTCTCACAGTTCCACGGGTAGGAGTGATTATGTCCATGTTACAGGTGGGGAACTGAGATGTGCAGACGGAATGCACAAGGTCAGGCAGGTGCTGTTGGAGACTGGATTTTAATTGTGGTCTGTTGGATTTGCCAAGCTGTCCTACCTTGCCTACTCCAAGAAGGCAGGTCTGTATGCATGCTGAAGATGAAAGGGACATGGGAAGAGGTGAGCACAATGCCCAAATTGGGAGGTAGCTTTAGTTTATCTTTTGTGTAAGGTTGGTGCAAAAGGAATTGCAGTTTAAAAGGTTAACAATTGCAAAAATTGCAATTACTTTTGCACCATAATAGTTTCTTTCTCTCTTCTTTTCATTTCTCTTCCTTTCACCCTGCTGGCTTCAGGTGCCTCTTGCTTTTCCTGGCTGTAAGAGTCCACAGTGCTCCTTCACAGGCAGACCTTCCCAGGCCAGAACACCAAACCCAGAATGGAATCTATAATCTTTACTGAATTGCCATCTTATGAAGGCACCAGTCACCAGTTCCTTGTCAATGACTGTTTCCTAATAAGTCCATCTCCATTCACACATTAATGACCATTGGTGGATTGATGTTATTCTAGATGGCATTTGGAAGATAACAGGGATTTTTAGGAATTTTGGATGTGGCATAAAAGAGAAGATTCTCCTTTAGGAATTCCTCCTTTCCATCTCAAGACAAGTTCTGTGACAGACTTATCTGAAATATAAAATGCTTTCTTTATTAGATGCTCATTATGTTATTTAGTCTTTAACAAATGAGGCCTATTCTAAACGAAACAAAAAGGGTTTCAAAATTTAGATTCAGTTAGGTAAGCGCTGAAGTAGTCCTTGGATCTTAGAAAGAAGCAGTTTTGAAAGTGTGGTCTTACATCAGAACCACAGAAGTAAGTGCTTGTTAAAAATGCTGGTTTCCAGAAGCAATGAATCAGAATATACCAGGGGTGCCAAAAAATTGTATGCAAGGGGACACTTTGGTCAACATTGCTCAAGCAGTAGTTCGCCGTAATCAGAAGTGTCTGGACCCTGATGGTAACCACTTTGAGCACCTCTTGTAATTGCAGAAGTCAAATATGACTTGTATTCATCTTTTGTTATCAGTAGATATTATTACAATTTTAGCAGTTTTTTTTTCCTTTCTTAAAATGTGTATACATTTTTTTGACACCTTCTGTATATACCTTTGATTGGTGAGGAGCTACCTTAGACAGTCTTCTAATCAAAGCAAATCACTTCCTGGGGAAAAAAAAAGTATTGTTTTTAGTTAATTTTGTTGCTTATAAATGCCAAATGCTTTTGAAGACAAAAAATAGTTCACACTAGAGAAAGATATAGTACTGAGAAAAAACAGGTACTGGGTCACTGAATCCAAGTGACTAGGTCACTGGACCAAAGTCAGAGAATCTACATGATTTTCTGGAGTACACAAGTGTACTGTACTTAAATACAAGTACACTGTACTCTTTATTTTAGGTAAAACTATCATAAATGTGATTCTATGCCTTCCAACATTTACCGGAGAATAACGGAGATTCTGTACAAAGAAGGGAAGTGTCGCTGCGCCCAACTGGCAAAAGAGAGTTGTGCGATCCCTTTAAAACCCCATTTCAAGGTTGTTTTATAGTCTGAAGTTTCTTCTTCTCTTTTTAATGCTCTTTCTCACTTTTCTATCTTTTATTTCTATGGAAAGTAGCCCCTTTAGGAAACAATTATATCGAAATGACTTTTTGAGTGAACTCTTTGCTAAGGCTACAATGGAGTTTCTGCTTCAGTCTCTTTATTGGAGATGGTGGGTCCATGAGTCAGGAAGAGTTTGGACCAGGCTTTGTGGCTAATGAACCGGATGGTCCTGCTGATGTAGTTCCATCTTGCTAGGCCCCAGGTTTGCCCTCTGTAAAATGAGGAGGCTGCAGTGACTGGTTTCTGATGCCCTCTCCAGCTATACAATTGGGGAACAGGCAGAGGCTGTCTTTGCAGGTGTTTCCCCTCTTAGAAGATGTTAATATTCTAAGGAGCTTTTTTCTGCGTTCTCTGTGAAATAATATGCATATTTCTCCTAAGACAAGACACAGAAACAAAGCATAATGTGGATCATTTGCATTTAAACTACTTAAGTAAGATGGAAATTACTCACTTATTTAAATGAATCAGCATTTCCACTTGGAGTCTACTGTGTCATCATGTATTTCTTAAGTTAATTACTTCAGGAAAATGGCTCTGGAGGTGGGTGGGCCAGAGTTAGCAAATCCAGGTAGTTGAAACAACAACCACAAAAAAAAAAATCCCACAAAAAACAAACAGCAATCCCTTTAATGCTTTAATGTGTATGTGCTTGGATTAGTGTTTCCTTATGAAATGAGAGTTTAGTCAGCATTTCAGAGCAAATCAGCTAGAAATTAAAAATTGGCATGCTCTTTATCCTCTACTATCTCTCCTTGCTCCTTGTTCCGTTCTTTAAAAGAGTGACATCGATATTTTTGAATGTGCACATCTATCATTAAAAGAAAATAAGCATGCACTCCACAAATATATATTTATTTATAAGACATATACATATATATGCATATATATATATATATATATATATATACCATATCTAGTTCGCTGGTTAATATCTCAAGGAACAATATATAATTAGAAGCAGTTCGTCACTAGAGAAAGTAGGTGGAAGCCTTTTGATCGTTTTCAATTTGGGGGATGACATAGGGCCACATATGATTAGTTTATTGTTATTTTTATTTGCAACATGGCAAAAACTCATATTAAGAATAGACATGGTATCGCTGCCATTTTATTTTTTATCTGCATGAACTTAACATCATTAATTTTATCTTCAGTCTGGGTTTCTTTGCAGAGATATTTTTAAAGCCCTTTGAGCACGTTGAGACCTAATTTAGCTGAAAACCTTATAACTAAGACCTGTCGATCTGCCTAAGTAGGCATCTGTGAGTCATCTTACGTCATCGCGATATGATGAGAGCTAAGGGACCGTGAAAACGGTGACTTGGGGGAGTCCTGGCTTTCCCCCAGGGCTGTGCCGAGCATACGTGACACGTGACTCTGATGTAGTGACTGAGGGTGGGAACTCAGGTTCATTCAACAGGAAACATTAGGAAGCTTCATTTCCGTCCTTATCTCTGGACTAGGATAAACGGAAGTCCAGTCTTTTCTTCCCACATCCCACTTCAAACGTTTCTGCTCTTGGGGCAAGACAAGCTGTGTAGCAAATGACAGGTGGCTTTCAAATGACAATGAGTAGCAAGGCTATAACTATCCTAAAATAGATAAAGTGTGTTTCCCCTTCCTCCCTCACGCTCCCCTCCCCCATGAGGAGGCAGGCACCTTGGTGAGGGTTAAGTTGACATAAATTTTGGTGGGAATTGCAAAAAGGAAGCCTGTGTCTGTTGTGACTGCCTTTCCCTCCCTAATCATAAGCTGTTCTGAGTTTGCATTAGTGGCTTTCCCTTTCTATATGGTCTGGGGACTTCTTAACCAGAAATAATGATCCAGGGGCAAAACACTGTGATATCTGTCCTTGGTGAGGGCTTTGTTAGTTCAGGTTGCCCATTTTCTTAGAGGAACTCTGTGTTCCTTTCTACAGGGGGGGAAATGGAATACCACTGAAGCGGAGCATGTTACAGGGCTCTTAAATCATGACTAATGTAGTTGCCCAACTGGCTGTTTTGACAATTGGGAGTCATGCATATTTTCCTTCTGTCTTTTTCGAGTCTCGGTTATTCCCTGGGGCATGTTGTGGGCTATATAAAGCTAAGCTCTGCACACTGATGGTGGTTGGGCCCCGAATAAACGCATACGGTCGGCCCACATGTTTTTTGTGCCGATTTCTCCTGGTGATCTCATGGCTGCTTTTTAGTGCTGTACGTAACTTTGTGTAGTGTGAAGCACTCTGTCTTCTTGGGTGTATTTGGCGCTTGCTGGTGGCTGGGCTAACTGAACATAGTGCATTTTTGTGGGCGATGATTTGCTTTGATCATGAGAGAACATTTTCTGGGATTGCTCGGAAATAGCTTGAAAAGAAAAAATGATGATCGCAAACACAGTTTTGATGTCTGCCATTAGATGCTTCAGAGATGACACTTCGTGGATGACTGCTGTATACTTAAAGCCTGCCCAAGGTACAGAAACTCAGGAGAGAAGTTTATCTTAATTTTAGAACCTGGAAACCTTTGCAACTAAAACATGTAAAGGAAAAGTGGAACGGTTTGACATTTTATAACCATTCCATGTTAAAAATGAATACTTCCAACCCACTATTCAGTACTGTCATTTTTAGAAAGGGAGCAGAGGAAAACCTGCCAGGACAAAAACACTGCTGTGTTATCTGTGAGAAAGCCAGGAAGGGAAGTGATAAGCCTCATGCTTGTCACTGGACTCTTTTATGTAAAAGTGATTTTTTTCTCGTTATAATTATATAAGTATTGCATTCTTCTTTTTTAAAAAATGAAATTTAAACGTAAAGTTTCCTCACCCTTCCCACAGACCATCTGATTCCCCAAATCCTGTCCCGAGACTCTCCAGAAGGATCCATTATTACCTATTATCATGAACTTCCCACACATGCTCTTGGGCATTTTTGATTCACGTAAAAATGCATGGGAAACACACACACACACGCTAATGCTCTCAGACCCATACATCCTTTGGTAGTGGGCTTCCTGGAAGGGGGAGCTCTGAGTGCATCAACACAAGTGACATGTGGGGTGCCGTCCGCATGGAGAGACCTTTCACGCACCAGGTAGAGGCAGTTACTTTCCCGTGTTCATTTGATCTCCCAGAGTCATGCCATGCCTCTGGTCACGGTGTCTTCTAGTTTTCCAATGATTCATGCCACTGTTACCCAACGCTTCTAGACTACAGCGATGTTTCACGTCATGATGTCAAAGCATTTCCATCAGTTCTCAATTACTGGCTAACGCTTTCCTTGATTTCTCTTACTATTTTCTCAGGAGCCCTTTGTGCAGCCCCCAAAACTTGTATTTTAAGCAGCAAGATCTTTTCCCTCTGTGGCAGGTCTAGCAGTGTCACTTCCACTATTTTTATGGATTTAATTTGTTTGCTAGTACAAGTCAAAGGGGACTTGATTTCCAAGACTCCTATAATTTGTTTTGTTTTCTCATTATAAGTATTCACTTTTGTAACTAATTTTGAATTCATACTGCTGTATTCTTTTTCTTAAAAAGAGGGTCCCAAATTGTATGAGCTTATGTCCTCACAAAGACTAGATCTGCATCCATTTTTGAGATAAATTTATATAAGTGAACTTGCTAAATCAAAGGTCTACTTATTTTAAATGTTGGTAATAATAATAATAATAACTAACACTTAGGTAGAGTTTTTGTGTGTGTGAGAGAAACAATTCTAATTGCTTTGCATATATTAATTTATTTCTTAAAACATACTATAAGTAGGTATTATTTCCATTTTCAGTTGAAGAAACTGAGACATAGCATCCCCACATTTTATAAAGACAAATATTTCCACATTGCCTTCTTAAAGGGTTTTAACAATCCTTCTAAAAATTATAAATAAAATGATTGCATATTATTGAATTTTTAATTTAGAAAAAATCTGATAGTTCAAGCATTTTAATTTACATTTCATATGAGAGGCATTGAGCCTTCTTTCTCCGTGGATTGCAACTGGTTTGATTTTTTTTCATATTTGAATTACAGTTGACACACAATATTATATTAGTTTCAGGTGCACAACGTGGTGATTAGACATTTGTGTACCTTACAAAGTGATCCCCCATAAGTCTAGCACCCACTTGGCGCTATACATAGTTGTAACAGATTATTGACTATATGCCCTATGCTGTACTTTACATCCCCGTAACTATTTTTGTAACTGGCAATTTGTACTTCTTAATCCCCCTTTTCCCCTCCCAATTCTTATTTATAAACGGCCATTGGGGAGGCCCTTTAGAGGACACACCCATCAGTATGAGGGGACTGAGGAAAGAACCCGAAGTTGGGTCCGAGGTAGTGTGGCCTCACCCTGGGCACTGTGAAGGCCCCTCCTCTCCGTCAGAGTCAAATTGCTCTGCCCCAAATGTAGCAGATTAAATAATCACATAATTTCCTAAGCAGACATGGGCATTTCCAGGCCTCTTGTGCAATTCAGTACAATCTGTGTCTTTATAAAGAGACAGAAGTAGACGTAACGTGAAAAGTGGTGGTACAGAATAACAGAAACAGAAGCAGCAACAGTAGCAATTAAGGGAGACAGTTTTATATATTACGCATGGGGATTAAATGAATTCAGATAGAAATCTAGAGCCAGGACCAAGCGGGAGACAGTTGCTTGAAACACTTCCCCCCCCCCAACAAAATAGGCTATAATTTATTAATTAAACATAAATATACAAATACTGCTAAAATCTACACTGGAAGCCAAATGAAGTAATGTAATCAGCAAAAGGCATGATTTGGCTTTTTATTTGGCCTGGTAATGTCAAAGATAACTTACTTTCAGCCTGAGCATCTATTTTACTCTGGTGAAGAGATAGAGAGCAGAAATTTGGCATTAAATGAAAATATACCCTCGTCATTCATAACCCATTAAGCATCTAGTAAAATTGGGGTTGGTGCTCCAGTATTGTTGTATTTGTTCACCATTCATTCATTTGTTTACAAAAATTTCCATGCCCCGCCCCCCAAAAATAATTCAGGTAAAGATGTAAAAACAGCTGGATCCCCTAACATTTCCATTTTAATGTCCTTCCTGTATTGTGGGAGGACATGCGATTTTCTTCTAGGCTCTAAATCACAGAAGCAGCCATGAAAAAACTGACCTTTGAAGAGAGACTGCTTTTCAGATGTGAACATTGGCGTGTAACCTAACATGTACATGGATGTTACGAGACATTCCCAGGTTCACGGGATTCTGCAAGTCTCTTAATGCTGCATTATCTGCTGGGTCTGTGGCCTGGAAATTAGGATGAAAACTAGTCACCGTTTCAATTTTCTGGGATACCCTATGCTTATTGTCAAAGAAATAAGTAAAATATGTATAATGGAAGAAAACCAATTTTTAAAGAGATCAGCTTAAAATTATTACTATTAAAACTATTTCATAATGTAAGATTATTTCAACTCTCCTACATTACTGAAGAATATTAATATTCTCTACCTAATACCTTACTAGTTGCCTCCTAAACAATTAACCATTTATGCAAATTGTTTTCACTGCATTTTCCTAAAACCATTCTGTATTTCTTCAAAAGCAGCTATTTGCTTATACAATTGTGGATTTTATAGAATTAAAAGGTAAGTTACTATAAATCTATTTGGACTTTAAATCACTTATAATAATTTAACCCATGAAAAAGATCTTTACATTTATTTATTTTTAATTTCTTTATTGAATCTATTCTACTACAGTAAGCAGACAATTCTTTCTCCTTTATTAATATGTATGGCCTTCTCTGGGTAGGTTTAGTTTCCTCAAATTTATGGCGGTAGCAAGCATTAGAAATAAACAAGTCAGCTTAGCTCTGCATAAAATAAAATAAAGTGTAATTTCATCAACTTTCTTTTTAGTTGTCAGCTCTAAATGTACCTCTCACGTTACAAGGTTAGTGTAAGGCTGACATTAAATCATCGTCTAGGGCGATAGCTGAAATACGTTGAATTATGTATTTAAATATTCTCACACATTATCCCCACATAGAATAAAACAAAGTAATCAGATTTCCATTTTATTTCTCTGCCAGAACCTCCAGTATTATTTTGCATGCCCTGGAGGGAATGTGTTACCCTCCTCAGGCCTGTTCCCACAAGACAGCAATTCTACTGGAGCACAGTATAAGAGCATTTATTAAAAGCTCTTCCCCTCTGGCACTTGGAAAGGAAAAACAATAGGGATGTGCTGTTTTGCGCTCCAGAAAGGGTTCACATTTTGTGAGTTGGTGATAATTTTTAGTGTGTCACACCCTTAAATACATATCTGTGCTTTCCCAAGAGGAAAAAAGCAGCAGGTGTTTTCAGAAGTTCTTAGAAAGCTTAAAGGAACGATGTCCAGCACCTTGAACAGGATGGAGACAGTTTAGGTCTCAGTGTCGCCCGGCTTTTTTAGAGTTTGACCCTGGCTCAGTGCACCTGAAGGCTCAGTCCGTTTCCCTGGCTCATCATTGTTTTTCATCCCTGCCCCTAGCATCTAGACATCATGTTTACTGAATGTGCATTTATGGTCTCTGCCCACTAGTCTTTGCAATCTGGGATGCACCTTGTTGACAGAGTCAAAGCACCAAGGATGCCTGCAGCAAGCTGTGAGCACCCATGTGTCTCTTTCATTGCAATGCCCCTCCCTGCCCCGCTATGGAATCATCCAGGTCTCCTGATGGGTCTTTGGCTTCTGTTTCTCTGGCTAGTTCTTTTCTGAGTCCTTGCCAAGCCTGTCCCACAGGAGAATCCACTCAGCTCTCTGTCCCCTGACTACTGAAGGTACTCTTGGAATCTGCTCAACTTCAGCCTAGGTGTGCTGTGGATTTCTGCTACATAAATACTCTGTCTGTTAGCCTGGAGTGCTAGGCCTACCTGAACCAAATGTGAGTCTACTTAGCATTGGGACAGTTAATGTCAGACTGAGAGTCATCTGCAGGAGCCAGCCCTCTACCTGGTTGGTGGCTATTGGCCCCACTACCTGTTCCTTCCTGACCTAGGTTTTTCCTCTTCACAACCAGCTGACATTTCTTTGGTTGCCAAATGCCTCTTAGGTGAGTCTGCACTGTGGCAGGCTCATTGAGTCCTAGATTAATGACTCGTGCTTGGCCATGGATCCATTGTGTGGTAGTTCAGCATGCTCGATGGACTAGTTGTTTCTGTATTTATTGAATGATCAGTTAAAACCATGTGGTGTTTTTAAAAAGCTCTCTTTTATCATGTTTTTACATTAATAATTATTGATCAGGGTCCATGAGTTAATCTTCTTTATTCTTCTTTTCTCTCCTCTACTCTTCTATCATTTTTTTTTTTTTTTTTTTTTTTTTTTTTTACTATAGTTAAAGCAACAAGTGCACTGGACAAAGTTAAGTGGAGAAGCATGACTTTATTCAAGGCTATTGCAATAGGGAAGAGAAAAGACCGGAACTCAATATGAGCTCAACTCCACTGATACAAAGGGTGTGAGGATTTTTAAATACTAAGATGAGAGGGAAAACACAGGCCATCTGTGTTTGTTAATTAACTTTACCCAAAGGAAAAGCAAACTTTTCTTGTATCTTTGTGACAGCACGTAGTTTTAAAACTTGGAGGAAGATGCCCGTTGCAGTTCGGCTCCTGCCTTCCCACAGAATCAGAGAGATGGGTACTATCTCCCCTGAGGCTTACGTTTCCAAGAGATGGCTCCCAGGTCCTTGAGAAAGACATTCCTGGGTTAAAACTTTCAAGAGGATTTTGAAAAGATTTGCATACATCTAAAATGGGCATGGAAATAATTTCCAATTACAAGTTTTCTAAAGTAAATGCTTTAAGAGGAGAGGTCAGGAAGAAACCTGTTTACAGTTTAGTCAAGCCAAGGAGACATAATGGCAGTCTTGGTCACTTCCCTTCCTCTTTCCTCAGCTCCCTTCTTTCTCCTTCTTTCTCCTTCTTTCCGTCTTCTTTCTGTTTTTTCTTTTTTTGGTTTTAGTTCTTGTCTATTACCTCCTTTTTTTTCCCCCAAGAAGTATTTATTTAAAATAAATATCCTCCGCCTGCTTGTTCATGGCAATAAATCATTTTCATGTCATGCTTTTAAGAAAACGGTTATTCCTTGCTATGGACAAACTTGATGGATGTGGTTATATTGCAATACTATCTTCCTAGAGGCAGTCACTCAGGCTTGTGGGTTGGGTTGCAGACCGTCAGAGCTCTTATATTATGTCACTTAGGGAACCATTTCTGTAGAGCAAAACCTATTGTTGTTGTTAAATGAAGTTATTTAAAATACCTAAAACACACATACAAGTATATTCGCTTACTTCTTTATTCCCTCACTCATTCACTCATCAGACAGGCACTAACTATCCAGTGGTCTTGGTAGGCTTCTTAAGCCTTCTTTTATAACTTGGCTTTTATCCCTGTGTTCTTTGTTTTTTTCCCCCCAAATATCTCTTGTCCTAATGGAGCTTTGCATGTCCTGGTTGTCTCATAGGCCTGCAGCTTTACGGTCTTCCTCTGTGTGTCTGGCACCCCATTTTCACAGTCCTTTCATTCCTATTCAGTTCCCTAGAGCTAAGAGTGCGCTTAAATTATGCCCAATTAAATCCTGTGTATTAGATTTACTTTTTTTTCTTGAAGTTGTGTTTTTAATTTTTATCCTGTAGCATGTTAGCTCACTTTTCCTCCCCCTAATTCTGCAAATTTTTTCCATTGCTTGTAAGGTAAGAAGCCCCGTGCATGTCTCCATGTTTTCAAGCTGGGTGCTCTATAATATGAGCTATGAATTGGCAAATTTACCACATTGGAAAATGCTTTTAAAATATCTACACCACAACCCATTAAATTAATTTCGGTAGTGAATAATGTTGTAATAACTATGCATGCTGCCAGGTGGATCACTTTGTAAATTATGTAAATGTCTGACCATTGGGCTGTACACCTAGAACTATTATTGAATGTCAACTGCAACTGAAAAATAAAAATTAAAAAAAACAATTTTGCCATCAATACTTGTCAGCATCATTTTCTCAACATTCATATCATGTTATATGACTATACTGTGAGTATAATATTCCTTATATGGATTTACTGTTTTATGACTACACTATGCTTTAAGTGCTGAATAATAAATAATGGAAAATATAGAAGATGTTACTGAAGACACACCTGAGCTAGTTTTATGAATGGCGAGTTGAAGGCCATTCTTTCCTAATTTGCATTCTTTCAGTGCTTGTGTACCAGGCACTGTTTTCAGAAGTAAGAAATAGGAATACAGGGTTGAATTAAGGCATAAAGCGTTTGCCTTGCAGAGCTTACCTCTTTGCACGTTTTGGGATGAAATAGACAATATGCTAGTAACACATTACTTAGCATCTCACTCTTTCTGGTAACATTTTGTGTGTGCCTTATTTTTTTAAACCTTGCCAGAATATGAAGTAAATATGTGTGTGTGTGTGTGTGTATATATGAAATAGTTGGAATTTACAGTGGGACAGACCCTGGGATTTCATGAAATCCTCGTAGAGCACACCATCCACTGGGGTCATCAAGGAAAACAATTTTCTAGAAGTCGGTTGCATTCTTGGACCACTGAGGATATTTCTGATGAGTGACTGCATACATAACTAGTTATAAATTAATTAATGCTTGAGACATTGTATGCATTTAATTGAAGAGGTGAAGCCTAAAGGAATCACTTTTTTTTTAAAGTAAAGAATATCTTATATGATTATGCCAGTTCTGTGTGTGTATAACTACCAGTTGCCTGATGCCATGACAGATGTATAATTCCTGTCATATTAATTTCTTTTACTTCCTTCTAGATATTTTGCCTTCTCT
Organism: Rhinolophus ferrumequinum; assembly: GCF_004115265.2. Taxonomy (NCBI): domain Eukaryota; kingdom Metazoa; phylum Chordata; class Mammalia; order Chiroptera; family Rhinolophidae; genus Rhinolophus; species Rhinolophus ferrumequinum. The sequence goes on along the minus strand of NC_046303.1, from coordinate 7,013,648 downwards.
CCTTGAACCCCTTTCTGCCTTCTGGTGTTTCATCTAATTTCCAAATTCTGTTATCATTTTTTCCCTTCATTTTTGCTTCTGAGGCTCACTTCCTGTGTTTTCTCTTGATATAAAAAATAATAATAGGCTGTTGGTTGAATACTTTTCAGGTTTATTAATATGTATTATGCATTTTATTACTTTTTTTTCCCAGTTGTTCCTTGAAATTTTCTTTCGTAGCTGCCTCTGGCAGGTGTAGAAAGGGACAACACAGTTACCCAGGCTTGAAACAGAACAAGTGAAGTGGAGAAAAACAGCAATAGAAATATTGCTATTATATATTGGGCCATTGCATTTTTTCATAATTGATTCCCATTACTGTACAGTATCAAGATTATTCAAAGGCATGTGAAAATGAAACAAGTATTTAAAGATAATAATCCTAAATAAGCAGAAATAACATTAAGAAAAATGGATCTTTGTGGTGAGAATTTCCTCAGAACCTGGCATTATTTTTGGAAGGGGGTTGTCAAGGAAGAGAGCAGCACACCGGGTCTTTTCAGAGAGAACAATGAGAGATTAAAGAGCCAGGTTTGGTCCTTTGGGGTCCCTCACTGATTGATGTAGGACGCTACAAGTGTGCTTCCAATTTTTTGAAAATAGTTACTGTAAAAATTAGATAATGAATAAACAACGTGAGGAAGGCGTACATCTAAGACAACATTACTGAGAAAATCATCTTAACATCACTCTATAGATGTTTGTATGGAAAAAATAATAGATGGAGAGAATGTTACTGCTTCTAAGGAAATTTTCCAAGATACCTAAGTTGGACTTACTGTCTATCTCTGTTCTAAGAAGCAGTGATAAAAACTTAGTTTTAATTTGATCTGTATTTAAACTAAATTTCTCATATTTTCAGAGGAAAAAGAAATGTTCTATATTTTGCATTTTCTCTCAACATTCCTTGATTCATTCACTCATGCATTCACTCAATCATTTCTTGAGGCGCTATTATGTGCCAGACATTGAAAGAAATGACACGTTATTGGGTCATGAATCTAGAGGTAAACATTTTTAAGAAAGCCTAGTCTGAATGTTTGGTGAAGGAAATGAGATTAGTATCCCTCATTTAATCACACTCTGCCTAAATGGTTAATTAGCTTTATAATTCCTATATGTTCTGTTCTTCTATGAAGCTGTAGACTCCTTAAGGACAGGAATCATGTTCTGTTTTGTAAATCAAATACTTAGCACACTTTCTGGGACACACTAAAGGTTGACAACTATTAAATAAACAAGTCTAAGTTCAGGACATGGTGTTGGTTAGAAAGCCAGTTGTGCCTTAATCCTTTTGGGCCATACAGCAATTGTTGATTTGCCTTTTACCCAGATCCATCAGTGGAATTCTAGGGAATGTAAGTGTATCCTTAATTCTCTGTGATGCTGTGTTGTAACTCATGAACAGGACAAAAGCATTGCAATTTCAAGAGACAAGACTGTACGAATTATCTTGATAATTAAATCTGAGCCTTGATCTTCTGTCCTTAAATAACACTGTAGGCAGGAGTATAATAAAGTGGAAGGGGATTAGACTGAAGAGTTTAAAACTATAAACATGCCATATTAACCTGAAGAATTAGGGGGAATGAAACACTAAAAACAAATGTGTATTTTTAAGGCTACAAGTATCTTCCAGATTCCACAACTGCTCACCAAAGTATTTCCTCCTACTTCTAACTCATGGGATAGACAACAGTATAAATGGCTCTAAAACTAACAAGAGTAAGATGTTTAAGAAGATAGCAAATGTTCTCGCGTTTACTCCAGTTCAAAGATATTTTTGCTATAAAAAGCGTCATATGCCATAAGATGAATTTCAATCTCTATTAATTTACAAAATATGTGGCATTTACAGTCTTGCAGCCTTTCATTTATGAGCCAAGGAAGCTAATGAAAGTTTGCCTAAACTCTCCCATATTAAATAGGCAGACTTAAACTTTTCTTTTATTAATATAAATTAGATGACTTTTGTCCTTGCCAGAAGTGACAATGTCAGTGTCTGAGGCTTCCATCTTTCATGACTCTCAGCTAATTAGAATGCAGGATGCCGTTAAATGTCTCATCTCTAATTTGCCATTCTGGATTACATCCACTGTTAGCCTACCTGTCAATCAACGCAGAGCCCTTAGTGGCATTTCCCGAAACCTATGATAAGTGTAGTTTCCACGAGAATCAACAGTAGGAAGTAAAAACGCCACCTTTTTATGTATCAGAATTTAAAATAAATCTGGTAATTGTACTATTGTAAAGGCTTCAGTCTATTGCCACTGAGCAGATGCCATCTCTCTTAGAGCTGAAGGATTGTCAGGGAAGCATTCTTGTTGCTGGTTGTTGTTTAGAGGTAGGAATTGTGTATTTTGAGAGCAGTTTTTATTGACCTCATTTATGGCTCTCCCTCTGGCGCTCACCTCTTCCTGCCTTACCCTGGCTTTCCCAGTCCTCATGGGAAGGGCAAGCGCCTAAGATGGGGCTTCTCTGTTTCACTCTCCCCATCTCACTGCGGCCTTCCTCTGCTGACTTCCCCCAAACATTTTACCCTCGTCCCACTTCCTTTGCCAGGCCATCTCCAGACCCCTGGTCTCGTCTCTTTGCTGTCAGCCACCTTGACACATCATGCTCCTTAACTCCTACACGTTTCTCTCCACTCCCCCACTTTTATCTCCCCCACCCACTCCCTTAACTCCCAAAGCTGTAGTGTCTTTAACATACTCTATTAGGAGGAACATCATATGCTTTTATCTCTACCGTTTGTATTATACCTTAGAGTCTTAGCAACTCTCTTCACTCCACTCACGTTTCATTCTACCTCAGACGGCTACTATTATCCCCACTTTTCAAAAAAGCGAACTGAAATTCACAGAGCTTCTGCTTTTCCTAATATCCCCCAGAGAAAAAGTGATAGAGCTGGGCCTACAATCCTGTTGACTTAAAATCCTACGTACTTCTCAGCTCACATTGAAGCCAGGTCCGGGTGACACCATCTGAACCCTGGGAAAGTAGTATCTAAACTAAAATTACACAGGGATACCTCAGTTATAAGAGCCAATATTTTTTTCAGGAGCCAGTTTCAGCCAGGTTTTCTCTCTGCAGAGAAGATAATTGCAACAGAAATATTCTGATCAGATGTAGGCTTTATAGGTTTTGATTCCGTGGTTGGTGAATATTCACGGGTATGATTTAGAAAGCATCTGAATGGATTGTGTCTGTGCTTGTGGCAGAAGAGGAAATACAGAAGCGTTGTTATGCATTTCATTGTCTTCTCTGTGACGGAAAAGAACCAACCATGAAATGAAAGTTTCTGTTTTCAAGAGAAGTGTCGTGGCATTCATATTTTTCTTGAGTGCTTTGTTCTGTTTTGTTTAAAACCAACATAAATAGTTGAATATAAATATTCTGGTTCAGGAAGTGATAAAAATTACCTCTACGTTTTATGTTTTAATTTATTTTATTTTTACACCTCCTGATCACCTCTGAAATTAGGGCTTTCAGGAACAACTGAGACAAGCCACCCCTTGCCCTTTGCTCTCTCAGTGTAACTGTCACTACTCCTGGTGGCCCAGTTATGTCTCCCTGAACAGTTGGGGGTGGGGTATGAGTCGGGGTCCAAGCACAATGTTAGTGAGATGTCTAAGGAAAGCCTTTTGAGTCCTGAGCACTTCAGCTGACTCCAGGATTTCCTCCTCTGCTTATTACTCTAGAAATAGTGGAGCAGTGCAGTGGCTCCCTGCTGGAGCATGCTCAGGTCCTGGGCACACATTGCCCTCAGCACCAAGTCTGTCTGCTTGATCCAGTCTAAGTAGCTCCAAAGTGATCTAGCCTCTCTGAATTTTATTGTATTTGTTTTGTTTTGTTTGTTTGCTTTCAGGGGGAGGGGGATTTGTGTTCTAATCCTCAGAGAGAAAGATTGTGTTTGATAAATATTTTACTCTCTGAAACAAGACATGAACATGTGTTTTTCTATTGTAAATCAATTCTGATATTTTCATGGGCTCGTATTGACTCTAGGGATGCCCTTAGCTAATACGAGGAGGTCAGATTTCTGAGCAAAACAGTCCTCGGTGCCGTCTCTCGTGTAAGCGGTCTTTCTACTTTGGCTCCTTGAGCAATCATCTCTAAAAGTCTGGGAAACTATGCTCTTTAGTTGGAGCTGAGTTTCTTAATTCTCATATTGTCAAGTCTTGCTGCAAAATGAGGCCTATATTCATTTACTTTGTAGAGCAGGATTCACAATTTATATAGCCCTTACACTAAAATTGGAAATCAGGTTTTAAAGATGGTATTTGTAGTAAAGTGGCATAGAAGTAAAGGTCTCAAAGTATCATTTTAAAATGTTGCCCATACACTTTAATTTTGCAAGAATAAATCAAAATATCATTTTAAAAATTTCAGTATTCGATATACTGAGGCTAAAATTTCAGTATTCAGTATTCTTAAATGTTATCAACTAAAAAAGAATGATTTAAATACAGATTTAAATAAATAAACTGAATAAATGATACTGGAAAATGCGATGTAGAATAGTAGAAAGTCCAGCAGTTTTGAATTCAAATTTATGTAGTTCAAAATATAAGCATTATTATTTTCTGCCGTTTCCTTCAAGAAATTAAATTTATGTGATTAGGATTCCTTATCTGAAAAATGAGAATAATGATGTGTATAAGCAGGGTTGTTGTGAGGTTAAAGATAATATATGTAAAATACCTGACACATCTAGGGACTCAGTAAATGTAATTATTATTATTATAAATATTTTTAATATCTTCATTTTGCATTTTTATCTTGTGACTGAAAATATGTTAATTAACTTTGCTTTATATAACACCAAGTAAATTCCTAACACTTTTGCCCATAAATATATTTATAACAGTGCAGAGAGTAGAAGCATAACAACAGAATGAAGATTTATTACATCAAAGGATGAGGGCATATAAACATACTGCTTATATTATAAGCCTGTACTACTTCTCAGTTCCAAACACTGTAATAGGAATCTACTTAGTAGAAGTTAAGAAGATAGCAAACTATAACTAATTACACACATTTTTAAGAGCCATCTTCATCTTTGTCACAAGTGAATTTTTATAGAGAAACTCAATCTGTTTCCATCGGTACATCCCGACAGGCGCGGCTTTCCCAAAAGATACCCTTTCATTCATTTTAACATAAACAGACATTTAAGATAAATCAATTCTTTAAAAGTAATTTTAGCTGATTGTTTTTAATATCTTGTTTTAGCCAAAATTTTTTTCCACTTTTGAAGATAATTTTGTCGTATGAGATTGATTGGCTGTCCATGAATCCCCTTCCAGACAAGTTCATAGAAAAGAAAACCACAAAAACATTCAATTAGTGTTAGAGAGCAGGTCTGCATCAGAAAGCAGTAGGATAGCCACCCTGAGGGTGTCATGTAAACTTCTATTATTTATGAATAATAATTTATAATAATGATTATGTGAATTTGCCCGTGCTTATTGGGTTGTCTGCAGTCTTGGAATTCTCGCTGTGGCTCACAGAGACTCAAACTCATGCAAGGTTTGACATCAACTTTACATTGGCTGCCACTTTTTGTCTATTGGGTTCTCAGTGGACAGTGTTTTAGAAGTGAATGCTTATTTTCATATGTTTATTTTGAAAGCCAATTTATGTCAAATATTACGTTTTCTTCAGGTTAAATTTTTCAGTATTCTTATTTTAAAATTCAATTCTTAAGCCTTTAAATACCTTTATTTTTATCTGAATCTTTTATAATTTTGGACCCAGGGAAAGCCTCCTCCACGGAAATTTAGAAGTCCCTCAATCTAATCTGCCATTTACCCATCTGTCTTCTCAGGACCTATTTTGGATTCTTCTGGCCTTTTCTCGCCTTTCATTTCTAGATCCATGTGCTGTATAGGTTTGTTTTTGTGTGGTTCTTGGGAAAAACATTATGTTTGAAGCAAGGGGTTACCAGATAAGGCTAAATTCATAGATAATCCCAGCTTCGTGAACACCGAAGGGAAAGCAGCAGTGCTGGTTGTTCACCGATGGTGTTGCTAAAGAAACACCCGGCTTACAATACTGATCTGGAACTGGGTTCTCCATTCTAGAAAGAGCTTGACCTTTGCTAAAGGAAAAGCACCATTTTACTTTCGTAAATACAGTTTGAGATAGCAGGCATCAAAGCTAGTATTTTGTTCTCACAAGGTGCTTAAAAGTATGCAGTATTGTTCAGGCTTCCTTGGAGAAAAGTCAAGGTGAACAATGTGTGTAACAACAAATTCAACCATCTTCCTTACCCTCTCTCTTCATTCCACTTCCTCAGAAACCCACTGTGGCCTCCTTTGTTTCCATATGCTTTTCTATCTTTCTAATTCTCTCCTCACATTACCACCCAGGGAAGCATCTTCTCAATTCTATACCTGTTGGCGTCATTATGGATTGAAAATTTAACTATTTTAAGGAATGTTCTAATACACTTGTATTTGTTTTGAGTTATTACTCTCATTGCATGCTTATATTTTTGGATGGCATGAACCATGTACTTTTGCACCCTCAGACTATGTCCAAAATCCAACCACTTCTCACTACCTTCACTGCTGTCATCCTAATCCAAGCGACCATCTTGTCTCACCTGGATTATTGCAATGATCCCAAATAGTCTCCTTACTTTGGTTAAACCTGCCCCACCACCACCACCACCATTCTCCGCACAGCAATCAGTGAGAGCCTTCTAAAAGATAAACTAGATCCTGTTACTCCTTTGTGCAAAACCTTCTAATGAAGTCCCATTTCAGTCTCATAAATGCAGAAGTTCCCATAATTGCTTGCAGTGCCCTTCAGTGTCGTGCTGCTCTCTGACACCATTTACCCAACCCCGTCACCCCGCTCCTTGCCCCAGCATGTTCTCTCCATGGCAGCCACATTTCTCTCTTTTACCTTAAGCAAGTGTGTCAGTCACTGTCCTGTCTCAGAATCTTACCATTGCTGCCTGCTCTGCCTACGTATCTCCAGGACTCATTCCGTCACCTCTCTTGGGTTTCTGTGCAAATACCAGTGAGGTCTTCCCACATAACTCGAAGTAAAAGTACAGTATTTATTGCACGTCCTATCCCCATCCTTGCTTATTTGTCCTCACTGAATTTATCACCAAATGCCCTTCTATGTGTGCATATTTTTTCCCCATTTCCTTTGTAAAATGTAAGCGCTTTGAGGGCAGGGTTACTTGTCTGTTTTGTTCACTGCTCCATCCAAATCACCTCACAGATAGAAGTAGTCAAGGCATACTTACTGAATAGATGGCTCCATGTATGAATGTCTGCCATGTCGATACTCGGTGTCTGTAGTGGGAAAGTATTTCTGGGTAGCAGGCATTGGTCAATGGGGAAGAGTCCCTACAAAAGATTAGCTTAGTAGTGACAGTGGGAATCACATTTTTCCTAGGCATGAACATTTTTTGGTCTTCTATGATTAGATGGCACATTTCAAAGAACTGGGTTACATATTTTGATCTTTAGACAACTTCTAAGGATAAGCTTTTTCTCTCAAACAACTAATTACCAAAATAAACGTGGACTCACAAGAACTCTAAGCTGTTCCTCTATTTGTTATTTAGGTCAATTAAAAGAGGGTTTGAATAGCATGTGTCTGCTTTAAAAATTGCCAAGAGATGGAAATCAGTTTATTGAGATATAATTGAACTATTTCCTCAGCTCTTATTCAGGATAAAATATGGGCAATTGGGGGTCTTTCCAGTCCTAAGAGGAAAGGATTACTTGGGGAAATAACTCCTGGCCCTGTGAGGTTACTGAGTGTCAAGAACATACCTGGCTGACACGGAGATGGTGATGATGACAGTGCAAAAAACAGCAATAGCTAATAGCTAACTCTTATTGGCGCTGACCACGTAAGGACTGTCCTAAGTGGTTGCTTGTATGAGTGTATTCAATCCTTACAATGACCCTGTGCAGCAGGCATTACTTTTCCCATTTTACAAAGGGGGAAACTCAGATACGAAGAGGTTGAAGAAACAGCCAAAGACACACAGAAAATGTAAACAGCAGAGGTGGAATTTGAATGCCTGGCTTCCGAGCCCTTTCTCTCTTAACCACTGTGCTATGTTGTGCCAATCTCCTACCTGGAGCACGAGAGGGACTCCACAGATGTGTGTGCATGCACGTTGTGTGTGTGCACAGGTGAGCACAGGTGCCCTTACTTATGCATACGTGTGCGTGTGTATGTATGTGTGAGATGATGGCACTGTGTTAATGTTGAAAGTGGAAATGGTGTAGCTCTGAAGAGAGTGGAGGTGAGGAAATAGAAATCAGTGTTAAGCTTTCCGCATGTTGCCTCACTGATTCAGCATAGCAACGCCCATGAGGGAACGTTTTTGTCCCCTTTTAATAAATGCAGTAGAGTCAGAGGAACCAGAACCACGCTCTTAGTAAAACCCTGTTCAAGCAGCGGCAGTGAGACTGGGAGGAGAACCTCGGCTTGCGCCTTATGGGCGGAACTGAAACCCATTGGAGGCGTCCAAGAAGGGGGCCTGGTTTCCTTCCTGCGGTCCTCCATGCCCAGAGGTTCTGTCTGTTCCCTTCGTGGCTGGGAGGGGACACCAACCAAGATGAGACCCTGGGTCGGTTGAGAACTACAGGGACTGGAGCTAAAATTGCCAAATATTGCACAGGACATATTTTATATTAAAAATGGTTTGTTGTTATTTGAAATTCACATTTAACTGGGTGTTCTTTGTTGTTTTCTCAGCCTCACAACTCTCCTCATGACTTCTCTACCCATCAGGAGTGTTGAGCAGATCGCAAGAGCAGAGACAGCCCCACCTTGGGGTTTGTGAATCCCTGTGTGGGTTGTATTCATGAGCAGTAGGCACACGAAGAAGCCACCCACCCTGGACAGGCAGCGGGTGGGGTCCTAAACGAGGCTTCGGTGTCTAGTACAGACGAGCTCAAAGGCTAGTGGACATTATGACCACCTGGAAAGCTTATGAAATGATGCCAATTCTTAGCCCCATCCCCCATTGGTCCTAGGAGTGGAACCCTGGAGTCTGTGTTCTTCATGATCAGGCCATGTGACCTGCAGGTGGGTGGTCCCAGGAGCTCATTGTGATAAGCACTGTTCTGAAAGAGGACGGAGACCCCACCCAGACAGTACAAGAGTCAATAAGGAATACTTCTCAGTGAGAATGTAGACACTGTAACATTGTGCGATTTGTGTTTCCCGAAGGTGTTAATGCATATGATAGAATATATATATATATATATATATATATATATATATATATATATATATTCCTTTTTAAAAATGAAAGTACCTTCTAATAAGATATAGCTAAGTGTGCTAGGAAGTGGGGATTGGCTGTGTGGGATTTAGGCTCAGGAAAGAGATTTTCCCCAGATTTCTGATCAGAGGCATAGTCTAGTGAAGTGTGACATTCTTATAAAGTGGCTTAGACCTCTTGAGTCAGTTGCACAGCAGGGTTATATATAAAAGCCTGTTTCTGGAAGGAAAAGGTTTCCTGTGTTTCACAGGGTTAAAAGCAAGGACCTGTGCCTACAATTTTTCAACCCAATTCTGTATTTCAGCATAATGTTTATGGTACCGATTTGGTGTGTGCAGGCATTTCTGTATTAGTTGTTGAACACTCGACTGTTGAATCTTCTACACAGTCAAGTCAAAGCAGTGAGCATTCTGGGAGGGATGCCAGAAACAAATTGCAGTAATCCAGCCTCATTGTTATAAAAGCATGAATCAAAGGCTCAGCCTCTTGCTGAGACAGCAATCATCTTAACCTTGTTATACTCCTGAGATGGTAATAGGAGGTCTTATCAATATGGTGGATATGGCTCTCAAAGGAAAGCTGAGGGTCAAAAATGGCTGAAATTTATCATGGAGAATATTGCTTTGTGGGACGTCCAGCTGTAGAATTGGGGCTACCTATTAAATCCTCTGTGAAGTAAAAATATATATGGTCCACTGCCTGCAGGATGCGAGAAGGGGACAGAGGTGGAATCAAAAGTGAAATAAAACTGGTCAAATGAGAGGAAAGTCTGATATCGTAATTAGGCAGTTTCTGACGGAGTGGTGATAGTTCCATGCCGTGAAGGATGAAATGTCCTCTGGGTGGCCGTATTTTAAGTGGTGGAATCTTTCCAAGAGGTTTTGTTTTTGTAATCAAGTCTAGATTCTATTCATGTGCAAGGCGAGGTATAAATGACCCAGACAATTAATAGCATTGAATGAGTGGACAGAACAAGACCACTGTGATCTGTGGTGGCTATTTTTTATTTGAGCTTTCTATCCAGCAACTTTCTTAGAAGGAAGTCAAACCAAGATTGATGCCCAGAACACAGAGCTTTCTTTAAGAATTGTGGTTAGTATTCAGTTCCCCCTCATGCCTCCCAGGAAGGAGGGCAGTATGCAGAGTGTTCAGAAGCCTAGGCTTTGACGTACAAAAGACCTGGGCATGAATGACAGCTTCGTCATGTCCAAGTGTGAGACCTTGAGCGAGTTACTTCACCGCTCTGTGCCTTGGTTTCATTAGCCATAAAATGCGGGTGACATCAGTACTTGCCTCATAAAGTCTTTGTGAGGATGAAATGAGATAACATATGCAAAATATTTTCTACAATGCCTGGCACATGTACTCTGTAAATATTAGCAGTGGAGAATTTGCGATCTCCCCCCCAAAATTTTTACCTCTCTTTCCCACTCAGGTCCTGAACAATTTGGGAATTTCAGAGAACGAAAAAACACAGGCAAAATATCACCTTATGAGTGACAATGTTTGGAGAATGCAGCTTAGTTTGAGAGGTAAATTGGCCTGCTAAATGTACCTCAGAATTAGGTAGACTCCCGCTCCCTCTTATAGAAGAACCACCTGGGCCAGGCTTCCCATGGAAAGAGAAAGAGCAGAATATGTGTGTCCCCTACAAGAAGCTCTTTTTCAAGAAGACTGATAGAACTGGGCCAAACATGCACAGATATTCTTTCAAAATTAACCAGGGTGATCATTCTATATCACCAGGGCCTGAGTGACTAAAGGGTCAGGAGAGAGAAGGGAAGTGTTAGACACAATTCTTCTTCATGGAAACAATGACTGGGGAGAAGACATTCCCATCTAACCTAAAATGTTACCACCATCATTAATAACTCATGTGCATTATACTAGATTCGTTATTTAAGTGGCTATTACCTTGTATCTTTAGCTTTTCCAACCATGCCATGACTGTATTAGATACCTATTGCTGCTGTAACAAATTGCCGTAAACTTAGTGGCTGAAACAATGCAAATTTATGCTTTCCGAGTTCTGGAGTTCAGACACCCATAATCAGTCTTTCTGGGCTAAAATCAAGATATTGGCAAGGCTGATTCCTTCTGGAAGCTGAGGGAAAAATCATTTCTTTGCCTCTTTTGGCTCATAGATGCCACCTGTTTGTAGCCCTTCCCTTGCATTGTCTCAACATCTTCCTTCTATCTTCTCGTCTCATCTGCTACTGTCTTTGACCTGGTCTCCCTTTTCTAATGACCCTTGTGATTATACTGTGTCTAACCATATAATCCAGGATAATCTTTCCTCTCAAGATCCTCAGTCACATCTGCAAAGTCCCTTTTGCCATCTAAAGTGACAAATTCTCAGAGGTTAAGACGTGGGTCTCTTTGGGGAGCCATTATTGAACCTACCGCAGTGGCATTCTGGCTCTCTGAAGGAGCCTTGTAGCTGTTTTTCATCTTATTACACATAGCATTCTTTTTACTATTTTCTGAATAGGGTTGTAAATCCCTCAAGGGTAGATATCAAATCTTCCATGTTTTTATACTTTTTCCTACTTCATTGTCTCATGTGTTACAAGTAAAACAATATTCATAATGGACACTCAGTAAAGCCTATTGATTTAAATACTTTCAAACAGAGTCATGGGTCTGTTCTACTTATGTTCCAGAAGAAACAAAATTTTAGGTTTTACTTTTGATTTGACAAACATTCAGACTACCTACGAAACAATGTACTTAGGGTGAAGCATTAGAACGTAGCTTGCTTTCCCAAATCCTCACTGTTGGTTTGCGGAGAGACCTTGGGACAGCCTATTAAGTGTTAAAATTTACCAGCAATCCATGGGATTATTCCTGCCACATTCTCTTTCCTTAGGATAAAGAAAACAAATGCTGAGATTACTATGAATGAAAGTGAAAACTTATACTGCACAAGTTAACTTGCTTTCCCCATTAAACTTCAGGAGAAGATTATTATAGTACAATGGAATTTTTTTCTGATTTTAGCTGCAGTGGTTGATAAGACATATACTGTGACTTGAAATGAATACAGACAGGAAATAGTTCACTCTTTCAGAAATAGGTACAGTTCAAATGGAGTGTTCATCATTTGTAGGTAGAATTAGAAAATTCTGGAGACCAGTGTGTAATTTTAAGTTATTCAGTTTATATTAATAGATACCTAAATGAGCCACAGAATTAACTTTAAAACACATAGCCCAAGTCACACTCAGTATTTTAAAAGTTAGTGATGCTATCTAGTAGCCTGTATAATATTTTGTTATATAATCAAGACAAAAAGATGATCTCTGTCCTGAGCCCTAAAAATTGTCTTTTTGTATTTGATCTGTGCTGCCCTCATGTGTCCCCCTCCCTCCCGGAGTTTTCCTCTCTAGAATGGTAGCATCTGAATTGTAGAACTGGAAAGGACTGGACAGGCCATCTTGTCAATTTGGACATTTTACAACTGAGAACATCGTTCTAGAGACAGTAATACACTTGCTTAAGGTCACGCAGTTACTGGCCGAGATTTATTAAAAACTCAGATATTGTAATAAATATCTCAGATATTTTAACTCTGTAAACATTTTCCCCCTGCCCTCCACCTCTATTTAGATGAGGTATTATAAGTGTAGAGAGGAACAAGAGAAATAATCAAGGAGTAAAGCAGTGGAGCTGAGAGGATTCTGGAATTATTAGGTCTTAAAGGAGACACAGTTCTCACTCAGTGTGTTCTCACTCTTCTCCCCACCTACTTTCTAGAGCTTATCATCCATTACAGCAAGAGGAAGAAAGCTGTACCTGCCTTAGAGGATGAAAGTAAGGCCACAGGCAAAGGTCTAATTCTGACAGGGAGTGGTGGTGGGGACCTTCTCCCTTCCGGGTGAGGAGCAACTGAGAACCAAGGTCACAGGACCTGGACAAAGGATTACACTTATGCACTGATGGGATGCTTTGTGAGAAATGCATCGTTAGGCAATTTTGTTGTTGTGCGAGCATCACAGAGTCTACTTACATAAACCTAGATGGTGTAGCCTACACACCTAGGCTTCATGCTTCTAGCTTACAAGCCTCTACAGCATGTGATTGTATGAAACAATACCCGATTGAATTAATCATGAGAAAATGATGAGATTGAGACACAATAAACAAAAGATGTATGAGGCTGCTGCTGCAGTAATGGGGCCTACTGTTTTATAGCAAACTTGGTAAAATATAAGTAGAAAGAATACACTCTAAAATAATGACAAACGTATAGCATAGTGAATACATAAACTGGTACGTAGTCATTTATTATCATTACCAAATATTATGTACTCTGCATCATTGTATGTGCTATAATTTTATACGACTGGCAGCACAGTAGGTTTGTTTACACAGCATCACCACAGATATGTGGGTGATGCATTGCGCTACGCTGTTGTGGTAGCTATGATGTCATTAGGCAATAAGAATTGCTCAGCTTCATCATAATCTTATGGGACCACTGTTGTATGTGTGTCCATCTTTGACTGAATCATTGTTTCATGGCATACGACTGCATAATGAAGGCATGAGTAAAGAGATACAAGGAAATTGCAAAAAAAATAATAAAAACAGAGAAAAAGAAAGCAGATATGGCAATAGTAGGAACTATATTCATAGTAAAAATGATATGTAAAGTTAAAGGTACTAATCAAGATAGAGAGGGACATTTTGTAATGATAGAGTGACAAAATGAACAATTTATGAAGATTCTGAAATAACAAATAACAAAAGCACCCAAACACCACATATAGCTAAATATAAAAAGAAGTATGTATTAGATACGCAAAAATAAATTACAAAACTGCAATTACAATAGATCATTGTTGCCACACAGCAGCTTACCTGTCTGTCTCCATGTACCTGCCCCTAAAGAAAGGAGAGTCTGTGAGACAGATCCTTTCAGGGACTTTGCTTCACCTTTGTGCTTGCTCCTTATGTCTCCCTGTTTGGCCCCAGAAAGATGGCTGGTCAGCCAATGACAAGTAAGGTTCCCCGTGGGGGGGACAACTCAAGCCAGGCACAACCAAGTGGGGACCAACAAGAGAATCCACAGGGTTCATACAGGTGGGCACAGCCCCCACCTTCCCCTGGCTAAGGAGGGCCTCTGACTCTGTGGCTGCATTCCTTCCCACAACCAGCAAGGGAAGAGACTCAGTGATGTGCTCTCCATCTATTCATATGCATAAAGGTTTTGTCCCTTGGGGAAGTACATACATCCTGAGACTTAAGGTTCTGCTGCCTGCAGGCAAGGGTGATTGGCCTCAATCAGTTTCCTATTATGATGTTTAGGATTCACAGATCTTGAGATTGACCAGCTTTATCTCCTTTACTTCCTTACCTAACTAATAAAAGCTAATGCGTAGGCCCGATTAGGCACCCAGCCCAGTCCTTGAGGCTGCAGGTCCCTTCGCCCCGCTTAAACTCTATTCATGGCTACTGTCTTTTCCTAACCCTGCACTGCCCTCCTTGCTCCCCACAACCCTCATTGCGTGGGACGCGACAGATCTTAATACCCATTTTTAGAATTATGTAAAAAAACAAAAAATATGAGGGAATTGAATGATATCAACTCATTTTCTCATGTAGAGAAAGACAGAAACAAAAATTCAGAAACATATTTCTTGAGTAGAGAATAAGAATTACTTTCTATGTCCATGGAAACTTTAAAAAAATAGTGTAATGGACCACAAACCTTGATAACATTTTAATAGCAAAAATCTTTACAGGCTACTTTCTCTGACCATATCAAAATAAAATCAGAGGTAATGAATTGGTAACCCTCTTCTTCCCCCCTAACCCCCCAAAAAGCAACGACTCGGAAATGAAGAATGTATCTCTCAATAGCCCATGGATCAAAAACCACTTGAAAACTGAAATTACAAACTCTCTAGAAAACAGTAAAAAAGGTTGAATATCAAAAACCCCATAAAACACAGCAAAAACTCAGAAAATTTATAGCCTTAAATTCCTTTGTGGTAAAGTAAAAGGTAAAGAGAGTGAAACATATTTGAAAATCCAAAGAAAATTATTGATCACTCAACAAAGTAAACTTTACTAAAATTGATAAAGAAGTGCAGAACTAGAATAAAACAAGTACAACCAAAGAAGTGGAAAAGGTGATTGAAGTTATGTCACTTTATAAAGGCGATGTGAACCCTTGTATATTGCTGGTAGAAGTGTAAAGTGACTCACACACCGTGGAAAACAGTCTGGTGGTTCCTCAGTACTTCAACATTCACCACATGGTCTGGCTATCTAACTTCTAGGTGTTGTTAACCTAAAACTAAGAAGCCAGAATGTGATGCAACAAGTGTTTATTTGGGATCACAGATTCAGGAAGAAACCCAAATAGTGTCTTAATTACATGTGAGGGCAAGGGTTTTTTTTTTTTTTTTTTTTTTTATGAGCAAAGGAAAGAAATAATTACAT
The DNA here is from genome assembly GCF_004115265.2 of Rhinolophus ferrumequinum. Lineage (NCBI taxonomy): Eukaryota > Metazoa > Chordata > Mammalia > Chiroptera > Rhinolophidae > Rhinolophus > Rhinolophus ferrumequinum. The sequence continues at coordinate 6,997,885 of NC_046303.1, read as the reverse complement.
AAATAGAAAAAAGAAATTTATTTTGGTGCTGCTACTCTTCAGCTATACGTGATTGGTTATTGATTCTATCTTAAGATACAGAGTCCATAATCCTAAGTCCTTGTAGTCAGGAGGTCTGCTTTCCTGTTGACTTTAGAAACATTTGTTTGTATGACAGTGTTGGTTTGGCCCAGTTCAAAAAGTCCAGTGGTTCAAGGAGTAAGACGTGCAAGGTAGTTCTTCTGGAATGGCTGCTCTGGCTCCATTTTAAAATGTTCATTGCAGCTTTATTTACGGTGGCCAAGACATGGAAACAACCAAAATGTCCTTCGATAGATGAATGGATAAAGAAGTTGTGGTACATATACACAATGGAATACTATTCGGCGGTAAGAAAAGATGAAATAGGACCATTTGTGACAACATGGATGGATCTTGAGATTATAATGCTAAGCGAAATAAGTCAGACAGAAAAGGCAGAGAACCATATGATTTCACTGATATGTGGTATGTGAACCCAAAACAACAAAAGAACATGACAAACAAATGAGAAACAAAAACTCATAGACACAGACAATAGTTTAGTGGTTACCAGAGGGTAAGGGGGAATGGGGGTGGTAGATGAAGGTAAAGGGGAACAAATATATGGTGATGGAAGGAGAATTGACTCTGGTTGGTGAACACACAATGGGATTTATAGATGATGTAATACAGAATTGTACACCTGAAATCTATGTAACTTTACTAACAATTGTCACCCCAATAAACTTTAATTAAAAAAAATTTTAAAAATGGCTCCACTTGTGTCAGCTTTCATAGCACACCCCCCCAAAGAATTCAAAGCAGGGATTTAAACAGATACTTGTACACCAATATTCATAGCAGCATTATTCACAGTAGCCAAATGGTAGAAACAATTCAAGGGTCCATCAACCAATGAATGGATAAACTAAAAGTAGTATACACATACAATGTTTTATTAGCCTTAAAAAGGAGTGAGGTTCTGATGCATGCTACAACATGAGTAAACCTTGAAAACATTATGCTGACTTAAATAAGCCAGACATAAAAGATAAATATTGTGATTCCACTTATATGAAGTATGTAGAATAGACAAATTCATTGCTACAGGAAATAGAATAGAAGTTGCCAGGGACAAGAGAAAGGGTGAAAGGTGGAGTTATTGTTCAATGGGTGCAGAGATTCTGTTTGGGATGATGACAAATTTCTGGAACTGGATAATGGTGATCCATTTTTGCACATTGTCAAAATATTTAGTGCCACTGAATTACACACTTGAAATGGTTAAAATGCTAAATTTTATGATATGTATATTTTATGACACTAAATAGAGGCATTATGACCAGATACTTTTCTTAGTTCTAGCTAATTGCAAAAGAACAGGTATTTCTCATGTTATTAATCAATTCAGACACTAGAAAAAGATGGAAAAATTCTTCAAATCATTTTTGTAGTCAGCACAACTCTAAGAGCCGAATTTGGTAAAGGTACTTCAAAATTGCAAACTATAAACCAGTTTCATATATCAATATAGATATACTAACATTTGAATTTTTTTCAAATAAAATCTGGCATTGCAGCATAATAAAATTTACTAAAGCCCACTGGAATTTTATCCAGAAATGTAAAGGTGGTCAATATCAGAAAATATCAGTATAATTTGTTTAATTGACAAACTAAAGAAGGAAAAATATCTTAAAATTTAAAGAGAAACTAAAAACATAGAAAAATTTCAAAGAATACTCTAAGTAAAATACGAATGGAGAGAATTGCTCTCAAAACCTCGAAGTCATTTCAATTCAAATCAGGAACTAGATGGAGATGTTCATTATTGCCATTAATACTTTACAGTTTTGGAAGTTATCACAAATACTGTACCATAGACCATTCGATAAAATATTGGGAAAAAAAGAGATTAAGTCATCTTTTTTTTATTGATGAATATGATTGTATATTTAAAAGTCCCATGAATTATAGCATAAGAATGGTATGAATAAAATAATTTTGTAGATAAGTAAATAGTGCATAAACTATAATAAATGAATAGATTATCTTTCAGTTAACAAAACCTAAAATAAAAAAGAGAAATCCATTAAAATAACAATGTAAGCGTAAAATATTTAGAAATACATTTACCGAGAATGGCATAGAGTTGTTAAAAAGAAAACTATAAAATCTCTTTGAATTATACATTAAGTAATATTTTAAAAAGAGAAAAGATACATTCTTGGAGGGTAAGTGTAATAAACATGTCAGTTCTGCTAAAATTACAGTAAGAATTCAATGCAGTTTTAATTAGACTCCAGAGGGTTTTATTTTGGGAGGGATTTTATAAAATAATATTGAATATGTAATAATAAATGCCTGAGACTATCCATGAAGAATATAAAGAAAAGATCTAGGACAGATAACCTACCTTATCATTATTAAAAATACAGTAGTCATTGTGATAAAGATCAATGTGGCATTGTCCTACCTAAAACTAGAAAACTGGATTAAAAAGCAATAAACATGTGTAACATAATAAAGCATGAGAGTTTAATAATAAAGGTTGAATTCAGTGAGTAAAAGATGCATAGTCAACCTAATAGTTAAAGGAACAAAGAATAGAAATAAACATTTCATAGAAGAGAAAATCCAAATGGCCAATGAACATTTGAGAAGTTGCTCAAAATCACTGATAGAGAAGTGCAAATTAAATCGAAATTGGTGTTATTTACATCCATTAGATTGGCAAAAATGTGAAAGAATAATAACAATTATTGCTGGCTGTAATATGAGGAAATGGGCATTTTCATATATTTGTAGACAAATGGAATTTTGTGTGGGAAAGCCATCTGGTAACACCTACTGAAATTAAAAATACATGCATTCTTGGTCCACAATCCTACAGCTGGGAAATCATAGTAATGTCAATTACTATATTGTCATATACAGAAATAAAATCACTAGCTTCTAAAACTGTATATACAAGGGTTATTATAGAATTTTTCAGATGGGAAAAAATATGGAAAGTTGGAAATATCATACATGCCCATCAATAGGGGGAGGCTTGAAATAAATATTGGTTTATTGACATTGTAGAATACTTTGCCACTATGCATCCATTAAAATAATAAAATAATTCTAAAAATTAAAACGATACCAGTTGATTTAGAACAATGTACTCAAAACTGTTTTGAATGAAAAAACTAACATACAAAGGAGTGTGTATAATATAGTACAGTTTTTATAATCAATTCCAAATTCCTTTTAGTGCAAGTGTGTGTGTGTGTGTGTGTGTGGGTGTGTGTGTGTGTGTGTGTATAATTGCATGAGCTGTAATTAAAGCATGGAAATACAAACAGAGTTGTCAACTTGGGTAACCAGATTGATTGGCTGAAGGGATGGTAAATCTGTATGGGTTAGAGATAAATGTTTGGGAAAAGGTGAGACTGGAGGGAAGCAGAGAAGGGAGTAGATAATTAGTGTTTCCTTTATACATCTTGGTATGTTTTATTAATTGCAAAAGCATCTGTTAATCCATAATTTGAAATATATTTATACCTTTAAAATACTGGTTAGATAAAACTCTCTTGGATACTGTGGTGATTTGAATGGTGGACTCCCTAAGGATATGTCCACTCAGAACAGGTGGATGTGATCTTAGTTGGAAAAACCATCACTGCAGTTATAATTAATGTAAAGATCTCCAGATGAGGTCACCCTGGATTAGCACGGACCCTAAGTCCATGTCAGGGTTTTATGAGAGAAGGGTAGAAGACACATAGAGAAGAGAAGGCCCTGTGAAGGCTGGGACAGGGATTGGACAGAGGGCCACAAGCCAAGGTGCCCCTGAAAGCTGGAAGAGCAGGGAGCACAGCCTTGAGGGCACCTTGATTTTGGACTCTTGGCCTCCATAACTGTGAGAGAATACATTTAAGTTGTTTAAGCCACTAACTTGGTGAGAATTTGTGATGGCGGCCCTAGCAAACTAATAGAAATACTAAGCACCTATTTCAGTGATAATTTTCTGTGAATTCCAATATGTAAAGAACTTCGAGCTGTTCTGGCTCACGGATGGGACACCCTGGTCACCTCCCCAACTTTATGTCACCACAGAGCTTCTGGCCTGCCAGGAGCAGAGCTTGCGTGTCACTGATGTAGTCCAGCTCTCTTTCCATACAGAAGACAAGAGTGAGGCTTGATGGGCGTTTCCCACCTTTTGACAAGCTGAGAAAACTGCAGTCTCACGGTTTCCCAAACATTTATGCACCTTATTCATTCCTGGAAGGCTCTAGGTCGTTTTGAGTTCTTTATCACCGCTGTGTGGAGTTCAGCCAGCTCTTCTCTCAGCAGGACTTTGAGAATGCTTTTTTTTTTTTTTTTTGTAACTTTTCACAAATGTGTTTCTCTGATACACAGTCACTTTTGTAAAGTTTTATTAACTTTCAATTTTTTTTCTATATTTTCTTTGGAAAGGATTTTGTATGACCCACTGATTTCTTGCTGAAGATTCACTAGATATGCATGTTTCACTTGAAATACTTACCCCGATGGATTCTTATTCTGTGTCTCTGACCCATTATACAAAGAAACTAAGCTGAGAGTTCCCCTCACGTCGCTGCCTGCAAAACTCCAGGATATGAAAATGCTTGAGACGGAAGGACACTGAGGGTGCAGAAACAATGAGTGCAGTGGAACGAGATCAGTAAGAGGGTCAGAAAGTGCTGAGAAACTGCAGTTAAGGCTCCATGTCTCCCAATAAAACCCAGGATTCCTGGAGAATATGCAGTTACGGCCCGTGTCTCCCAGCAAGACCCACGATCCCTGTAGAATGTGTCGTCATTTTCCTCAAGGCAAAGTCTTCTTTATTCCCACCAGAAAAGAATTTTCCACCTTCTCCAAGGCAGTATTGCCAGACAACTGAGCCTGAAAATGTTCTGAAGAGCTAGACGAGGTGTGGAGAGATGAGGAGGACCACTTTTGATGACAGCCATCATTTCACAAAGCGTATATGGTGTCTTTGAGTGTTTGAGGTCAAGATATATCTGCTTTGGAGGCCAGAACTAACTGGAGCTGAAGAAATAGTTGTAAAGACCTTCTACTTAACTCTTTTGCTAACACACAGGTATTGTGAGCATTTTGGTAAAGTAAGTTTAAAAAAACCATGATTGTTACATATTAGCATGGGTCATATAGAAAGCAAAGGATGAAGAGACAATGCAAAATCAGGATGACCAAAACAGATATAAATTTAAAAATTAATGAGTGGAGCTTCATCTGTTTATCATGGCTAAGGGTTTTCTATATTTACAATGAGGAGGGATACAGATGATATAACACTGGATATATTTGTACTTTCATATATAATCACATTTTGTAGACTGTTTACAATTTCCATTTGTTGATGTGCATTCAGTCCCTCTCATTGAGTTTCCAAATAGCATAAATATGTCCCAGATATTGCACCGAGCCTACTTAAATTAATTTTTTTATCTGAAATTCAAATTTAACTGAATTCTATGGTTTTATTTGCAAAATCTGACAACCCTATTCTAAGAAGTAGTTGGTGCCCTGTTATTAAGACAGGAGACTTTTGCGCTTCTCAGTATCTCCATGAAATTGGTGGTAACCTCTCTGACTCTACTCTGTGGAGTGTCAAGGGGTCTTCATGATGTTTAGCAAATTTCTGCAGGTCTCTTCCTCTTTGTGTTTCTGGATCCTGGCGTACTACGTCTGCCCCACAACTCCTCCAGCTGACGCGATGCTCAGAACTTTCTTCACTCTTGATGAGCAGCCCCTACACACCCCGTCACACACACACACTGAGAATTTCGTATTTTATTTATTTGTTTGGTGGAGCATTATGAGAAGCAGTGACACCTTTGAGCCTCACTTTCTTCCCCATCTTTCATCTGCTGTCCTCAAATCCTTTCTTCCCGGCGGCCCTCAGACAGCTAAATTCTTCACTGAAACTTTTGGGCCAGCGTTTCCTTAGGCCTGGATAGTGGGGATTGAGAGGGTTTGGGAGCTCACCTCTACTCTAAAAACTTAAAACACGTTTTTCTTAAGAGAGATTGGTGTCTCCTGAGGAGGAATTCTGCTACCGACTGTGAAGGTAATGCATTTTCTCCATCTTATTGCATATTTATTACAAGCATAAAAGCAACTCTACAAGACAAGTTGGGTTCAGTAATATGTTACCCTGGGAAAAATCAGTGTGAATTCATGTTCTTAAAAGAGTGATTTTCCAGCTCAATCATTATTTTAAGTGGCCCAACAACAGGGCACTATAATTTATTACCACCTTCATGTGCTCTTCCAGTGCACACATTGGGATCCCTGGAGGGTAGTTGACTCTTAGCTTGGTGCAAAGACAAAATGAGATGGATCCAAAGCAACCTGTTGTGAACTAGAAGTTAAAGCTGCTTCTGAAAACATCTGGGCTAGTGCTGCAATGACAAAAAAGCCAGTGTAATAAACCCAAAAGTAATAATGCTAATGGTTAAGTTGGAACACGTTAGGCCTGCAGAAGGTCATGAGTTTTAAGAAATACTCAAAAGAGAAAGCACAACGTGTGCAAAGAGGTACGTGTATTACAGTAGAAGAACAACTTCAACAGGATCTTTACATCTTCATTGATTTAAACGAATAGGACCGCTTTGGGATATGACATTCTTTGCTTATGTTTCCATATGTTTAGCATACATTTTCATATATTTAGCACATATGCTCGTTTGTTCAGGAGAGAAGGAGGAACTACAACATGTAAATGAACCAACATGGCACAGGATTTGTGCACAATGAGGCTGACTTTGTTCTTATTATAGAAAAGACCAGAAAAGAGGGGAACATACCTAATACACAAGGACTTACCAGAATTCATGGGCTTATGTAATAATGACTTACAGATTATTACAGGTGATTACAACCACGGCATACACGATGACCGTGACAAAACAGGATGTTCCAGATGTGCGGAGAGAAAAAGCACAGCGACTGAACCCCACATCTCTGAGGAGAAGATGCCTCGATTCATTATGAATAACCCTTTATGAGTGTTAATCAAATACTAATAAGAAATACATATATTTTAATAACTGAAACGACCTGTTCAGTGTTATCATAATGTCAAGGTGATGCTATAGGGACTTCCAGCTATGAGAAACTTCAGGGAAGATAAGTCTTCAAAAATTAAAATTTATATTAAAGACAAGGGTACATGGGTCTCAGGATGTGATGAGTAAATGTTTGATATTAAAAGGTGTCCCGTCCCGCTCGACAAGGGTTGTAGGGAGTGAGGAGGGCAGTGCAGGCTTAAGAAAGACAGTAGTCAAGAATAGAGTGCCAGCAGGGCCAAGGGACTCCAGCCTCAAGGACTGAGCCCTGAATCGGGCCTACGCATGGCTTTTATTAGTTAGGTGGGGAAGTAAAGGAGATAAAGCTTGTCCATCTCAAGATCTGTGAATCCTAAACATCATAATAGGAAACTGATTGAGGCCAATCACCCTTGCCTGCAGGCAGCTGAACCTTAAGTCCCCGGATGTATGTACTTCCCCAAGGGACAAAACCTTTATGCATATGAATAGATGGAGAGCACATCACTGAATCTCTTCCCCTGCAGGTTGTGGGAAGGAATGCAGCCACAGAGTCAGAGGCCCTCCTTAGCGGGGAAGGTGGGGGACTGTGCCCACCTCTATGAACCCGGTGGATTCTCTTGTTGGTCCCCACTCGGCTGTGCCTGGCTTGACTTGTCCCCCGCGCAGGGAATATTACTCGTCATTGGCTGACCAGCCATCTTTCTGGGGCCAAATAGGGAGACATAAGGTACAAGCACAAAGGTGAAGCAAAGTCCCTGAAAGGATCCGTCTCACAGACTCTCCTTTCTTTAGGGGCAGGTACGTGGAGACAGACGGGTAGGCTGCTGCATGGCAACAAAAAGGCAATTGGCTTAATGCAGAGACAGATGTTTGCTTTTCCTTGGACCACACTACCAAGTGCCACGCCACAAACATAAGTGAACCAACCAGCCAACAATCTGGATTCTGGTATTCTGAATTGGCATCAGTTTTCTTTTAGAGCTGGAATTTTTTTTTTTTTTTATTCCCTGGAAAGTCAGTGTTGTAAACATTGGTTCTGGTAAAGCTACAGAAAGCCTAGGAAGGTATAAAAATCGGAATTAAAGCAAAGTTTCATTCATAAAATTAATTTTGCTACCAGTGTTATTTTAAGGTATTGAACAGTTATGGAATCGTTGAGTCACTGTGTTTGTGTATATTGGATTTGCTGTTTAGGGTTTTGAAAGTATTCGGAAGAAGCAGTCACTCTAAATTGTTAATTGCAGTTTAAATTCTTCAAAGGAATTTAATTAATCAACTTTAGAGTCAATAAATATATCCAAAAATGATTTTCCAAGTTTTGCTTTGTAGATATGTGGATTTAATGAATTAACCATTTTGTAAAAGGAATCAATGCATTGAACCAAAATGACTCCTGAGATGTAATTATAAAAGAATTTTATTTTTGTCTTTCACTGTTTCTTTAAGTCGGTTCTATAGGGCTACTCCTTCTCCTGCCTCTGTTGAAAACAGGGGCCAGGTCTGTGGTTCTTCTAGACATGATTGCGTTAAGTTCAGACACAGTCTGTAGTTAATTAAAATGTCCATTCCTGTGTACTAATCGAATTTCTAAATTTAAATTTGAGATTTCTACCTAGTCTTCCCTACAATTGGGAAAAGATGTGGTGAGTTGCCTCTCTAGCACTTCCATTTTTCATCTTCATCCTCTTTCCCTGATCTGGATAACTGGGTGTCTGACCACTTTGTACACAGGGTGTAGAATGAAAGAGAAGAACAAAGGTAGGAGAGTTCTTAACTGACTTATACCATGCTCTCTGGGTCTCTGAAGAGATTAAAGTGGGTTCCTGTTCTTTTAAGGGTATTTTAGAAACCTTCCCCTACCCCAAATATGGGGGCTTCTTACCTGAACTTCTTTTGACCCTGCCAAGTGCATCCCTGTTTTGGTTTTGGATAGTTGGTCACTGCTTTGTCAGCCCTTTACAGTGTCTTGATACCTTTACATTCTCTCTGTTATGGTCAACTACCATGTGGTTCTCTTGGGGGGCACTTAGATGACCCTACGCTAGGTCTCTTGTGTGTGTGTTCCCAGCGTCTGGTCCATGAAAAGAATTTATGCATTCTTTACCCTGAATTTGGGTGTATAAGCCAATAGTAACATTTTTTTCTTCATTGTCAAAACAACAAGCTACCTTCTCTCTCACCCTTTACATTTCTTATGTGTGATCCAGACTTGCCCATTGGGTCTCCAAACTGTATGCAACACATGTAGATCTCTCCAAGTGGTCTTGACAACCACTCATTAGATTCTCACTCTACTGTGGGAGGTGGGACTTGTGGTACAGTTCTCCCCAAAGAAATCTTCCTCTCCAAATTCTCTTCAAATATGTGCCTCTCGATCCGTTTAGATCATGCTAGTGACTTTGTGGTTAAAGGACCTGTGAACAGTTTCTAAAACCACCTTTTCAAATTCTGTATATGGTCTAGTGCCTTCTTCAGGATGCAATACCATTTACATTGTTTTGCTTCTGCCAATTTCCATTTTAACATAGCAGTAATATAAAGTACAAATTTAGTGAGGATTCTGCATGCACAAAATTTCCTCTTCATCAGAGACTCTTACAACATGGGTAAAGATCTAAGTTAAAGGGCTTTTGAGAAACTGTAAACGTCTGTCAGTAGCTCCATAAACGGGGGTAGACGTCCAAGTGAGAACTATGTTTCAAATTAAGGAACATGGAGCAAATCAGCAGCTCTGCTTAGCGGGCAGTGCTTGAATGAGGTTTTCCTAATGCTCCATTCCTAACGTGGTCTTCTATGTTTCCAGTTAAGTTATTAGCACTGGAAGATCAAGTCAGAGCGACTGAAGAACCTTTATTGGCTGGGGGGGCGTCTTGGTTATTAATTAACAGCAGAGGGGGACTCCTCTCTCCTTGGTCTGTAATGGAAATCTCAGCTTGAAGGCTTCGCACCTTTACTATTAGAAAAGAACCCTGAGCTATCAGATGATTTGGTTTTTCAATTTTTAAAAGTATTTATGGGCACCTAGGATATATATACACACACACACACACACACACACATATATGTATATATATCTTTTTTTTTTTTTCCTTTGACGATGACTCTGTGTTCAATAACCTTTATTTTGGAATCACCTTGGTTTTTATGAAACATGAAGATTTGTAGTTCCCCACCCCACATAAATATTATGCAGTAGAACTCTGATGGGCCCCCAGTGTCAGCATTTTAAATAAGGACTGCAGCTGGTCCAAAGGACACACTTTGACCTAGAATTCTTCTGTCATGGCTTATCCATTGACCTAGAGTCTGATAGGCCACCTCTCATCCCCCGTTACAACGATACGAAATCAACTGAAAAATATCCTCTAGCCAGATGGTAATTCACCACTGAAAATATCCCTTTCTTTATTCTATGTAGAAGAACGGAGCAGAAAGCAGTGATTTTCAAGGTGCACCACTTTACATTATCCCCGTGGGCAATTGCAAAAGGAACATAGTTGTGGGAAACCATTTACCTTCTTGTCTGACTTTACTTTCAGATCTTCCTGATGTTTCTGTTTCGTTTAACGTTGGCCGTGACAGGTAAGGGTTTCAGGTGGAATTGTGCAGAAGGCCAGTGTTGATGTCTATAGCAGACTCAGCATCATAGGAAAAAGGGAATCTGGAGACATCAGCCACTACCCTGTTCACCTTCAGCCTAATGTGGAGTCGATGGCATGTGACTCCCACATGTCTTTATCTTCTGAAACACAGACGCCAGAGCTTTGAGTTCTTGTTCCTTGCTCTGACGCTCTGTCGTGGACTGTGTGGCACCTTTTAGCTCTATGATGCCAAACAAAGTGCCTGAGAATTGGAATGACCTGGTATAATCTGGTATCTCGTCAATCTGAAAAAACCCGTCCTGTTGGCACAAAGTGATTCTATTTGAGCATTTACCCTCCTAGGTTTCTTGCTTGTATCTTCTACTCCAACCTATTACTTGATCACCACACAGAGATACATTGTGCTCTTTGGATTTCCCAGGCACTGGACCCTTTCTGAACCTTCAGCTGCTCTTTCACCTAAGTTACTTCCTCTTTGGACAGAAGATAAGGTCCATTGAGTTCTGTCCCTTAAGGCAGCAGGGGGCAGTCTGTCACTTACTCTGGAAGCCCTTTTACTTGGTTACACTGCAGCCAGGGTGGCCTGCCAAACCAACGAGACACGTGCCCAGAGTTTCTGGCTCCTCCTGTCACTTCAGGACTGGGTGAAACACCACACGACAGGGGTAGGCTCTGGCATTCTGAGCAGATACTACAGGGGCTGACAGATGATAGGTCCAGAGCTGGAGTTAACTCTCTAAGTGACCATTGGGCGGTGAATCAGGAGGGAGCAAATAAATTCCTTCACCTCCCTACCTTATATCAACTACATTAAGGCCCAGTTTCTCTTTTCATCTGGTCTAGAGAAAACACTGAAGTGCTAGTGGCCAGTTCTGTTGATCATGCTGCATTGTGTCTCTGTGACTTGTAGAAAGGTGCTAGGCACTGCAGAAAACCTCACTTCGGGGTGGTTTATAGCCTTCCTTGCCTTGCTTTGCACCTTTCAAGTAAAACTCAGCTCTTCAATGCTTGCCTCAGGCTCCACTTTCTAGAGAACCCTGGCTAAGATATGTAGCAATTATATTAGCCTGGGTCGTTGCAGTGGATTACATGGTTTTCACAGCACTTAGGGTGTTTTCTGATTTACAGCCCAATTAAGCAGAGGCAAACCTTTTGAATGTCTAGTTTGTCTTTGAGTTGGAAAAGAAATACACAGCGCTAAATGTAACACACACACACACACACACACACAATTATTTTTAAGCATGAAACACTGATTGAAATAATTTCTTAATTGTCACTAGCTGTAAGGAGGGAAAAGAATATTCTAAGTGGTAAATATAATCAGGTCAATTATTTCCGTATCAGATTTCATTTCCAATGAGGGATTTTGGTGTATTCTCTGCTGTCCTTCTTACTGCTCTTAGTACCTTAGAAAGGTACCAGTTGTTACCTCAGTGCTCTTTTCTTCTCCTGATTGAAATCTCACCTAAAGTGTTACCCTTTGTATTGGAAATAAGGACAATTGAGCAACCACCAAGTTATAAACCTAATCTCCTCCTTAAATAGAATTTAGGGATTTTTTTAGAATGCAACTGATAGACCTAACAGACTACAATAGGAGCTTTCAAAACAATAATTCTTTTCTTCCGGGACTCTGGAACATGAGAAATCAAATGATCTTTCATCACAGAGAAAGTACTTTTTTAGGCAAAAGGTCAAAGGCTGGGGAGAGGATTAGCAGATTTACTTGTCTAGCTATTTACATGGGACCTGACATGTAGCTGTCAGAACACACTTAGAAATGATGTCTATTTTATTCCTCTTTAACTCTTACAAACATTTGCCATTTTTAACTGAATTGCATTTCATCTCCACTGAGAATCAATGAATACGTGTATTGATCGACCATAATGGCTGAACTTGATTGCTCTATTTTATAATTATTCCAATAATAGGGTTTTTAAAAAAAGCAGTAAGTTAATTTTCATTTTCTTTCAGCCTTGTAGCTGAAACAGGCCAATAAAAAGGTAAGGAACAGAATTTGACGGTCAGGGTTTCGGTATTTCAACTTTCAAACTATCACAAACAACAAGAGCAGGGCTTCATCTGGCCAAGTATGAATATGTTATTAAGTTATAATGGTTGAAGTAATGATGTGATACAGAACAAGACTGTAAAATCAGGGAAAATGAATGGAAAGTCCTGGGGCAGGGAATCTGAGGCATATTCAATATTACCATGATAAAAGTGATATTTCAAGTTATTTGAGAGAAAAAAAAGAAACTATTCAGTAATGAAACTAAAATTAATTCCTTGGCTGAAAACAGAAGACGTTGTATTTCTACCTTGTGTTCTATATCAAAATAAATATTTAAAAGTAAAATTTACAGAACTAGAAAAAAATAGAATTGGTTATCTGAACTCATAACGGAGTACAGCATTGTAAGCCTAACAGCAAAAGAATACGATGTAAAGATATTTTGGTAAAGTTGAAAGTCAAACTTGAAAACTTTGCTAAAAACGTTCTAAGTAATGTTAAAAATACAAAGAAAGGGGGAAATTAGTGAAATAGATGTGAGGCAAGAACTACGTTTCTTAAGTGAATAAACAGCTCTTATAAATCATCAGGAACAACAAGAAAACCATACTAGGAAAAAGCGCAAAGAGTAGGAAAGGTAGTTGAAAAAAGAAGAAATGCAAAAAGCCAATAAACTTAGATAAAGAAGTCCAAGTTTACAATTGGTCAAAGAAATGCAAATTAAAATAATGAAATGTCAGTGTTTCTTACTAAATTTGTAGAGCTTTTAAAAATTTTATTTTATTTTGCTAACCTTTATTTTTATTTTATTTTAACAAACACTGCTGTTGGGAATGGAAATAGGCATAATGTGGGCAATTTGACCTTATCTTTTAGAAAACAAAATTGCCATTTGAGTGAAAATACAAACTATTTGTTCATTATATGTACCTAGTATTAACATTAATTAACAACTGATCTTCACATTTTTATGTATTTGCAAAAGTTTTACAATCAATATGTTTTGTGTTTATAATTGAGGGGAAAAACATTAATATTTAATGGATTTTACAGTATCATAAATAGCATTAGGATCAAAATCACCAGATTATAGGTACATCAGTTTCCTTTCTGACATCATTTTAAATTGTTTCTCTAAATCTTGATATACAAATCATTCAAAAGGTAAAACACATATTCTGGATAAAAACATGGATGCGCTTGGGTCTATGTGCCCAGTGATGATGTGTCTATTCAGGCAGACATGAAAATGTTTCTGACAATGACTTGAGGAAATATACATTATAAACTCTGCAAACTAATGTATTATGTCTCAGTTGTTCAAGTTACTTTAAACATTTTCTGAAATGATTTTTATCTTGCCACCTTCACGCTGTTGTTTTCTCTGATTGAGTCTTGTGCATCTGGTCCCTGGAAGACATCTTCTCATCTGTTAATGTACAGCTGATGCATCCTCTTTTCTAAGACACGCCCCCCCCCACACACTCAGGTTGCATTGGCTACCGGTCCTTGTACTTTTTAGTTTACATGTGAGTCTCCAACTAAATGGCAAGCTCAGAGAGGGCAAGGAGGATGTCCAATTCATCACCCCTGCCCCAGTAACTGGTATAGTGTCTGGTGGATGGCTAGCTGAATATTGGTTGGATGAGTTAATGAAATAAAAATCAAGTTCATATCTGGGGATCTTGAAGGCTGTTGGCTGTGTTACTAGAATATGAGGAATGATTTGAAGGCAATTACAAATTATCAATCTTTTCATTTGACAATTTATCCTAGAATATCAGAAATATAATAGATAAAGTGTAATAAATTCAGGAGTATGAATTAATTGTCAAACTCTTAGAGGACACTCTGAATAACAGAAACAGATTATGATTAAAACATATTAATCATAATTAAACATAATTAAAACACAGCATACATGAAGCATGTTATGATTTGAAGCAGAGAAGAACTGAAGTAAGGATGTAGTTAAAAGCTACTTTCCATCATATCAAAAGGAATGACCAGAAACCAATGCTTCCTTCATAGTTCTCTTAGGAATTAGATAGCAAATGTTCTTGTTCTGGTAGTCATAGCTCTTAGTTCATTTCTCAAATTATGATCACAAACTTCTGAGCCTTCTGACTTATAATTCTTATACTTTTACTAATCATCTTCCAGATTTGCCATATTTAATTTACAGTATTAAATTATAAGAAGCTAGTACCATTTCTCAACGAATTCACAGCTACAAACTATACGAACAGAATCACCAAAAATTATATCAATGTGCCAGGGGATGCCAAAGTTTCTCAACCTAATTATGATGTTTTAATTGAATCTCACTAGACTTGTTTTAAGATGGATTTTTAATAATAGGAGGTAATATTAATTAGTCTTCTGTATTAGTCTTCTCAGGCTGCCATAACAAAATGCCACAGGCTGGTGGCTTAAACAACAGAAATTTATTTTCTCATGGTTCTGGAGGCTGAAAGTTCATGATTAAGATGCTAGTAGCCTTGGTGTTCGGTGAGTCCTCTCTTCTTACTGTGTTCTCACGTGGCCTTTTCTTTATGCCGGAGCCTTGGGGTCTCTTCCTCTTTTCACAAAGACAGCAGTCCTGTTGGATTAGGGCCTCACTCTTATGATCTTATTAACCTTAACTACCAACTTCTTAAAGGCTCTATGTCCATATACAGTCATATACGGACTTAGGGATTCAACATATGAATTGTAGGGGGCGCAGTTGTGTTTCTCAGCTTGCCTAAACTTTAGACGGGCTTCTTCTTGTCTCTAGGCTCTAAACTACTTTTTATTAGAGCATATATTTTAGAAACCTATAAGTTCCTATTTTTCATTGCTTTTATGTTTGATAGTGACTGACTTATATGTATGAACCTTATAAACTGCAATCTTATCATAATCACTTATGAATTCCGGGTGTTTTATTTTTTGTGTGTGTCAATTAGTTCAGATTTTCTACCTAAATGATCATGTCATATGTGAAACAAGACAGTTTTATATCTTCCTTCCCAATCTGTATACCTTTTATTTCCTTCTCTTATCTTATTGCATTAGCTAGGACTTCCAGTATGATGCTGAAAAGGAGTGGTGACAAAGCACTTCCTTGCCTTGTTACTGATCTTAGTGGGGAAAATTCTTGTTTCTCACCATGAAGTATGATGTTAGCTGTAGGTTTTTATGGATATGCTTTATCGAGTTGAGGAAGTTCCCCTCGATTCCCAGTTTACTGAGGGTTTATGTTCTGGAGGTGAGTTTTCAAAATATTAAATCTATATCCTCAAATGGTAATTAGATATGAACATCTCAAATTTCGTCTTAGAAATCATGAGCAAATAGATGACATTTAGAACCAAGGTTGTGGATGTAGTCAGCTAGGGAATGGACATAGAACCGGGAAGGAACACCCACAGGGTAGTGTTTAAGGCACTATGTTAGCCAACATTGAAAAGACTATGTGAAATAACATAGTACTTCCCAAATTGAAATATCAAACTTAATTATCTCTTAATATAAAGTTTTCTGTAGATTGGTGGGTGATTTCCTTCATCTGGTGACTCTGGGGTCTGGCCCTCCTCCGTCTGTGCTAAGAGTGGAGGAGACACATCTGATCTTAACTGCCTCATTCTGGAAGTGATCCATGTTCTATCTACTGATAGTTAATTGCTAAGAGAGTCACTGGACCCCATTCTCATTTTCCCAGCAAAAGAGTCTGTCGATTACAAGGGAGCACTTGTAATATTTGATGAGCACTGTCTGCCTCTGTCCAAAGAATGGACATTGGAGTCACAATGCCAGAGTCTAAATCCTGTTTCTATCATGTGCCGTGTTTCCCCGAAAATAAGACCTAGCCGGACCATCAGCTCTAATGCGTCTTTTGGAGCAAAAATTAATATAAGACCTGGTATTACATATTATGTTATGTTATGTTATGTTATATTATGATATGTTATGTTATGTTATATTATGTTATATTATTTTATATTATATTATATAATATCCTATTATATTATATTCAAATAAGGCTGGGTCTTACTTTAATTTTTGCTCCAAAAGACACATTAGAGCTGATGGTCCGGCTAGGTCTTATTTTTGGGGAAACACGATATTTGCTACATGACATTGGCCTAGTTACTGAACCACACTGTGACTCAGTTTTCTTTGTAAAATGGGGGGAATAATATTATGGCATTTAAATGAGTTAATATTTTTAAATATCTGAGTACAGTGTGTAGCACATCACAAGCACTGATAACACCACTGCTGTCGTCGTCAGCAGCAGCAGCAGCAGCAGCAGGGAGCAGAGAAATAGACTGTCAGGAGAAAGCTTACAATTGAAATGATAGCTGAAAGGAAAGCGATCACTACCAACACAGTTTTATAGAGTCTCTCTGCCTTACCACGCGATGCCATGTTTCCCAGAATCATATTCACTTTGGATTCATGATTAAACTCTTTCTATACTGTGACTGGTGACTATTATGAACAACCATGAAAATGTGCCCGATGATAAAATGTTATTCCATGTGTTCTTGTGGCCTAAAGAGTTAGAAGTCATCAAAAGCAGCTTTATGGGCCAAACCCTAACTTTTATGCCCCATATTCTGGCATTGCCATAAGCTGTACAATGCCAGGGAGCTCAAGTCACATTGTCTTCTGTGTAAAGTTGCCTCCTGGGGTTGTACAAAATAGTGGCGATGTCTTCAGGGTCTATTTCTGGACAAAGGTGGGTGGACCTTTATCCAGCTCTGAACACTTCTTGGCTTTCTTAAATTCCCAATAGAAAACCAACTCTGCTGCTGGTATGCTTATTTCCAAAGCGAGAGAGAGAGAGAGAGAGAGAGAGAGAGAGAGAGCCCAGCACCCATCCAAGTTAGGCAACTGCGATGCTCAAAGAAACTGGGAGATAGGGCACTATCTTCCCTTGCATTTACATTTCAACAATATGGCTCCTGTCCTTGAGGAAGACATTTCTAGGTTGTAAAACTGACAAGAGGCTTTTTGAAAATTTTTTACATCTTGAAAGGGCAGAGAAAGAATTTACAAGTTTTCGAAGGTAAATAGTCTTAGAGAAGGGAGTTCAGGGCCTGGAGTCTGGAAGAAGCTTGTTTAAAGTTTAGTCAAGCTGAAAGAAACGATAAGGCCCTCTTAACCGAGGAAGGTTAAGAACCTTCAACGGTATTCCAATGTGACTTGCTTTCTTCTGAACAAAAACAGAAGTCTAAATCCTGGTTCCTTTGTATCTATGAAGCCGCCGCATACTTGGTAGTTTAGATCACCTGCTTTTATCACATTTCAATATTGTTAAATGATGGCTCCATGATAAAAGATATTTAACAGGAATTCTGTGAAGATTTAGACTGTATTTTGATGGGAAAGGATGTGCTCAGTAACTATACAAAGAAAGATTTCAGTATTTTACAATCCAACATGACTAGCTTCTCGTATGATAACAAACTGTCAAAAATAAATTTCTCACTCATGCTGAAAACAAATGAAAGAAAGACAGCAAGAAACAGTAGCTGCAGGAATGAAACTGATTTATTATCTCACTGAATGATCACTTTGGGAAGCAATATAGGCTGAGAGTGATTTCTCTGATATTTGGGCAGTTTTTGCCTTGTGGGGAAGCCAATGTGAAAATGGCAAGTCTTCAAGAACTGAACTAGGTCAAACTTGATGTCTGTTTTAATTATTTACTGTTAATTTCTCTAGGCAATAATGACAGAGTTATTTAGAGAAAGATCACATCTGAATATTTTTGAAGGAAAATGTAATTTTTCCATAATTCATCGTTACTCAGTTTTTACTTTAGAGAAATCTCGGAACACAAGACCATAAGAAAACAGTAGTTTCAGGAAAGAAAGCAACGACAAAAACTGTGGGACATAATAAGGCTTTACAGAGGAACTATTAGTTTTTCATGTAGGGAAGAGGTTTTAGAGGCTGAAATAAAATGTGGTGTGATTATTAAGACCAGTTTTCCTTCTAAATAAATGGTTCAATTTAATGAAGCCATATTGGGACTTAGCTCAGAGCTATTTTTTTCACTTAATTGCTTCATATATCCCTATGAGACATCATATGGGAAACTGATAAAGCATATTTACCCTGGATGGCAACACCAAATAAACCCCTTAGGCAAAATCCAGGAATCAGATTTTATGTCACGTAGAATTATACTCACATTTACCAAAGAGGCTAGTAATACAAGGTAGAAAGAACATTTGGGGTCATTTTTCCCCTCATGGGAAACATTCATTTTAGATTTTTCTGTCTCGTATGTTCCCCCATCTGTGTGTAGGACACCACTCAGATATATGGACAATAAAGAAATTAAGTAACCTAGGTTACTTAACAAAGGATTCTCTTGGAGTGCAACAAAGCCTCTCTTCCAACTCCTGACTCCTTCCTTCCCTATGCTCTCTGTGTAAGCAGAGGGCTACTTCCGATCATCACCCAAACTTTGGAAAGACAAAATCTCCTCCGATGATTAAGCCTTCGGGCCTTAGCAAGCATCAAAGAAGGCCTTTGGGATAACCTTTGTTCTCTGAGAGGTCCTCAGTGTTGGTTCTCACATTGTATTAATCTAACAGTTCCGCAGTTCTTCTCATTCCCATGGTTCCCGCCTGCTCCTTACATGGTCAGACTGTCTGATTCCATCCTGCTCGTCCCCTCCCACAGCCCACCCTTTTTACTTATTCCCTTTGGTTTCCACTTGACAGGTTTTGTGTGGCATGTGGTGGATGGGCCAGCAGCTAGAGCATTTGTCCCAGGTTTACTCAGAAATTGCTTCTAAATGTAGGATTGTGAATTCTCCCCAAATTTAGCCACTTTGAAATTTAAAATGGGTCATTTATTCTATGATAGCTGCTGAGCAGTGTTTTCGCCTGAGGCTCTGCTCAGACAGTCTGTGTTCCTGGAACTACTTCTTTCCCATCCTTCCTTTCCTAGGTGGTCCTCTATAACTCAACTCAAGGCCCTCTTGAGTATTTCTGAGGTTAACACAAACCGCTCACACATAGCTTTCCTCCATTTTCTTAATGGCAGGTTCTATAATTAACTGTTTAATTGTAGATTCAGTGCAATCTAAATGACAATGGGATAATTTCATTGAGAAAGTAATATGGAGAGGAACAGAGTCTTTTAAAAATGAAAAAAAAATGGCCAATAATAATTTGAGAAACATTTTTTTCCTCTCTAATTTTTTATGTGGTGTATTTGCAATAAAACCAGGGAAGGGAAGCAAAAAACGAGATAACGTGCATCATAAACTCTTTGTCTTAAGTCTACCTCTTAGGGAGCTCCCATTATTAGCATGGATGACTTTTTAAAAATGACTTTTAAATTTATTTTTGTTTAGGATGATGATTGAGTTCAAGGACGCTGACTAACGTGCTGACATTGCATGCGCTACCTATAATTACATTGTCATCTGTGCCGCACTTTTTAGTTGTCTTTTTAGTCGCGGAGAAGTAGGTATGGAGCTGTGAACAAAAGCTGAAAACATTTTCTGAGATTTCTGATTCTTTGCATCAGATACCAGTTTTGTACTCTGTTTCCGGAGGGCTACAAAAAGTGGCCAACTGAGCATGTAACTGACGTATCAAACTATCGCCTAAACACGGCAAAACATCTCTCCGGGACGAGCATGTTTTATCAATTCCGCTGCTCCATGAAAGGAAGCCCCATGGCAGTCTTTGCCTGGTCATTTTAAATGGCCTTAGGTGAGACACAGAGGCCAAGAGATTTGGCTCCGTGTGAAGACATCAAATGAGGGAGTGTCGTGCTGAACAGAGACGGATAGAGAAGTGAGAATGTCTTTCCCCTAGAGCTCCAAAACTTGGGCTCAAACTTTTTGCCCTCTAAGTGTTTGGATCTGGCTCAGTGAACTGAAATTCAGTTATTTGTAGGGCAGAGCTTGAGAGTGATTACATGAAACATCACAGGGTCAGGCAGTCATTTTTAATTTAGTGGAGGAAAGTGCAGCAGAAGCAATGGTTGGAGACAGTCTAAGCATTTTGCAAGTGAAAACATTCTGCATTCCACGGAGACGCATGTTAGGTGTCATGTAATCATGGGTTTCATTTACTCGCATTTTCTTTTCTATCCCCACGTGATTGTGAAGCATCGTCTGCTTGCCAAACGGAATCTAACAGGCACATTTCTCTGAAGAGATTATTTTGTGGTTGAAAAGGCAGAGATTATGTTCAAGAAATTATTTGGGAAAAAATTAGATATCAAGATATTAAGTTATGATGTAGAAACTCAGAGAAAGAAGAAGGTTGCTGTCTTTGGGGATTTGTTTTGTGTGTGTGTGTGTGTGTGTGTGTGTGTGTGTGTGTGTGTGTGTGTTGTACCAGATACTGGAATAGGTACAAAGATGCTTGGGGGTCCATGAGTCTCCTGAAATTATATCAATAATTTTGGGTATATATACACCTTTCATGTGCATATTTTTCTGGGAAAGAAGACCCGTAATTTCCTAATTCAAATTTTCAAAATGACCTATGTAAAGTAATTTAGGAACCAACTACTGTTTTAGAGGCATCCTTTTGTATGAAAAACTTTAAAACAATTACCATTGGGAAGGAGAAATATTTTAATTGAACAAATAAAGAGTTACATTTTTCCACTTTATTTCAAGCATTATATGATATTTTAAGAATTGAGTATATAGTTACAGATTAGAGTATTAAGCATAATTTAAAACAGAGTTACAAGGAGTCAGTGAAGCATTCAATAAATATGAGTTCCGTTTCCAACCACCCATATTTGCTTCCTTGTAAATAATCAAATCATGCTCGTTTGAATTTGGGTAACAGATGAATTGATTAAGTGACTGAAAAATGAATAACTAATTATGTTATTTGGTCTGATGAGTCTGATGTTATGCTTCCATCCCTCGTGAAGCCGGTCTTGTCTTTCTGGTTTGGTGCAAATTGTAGGCAGAAATATTTCACCTCACTGCCCAGAGTTCTCTTATTGATTCTCTTTTCTCCACCCAAATGTTATTCCACAGGTGACTCAGTTTAAAATGATAATCAAAGGCATCTTGGAAAGGAAAAATAAGTTTCCTGCTGATAGCCTGTGGAGAACATATTTAGGAGTTGGAAAGTTATCCTGTCCACATCATCTCTGATAATGGTGCAGTGGTTATGATTTTAAAAGCCTTGAAAACTTTAATTCCTTCTTCTGTACTTTCTACCACACTTTTGGGTCAACTCCCCAAATCACTGTCCAGCTAATTATATTTTAGATTCCCCGAAATATTGGTCTTGGGAAATTGTGGCAGTAAGAAAATTTAGGTTGTGTTATAACGCAGCTGGTTTTACTTCTCTTCAAATGTGGGGCATTTGAGCTATGCATGAATGCTGCAAGTAAACATTTTTCCAAGGACAGCAGCAATCAGATGTCAACAGAAGCTTGCCTGAAACTATGGGACAAGGTCTGATAAAAATTAGGTACAATGGTTTGTTAACCTTATAAGATATATCTCATGTCCCACCCTCATAATTGTGTCATCATTTTAAATATTCCAAATTGCTGGGTCAGTTTAGACAGGGCACTCGCAAACCTTATCTCGTTGGTATTGTAAGTGGCCTTGTTGATGCACTGCTACACGGAAGATAACAGATTGGGGAGAAGTAGAGACTGAGGAAAAATGAACTTAGTTGCCTGGACAAAATTTATTTCAGTAACAAGTGATCCCCCCACCCCAACACAAGTAACAAGATCTAGGGGTGACTCTACCATTCTGCATAGATGAAACAATTACTGTGTCAAAGTGAAACTATGAGCTTGAAGAGCATGATGGATATGACAAATATTGGGTGCACAGGAGAGAGACCAAAATAATGAGAAACGACAGGTACATAGCCATGTAGGGGTTTTGATTATTTTATAGAAGATGGTGTTTTCCTCCAAGGGAAAGAGTTTATATTTCATATAGCTAGATAATTAATAGGTTGAAATAATGCCTGTATATTAAATGTGGTTGTACAATAATTTATCTCATTATGAACAAAAACAAATCAGAAACAGTTCTGCAAATCCCATCTAGAAGCTAGGCTGTCCATCTTTGAGGATTGGTATTAATCTTTTTACATGAGAATTAGTCTAAACTTGTATGTCATTTAGATTGGTGAGACGCAAAAGAACAAAACTATCCTTTCACCTTTGGAAACTGTTGAATTACCTACTATCATGAGAAGTAGCTAGGTAGTTAGTTTTACAGAAGATAGAAAATGAAGGTGTTTGAATTACCAACATTTAATATAGGATAATGTGTAAGTATCAAATCAAGTCTTGAAGGATCTTAAGTAAAAAGTAGTGACCTACAAGCTAACAGCAATAGATGATTGGGCGAAGTTGTCTTCAAACATGGAGGAAACAGCCACACTAATTAGCCTTAGAAATCAGACTTGTCAGCCTAAATTGTAGGACTAGACTCCATGCTTTTGAGTATATAAGTAAAATTTTCCTGAAGTTTCAGCTAAGAGAACGGAATTGTCTTACTTCTGGTCCTGAAGAGGAAGAACCACAAACAGATACAGCCACCATGGCAAGTTGAACAGAAAGGAGCCCACGGGCTGTGACAGTGGATGTGGTGGCAGAGAAAGCCTTTGTGTCTCCTTATTGTGAGTGATTCATTTAGAGGCTTGCCTCACAAGAGGAACGTAGACAAGTAGCTTTACTCTAGAGGGAAACAAAAGGTCATTTTCATGGATTTTGAATCGAGATATTTGTAAAGTTTTTTTTTAAATGTATATAAATTATATTTTTTCATCCAAGAATGAATAAGCCTGCACATGGGTTCCATGTGGGCCCGTGGGGGCATGTTTTGGGGAGAGATAAAGCAAATGAAGAAATAGGACTGGGAGGAGAAGAAATCGATGAGGCAGGAAAACGAGTTTGAGCGTGTTGAGTGCTATGGCGAGCACATCGATTCAGGACCCTGTGCTGGAGTTCACGCTCTGCTCTTTATTAGTTGTCACTTTCTCTCACTGATCTTGGCTTCCTCTTATAAAATGAAGAATGATATTACTGAATTCATGGAGTTGTTACTATTCAATGACACACAACATACGTAAAGTTCCTTGTACAGACTCCAGCACATAAAAATGCTCAGGGAACGGCAGACCTACCTGTATTGCCTTCATAATGGGAGATGACTTGGTTCTCCTAGGTGGATGTGAGGGCTTGGTGGTGTAGGTGTAGGTAGCACATATATTATCTCTAATCCACTGGAGAATGTCAACTGCAAGGACACGATGGAAGGCGACGCAGATGAAGTTGACCATAGTATATTTTTCCTCCTGTGCAGAAACCTATGCCATCTCAAGTCACTGTTATGAAAATGTAGACATAAATTGCTGATATAGGCTGTTTCTAAAATCATTAATAATATCTCTTCAGTTTTATAAATTTAAATCTTTTGTTTGCCCTCTTTGTATCATTTTGACATCAAGCTGGTAAATGACAGAGAAATAGTTGACTAGAACTTCTGTAAACCTTGATGTGCTTACTTGGCCATCAGTCTGTCTACTGCACCAAGGGATGTGTTTTTACTGCTTACTAGGCACCCACTTCATATTTTAAAAGCTAAATTTTTCATTTTGTTGAAGACACTTCATTTCTTTCCTATTGTAGGAAGAGTCAAATAAAAATGACCTCTCATTTCACACAGCTAGAGATCTACTTCAAAATTAATAAAAAAATGAAGTTCCTCTTCAAAGTGACCAGAATTTAACTTTATTTCACAGTTTGCTTTAGCACACTCTAGCTTGCATATCTTAAATAACATGATTTTAAATATAATAACAGTGTGGAAATTAAATGTAATTATAGCTTGGAATTAAAAGTATGTAGGCTCAGATATATGTATTCTTAATTGTGGGATTTTTTTAGTTTATTTTGTGTTGTTTTCCTTGTATCTTTTTCAAAAATTATTTTTAATTGTGGTACAAAAAACATAACAACATTTACAATCTTTACTATTTTTAAGTGTACAGCTCAGTAGTGTTGAGTATATTTACAGTGTTTTCCAATAGCTCTCCAGGACTATTTCATCCTGCAAAACTGAAATTCTGTACCCGTTAAACAACCACCCCTATTCCTCTTCCCCCAGCCCCTGGCAACCACCATTATACCTTATATTTCTGTGAATTTGACTACTTTAGATATTTCACAGAAGTAGAATCACACAGTATTTGTTTTTTTAATCACTGGATGGTCCAAATTTTCAAAGTTAAAAAGCAAAAAAAAAATCTTCAAAATATTAATACTTTGCTTAACAAATCACATATAATTAAGTGTGACAGCTATGCCAGTGTACAACACTGGGAAATGGCTATTTTCATCCCAGTTTTAAATAAATTATTTAAAATATGCTTAAGTTTGTATCAAACTATATTTCTAGATGTCTTAACATGCGATGCTAGTGAAGTGTGAGTTGGTAATAGAATTTTGTTTAAATATGTAAATAGATAATTTATTTCATATATAAAGTGTATATCTACCAAAAATTATTTCTGTATAAATTTTTTTTTCCAATTGAAAATGCCTCTCCATTGACATTTATTGGCAGTAATAGAATAGTGTTTTCCTTATAAAATAATAAAAAAAACCTCTTCATAATAGTAAAACAAATAGAGCTACAAAAAACATGGGCTTCACATTTTGTTTTAATAAATGATGAGATTTGAAATAAATAAATTGCTTTTTGTATTTTTCCATCACATCTAATAAGTCAGAGGACATTCTCTGCAAAACAAACAAAACAATTTTTAAGACATACCCTAAAACACACACACACACACACACACACACACACACACACACACAGACACACCTTACTTTTAAGAAAATTCAGTGAAATCAATTTTGAGTAATATCATCTAACTAGACATTTATGAACACATCATTTACTGAAAATTTGAGAGGGCCAGGACTGTGTCTAATGTGTAGTAGAGAACCACAAAGCACTGCATCTCTAGTTGGATTTCAAATGTATTTTTTTTAAGTAAGGATAATGTCCTGTAGCAAAGAAGATCAGCTCCTAGATTACCCAGCTATGTCTGTGCAGAGAATAATACAGGTTCCTTTTACTAACAGAATTGGAGTTTTTATCACATTACTAGTGGACCTGTATCATCTTTTTTTGGCATGAAAATGTTCTACAATGTTGCAGATTTGAAGACATTGTCATCCAAGCACCAGTTATTTCATACTCAGTAGCAGACCATATCATCTGATCAACATTTTCAGTAACTTCAAAATTTCATAGGTAGAGTTTGATTATATGCACACATTTTTTACAGCTCTTACGATATCATTGAAACTTGATAAAAATGACAGACAAGGTTGTAGTTCATTTGAAAATATAAAGGATATCAGGCTGGGCAATTACTCGAGTAGACTTTCCTAAGTCTACTCATGATGACAAATGGCTCAGAGGCCCTTCCCCACTGAGTAAATGGAGCAGAAACACCACCAAGGGAAGCCCTGACTGACAGTGATGGAAATGCTAACAGGGTGGCAAGCATAAAACACAGATCAAGAGGAGAGTGTGCCAGGGGCTAGAAAACTCTGATGCCAGAACTAGCAGAATGATGAACGGAACACCAATTAAAATCCCTATCAAATATTCCATTTAGATGGGGTAGTCAAGGGCATGAGAAGTGACTGGTTGGTGGTGTAATTACTCAAGTGGTAATAGGATGGAAAAGAGCAATGTGAGGGTGAAAATCCTTTTAGCAGGACCTGACATGGAAAAGTCATATAGATGAGCATATAGGAAATTGTTTGGACACTTGGGACTAGAATTCATGACACAAGAAGAAGACTGATGTGAGAAATATTCCACTAAAGATTGGTGGTGGGGAAAAAGAAGAGATAATAATAACTAGTGGGTTGCAGTGTGTAGGTAACAGTTGTGGTTTGTTTGTTTATAGATGGGGAGTTAATGGAAATGATGGTAGATTGAGAAGGAGAATCTAATGGAGAGAAGGAGGACACATTTTAGAGTGAAACTGAGGTTCCACCTTTCCTGAGCATATTTTATAAATCAGAGGCCACCCTCTTTTTGAAAGGAGAAGGAAGTATAGTAGATGGTGGCAGTGGTGGTGAGGAGTGTCAGGAGTGAAGATAAATTCTAAGTCACAGTTTTGTTGTTAGACCGATTTCTTAAAGGAATTAAAGAGCGAGGGCTGGAAGTATCTGTGGAACTCTAGGATTTAGTCTTACATTTGTTGCCTTAAAGACAGACTCTTCTTACTAATACTTATTGATTTTTATAAATTTATGTCGAGGGGACCAAAGCTCCGGAAAGTTGGTATGTGTGTCGCAGTTACACAACTAGTGACAGTCGCAGCTGAGATCCAATCCAGGCTGGCCAGCTTACAGGCTCCCACTTCTAAATATAACCTACAGGGTTCAAGCAAATTTTTTTCTGACAAAATTCAGTTGTGTGTGTGTGTGTGTGTGTGTGTGTGTGTGTGTGTGTATGAAAAGGGGATTCTTTGATTTATTGTGTGTTAGTTTTCTTCTCAACTTAATTAAAAGTTCCTTGCATAGAGGGACCCTGCCCTCATTTGTATTAAGTAGAGCATTTCTGTTGCTTAACTGCAAGCTCTTTCTAAATTTTTGTTCTTTACAAAAGGTCTTTCTAGGCATTTATTTTCACTGAATATTAATCAAGGTGACATTTTAAATTCTAAGAATAATGAAACACTCATTTGCCATGGATTTCAGAGCAAGCTGGAGACAGGCTGCACCTACATGTCGACTGCCTCTTTCTGTGCCTTTCATGTCGTCACTGGGCTTACAGGGCATTGTATGACCTGGGGTGGCATTTCCTGTATTAGATTCTGAGTATGGACATCATCACAGAGGTATCTTTTGTTCCATACCCATATGTCACTGTATAAGTTAAATGTTACTATGTCCATTTGCTTTACTTGGAAAGAATCTGTTTAGAATTTGTCAAATGCTCCATACATAAATAACCTGGAGAAGTTAGTCACACCAGGCTTTTGGATACTTAAAAAATGTACTCGACCCCTACACTCCCCTAACTAGTCCATATTTGTATCGAAATATGCTTAGGGATCCAAGGTGTCCCAGGCCAGCATCAAACTCAGAATCCCATTTTGCAAGGGATATAAATCTCTGCATTTGAAATAGCTTTTGAAAATGTTTGGAGTTTTAATTTCATACTTGCATAATTTTAATGTGGGTCTAGAAAATGGAATAATAAATGTAACTGGTAGTTGGCATAAAGGGACAACATCTACAGAAGAGCCAAGACAGAAAAACAGCATTAATGTGTTTGGAACCCACATGTATAGAACATAAATAATCTATTGTATGATAAGACAACTACATTATTTTGAGGTTAACTGCTGTATTATTAATTGAAAATTACGATTGTTACGAATTACAAATCTTCAACCCATCTTTTATTTACCTGCCATTGCTTTATATGATCAGAATTTTCTGCTCTGACTTTTATAACCTTCTCCTTTCTTTCCTCTTTAAGGTTCTTCGTGCTTTTGTCTTAGCAGTGGAGTTGATGTTAAGATGTGCCCTCATTTGTGCCTTATCCTCTCTGCTCTTTAAATTATCGTCTCCTTCCTCTGTCCCATTGAAATCTCGTAAGGACGTTGAAGCTAATTTATAGTGATACTTCCACTGCCTCCAATTATTAAGGAATGATAGGTGATGATGATGAGTGTCTTCTGCAACAGAGTGAGCCTGCTGAAGTCAGTGCCCTCTGATTTGCTGTTTATCCTCAATTTAATAAAGTTGATTGATTTATAAAATTTGCTTGGTAAGGTAAAGTGTTTTCCAAGTAGATTAACAGCTCAATTATTTCACTGTAATTTCCCCATGTAATTCTTACTGTGGATTTCATGGTGATCTTGTTTTTTAGTGACTCATGGTTGATCAGAAGTTATACAATTTTATGCCTGCGAGATAGCACCCACATCAAATTTAGGTGCATTGGCACCATGACTACCTAGCTGTCCTAATAAGGGAAAAACGTAGAAAAAGTTTATTGGTTCCATGACGACGCGGAGCCTCACGTTACTGCTCTGCCTCTATCAGAGGAGAGATGTGGCTTTCTGGGATTCCCCTCGACAGTGGGAATGTGGGGACATTGTCACTCCCACTCCTTAGGCACATGGGCTGATGAGAAAGAGCAGACGTGGCAGAGGGTCCACTATAAGCATCAGTGACAATCGACAGGACTGTCATGCTCATCCTCACTCCCCAAACCCTTCCCCAGGTCAGGCCATGGTTTGAAAATTCAACTAAAGAAGAGCTGTGTTGATGACTCATATTCTCCCTTCACCTACATTAGCGTCCTGTGCACTCCTGTCGCTTAAGGATGTGAACTAAACATTGAAGAGTGAGTCTTTAATCTCAGGTCGGTGCCCCTGTAATTGGTCCCATTTCTAAATCTCTAACCCTACAATACCTGTACCTCAAAAGAACAAATGTCTCCTCATAAGTCAGCCAACTAAGTCTGCAAGGGATTTTCAGGTCCTTCTGAGAATAGTTCAGCTGTATTGGCTTTTGGGGGGTCTTCAGCACTGACATAAAAGCAATAAAACCAGGGTGCAGGCTTCTCTTTTCTTGGGGGACAGTCTGTCTCTTCAAAGCAGCTGGTCAGTATCTTGCCCCCCATCTGTACCTGATTCCTAACATGGAGCTCTTTCATGAATAATTGGATCCCCTTTTCCTTCCACGTTGACAGAATTTTGTCTTGGTTCATGGCCTTTTGCCATTTTGTAGTATCTTTTATGGCTTCCTCCCTTTCCTCCTGAGTCACTGGACCTCTCCATGTTTTCCTGATGCTTTTATCTTATAAGAGATTTTCTCTATAAAGTATTTGATGATAAGGTATATTATGGGAATCGCATAAAACCAACATTTATAGCTCAGTGTAACTTTGTTTTATCAGGTAATCGATGTACTTATCCAGTGTAAAGTCTCCATCACGTCTCCTTTAGGCCTGATCGTTAGCCTTCAATTTTCAGAAAAGATTGATTTCAGAAGACATAAGAACATCAGACTTAGCTCAGTTGACACTTTGCTTCTGGCTGAAAAGATATAATTATTCATCATAATGTAATACTTGAAAATTAGTACCGATTATAGTTTACCTTACTTACTATATGAAAATAATAGCGATTCAATGTCAGAATAATATTAATTATTCTCCACATCCCTACCACCTTCTCCTCCCCCAGCTGGACACCTATACATATGAATTAATGAATTCATATGCACGAATTTATATGAGCAGTTATGCATTTATATGAGTCCAGATACCTGGTGACCTTTGTTACTTTTAAGATGTTGGTATGTGGTTCATAAGGTAGATTAAAGAGCATCCTGGATTTAGTTTCAGAATTTGGGTTTGACACCCACATCTGTTACTTATTTAGCAGTGCAACTTTGGCCAAATCATTAAATGATCGTGAGCTTCAATTTCCTCATCTAAAATAGGGGTCATGGGTATGTTACCTATGTTTTCGGACTCTTTCTTAGATGAGCCCTTTCTTGCTGGCATCTCTAGTTTCATGGCTTATGTTAGACACTTGACCACTAATGAGATGCAAATCCCAGTGTTCCCAATCACCATAGCTGGGACATGGCGAAGGCAAGTGAATCCTTAAAGAGTGGAAACATAGTCTGATTTATTTTGAAGCTGTAAAACAAATCCATAACATCCTGAGGGTTTGACTCTATTACCTATAGCATTCATGGACTTGGCGAGCTTTGCAAAAGTCTAAGTTTTATGAAAAGTCCCTAGTATCGCTTTGAGGTTTTCAGTCATGTTTTTAAAGCACATCTCCTTTTTTCTTGAACCGTCACTCCATCATGGGGCCCAAAGTCTTTTCCAACAGTCTGTGCTCTGGGTGGACCCCACCCTCTCTTTCTCATCACAGATTATCCATATTCAATCGGCATCTTTAAGACTTGATATACTTGGATTTTTGCGAAGTGCTGGGGGAAAGGGGATGAAAGACAGTCCCCCTGACATCAAGGCGCTCACAGTGTCATGGGTGAAAATATTAGAATTCAATGTAGTAAGTTTTAAGAAGAAGGATTTACATAGGATTCTATTAGTGCAAGGAAGCAACTAACGTAGGTCTAATTCAGGACAGGATGGTATCAGATGTGATATCAGGTAACATCAGATGACTTAGAAAGTGAACACGTGTCATAAAGGACAAGGAGAGAAGAGGTCACTTCACAGTTAAGGAAAAGCATCCACGAAGGCACAGAAACAAAAGAGCATAGTTTGGGAACAGCAGATGGAATAAGCTGGAATGGAGGATTTGTGCAGGAGGTTGATTAAGGTATATATTAGTCAAGGTTCTCCATAGAAACAGAACCAATAAAATATGTAAATATACAGATAGCTATAAGGGAAGATTGATTATAGGAATCGACTCACACAGTTACGGAGACCTTTAATAGAAGTTCCATGTCTGCAAGCTGGAGAACCAGGAAAGCTGGTGGTGTGATTTCATTCTGAATCTAAAGACCTGAGAACTGGAGGGGCAATAGTGTAAGTCCTGATGCAAGTCCAAAGGTCTGAGAATCAGGAGTGCAGTGTCTCAGGGCAGAAGTTGGGGATCGCTGCTCAAGCAAAGAGAGGAGATTCATCCTTCCTGCTGGTGTTTGTTCTCCTCAGGCCCGCAACAGGTGGGATGATGCTCACAGACCTGGTCTTCTTTACTCAGTCTGCTGACTTAAACGCCGATTTCTTCTGGAGACACCCTCATAGACACACCCAAAAATAATGTTTTACGAGTTATCTGGACATCCCTTAGACCAGTAAGGTTGACACATGGAATGGACTGTCACAGGATGGTATTATAGAGGTGATCTAGGACCAGATCAAGAAGGACGTGATTGGCCGTTTTACAAGGGTCAACTTTTATCCTCAAGGTGCTAAGAAACCACTTAATGCTTATGTTGGGGAATAGCACAATCAGCGTTTTCTGAGGATTACCCTAGCAACAGTATGAGAGATGATAGTTCATGGGTGGAGGTAGTTTACCAAAGTCGACAAGACAGTTAAGGATGTTTTGTTAGTCCTGATAACAATTTGTGAGGGCCTAAAGATAAAAAACATGCATGTGATAGGCTTTCAAGAAGAATTTCTCCTGGGTGGTGAACACACAGTGTGATTTATGGATGATGTGATACAGAATTGCACACCTGAAATCTATGCACACCTGAAATTTTACTAACAATTGTCACCCCAATAAATTAAAAAAATTAAAAAAAAATTAAAAAAATATATGTTAAGGTTAAAATTAAAAAAAAAAAAGAAGAAGAATTTCTCAAAGAAATGAGTGAATTAAGTCACCTCTCTTAGAGGTGCACTGATCCAACGAGTGGAGGATACCTTATTTAGGCTTATTCCAGACTTTGCTACAGAGGATGCCAGAAGCATGTGTACACATTTTAAGAAAGGGAAAAAAAAAACTATTAAAATTGTAGTACTCAATATATACGGATAACAAAAGATGAATACAAGTCATGTGTATACATGTTTTTGACACTCCCGGTATATAAACGAGCCATGAGGGAGAGAGCAGGGGACTGTGCTGCAATGATCAGTGCTTTGGTGCGCGCATCACCACCCAGTGCTCTACCAGGGGTCCCTGGAGTGGACGCTATGGAGGAAGGATGGTGTGTGTGTGTGTGTGTGTGTGTGCATGTGCATATGTGTGTGCATGTGCACACATCCAGGCCGACTGGTGGAGAAGGGAGGGATAGGAAATTTAGTCAGAGAGGATGTGAGCCCAGGCAAGCCTCATGGTAATTATTAAAGTTCATCAAGCAAGAAGGATTGTATCAATACACTCATAGTTAAATGAGGTTTTTTCATCCATAAGTCATCTATCGATAACAAATACTGTGTTCACAAACGAAGTCAAGTAATGCACTAACAGCAGAATTACAATGATTTTAGCTGTGAGGAAAGGTCTGCATAGATTTCGACATAAGCATGTATGAATCTATAAGACATGACACTTGTATGGTAGCCACTGCAGACCTTTCATTTATAAGGCATTTATAAGAACATTGCTCTCTAACATTACACATCACTAAATGCTGTAATTTATCATTAGTTTTGTGGGGAATTACCTAATTTCCATTTGTCTTTCTTCAGAAGGTTTCAAAATTTCTTTGGGCTTGGAGTGGAACTGCTGATACAGGAGGTTGTGAAGAGTTGAACATGTAGGAAAGAGAGGGCATACGACTGAGAGATATAAATGTGATTTATAAATGGAGACAAAAGGTAGAGTGGAAATTAAAATTCTTCCGAGTTGTATTATATGATTTAAATAGAGTGCAATTTCCATGAACTGGAGGGAAAAATCAATATAACAAGAGTTTGAAATGTAAGGAAAAGCTTACCCAGCATATGCTCCCTCGATTACCCTGACCGTCATATTTCTGAGGTTGGAAAGTGATGTGGAGTCATGAAAGCATACTGATTTCTCCCAGGAAAATGCTGTGAGGATAAAGAACTGCTTAAGAGTTCAAACTAATAGCTTGCCGTTTTCAAGAATTCAATATTCCCCAGGCTTTGTAAATGAAAGGAAGTTTTAATATCGGCCGATGGGATTTTTCAGTCAAATTTTTAAGTTTTGGAACATGTGGAATTCAATATGCATGGATCCAATAAAAGCACGCGTCGCTGCATTTTGGATGTAATGAAGCAAAAAAGGAGCGATGTTTCCATGTGAAGAAATCTTCCAATTTATATTTCATCAAAAGTATATTACATTTGGCTGTGGTGCTACATGCATTTATCTCGAAACAGAGTATTGGAAGAAATATGTTTTCTATTCTCAAGTTTAAGGTTCACTGTAAAGATTTTAAAGAGCTAAAAACAAATTAGACTTGTAATATTTTTGTGGCTAAGGCAAGTATTCCCTTCCTTCTTTTTAATCTCTCTAACAGATGTAACTGTCAAATAGTATCTTGAAACCTCTCATTATTACATAAATAATCTTGCTAATAGAAGAGGAACCTTGAATTCTTCTGAAATTGCACATGGACTATTTTAAGAACACTGGGTTTGTTTCCTAGAGTGCATGACAGTTTTCTTCAGCACTGCTGCTCTGCAGAGAAAGTAGTAATTGTTAGAACTTTCCACATGCAGCATACAATTTCTGAAATGTCCCCTGCATAGGTATCTTTTAAGAAAGATTTCAATTTGGCTACATAATTTCAGCCTTTGCTAGGCCCATGGTGATAATAACATTGAAAAATAACTTGATATGTTGCTTGTTCTCCGACTGCTAAGATTTTTATCACAAACTGCTAGTTGGTGAGAGATTAGCTGCTAAAATGCTCTCCTGATTAACATACTAATTAATTAATGCAGCTGCTAAATTGTCCTGATTAAAAGGCACCACACAGAGAGCACTGGAAAAACTCCCCATATTAGTCAATCATTCCAGGTGTACTTATTCCCTAGAAAAACTTCAAATCCGGAGCAGAGTAAGCAGATCTCTGGCCTGCTTATCAAAGGAGCTGGAACACCTTTGATTCAGGCCTCCCATGCTTTTACTTCTGTCCTGAAATTGACTTTCTGGCCAGAATGGGAAGATGCGGCATAGGGAAGAACTGGGCCCAACTTCTCTCTTTTTATCTGTTAGATGCATGTTCTCTAGAAATGACCAGTGTCGTTCGGGAACTAAATTTTACTAAGATATGAAAGAATTTGTAGTACACGTGATATGTGTGGAGGGAAACCCCAACTTCAGATTTCACTTGATTGGCTCTGTGACAGTTTGGGGCAATAAATATTTCCTCCAGGTTTTTCTAAGTGTAGTGTTCCTCCTCTAAGACCCTGATTCTCACAGTTCATGTTCTCACAAAACAGGCATTAAGAAGCCTCTACCATGTTACAAGACACTGTACCAAGTCAAAACAGAAGATATTCTTTAAGAACTTTATTTTGGGAATAAGGCAGGCACCTTAAAAGTATTCACCATTACCAGGCAGCAAATAGGTCATAAATCAGTGAAACAGACATTTAAAACTACAGGAATACAGAGGAAAAATAAATAATTAGCATTTGTAATATCTTCTCCAGTGAAGTGGAAATCGATATAAACCTTCAAGGATGAAGAGATTTAGATCCACCAACATGAAGATGGCATAGATCTTTTTTCTTTTGTTCTGAGGAATGTCTCATATTTTAAGGGTTCATCCCCTAGAATGAAACTTTTGTCTTCTTTACCCACAGTTGCATAGAGCAGGGCTTAATCCCCCGAGGTAGAGAATAAGAAGAACACACTCCTTATTCCTGGCTAGGGATTCTGTACCATGTATGTATGTAGCTGTGTCTCCCTCCTGATAGGTACTGTTTCCTCCCTGTTCTTTAAAGCATGGGGACGGGCAGTTGGGAAACAGAGCTAAGGCAAAGCAGTTCTTCTCCAAATGGTTCCCAGTAGGTTCAAGTTCTGTGGTGTCATAACGTCAGAAACTGCTTCCTAAGAAGATGGTACCGCTCGCGTGGAAGGTGTGCACTCCCTGGGTCTTTGAGATTTTGCTCCATGAACATGACTGTAAGAATTCCACACCCCACATTGTTTGGGCCAATATTGATTGGCCTTGTCCCCTACTGGAGCTTCAACTTGAGAAAAATGAAGGGTCACCATGATGGTGACGATGAAGAAAGGACATGATGACAAAAAATGGGATGTGGCCGGTAAATACAACATAACGTACTAAGGGCTTTAGTAGAAGATGCAGGAGGAGTAAAGATAGTACATAGAAACAGCTCAAGAACTCTGCCTGGGTTGTTGGCAGCGTTTTCGTGGGAGACATATCCATTGAGTCTAGGGGTTGTGAGAGATTTCCCCAAAAGAGGAAAAGGAAGAAGAGCGTTTCTTGTGGACTAGTCTATGCAGACCTAGAGGTAGAGTGATTAATGGAGTGAAGGGTTAGCGCCGTCCCAAAGGCGGGCCTGTGGGAGTGTGTCGGCCTGCGCCCAGGCAGCTGTTTAGAACGTAGACAAAACATTACATATATTATAAGAAAGAGTATTTTACCACTGACTTTTTCATAATGGTGATAATATTTAGCAGACTAGCTTCTTATAAGTTTTGTCATGCATTCCAGTTTTCTACAGAAAAAAACGCCCACTTATTGCTCGCTCCTAGAGTGACCATTGGTACCACCCTCCCTTAGCAAACTATTGTGGGGGGGGGGTCGGGGGCTTATTGCTGTGGTGCAGAGGGAGGGCAGAGTTGGAGGTTTCCATGAGGCTAGTAAAGAAGTGATTCGGCATTTTCCTGAAGGCAGTTGAAGCCATCAAAGGACTTACTTTGTTTCATTTTTCATTTGATGTTTGTTCACTTTTTCTATCAGAAATGAATACATATTTGTTGTCAGAACTATGAAAAATAGAGTAAAATATAAAGAAAAAATGGATATTCACGTTTCAACCATGTAGTGAGCCTTTGTTAATATTTTAGTTATTTCTGTCTAGTATTTTTTTGGTGCACATATACTACATATATTTATATTTTACATTTACATTCATGAGGTAAATGCAATGTGCTCTCCTGCTTTTCACTTAACTTTCTATCATATCAGGGAATATTTCCCTATATGAGTAAAAATTACTAAAAGCCATTAAGTACTAGGATCCTTAATATTGCATTGTTTGGAAGCATTACCGTTTTTGTAATATCGTAACATGTAATGCAAGAGAAGGAACACATGGGTTGGATTCAGTTTGGATGCCTTGTAATAAACCCTGAAATGTAGGATATGATCCTCGACTTCCAGAAGATGGTCTAATCTACTCTACTCACCTAGAGGACTCAAAAATCATCTCAGCCAAGCTTGCTTTGGGGAGCCAGCCTCCACTTATCTTACTGCCTGTGCGCTACTATTTTCCTACATTACACTTGGGCTCGTACTGTGACTGGAGAAGCTAAATGTACTAAAGCTATACTTCTTTATTGACATGAGGCTCTTCCTTATCTACTTTGTCAACATTAAGAGGGATATATATATATATGTTCCTCATATATATATATATATATTCCATATATATATATATATATATATATTCCATATATATATATATATATATATGGACGTTGAAGGACTCAGTGTATAAGAAAAGAGCTAAAGGTGACTGAAACCATTTTCTTCACTCTTGTAGCTTAGTCAGTCTGGTGAGGATGTCACATATAGTTCAGTAGCAGAGCATCCAAATGAAATGAGAAACTATCATTGGTGCCTTCGACTAACATGCACGATGGGGATCACACTGAAGCCATTGGTGTTCATTTTTGATCCATGGATTTGCATTTTTTCACTGATGAATTGTGGTTCAATGGCCTGCCTTCCCCTTGGTCCAGCTCTACCGGCTCTGAGGATCTGAAGAGCAGTGAAGATATGCATGACTCAGCCTAATTTGATGAATGGGGTGCTTGAGGCTGAAGTGGCTCAGAAGGGATCATTTTGGATTAGAAGGGAATAGTTATGGGGCATTGCCACCTGCAAATTTGTTCATGGCTTTGCCTGAGTTTACAGCTGAGTATTGGGCTGAAAAGCTCTTAAACATGATTTATCAACAGCTTCAGAAGTCTCCATGGATTCTGCACTAATTCAACCAGGAGTTTCTGCCACTGAAACGAATTTCAGCACCACTTTCCAAGGGCATCCATGACCTTCACAGATCATTTTAATGGGTCACTTCAAAGTTGCAAAACAAACAAGTATTTTCAAAGCCACTAGATCAAGAATTCTTTATTTAAACTGCAATCTCATTTAGTTTATACCACATCATACAAGTTCGAATTGGCTTCCTTCCTGCTTTCTGTGATATGAGTTCCATCACAGGTGTATTTTAGTAAGAAATCGCTTTCTCTGGATTGCAAAAATCTACCCTTCCTATTAGAGCTTCATTTTAGGGCAAGGTCAGGGCTCCATGGGAGTCAGCAAATGACTACATTGAAAATGCTGATTGCTATGTGATCAAAAAGCTTGTTGAATTTTTAACTTTGTGACATCTATTAATTGTGAAGGAAGGAATGCTGCTTTCTTGGTAAGAGCAGGATGAAACTGTTTGTTAAGTTTGAATTCTAATAGTTTGAGATCATTTTATTAAATTCTCAAATATTACTGGAATGAATACATTTTATACGGTGAAGTATTATATTAGGGGTTCATTTTATTATAAATAAAACATACAGGTCTGACAATTAGGTTCACGAACTTGTTGCAAAGATGTCACTAATCTTTTTTGATATCAGAGGGATTATTCATTTTTAATTTGCACCAACTGGACAAACAATTAACCAAGTTTACTATTTGGAAGTGCTGAAACGGCTGGGTGAAAAAGTTAGATGACCTGAACTTTTCGCCAACAGTTCATGGCTCTTATATCACAACAATGTACCAGCTCACACGGCACTGTCTGTGAGGGAGGTTTTAGCCAGTCAACAAATAACTGTATTGGAACACCCTCCCTACTCACCTGATCTGGCCCCCAGTGACTTCTTTCTTCACCCGAAGGTAAAGGAAACATTGAAAGGAAGACATTTTGATGACATTTAGGACATCAAGCGTAATACAATGACAGCTCTGATGGCCGTTCCAGAAAGAGTTCCAAAATTGCTTTGAAGGGTGGATAGGTGTTGGCGTTGGTGCGTAGCTTCCCAAGGGGAGTACTTCGAAGGTGACCATAGTGATAGTCAGTGATGAGGTATGTAGCACTTTTTCTAGGATGAGTTTGTGAATTTAATTCTCCGACCTCGTGTGTGTGCGTGTGTGCACTCATATATATATATATATTTACTATCTTGCATTTGTATGAAACTTTCTTCTACTTCTGAGTACTTTTCTTATATGAACTTTCTAGCAATTATATGAAATAAATAGGCCAATGAAAGAGTTTTTATTACCATTGGACAGAAAAGGAAGCGACAAAATCTTTTGAATAACTTTTCTGATAAAAGAAACTATTTCTTCATGGATTGAATTTACATAATGGCTTGAATTCTAATAATGAGAGTGTTAGGAAAAGGTCAAAGTCAAAAACACATAGGAATCTATTCCATCTCCCTTGCCTTTGAAAATTGTAACAAAAGGTTCTTCTGGGTATAGAAATAAATTGGCTCTTAGTGATCAGCTCTCTTCTATTAAGGTGATCTTTGACTGAAAAGGAGCTGTTCACATTATAGTGATCCATGACGAGGGAGAAACTTTAATTATAGGCACTCGTTTCTTTTGTGTACCTATGTATCATTCAGAATAGGTTGGGTTAGACTGCAGTAGAAACAGTTTCCAGTCTTAGGCCTTAATAGTAGAAAGGCTGTGTGTCCATGTCCAGTCAGCTTGGCTCTGCTTCCTTTTGCCTTTCCCTCTGCCATGCACACTAATGGAACAGCTTCCATCTGGATGTCTGTTGGTCTCAGGCAGAGGGAGAACAGACGGGGTGATCCGCAAATTGCCTCTAAAAGTTCTAGCTGAAATGGACCACATTTCATTGTTGAAAGGAAGTCATATGACCATGCTGGTACCGCTGAGTACAGGGATGTATTATGCTGCTGCTGAGAGAGAACTGATTCATTGCTCATGCTCAAATCCACCCCAGTCTTCTTGAAAAATCATTGTGAAACAGAAAGATGCTTTTGACTCAGTATCAAGAAGCAGCATGTGACTTCTGCTTCCAGATCTGATGAAACGGCTTGCCATAGACCAATGCTTCTGGTGACAAGTTGAACTAGCTAGCAACAGGCTTAGAAGCCGAGAAGATAAGTCCTGAAAAGCTAAGCAGAACTGGGTGTTTAACAGAAATAATATAATTAAAAAGAAAATTAAGCACATCTTTAGAGTGTGGAGAAAAAAAATTTGATTTCTGAACCAAGTAAAAATATCCTTTAAAAGACAGATAAAGGTATTTCTATGCAGGCAAAAATGGAGAGAATTTGTTGCCAGCAGACTTGAATTAAAATAAATACAAAAGACATCTCTTTAGAAAAATGACACCAGGCAAAAAACAGGGAAGAAAAATAGAAAAGGTGAATATGGAGTAAATCTAAGTGAAAATTGACATTGAAAATAATAATACAAATAACGTCTCATGGTGTTTAACCATACATAGAATTAAATTTCATCACTATAATAACAGTAAGAGAGTGAAAAACGTAATTAAAATTATTAATAATATAAAATTATTTAATAATATAAAATTATTATTGTCTAGGAAGTGATAAAATTCTAATTTATATTAAATTTTAATAAATTAAGAATGCTTGTTGTAATCTCTAATGTTATCACTACAATTGTATACTGTGTTATGCATTGTTGGAAGAAGAAAGGAAGATAGAAAATGTGGGAAAACTAAGAAATAAAGAGCAAGATGATAGATTTAAACATAAGTTTAAAGGTTATTACATTACATATAAACAAAATAAAATTTCCCATTAAAGAAAAATGTTAGATTGGATGAAAAACAAAACATATCTATGTTATTTGAAAGAGATATACCTCAAATAACTTAAATAAAAGAAAATGTTGAACAGAAATGTTGAAATTTCAACAGAAATGTTAAAAATCAAGTGTTAGGAAAATCATAACATGTTAACACTAACCAAAAAAGTGTCTTATAACTAAATTAGTATCAGATTTATGCTGAGCTATTAAAAAAAATTAATACATTTTAAACTACAAAAATCATAGAGACTATTTCTTTTGATCAGATGAGATTTAAAGCAAGGAAACAATTAAAAAATAATTAGAAAATTCCCAAACGTTTGGGAACAAGCAACACAGTTTTTAAAGAGTAAAACTATGAGTAAAACAAGAAACTCTAAGGGAATGAGAAGATATTTTTTATTAACTATGAAAACATAAGACACAAATTTGGGATGCATAAATATCAAAACAGGAAAGCCTTGGATTCATATCTAAAAGAAAGCTACATATGTTCAGTTATTTACTTTATGACAAAGGTGACACTGAATGCAAGGAGGAAAGTAGGAGTTTTTCTAGAAATTTATAAATTCAATAAATTGCATTTCTATATAAAAAAAATGAGTATATACATTCTACCTCACATAATAGATGCAAATTCCAGTTAAGAGTAAAATAAAAACAATAAGACTTCTAGAGGAAAATTTAAAAGAATATTTTAATAATGTTAATAGTATCCTAAAGTACAAACCAAAATGCAAGATTGATAATTTGGACTCCACTAATTTTAAAAGATAATCAAAAGACATTTAGAATAAAAAAGTAAGCCACACAGTTATATGTATATATATATGTATATATATATATAATATTTAGAATATATATAACATTTAGGATTTAGAATATATAAAGAATTCCTGCAAATAAGTAAGAAAATAGAAGACAACCAAGTGGAAAAATGGACAAAAATACTTGAATACATATTTCACAAAGAGAATACTCAAACTGTCAAACATATAGAAAGATGCTTTAATCTCATTAGTAATCAAGGGGATTCAAATTAAAATCAAAATAAGATAGTAGTACACACCCACCAGAATGGTTGAAATTTGAAAGATGGACAGTACCAATTTTGATGACAATGCAGAACAATGGGAACTCATACTTTGCTGGTTGGGGTGTAAAGTAATACAAGTTATTTGAAAAATTGCTTGGCAGAATTTGTATATTATTTGGTCAGCAATTCTATTCTTACACCCAACAGAAATGGGTATATATAGACACCATAAGACTTACTCAAGATTTATAGCAGGATTATTTGCCATAACCACAAATTGAAGACAACCTAAATATCCATCAACAATAGAATGGATAAATAAGTTATGATCTAACAATACAAGGAAATAGCATGCATCAATGAGACCGAATGACTGCTGCTTAAAGCAACAAGATGGATAAATCTCACAGACCAAACAGTAACTAAACAAAATCAGACACAAAAAGAGTTCGTTCCATATGATTAAATCCTGAAACAGGAAGGAGTAATCAATGATGTGAGAAATCAAGGTAGTTAACAAAATTATGTAAGTTTCAAGTGTACATTTCTATAATACATCATCTGTATATTGCATTGTGTGTTCACCACCCAAAGCCAAATCTCCTTCCGTCACCATATATTTGACCCTATGTACCTTTTTCATCCTGCCCCCCCTTTCCCGCTGGTAACCACTAAACTATTGTCTGTCACTTATTGTTTTCATGTTTTTTGATATGCGAATTGGTTACACGGGTGTGTTCATTTTGTGAAAATTCATTGAGCAGTACACTTGTGTATGTCATACCTAGATGAAATTTTACCTTAAAAAAAAAATCAATGTTTTGGTTTGGGACAACATCTTTTTCAGAGATACTTGGTGACAAATAGAGAGAGGGCTGCATGTAGACTGCGTTACGGATTCCCTTTCTCATCTCATCCCTTTCTTTTGCTCCGGAAGTAGACACTGACTTATTTTCCCCTTCCATTACCAGAAATGTGGCAAGTTCAGAATAGATGGTAGCTTCTTTTGTCTGGGTTAATTTGTCTTTCTGAAAATGACCCAGCTTGATGCCTCTGAAAGTATATAGAGTGTCCACAGAAAAGTCAGATACCAAAATGACAAAGGCGTGAAATGAACTAGCTTCTTTTCATTTCGTACGTAACTTTGAAGAATGTGAATGTGAATCAGCAAGTTTTAGAGGTGGGCTCTTTGAGGAGTGACATCTATGAGTCACAAGATCGGGATGCCAGTACTTCAAGACATTCAAGTGTGCACAGAGGTGGAGGGAGAGGGCATCAGGGGGAAGCAGGGAAGAGCGACAGTGCATTCTGGGAATTCTCCAGGCTGGAAATGGCGAGCACATGTAAAGCCATATTTTCATTTTTCTCTAGGTGAATCATGTTCTCCACAGTGGCACTGTGACAAATCTTCCATCCAGTTTCTATTTGAAATAATCACCTGGTGAGGTCTTTGCTGGTTCGCCCTATTATGTGCAGCCTGCAGGCTGGCATAAGCATGACAGGGCAGAAAGCATAGACAGAAGGGGTCTCTGAGCCAGAAAGGAGCAAACCCAGAGAGAACCCAGGGGTAGGAAATGAAGAACTTTCCCATTGTCGTCTCATAAGCATTCACATTATACTGCCATTCTGCCCGCCTTATGTTTTTGGTCCTTTTTTTTTAACATTCTGGGAAAGATAAATTGTATCTTATGCCGTATCTACAGTGACTACAGGATGGTAAATGCGCCAAGAAACAGCTATTTAGTTTGGGAGGTGACTAGGGGGACCAGGCATCCATGTTTGCCTCTGTTTAGTGGTCCCATTCACTATCAGAAGGGTCCTGGTTTGTCCAGTACAGTGTCAGCCTAGGTCAACCTTACAACTTTGAACATGGACTTGGGCCTCAGTGGGTGACGGTGCTGCAACATCACGCAGGACATAAGCTCTATTTTAATGCTGGAAATTCCTTCCCTAGGAAGTAACAGCCAAGTTGTTTTAACAGGAAAATGTAGAGGTTTTCTTACTCAACTAATAGGCTCATCTAAGTGTGTCTGTCACATGAACTCTAAGACTATACCCGTATAGAAATATACAGCTGTTGGCAGTCAGAGCAAGGGGAGAGCACTTGTTCAGGAAATCCATGCAAACTTTTACAGTGGTGGATATTTTAAAGAAAGAACATCTATGAAAATAAAATGGCCAGCTGGAAGAGGAGACTCTAAGAACTCCAGAGTTACTTTCTGAATTTACGAAACACCACTGATGGCATATGTTAACTTGCTTGATCCAGTAAATTATTTGAGTCACACCTCTGTGGGCTGAATCTTTCAAAATATTGAATGTTCTCAGAGGAGACTTGATGACTTTGCTTTATCTGCTTCTTGATTTTTCACCAAAAATAGAAACAGAACACCTCTGTACAGCTGCTATTTTACAGAAACAATAGTGATTATGACTATGAGATGCCTCCTCCCTAACTTTTACTCCTCCCCAGAATCTTTGGCACCCAACAGCCTGTGAATTTCTTCTTTGATGCACCATCTACCATAAGCTACTGTTACCAAATTTACCTATTGTATTGATATTGACGTTTGGAAAAGTAGCTTGGTCTTCCTGAGCCTTGCATTTCTCAAACCCAAAATGAGGGTCTTGATCATGTTTGGGATTTTGTTTCATTCTGTTTTCCCTTAGCTTAAATATAATTGTAGGATCACATAGAGTTGTAAGCAACAGTGCAGAGCGATGCTGTATAGCCTTCACCCAGTGTCTGCCAGGTGCACCGGGCGTGACTCGAGCGCAGTAGCACTACCAGGAAATTGGTGTGGATCCTACCCATTACCTCATTCAGACTTCACCAGGTTTGCACGTGCGTGTGTCTGTGTGTATCTCTGTGTGTGTGTGTCCGTATCTGTGTGTCTATGCAGCCTGGCAGTTTTTTAATTACCCAGAACCTACCTATCATGTGGTAGGTCCTCAACAACTGTTTTTTTGTTTTTTGTTTTTTCAATTAAAGTTGACTTTCAATATTAGATTAGTTTCAGGTGTACAGCATAGTGGTCAGAGATTTCTATAACTTATGGAGTGATCCCCCATAAGACTAGTACCCACCTGGCACCATGTGTAGTTATTACCGTATTATTAACTATATGCCCTAAGCTGTACTTTGCATCAGTTACTATTTTGTAACTGCCGACTTGGACTTCTTAATCCCTTCACCTTTTTTACTCAGCCCCAACCCCCTCCCAGATGGTAATCATCGCTTTGTTCTCTGTATC
Organism: Rhinolophus ferrumequinum; assembly: GCF_004115265.2. Lineage (NCBI taxonomy): Eukaryota > Metazoa > Chordata > Mammalia > Chiroptera > Rhinolophidae > Rhinolophus > Rhinolophus ferrumequinum. The sequence continues at coordinate 6,953,381 of NC_046303.1, read as the reverse complement.
TGTGAGTCTGTTTCTGTTTTGTTTGTTTATTTCTCAACAACCGTTTAATAACACTCTTCACCTAGCTAGTCTCTCGTCTCCCTTTTCTCCAAATAAGAACCTCTGGGAAATCTTAGCTTTTGTTGGCTTGTCACAGTTAAAGAGAAGATCCATTCAATGATGCAGAACTCACACTTAACCTCCCAGGCTTCCATAAGAGGAAGCGCAAGGTTGTTTGGTGGCAGAGCGAGGGCTTGACCTCAACTGGACTCCTTCCATTATACTTGTTTCCCAAGCTTGTGAGAATGTATGAATCCTGTGGGGCAGTGCTTCTCACACTTTTCTGTGTGAGCAAATACCTGGGGATCCTGTGAAATTACAGATCTTGATTCAACTGGTCTGGAGCGAAGCCTGATATTATGCATTTCTAACACGTTTCTAAGTGACACTGATGCTATTCTTCCCCCACCAACACCAACACCTATTCTACTATTCAAGAATCTCAGATGCTTGGTAGAAATTGAGATCTCTGATGCCTTCCAACCAAGGTGCTCATTCAAGAGGGCTAGAGTGAAGTCCAGGAAGCTGCATTTTTATCTAATATCCTAGCGGTTCTTGAGATAAATAACTTTTGGCAAACACAGAATATCGCTTATATTGCCTCTGCCCAGAGTTCTGATGTCTCCTTGTTCCTTTTAAAAATTCAAATATTGTTTACCTTAATACTGTGATTCAGAGATTTGGTGCAATCAGTTTTTGTTGTTGGTGGTGATAGTGGTGTTTTCTTTTTTCTTTTCTTTTTTGTTTTCGCTGTTGTTTCATTTTGCTTTGCTTTTGTCTTTTGAAGCCCAGAAATCCAGAAGGAGAATCAGACTCTTTTGCTGAAAGTTTAGTTCAACTCATAAGAGCTGTAAGGTATTAAAATAATTTCAGTGCCATTTCATTTGACACACAGAGATTTTGTCAGGGCTTTAAAAGGTCTTCCTAAACCTGTACATAACAGCTCTCTTCCTGATCTAAATAAATAACACATTAGATTTGCAACCAGAAATTTCTTATCATCTCTGAATTGGCTCTTCTCAGGTCCAGATAAAAAAGTAGTGCTTAATCCCCCAAAGATATAGACAGTTATGTGAGCTTGTCATATTGATTAAAAAAAGACTTGTGGCCAGAGAGGAATGGCTGGGTTTAGCTGTAAAAGCTGAAGCTGTATACATCATCAAATAACATGGGAATTGGGAAATATCATTATAAGTAACTTGTGTGAACCCCTGATGTTTTAAATTAGCCATGAAATGTGACTTGCTTTGTAATATTCTGGAGCTTCTAAAAATCCCAGCTTTTAAATCAAACTTTTGCTATTCGGCAGCAACACAGCTGGCCTACAAAATAATTTATAACCATTTGCTTTGTTAGTTATCCCTTTTAAGCAACCCTCGGGGGAAAAACATTATTAATCCCCATTTTATGGATGATGGATTTGAGGTATTAAGAGGACTCAATGTTTTGATTTCACCAACACTTGCATTTTCAGTCTCAGTCTAAAGCCTGCGTCCTTCCTTACGCCAGGGTGCCCTCTCTTATTATAATGACTTAACTTGATGACTAACATGTACTCCATTTTCAAAAGTTAACTTAAACCACTTAGAAAATGTGGAGTAAATTTAGCAGCATTGCTTGCTCAGATTGGAGGACTAAGATCAGTTTTTCCATACTAGTACTTTATTTTCTTAATTAACATTATTTTTAACTTTTGTACATCTTCTTCAAATAATTCATACCTTGGGACTACTATTCTAGAGGAATTTACCTCAGTCATTCTCAACAGTCAAGTAAAGTAGAGGAGACATGGTGATTCTAATTGAAGTATGCATTTGTATAATGTAAACCCTGCTAGCAAATTCCCTTAACATTTTTGTTCTTTAGTAAAATAAGCACTGTACTGGGGTGTTTTATGCTTTCTTTTTTTACACACAGGTATTTAAAAACATTTCCTATAACCTTGTGTCTTCCGAAAAGCAGATCTTCAAAGATGAGGTCACTGTTCCTTGCCAGAAGCTGAAAAGACAGTCATGGCGGAGGTCAGAAGAGAGTCCGTGGACTATGGCTTCTGCTTCCGTTCTCTTCCTTTGGCAAAGGAAATAACAGAAAGTAACACAGTGACCGTCGACCCCCCTCCTGGACTCAATAGGTGTTGTGCTGACTGACTTTACATTTTTGATTCTCAAGGTATAGTGCCTTGGTGGTTAGCTTCAGGACTGCCTCATGTTTCTGATTCAAGGAAGGACAACTGGAGTGTCCCTGCAGCTACTGAAAAAGGATATGGGGGCAGGGTAGTCTTGGAATTTGCACTTTCACAAGCTCTCCGAGTGATTTTCATGCTTTCTGAAATCTGAGCTTCACTGCCTAAGGATCAGAGGCTTGATTTTTGTCTGCCCTAAAAGCTATCCTACTGCTCATGAAAACTGTTTGAGACCCATAAGTAGCTGGCTTTGCTTTGTTTCTCTACAGAGTGAACATTTGTTTTTGTTTTTTTCTCTGTGTAAATTTCAGTTAATTTTTTACATATAGCAAAAGAAAAAATTGCTTAAATATAGCAAAACTATTTGAACAATGTAAGCAATCCAGTTTAGCAAGATGACTGAATGTTCCCCAAACCTTGTCACCTAACATTTCGATGCGGGTGTGTGGACTCCTTGAAAGGAAACTTTGCTGCTCAAGTTAAACACCTGGGACTAACTATCCTTAGATTTATTCTTCCTACTGGACTTTCTGGCAGTGGCTAATGCTGACAAAACATCTGTGCTTGTGATGGAGGCTGCAGTGATTTTTCTTGTCTAGGCAATGTGCTTTAAGCATCCACATCTTGATACCCTTCCTACTTCCAGAGCTCAATCTGACATCTCCTTTATACTGTGTAAACATTTTAGTGAATATAGAACTCAGCCATATAGTAACCCAGACGTAATGGCGGTGTGATACAGAAAGGGTCACTCTGAGGTCTCTATTGCTCCCTTACACGCTGCCATATGTAGTGACAGTACTTGACCTTCAGGGACACCACGTTCCACTTACCTGGAGTAGTACACTAGGTGAGAAAACTTTGTAAGGTATAATATGCTAGAGAAATGTAACACAATATTATTAACATCATTGTTAGGAGACGCGATGTCAAATGTCTTTCTCTTGTTTAGGTTTGTTTAAAGGAGCAAAAGCAAGGCACTTTTCAAACAAAGAAATTCCTAAAATACCAGATTCTATAGTTTTGAGATATTGGATACTCATAGAATTTCCCCTGATTTTTTTACACTTTCTCAGATCTCTTTGTACAGAAAATTGTTTTTATCATCTCTATTCCCATTGCTGCATACATATTCTTGGCATTAACCCAAGCCTTAGACAGTGGGCTAGGGTGATACCAGGCCCAGCTGTGTAAGAAATGCCCAGGGGATCCCTCAACCTAATGGGTCCTTAAGTCCTTGCCATAAAGAAAAGAAGAGGGAAAAGGAAACTTTGGTGTGATTTGAGCCAAGCTTCTCAAACTTCTTGAATTTCTCTTCCATAAAATCAAAGGATTGTATTCGATTATCCTTAATGTAGCTCTAAACCAATGAGTCTCAGTGAAACCTATTGGAAGAGGGAAAGATTTAAAAAGAAGAAGAAGAGGAGGAGGAGAAAGAGGGGGAGGAGGAGAAGGAGGAAGAGGAGGAGGAGGAGAAGAAGAAGAAGAAGAAGAAGAAGAAGAAGAAGAAGAAGAAGAAGAAGAAGAAGAAGAAGAAGGAGAGATAAGAAGAGGAAGGAATGAAAGGAGGGAGGAGAGAGAAAGAGAGGAAATAGGCAAACATGTGACTGAGAGAACATCTTATCTTGGCTGTGATTCCATGATAATAAGCAAGGGAGTACCTTGTCTGGTAGTCAGAGGAATTAAATAAACCAGTAAGTAACTAACTAAATAAATCACAAAAATAGTAGCTAGTTTTCTCCCAGTCAAAAGTGATTTAATATCCACTTGGCCCTTGGTTAGTTTCGTGAATTATTCATGTACCACTTTGGGTACTACCTGTACTTGATCGAGTTACATGGTGTCACTGATACAGGCAGTGTCATGCTTGGCTTGTAGAAGCCAGTAAATTGAAGGTGGTTTACAGGAGGAATGCTAAAGGTGGCTGAGCTAAATCTAGAAGGTTACTTCAGTTCATTTAAAAGGCCTTTGAAATATTAATAACAACTCCAGTGTGAATGGTAGGGCACTTATCCTATTCAGTTTCTTTGTTTGCTAATAACCATGAAAGTTAACTCTCACCTTCAAGTCATAAAGTTTATAAATGCTAACAGCACATGGACAGTCTTCAGCCAAAATGAAAATTCCTTGACCATGTCTTGTTTTATTCATTCTACGCTCTACGTATTTTATTAGAGGACACACGGGTAGGTATACTGTTAACAAGTTATTAGGAGAAATCAATATGCATTTATTTACCGGCTAAATTTAAATTTTAGAAGGGCAACAAAAAAATCTGCATTGAAAAGGCTAAAGCTTAGATTTATTTGTATGCATGGAGGAACCGTTAGAAAGGAGGGTGTTTTTACTTTGACTCAGCCAGATAGATCACTGGAGGGAGCTCTAACTTCACGATGAAACCACAACTAAAGTCTTTCTTTGTTCCAAAATTTCGCCAAAGGACACCTCCACTCCCTTTCCCCCCCAGAAAAAATCAATAATAAATATGAAAAGTGTCTGGAAAAGAAAAACATGTTTTGGGGATCATGATGTCCCACACTTGCTTACAAATAAAGACAGGACCGTTATTCAGAACCGGCAGTATTTAAACAAATCAAAAATACAGGATTATATACACTGAGAGGCACAATATACACTTTGTATCCAAAAGCACTTTGGAAACTATGCCGTCTAACTGTCCCCGCACCACCCGCCATGGTAACAATGTGTATGAGCGCGACCGCCGCTCTCGGACAGCCAGGCAGAATCTGGCTTTGGGGTTCGCAGAACTCGAGTGACTGCTTTGGGGTGGTCTGCGTGGGGGGAGACTTTGTAAAGAGGTGTGGGTAGGTCGTGGGTCCATCTTCAACCACGTGACCACTGTGCCTGTGCGGGGCCGGCTGTGTGAAGGGCACTTTGTCAGACGCTGAGGCCACACTCGGTAGCGCCCCGGGATGGGAACGAGAACGCCGGGGTGCTCAGCGCCGAGCTCCTAACTGTGTGAGCCTTGTGCTCTTTCGTCTTCATATTCCTGGTGAAACAAATGCGGAAAGGTTGAACTGCATGATTTCTCAAGTCCTTTCCAGTTTTTAAGCTATGATCATCAAGTTAAAATTGTTTATTTGCTTTTTGGGTCCTAACTGACTATGGTATACAGTCACAGAAGGTGATATTTAGAGTTCAGGTCTGCCATTTAGAAACGCCCAAAATGCTGTGTCTAACTCAAAAAACTCACAAAACATTTTCTAAGGTTTTTTCCTACATCTTCCTCCCTAAACACACTTCCTCCTCCTCTCATTGCTGAACTGGTCCTTTGAAAGTTGGCTCCAGCTGAGAAGCTTTCCGAAAATATGACTCTTTAGGAGGCGGAATGTTTTCAGGATCAGGTCAAACTTGGTAGGAAGGGTGGCATCGTAGGCAGGCCGTGGAGCAGGGTCTCCTGGCTGCGACGTACTGAACTAACGTGTTACCTCGAGCCGGCGCACGACTGGCGGGGCCCAGTGCAGAATGAAAATGCATGCCTCCTGCTCAAACATTGTAAAGAATTTTCAGCTGGTAACAGCAGATCCTTAAACCAAATACAGGGCACTTCTGAGCATGCGCAATGCGCGGGTGACATACCATGATGCTCGTCCCGTCCGGAGTGTTGGGGACCCAGGATTCAGTCCGCCAGGCATGTGGTTCTGGGTGTGCCCCCAAAAGTATTAGCCATGGGCGGGCGAGGCCGGGGAAGAGGGGACTAGTACAAATAAAATATAATAAAAACCAAGCCTTTCCTTCCAGCTTATAGTTTTTAACAGGTGAAAAATTATTTCAACAAAGAAGCTGTAATTGTGTTTGGGCAAAATCCATCAAAGGATAGTTTTGGAAAGAGCACTGTGGAAAGTGGATGTGTTGAAATCATATGATGATTTTGTTTGTACCAATTAAATTGTTCAATGTGAGAAGATGCAATGGTTTCTTCCAAATAGTTTCAAGACATTGGAGAGTCCGCTGCTGATACAAAACAGTGGCACAGAGACTGACAAGAAGTATCCCGGAGGGGCTGTGTGGTGCAGGGCAGAGATGCTTTAAGAGGCTGGGGGCATTTGCTTCACTGTGCACAGCCTTCACACAATTAAAGCATGAAGTAGTTCAACGGTATAATTTCCTTAATTTTTTCAAAGATTTTATTTTTGTCTAATCCTATTATTCCAGTGGGGGGAAATTACCTTGGCAATAAACACTCATGCACTGTATTGTAACCTCTGAAAGGATTTTGTGTGTGTGTGTGTGTGTGTGTGTGTGTGTGGTTTTAAAACAACTTCCAAGCTATTTTTCCCCTTCAACACTAGCCATTATTCCATGTTGAATGACTTCATGACATTGTTCCTTGGCGTTCGTTTTCACTTGAGCTCAGGACTCCAAGCAAATTGTGTTCATATTTTAGGCAGTGTCTTGTAATTTGCCTTGGACGAGATCTGGAACAAGATGACACACAGCAGTGAATTTGTTTTCTGCTCTCCACACAGCGCAAGTAGCAGGCATTTTGACTGCTTCAGAGAGGTGCCATCGTCCCCACTGAGGTGGTGTCTTAAAAAGCTTTCCTCCAGCCAGCTGGAAGCAGAAGTGTGCATTGGTGCCTCTACCACTTTCTCTCCCTCTTCCCTGGTCCTGAGTCTCCTACTCCCTCCCCTGCTTGGGCCAGAAGCTTATACTTGTGGACTGAGCAGTTTGTCCTGTCCTACGCCAGGCCAGTCTTCTTTCTTTCTTGGGTTAAAAACTAGGCCATCTGCCAAAGTGAGTCATATTAGCTTGTCATTAGTGGATGACTATACACATGGGTGCCGGTGTAAGTAATATGTTTGCTTTACCTTTGAGCCTGCTGCTATCAGAAAATTTAAACTAAGTGAGTGTCTGAAAGGTAGACTTGATGTTATGGGGAAGGCAGTCCACAGAAGGAGAGTTGACTCGGGTAAGGAGTAGTATATTGTGACCTTAAAACTAACAAAGCTTCTTACTTTCTAAAGTAGAGGCAATCTTATTTCTTAGGTATCGTGTCTCATCCCTTTGAGGATAAGTGTGCTGGCTGACCAAAGATAATTTTGCGAAGTTAAAATTTAGGGATCTGAAAACAGATCTTAATTATGGTCTATGCACTCAATTCACAATGAACGTACGTTGAACTTAAACTTCCCCATAACAGAGCTCTCAAGACTAATGCCCTCGGGATAAACTTATAACTGTTTTCATACTGAAATCCATTAGTCATTTCTCTCATGAGCTCTCTCGGGAAGGGCCCCTTGAGTCTGCATTTCCTATTTCTGCTGTGGTTTCTAATGTTACTACAAGGCTTCAAAGAACAACATGGAGTGCACACTGTAAAAGCACCTTTTGTTTGCTAGAATTTCAGAATCAAAAATGACTCTGGAGAAAAAGCGTGGTAATTACAGCTTAACGTGGTGCAGACGACACAGATGAGAGTGAAGTGGTTTTCGTCACTCGAGAACGCTGTGTTGTGTTCCGTCACCAAAGCTACTGGGTCTGAGAAAGTTCTAAGTGAGAGAAAGTTCCTCTGTCTTCTCTGGTCTTGCATGATTGCAATCATACTTCAAACAGGATTTAGTCCCTTGAGTTGAATAATAATGAAAGAGCAGCAAAATCCTTGATGTTTGGGAACTTGAAGAGGAAATTTATGTAATTTTCTGGAAATGTTTCAAATTATTAGCGAATTTTTTTCTAACTTTCAATGTATATACTTAAAATTATGAAATAAAGTCTAGGTGATTTAAATATTTAAAAAATATTTTTGGAAGAAGAGAATTTTTCTGCACACTGGCTGTCATTTTTGTAATGTCCTGTTTTGAGCTGTTTAAATCTAAAAGGAAACTCCATTGTGAGTGGCCGTTGGATTTACAATTTAGAATTTTTTGCAAGAAATGAAGTTTGTATAATTACTCGATGGCCTCTGAAGCTTAAATTAGAAATAAACTGGTGTGTCAAATTGCTTCACCATTTTCCTCCTTAAGGACTTACAGTTTTCCCTGTCCTACAGCAAGCAGTCTTCTTTCTCTGTTGAGTTAAAAACTAGCCAATCTATGAAACTAAGTCATGTTAACTTGCCATTAGTAGATGAGTATACACCTAGGTGCCCTTGTAAGTAACTTAAAATAAATAACTTAAAATGAATTTCAGAGTAGTCTAGTCAGATTCTGCCTGTAAACATGTGTACTCATATAGTCTATGTTCCTAACTTAAATTTAAGTTCCTGAAGACATTGTTAACAAATCTGAATATGTGTGTGTGTGTGTGTGTGTGTGTGTATATGTATGTATGTAATCTGTGTGTGTGTGTGTGTGTGTGTAATTCTCTACAGCGTTGTGGAATGCTTTACTGAGAGCACAAGAAAAAAATACATGTTCTTCAATAAAATTTATTTCATGTAACATAAATGCCCTATTTCATCAGCTTGGAGTATAAAAGAAGGTCACAGTTCTTTTGAAAATAAAATTAATATGACTGCACCCTGACCTCACCACTTAAAGTATGTCCTCTTTCTGCCCAGCGGGCAGCCCTCACAGACATTCCCAGTGCTGATGGGCCTTAAAGTTCAGCCCCTGTCGGGCTCCACTTTCCTGGCATTCGGAGCCCTGGAGCACCCCCTGCAGTCTGAAGAGTGCTCTGCTATAATCTTAGACCGATTACTTTGGGATGGATCTCTGTTACCTCTTTGTCAAGCTGGGGATCCCTCCAAATCCTTTCCACTGCCCCTGAAATGTGCACCATTCACAGCCAAAGATGAGTGTCTCTGCTCCAGAGGCATCATCCAAAGTGCCATCACTGGTTCCTAGGATCTTGCTGAAGGAGAACCAGGAGATTGCAGCACTGCCGCATAGTGCCACCTTTGTGTCAGGTGGTTTCCTAATGTTTACTCACCTCCCTCCCTAGCTACTATCCACTGATAGTACCATTGCTTCTTGAGGTTAGTGTGTGTGTGTGTGTGTGTGTGTGTGTGTGTGTGTGTGTGTGTTTTGGGGTAGCTGAGGTGGGGAGAAGTCTTTTCCCACCATGCTGTGCTTGCCATGGTCATCCCATACCAGCATTGAATTGAGCTTCTGGCACCACACCTTTGCTATTGTTATACCCAGAAGAGTGGCATAACTGGGCTACACAGGTTGAAATGAGCTTCAGAATCAAATATGGAACCTGTGTATTACAAAACTATGGTCTAATCAGTGGGAAAATTGTCTAGTACTTGTTGGACATGGTCATTATTTATTTATTTATTTAAATTTATTGGGGTGACAGTTGTTAGTAAAATTACATAGGTTCCAAGTGTACAATTCTGTAATACATCATCTATATATCACATTGTGTGTTCACCACCCAGAGTCAGTTCTCCTTCCATCCCCATATATTTTAACCCCTTTACCCTTTCATGGTTATCTTTTAAAGACACATTTTAACCTCTTTGGGTCTCTCTTTTTTATCTTAAAGGAGGGGGTGGAATATATTAGTTTTAGGTCTTAAAACATATATATGGAGAGGAGAGAGAGCGAGAACACATGCCTGGAGGGATGCTCTAAAAAAATGCCAGCTACTCACCTGTGAGCAGGTTGTGCTCACCACAGCCAGGTATGTGAGAGCTCGTTTTTCAATAACGGGGTCCTGCAGCCACTCAGAGGGAAGAAACCGATCTTGAAACAGGGACAAGTTCTTCGAGTCATCACAATTCAGTGTTCCAGATTTTGCAGGTGGGAAGAGCTGAGGAAACCGAACCTATTGGGACGTAAGGAGGAGAGTTACCTTGACGCTGCACTTGCAGAGCAAGTTATTTCTCCTCTCGTTCTCCTCCTCCTCCTTCTTCATTCTGTGTTTATTTGGAGGTGGTTCTGGATTAGAGCAGAGACACCCTGCTCCTCAAGGAAATCCTTGGCAGTTCCAAACCACAGTGAAACCTCTGTGTTCATACTGCATACACAGAAGTGGTCATTGACTTTTTCTGCAGTTTAAAGGCTTTGTGCAAATAAACGTGTATTTTTTTTGGTAGTAGAAACAAAACTAAAATGTAAGCTCCAAGAGGGCAAGCATTTTGTGTTTGTATTTTGCTGTATTTTGAATTTCTAGAACAGTACATGATCCATAGAAAGAACTGAGTAAATACTTGTTGTTGAGTGAACTTGTATGTCCAGCAACAAATGACTTAAATTAGTCAAATACATTATCTAATACATTATAGTAATTTTTACAAAAAACTATTTTGCAGTCATTAGGATGATACATACTGATACGTATTGTCATAGAAAAACATTTATGGTATAGTAAAAGATAATGAGAATTCTCATTTGTATAAATTATATATATGTAAATTATTTTTGTAAAACATATACTTGAAAATTATATATGTGCATCTATACATGCAGAGTCATAGTCTTGGACATAAATAAAATATTCCTAGGTGACTGTAACTAGTGGAGTTCACATGGAATAAATAGAAGTGATCTTTGGGGAAAAAATAACGATAGTTGGGAAAAAATAACAATATTTGATTTTAAACTTAATATTAATTGTATTAATATTAATTAAAATATTAAAATCGAGCCGTACCAGTGGTAGAAGTTATGGCATTGAAAACTTTGGCATTGAAAAAAGGGCAAGCACCCTCCCTTCTATATTTGTAAGAGTTACAAAATATACAAACAGCTTTGAAAAAAATTACAGATTTTTTTTCTCCCCAAGCCAAGAAATCACTACCCTTTTGGTAAAGATGTAAAATTGTCTTACAGACAGTGTTAATGTTAGTTACAGTACATTGCTCCTTTGCCAAAATGATTTGGATATTAAATAGAACAGAATCTTCTATTTTTAAAAATGTTAACTGTGATTTTATTTGGTGTTCAGAATATTCAGTTAGTATGAAAATTAGTTACTCCTGAAATTAGCTGTAAAACAAATGTATAAATTCATTTATTTGTTTTCTACTCGTTTCCCAAGGTGCCCTGTACATAAAGCAAACATTGCATGCTTTTTGGGTTTATATACGTTGGTGTAAAAGCCCTTCTCCCCTTTAGATCCTTGACTGACATGCTGTCACCGCAGGAGAGGCACTTTATAATAAATACTCATTGAATGGACTCTTGATTGTGTGGGTTAAGTGGGAAACAGTGGTACAGATACTCAAAGATAGCGGCCGCTGGAATGATAGTGGCAATAAATATTATGGACCCAAACTTTGCGTGGGGATGTAGACAAACTCAGAAGTTCTTCACTTTTTGCTAGCTTTTGAAAATGTGCCTTTGTACTTGCGTAACTTTTATTCATACACACATTGAAACTGTTTTGTTTTCCATTCTGTTTGGCAGTAAAAGTTATTTTTCCTGCAAATGCCAGCTCTCAGTAGATGAAGTCAAAACACTAATTCGACCTCACCCTCCAGCACCACCACTAGCTAGTAGAATTGTACGCAAAGGATTTATCTCCTCATCGCTGTATTGAATTTTTAGAATTGCTTCCTTGGTGCAGTTGTAAGGCTTTGAAAAGTTCTGTTTGTAGAGCTGGTGATTGGGTAACACATTCTGAGTGAAGTTGTAAAGAGTCCATGAATAAAAAAAGCAGAAAAGAAGAAAAAGATAGAGATTGAATCTAAGGATGTTAAAATGCAATTTTAGCTTTTTCTCTGATAACAGGCTTCTGCCACCAGTTTCTTTCTCTATTTAAATCAAGCCCATAGAAAGACTTAGCTGCTTTGAAGAAAAGATTTCGTAGTGGTTGTTTCTTTCTTCATCCTTCATTTCTTCCTTCTTTTTTTTTTTTTTTTTTTATTAATATACCTGTAGGCATTCTTTTCCCAAGTTGAAGTCTTGAAGTAGACACCACCTAACAATTTTTCTTCTTACGGTGGTTTGAATCAATGCTACAGATTGGAAAAGAGGAAATTAGTACTCAGTCTTTTTTTGCTTTTCTCCAGCTTCATTTGCATAAACATGCAATTTATGTTGGGGTGATGAGAAATTTGGAGACAGCTGCCAGGGCCATCTTGCAGGAAAGCTGTGCTCAACCTGAAATTTAATTTAAATATTTCATTTCATTACCATAGATTGCAGCATTGGTAGTAAAGTCTCCTTCCTTTGGAAACAGCACTAATGTGATCCATGAAAATTCAATTGCCCTGTCACTCTTAGTCTGCACGTTTTGTGGCTGAAAGCAGAGAACTGCGAACTTCGCAATGGAGATTGCCTGGAAAAACATTTTCTTACTTAGAAGAGTCTTTGTCCTCGGGATTCAGATAATGGAATTCTATGTAATAAACTAAACAATTGTGTTTATTGATGTTCTCCTGCTACATCACCAGACACACATGCAAGTCAACCGACATCTTTCACTTTCCACTACTCTTAAAAATCAGCCATGTTTGTTAAGTTTGGTTGCTGCCGTGAACTGCTGATGTCTCCTCACCCTGGGCTTTGCTTTAGATGGTGTTATGGTATCAACATCTTTGAAACCAGCAGTGCGTGCTGGTGATTGACTACTCTGTTACTGAAAACAAGACTCCTCTTCCATAGTAGTAACTATGGAAACACTTCTATGAAAATATTATTTCCAGAAATGCACATATTGTTATTAGCTATGATTGTGGGCATTATTGGAATTACTAGAATGTCGACTCTGCAAAGCTACATGATGATTTCTGTGGTGTGGTAAAAACACTTATTGATATTATTGCAAAGGGTTAATGTATTGGAGCTCTGAGAGGAAGGTGTGGCTGTTCCAGTGCTGGGCTGCACCTTGATTTAGAATGAATTTTAGCACATGCTTCTTGGAAATAATACTTTAACCCAAAAAGTAATTATGGTCTAAGCAGAATGATTTGAAGCTGATGAAGTCATTGTGTTTTTCTTATTTGACCTTTATGTCTACTTGTTTATAGCTCACAGATTGCATTAATGACTCACCAAATAGTCCATCAGGGAAATAAATGCATGCGCACACGTACACATATGCTTATACCCCTGCTCACTCTTATATACTCATATAAACACAGTGGATAGGACATATATTTTGGTGACCTTTTTTTATTTTCTCTCTTCTACGCTAACAAAGGGCTAAATTGTACCTTTGATTTTTAGGAGGGTTGAGTGAGACGCACCATCACCTCCGTCTTGGGCCTTGTAATTTCCATAAACCTCTTATCATCTAGGTTTGAACAGAGAATATATTGATAGACTCAGTATTCTCTTCTGCAAAGACCCCCAGGGATCAAATGGACTCAGACTAGACATGTAGCTTAATCAGCGTGCTTAGCTTTCCTACTGTGATGGATCAGGGCGCTTTGGGCGCTGAGCGTTGTGTGGAAAGCCAATTCCCTCAATGTCTTCTTGCGGATGGATTCTGTCTGCATATTCGTGACATGGAAATCCCAATGTGAGAGGCATGTCACCCCCTTCTGAGTTTGGACATCCTTTCTGCTGAGAGTCTTCATACTTAGTTTGGAAAGTTTGCCATTGGCATTGTTTTAACTTCTGTTTTGTAATTACTTGTATTACTTTTATTACCAAATATTGAAATTTATGGGCAATGTTTAAATGAGTTATACATGGCTGGGATTATGAGGTAATAAAATAAATGAAAACCCCTTCATATTTTAATTACTTTTAATTTGTTCTTAGAGATAAAAGAAAATAAGGACCACGAGGGTCACTGCTTGTAAGGAGGTAAAAGTTTCTGCCTTCGAGTGCTATTTTCCCCAAGTGAAAAGTCGAATGTGTCCCAGAAGGCTCAGCTGTGACGGGGCTACGTTGGATTGATATTACCTTCACAGAGAGGTTTCCTTTCAGGGCGGATGACACGGCATTCACGTGTCTGAACAGTGTTCTGTGGAGAGTGAGTAAGAATAACTGCAGGTGTGAAAGTACGTGTGTGAACAGGTCTCCAAGGTTGATACTATGTTTCTTACTCTGGAGGAACTCATGCTTTATTGTGGAAAAGAAATAAACATGCAGAAAACTGAAACCCAGAGCAGCATTAGTGGCACTGTATTTGTAAGCGCTAAAGTCTTGGTGAGAATCCGGTACTAAAGGAATTCAGAAACTGGAAAGATACTTGTAGTCTACGGTTATTCAGAACATGCTCCTGAGAAAAGTGTGGTTTGCTCAGCATCTGAAAATATTTATTCAAGGAAAGGAAACTAGGAGAACATGTCAGGGGAATAAACTCATAGAGATAAGAAGGACTTTGTATTGAAGAATAATATGGAGGTATTCTTAATGCAAGTGAAGATGAACTCAATGCATGGCAGGGAATTAGTGCCAATAAGAATACTACTGACAAACAGCTAATATTTACTGAGTGGTTTCTAGGGCCCGCAGCATTGTGCTAAGTGCATTTCATGGGTTATCTCCAGTTTTTAAGATTGGCTGCGGCATATTGGAATCCTTCACATTTATATGTTAGCCTCTTGGCAATAGGAACTAATGCAAATCTTAAAATATTAAGTGATTTGATTTGGATGAGTTCGTGTGGTGGGGAAGAAGGCAAGAAGAGCAGCTGGGAGATTGCTCTGAAAGTCTGGGTGTTAGTGAATTATACCATTCTGCATGAAAATAGTGGATTTATCCAGTGGTGTGCTGGTAAGTGTTTAACAGTTGACTAAGTCTGACTTGATAATTTGCCACTTTGTTTGGTGTAAATACTTTCACAATGGCTGAGTTCAAGTTACTGCTGTGAGATCAACCTGCGCACCAAATTCCTGAAACAGCGCCAGCTTTTGTAAGCTAGGATGGGCTGGCTTTAGCACACCATCAAGTTAATCTCAGACACAGAGCATGCTAGAGAATGAACGGGTTCTTAATGGCTTGGCTGTGTGGAATAGAAGATGGGGACATGTCAAAAGTGGCATCTGGTCTTACATTCTGAGGGGATGAGAGCCTTGGTGTCACGGTCGTATAGGAGGGCAGGTCCAGCTGTGCCCCCACTAACCATCAGTCAGGGAGACACTTGGCTGTCGGAGCTCCCTTGGGCAAGTATTTGCGTGATTTCACATGCTTGGAGGAGAATGCTTTCTGCCCGGTGACTGGGGAAGCACGTGATACCGGAGACATGAGAATGGAGAGGCTGAGATACAGGCTCCTTGGTCCAGTGAAGGGTTAATCTGAACCACTCAGGTAGAGAGGCTAGAGGCGGATTTGGGACAACTCATTTTCACTGAAGGGCCCATGAAATATGTTATTTCTTTCTCCAGGAGGAAGAGTCTGGTGTAGAGCAAGGAAAGGAACATTCTTTCTGTGTGCACCAACTGTGGCACTCGGAGAGTTTCAGAAACTTGGGACCCTTTCTGGATGTTCTAGAAGCACTTGGGGGGAATTGGAGAAACAATCAATATGAAGTCCTGTCTTTGCAGGCATGAAGTGAATCTTGAATGTTGCAAATCATGTAAATTTGTACCCAAAGGTTTCTGAAGCCTGAAAAAAATTGGACCAGGAAAAAAAGAAAGTGGGGAATTTAGTTAGGGAGAAGGTGAGCAAAAACCTGATCCTGTTGTGTGTGAAATGATAACCCAGAAAATAGGTTCTCTACTGCAGCTGGAAATAAAAGGCTGAAGCTATAATGGAAAGAGCAGAGATAAGGGGGGAGGTGGGGTCCTCAACCAAAAGATGACACTCTCTGGCTGGGATCCAAGTCAGGGAAAGTGAAGGAAGGAGATCAAATTGCTTCTCATGAAGCCCGCAAGAATATCCATAGCCAAAAGCTTCTAAGTGAAACCGCTATATTTTCCCAGCCCTGAGTGCGTATAATAGGTACATTCATTTTCCCCAAGCGTGCCTTAGAAACCATTTCTCTGCCACGTGCATCTTCTTCCTGGTTTTTAGATTTCCATGGGCTTCTGATTGCCCCGGAGTCCCCAACATTCATGGTAAGCAGAGTTAGGCAGTGGTCATGGCAAGCTTGTAGCAATTGTCCATGCGCCACGATCGATCGAATGCGTCTGCCTTACCTCTCTCCTATTGGAAGACTTCACGAGGCACTCTGTCCCCACTCATGTTTTGGTGGCAGATGGCTTCCGCTGTGTTTGAGCAGCGGGGCAGCAGGGGAGGGGTAGGGGTGATCTGATTCCCTTATTCCTTTGCTCCTTTGCTGGGAGTCCCTTAGCATTTCCTTCTTTCTCCTTGTCTTTAGTAGAGCTCAGAGTAAAGAGCTAAAATCTTTCTTCTTTTTCCCTTTTCAGCAATTAGAGAAGACAAATACAGAGCTCTTCCTAAAGGTTCTAATACCAAACCCTACTGGAAATCCTCCTTCCCTCTTGCTTCCAGCCTGCCAGGTTCCCAGGGCTTGCTGAATACATTTGGCTTAACGTTTGCATTTCCCCTTTAGTCTTTTGCTAGAAAGTATAGCTTGCACACACACGCACACGTGCACAGAGTTCCAGCTGACATGGCTACACCTGAAGTGGTATTATGTCATGACCATGGAGAAAAATAGTGGTTCCATGTCCCCAGCTCATTCACCAAAGGAAGGACTTGGAACAAATTATCTCTATTGATCTTATTTCTGATATTCATGGCCTCAGGCCACTGGATTTAAGTTTTAAAATTAAAATTATTGAGAAGACTAAATACAATTGCAACATGTACAAATACGCTTATATAGCTTCATTGCTTTTTCAACTTCCCACTTCATGTCCTTACTTCCACATTTCATTTCTTCAGGTTTTAAATCTATTGTTTGCGTGTACATTAGACTTTATAGCTCCTCTTTAAAGGCGATGTGTTTCCTTTGTGTATATTGATATTTGTTTCTAATGATTTCAAAATCTGCCCAATCTCCCTGCTCTGTTCCAAACAATGAGAATGATGCTTTTGCTTTATTGATTAGAGGTTCATTTCATCCTTCTCTCAAATCTTAAATTTAAATTAATATATTTTCCATATTTATTTCTTTAAATTATATAGTTTGCACCCTTATTTCTAAACCTAACAGTCTATTTCTAATCACCTCTCGATGTGCTTCACTGTCCTTATTTTCGGCTTTCCTCTCCCCCACTTAACTGTCTTCTTTTTCTAGGGGTGAACCCATCCCCAGCCCTCTCCCATCTGCAGAGATGCCTATTGTCTTCATCCTTCAACAATGTACATATGTATCCTTTTCTCTTTCTCTTCTTGGAAGCCAAACCCCTTGTGAGAGCACTTTGTCATCATTTTTACCATTTTTCTAATTCCTCAATGTTAACAATCTGCTTTCTGCTCCCATCACATTACCCCTGCTTCCCCAAAATGCTCTCTTGAGGATGATAATGAGTCCTAGTTACCAGTCAGTATCATTTTTTAGTCCTCATTTCCTTGCTTTCTAGAGCCCTGGGATTTGACACTATTAATAATCCTGATTCTTTCTGAAAATCTCTCCCCATTGGATTCTGCAAATCAATTCTACCTTGGCTCCTTTCCGACTTCTCTGATCATGACTAACAGACTTCACCCTCCAGTCTCGTATATTTTTTCAATGAAATGAGTTCTTTGCTCTTATTTTTCTCTCTTTCATGTAGTTAAAATAATGTACATTGAGCACTTACTACCTTTAAGTCATTTGAGTACAAAAAATGCCTCAGGGTGCCCCAGTGGTCCTGTTTAAGGACAATGGAAAAGCCATCTTGTTCAAAGAGTTCTTCAGAGATCTCTTTGGGACCTTTAGGACCTTTCATTATGTGTAAAATTTCCATCATTCTTTACTTCTTTTGGCTGAGGAATTTCTGATCCTTGTTGAAATAGAAAAAACACATTCTTCTCAAGTAGGCTTCATACATTGTCAGCTGCACCTTAAGTCAACATAGAAAAAAACCAAACAAACAGATAGTCAAATTATCCAACAGAACACAGATCCAGAGCCATGAGCAGGTACATTTTAATGAGGTAAGGGGCAGGACCGAGGGAATATTGGGTAATAGGGGGCAGTCCCTGAAAATGGTAAACCAATAATTTGTCCCCATGGGTTCCCTACACAAAATGTTGCCAAGGGCTGGGCTTAGAAATGCCTAAATTAAAAAGGCACAAAATAAATATTGTAACTGAATTCCCATGACTGAATAAGCTCAACGTTTTGAAAACATGACTTCTTTCCACAGCATATATTCCCACTGTTTTTGTCCCCCTGAATATTCTCATGGTTCTCAGTGAATAAATCTGAGTCGCAAGAGAGCATGTCTCTAGAGATGCTTTTTCTAATTAAGAACAGTAATAAAAATCTCCATTAAAGCCTCTTGTCTGGGAAAGCCCATAGAAGGCTACGAGAGTGACAGCAGTCTTTCTTCTGAGTTCAAGTGTTTCCTTTAACTCGAGTGCTCTGGTTATGCCTGCATATTCTTTGATAGCAACCAGTCCTTCTGGACATCTCTAGAGTGGACCATAAACTACTTTGCGATAATAGATGACTCGCTACACTAACACGGAAGGAGATTTTTGCCTCAATGAAAAATGATATAAATTCAGCCCTCTGGCATTTCTAGTAAAATATTACTAGTTTCACACTAAGGCTTGGAATTTGGTAGGCTTGGAAGATGTTTAAAAAAGCATTTATGAATCTTAAAAAAAATTAAGAGCATGATAACAGAAACGCTCTATTTTATGATATTCATGGAAACCTACCAGTTTCACAGTGTTTTCTTCATTTTAAATTTACCTTCTACTCATACTAGTTTTACTATAGATCTCACCAGTGGGATTTTACTAAGTTAGAAATTCTGTGTTATGTGGGGTTCTTCCTTTAATATTTATGTGGGGATTTTGAGACCCCATGTCCTTATCTAGGTGCATATGAAATTTAATAAAACTTACTCAATTCTTATAAAAGTGACAGCAATCTTATCTCCTGTTTTTTATATTTAAGGAGAATAATGCATTTGGAAAACATCAGTAAGTAAAGAGTCTTCCTGATCAATTATATAAGTATTCCTAAAGGGTAAGTTTTAGCAATGCCAGCAAACCAATAAGGATTGGCTTGTCTCCGATGCTGTTTATGGCACATGTCATACTCTCATGACCACAGCTCTCATTTGCTTTCTCCCTCCATCACTGCACCTTCTCCCTGCCAACAACTCAGGTCCAGAACTTCCTAGTACCAAGGGAACTTCCACAGCCTCCCTGCTCCTGATTTTTTCACTTCCTCTCTATCCCATATCTGATGTTTTTGTGTATGAGTCCTTTTCTCTTTGAAGATGGATATGAATTTGTGGTGCTTATATAATGACTGATAGGAGGACATTACAATTCCTATCTCACATTTATACTTTTAGCTTCAACTACTGAAGTGAATTTAAGGTATTATTATGGGTTAGCAGGAGAGATGTTTTTGGGTTGGGATGTTTCTTATCACTTTGAATTTCAAATTTCTAGATCTTTGAGAGCACTTACAGCAACTGATGGAAGATATATAATAATTTAATGTTTTTTAAAAATCTTTTCCATATGACCTAGCCGACTTGAATATATATATATATATATAGAGAGAGAGAGAGAGAGAGAGAGAGAAAGAGAGAGACAGAGAGACAGAGAGAAGAGTTTTTATATTGTAAACTTTATTGAGTTGTAATTGACATTCCTTAAAGGGCCAGATATTTAAAGTGTGCATTTTGGTAAGTTCTGACATATCTATACACCTGTGAAACCATCACCACTATCAAGAGTGAACATATCCACTACCCTTAGCTGTTCTCTCATGCCCCTCTGTTATTAAACACTCTTTCTTTCTTACTCTTCCCTAGTACCCCTCCCCTCCCCTACCCACAAACAAACAGTCACTGATTTAAAAAGCTAAGACTATGCTTTGTGGTCAACACACTTAATAAACATGAGAATCCCAACCACAAGTATAGCATTTAGAGTCCATTTATTTGTTCTTTGACAAATTGGGCAGATATGGGTCTGCCACAAAAGAGGAGGGCTATTTTATTAGAGCAATCCGGTAAATGGTCTGATCTGCATTATCATGGTGACTTTAACAGTTTTGTGGTGAAAAGAAAAGAAACAAGAATTACATGGAAGCGCAGACCTGAAGCAACAGCTTCCATATGTGCTAAAATCCGAAAGTTACAGCCTGGCGTCTGTTGTTTGCAGCTCTACGTGCAGGTTAGAATCCCCGAGGAAGCTTCAAAGATGTTGATGCCTGGGTCCCATCTCTGATGGGTTAAGTCAGACCTCTCCTATGGGGCTGCGTCTGGGGATTTGTTATTATGTAGAAATTCCTGGGTGATTCTAACATGCAGTGAGGGTTGAGAATCGTTGATCATATATGTAGTGCAGGGGATCCTGCCGACTAGGCCAAGTGTCACGCGGGGTGTCCGGTGGGGTCTCTGGTCCCGCTCCCCACACAAGAATGCAGGACATAGTGAGGCCAAAAAGGAACACCCACGGAGCCATAGGTAGGGGAGTCATACCACTATACTCTCACTGGCAGCTGGGTGGAGACACAGGAAACAGAAGCCACACAATTCTCAACCCTCACTGTGCCGCTTGCAGACTCAGCCACCATCGTCTTGCTAGCTCCCCCCTTTTTTCTTTTTGCTACTAGCCTAGCCACGGCAGTTATATTCATGGCTAATGGCTCACTGGTTACAGCTGACGGCCAACTAGCCACAGCTGCTGGCCATTTGATCGCAGTCGATGGCCATTTACTACCTGAGCCAGCACCTTTCTATGTGAGGCCGAGAGCCTGGAAACTGCTTTTTGGGGCTCTGTCCCCACAATATATTACTCATAATTAAGTGTTCTTTTTGGAGAACCGGTTTCTGGTTTAATTTTCTTAAGGCATTCACCCAGCATTGAACACTCTGCACCACTCTTTCCTCTCAGGAAGTTTGTTGCTCAGGTCAAGAAGTACAAGCATTTCTTCAGGGAACAGTAAACAGTTATTACGAACACATGACTGATTTATCCTTCTGCCTTATAATAATCTCCAGATTATAATCAAAACCCACTGTGTTTTGCAATCAGTTTTACCATTCTGTATTTCAGCATGTGTGAGGGTCGCAGAGAAATTGGGGCTGTGTGCACAGGGGACAATGTTCCCATTCCCTCCTGGGGTGGGAGGCCCACTTCTTCACATGCCTCCCAAGTCCCCCCTGCACTGGGCGGCACCCCGGCCTTCCCTATCCCCTCTCAGACTCATCCTGACCTCTTCACTCCGGGGAGATACCCCTTTCCTCTTCCTTGGTTGTAATGTTCACTGGTTGCTAGAATCTTTTCTTCTACACGTATTTATGTCAGTGGCTGCCAGTGTTTGAATGTGGCTTTCAGGTGAGCCTATCAGGTTAACTTCAGCCTTTCCCCAATGATACCATGACCTAACGGCATAACTTTATGGTGGAAAATTCCTGTTTCTGTTGCACGCTGGTGGGTAGAAAATCTGAGGACAGAGGTGCTACTCTGGCCCCCATATCGCTGTGGGCCAGTGTTTTGTACTCGGTGGGTAGCGTCAGCTTTTCATCCTGTGGAGGGATGTCGGCTTGCCTACCTCTGAGAAAAGCACAGCATCTGAGTGATACGGGACGTTGAGGCGTCCCTGTGAATTAATGGTAGAGTGTTATTTGCCAAGTGTCTCTGTGATTGTTCAACGACTCTTGAAGACAGACTTCCATTTGTGAGGCTACGGAGTGTGTTAGCAAGTGGGGTTCTACATTAAAGATGCAGGAATTGATTTTTCGCAAAAGAATATCGGAGTTTTGGTTTTATTGTCCCATCCCTGTGTAGGTTCAGATATTTGTTAACTGCAGGAGTTTGTAGAGAGAGAAGAAAACAAAACAAAACAAAACACCTCACTACTGTACATGGCTCATGATGGATTCGTTTGGAAGGGTATTTTTCATTGTCTACATTACATATTCACTTCTAAAAGTCAAAGCTGCACGGGAAGCGATCCAGCCATGTGTCTGTTTATGAATGGCAAGTGAGTCTTTTATATTTGCTTTGTTTCTTTTAGGAGAATTTTATTAGCACATATAAAAGCAGCTAAGAGCTAAAACGCTTTCCTTTTGTTTATATGTAACTTGGGAAGCATTTTTATTGCTGACCATAAATTGAAAAACGGTGTAACCATGATGAAGTGAGTCCAACACAGAAATACTTCCTGGGCACCTGCTATGTGCACACCAGTCTGCCAGACATGTGGGGGTGTAAGACACACATCATTGGTATGGTGAAGGAACTTAAAATGTATTAGGGAAAAATGTGAGCGTGACTGTTATTGGAGCAAACCCGTTACAGTAGTAGAGATAATATCTTTTTATATATTCAGCATCAGTAAAAATTCTACAAATTCAAGTATTTGAGGAAGATTTCAAAATGCTAATTTGTCAACAGGAATAAAACCAGAGTAAAGATGATCGCAGAATTTGGACACCTAGGTGAACCGATAGCCACCTGATTCACCGAGGCGAATAGATGACGAGCAATGCTTTTAACTTTTAAGTATCCTGACAGCTAAAGGCCTCACAATTTTTATTTTCTGACACAAGAAAAGACACAATTTATCTGCAGAGACAAAGATGCTTTTACGACTCTGCACTCAAACAGAAATATATCTCAAAGGTCTCAGGAGAGTGAATATCATATTGGATAATAAAATCAAGTACAGTTTTACAAACAGCAGGAAAAGTAAGTCCACAGAGATGAATCTAGGTTATGACTATTTGTGAGATAGAGGGCATTGCTTGAACTAAAGGAAAGATTTATATGAGGGGTTGAGATAATGTAATCCAGAGACATTTATTTTTATGTAGAAAAGTATATCTTATAAATATTACATATATTTGAAATAAATTTAAACAGATAACATGAAATAAAAGTGAAATTCTCCCTTCTCTTTTCTTCCTATCCCCCAGTTGCACATCACAAGAGTAATTTCTTTTAACCCTTTCTGTTCACACTTCTGACAGTTACCTCAAAACACTAAATACTATTCTCATACAGCTATTTTTTTCACTCAACAATTGGAATAAAATCTCTCTATGATAGAAGAGAGATTATCCTTTCTTTTCCTTTTCTCTTCTTCCAATGTTTGTTAATTACTACTTTTTGTTTCTGCTACATAACTAGAATAATTAACCCTCAATTTTTAAAATCCATGTATAGTGGAGTGTCTCTGGAATCTCAACATTACGAAGCTAGAAATCTGGCATTTGCGCTCATCTGTCAAACTCTGCCTGAAACCCTGTTTCTACTGATATGGCATTACTTATCCACTGCCAACAAAATATTTTCCAATGTCACTAAAACCAGTGCTGCTGGAAGATTATTCTAAGTGTCACAAAAAAAGTTCACTCTTTTATCTTATACCCTATCAGTTGCCAAAATTATGCCTTAAGTTTTACTTCGGTTCATAGTTGAGCCATGAGTTTAATGTGCAACTTTTTGTTTTCCTTTGAATTTCTAGCTTTCTTTTTCCTTTGTCAAATGTAATACATTCCTTCATGTTACCATTAAGATCACCTTCTTAATCATGTAGTTTATCTAGTCAGCATCATATCCACTTAGACAGTCTTCTTGATACCTCAAAATTTCTGTTTTGATGAAGAAGAATTGTTTTCTAGAACAGTTATTCAACTGTCACAATGGGATTTCTTTTTAATATAGTCTGACGAGTTACTTTGATTCCCAATACTTCCTTTTTCTTGGATGTTTTTCCTTTTGGTGGCATGCTCCTTTCCCTTCTTCTTTTTTTTTTTTTGAAATATACCTGGGCAATAACATTTTGTCTCATGCTTATTTACAAAGTCCTAATTTACCTTCAAATGTGTTTGAGTTATGTATGAAAATCTAGATTTAAATAATTTTGTATGAAGTGTTGAAAGCATTACTTAGTTATTTTGATTGGCATCTGCTCTTCAGTGAGCGACTGCAAGTTTGATTCTCATCCCTTAAAGACAAAGCCCACCCCAACCCCCTAGAAATTGTTTCAACTTCTTTTCATTGTTATTGTTAAAATTTCCAAGGGATCATTTTAGCTTAGATCTTTCTCAACTAATGCTCTTCAGTGCTCAGGGAATTTTTCAATCTGAAGGTATATAATATTCTTTACCTTTTTTAAAAAATTTTATTGGGGAGTATTGGGGGACAGTGTGTTTGTCCAGGGCCCATCAGCTCTAAGTCGCCCTTCAATCTCGTTGTGAAGGGTGCAGCTCAGCTCCAAGTCCAGTTGCTGTTTTCAATCTTTGGTTGCAGGGGGCACAGCCCACCATCCCATGTGGGAATTGAACCGGCAACATTGTTGTTGAGAGCTCAGGTTCTAACCAACTGAGCCATCTGGCCCTATTCTTTACTTTTTGGGACTTTTATATATATATAAAAAAATCATTATTCCATTTCTTTCCCTTTAATTTTCTGGTCTCTCTTTTTTGATGGATGCATGTTGGATTTCTCAGAATGATATTCTATAGCTCTTAAATTTTGTATCATTCCTCAATCTTTTTGTTCTTTTTATTTACATGCTTGATTTATCTTCAATCACTTCTAATTTTATTAATTTTTCATGATATGTACACTTTCCAAGAAACTTTTTTAATACTCTAACTAATTTTAATATGAACTATTCTTATTTTATGGATGAAATATTTTCTTATATATCTTAAATCTTCAAAAATCGTATTTGTAATTGTTCTTTGTCTCTAGTATTGTTGTATGTAAGGGCAAATAAAAATAAAAATAAAAGACTGAATTCTTCCTGCTGAAAATAGGAGAAGAGACCTCCACACCCTTTCCTTAGAGCCTTTAGTTTAGAGAGTTTGTAAGTTTTGTCTGTCTCTTTCAAATGGATACCCATTTTTTTTTTTTTTTAAGCTAAATAAGCCTCTTGGCAGCTTTAGAATCCAAGAATGTCTTTCTAAGGCAGGAACATCTCTTTGAAATGTATTCATCAAGGAAGAAGCACCCCTATCCCCCAGTTTTTGTAGGAGGGTAGAAGCCGGCTTCCAAGGGCTCCTTGCACCAAGTTGCAAAACTATCTCCTGCTGCAAAGATAGGAGAGATTTGTTTTTCCTTTGGATAAAGCCAATTAGCTAGCACAGATGGTCACCCCTAATACAAGATGAATCTGGGGTGAACTAAATGTGACAAATGGTACAGTCAGGTCCTCTTACTTGATCTAGTTATGGTTTGTCTTGAAAATGTGTACGTATTGGAGTGTATCTGCTTGGCTATATAAAAAGGTGAAATTTCATTTTATCTCTTAGTAGATTGCCTGTGAGGCAACCAGATTGTGCATCACATTCTGGTTTAATGATCATTCAATAATAATATTGTTTTCTGATATTTTTGTGGAGAGGTTTTCTGGGTTGGCAGGAAATTTTGTTTTTAATTGTGATTCCCCAGTGTGTACCATTCACCCGTTTTCCTCCTTCCCATGAATGGTTCTGCGTGTTCTCTCTCTACTTTCTGCCTTTGGTATTTGATTTTTCTCTTCTTGGTTTTCCATAATTAGCTGTATTCTTTCCTGCTAATTCTGATTTTTGAATGATGGATTATAGTGAGCAGGCATGCATCTCCCCACCACGGTGTAGATCTGTTAGCACGCTGAGTCTCTCCTTGAATGGAAAGATTGAACATGGACTTGGGTAAGTGTGTGGGTATCTCTCTTTAGGGTATACAGGGGAGGCTGAATTAAAGAGCCTCTGTATCCATTTGTAACATTCGTAATAGGAACATGGTTTCACTCTCGTCCTCACATTATTTTGTTTATGAAGTCCTTTCCCTAATCTATCAAAATTGAGAGCCCATCCCAGGAAGTTTACACCTTTCTCTGCATAATGAGTGGCAAAATGTATTTAAAAAAATAGAGCATATAAGCTAGCTTTCTCAAAATATTGATGTATCAAAAGATTCCAGAATAAACTGAAGGGTTTATTGGGATATAAAAGTAATTTATCATTTGTAGAATAAAATTTGAATGTAAAGTTAATACTCAGACAACCAAAACATGTTATATAAGCATTGAGTTGTAGTTTCTTTTTCCTCATGAAAGGGACTAAGATGTGAAGAAAATCTGTCAGACCAAAATGACTGCCACCCGATATATGCCCGATTAACAATATTGGATTTTAAAGACAATATTGGTATCAAATATTTATTCTACCTCTAAAATCAGGACAAAGGTAGAGAATAGTTCAGATAATATATAAATAAATACAGTCAATGTTTAAATTAAAACAAAATTATTACAGTAAAAGAGACATTGCCATTAATCCCTCTCAAAGTACTCTCCCTCACTGTGAAAACATTTATCCCATCGTTCTTCCACTTTCTAAAGCAGTTCTAAAGTCCTCTTTTGTGAGTCTCTTTAGTTGCGCTGTCGTGGCTGCCTTGATGTTCGGAATCATTTTGACTTTGGGGAAGAGCCAAAAGTCGCATGGTGCCAGATCTGGTGAGTAAAGTAGATGAGGACACACTGTAATGTTTTTATTTGACAGAAATTGCCGAATACCAGAAGTGATGTGAGACACGGAGTGTGGTCATGATGGAGGATGATTTATAGCACACTTTAAAACACACCTTCTCTCAACCATTGCTCGCAACTGACTGACTGCACCGAACAAATTGAAACTTGTCACACACTGTTACTAAGGCTCGATGTGCTGCTTCCCCTACTGAAGATCCCGGCCTTTCCACTGGATGGCGCTGGGCAGCAGCATTCACCTTACTGTTTGATCACACCTATATATATCAGTGCATATACAGAGGGTGCCAAAAAATGTATACACATTTTAAGAAAGGAAAAAACTTTTAAAATTTAATACTTACTATATACCAATAATAAAAGATGAATACAAGTCACGTTTGACTTCTGCAATTACAAGAGGTGCTCAAAGTTTCAGGTGCACAAAACAATGTAATAGTTAGACGTTTATCATTTATATCCCTCACACAGTGACAACCTCCCTCCCCACATCCACGACCCCTCTGACATCGCACACTGCCATTACATTTCCAGTGTCTCTATTTCTAATGCTGTACTCTGCTTCTTGTATATATACGTATATATATATCTTGTATATGTATATACATATATCTTGTATATATGTATATATATAACATTGTAGTTGACATTGATTATTGTTCTGCTTCAGGTTACAGTGCAGTGATCAGGCATCTACATCATCCCTGAGGTGGTCTCCCTAATGAGACAAGTGTCCATCAGATACCCTACAAAACCTTTACAACATTATTGATTACATTCCCCCAATTAACTCTCGTATCCCCGTGGCCATCTTGTGGTTACTGACTGTGCTTTCTAATCCCCTCACCTTCCCCTTTATCCCCATCCCCCCTCCCATCTAGCAACCCTCAGTTTTTCCTCTATGTCTCTGAGACTGTTTCTGATTAGTTCATTCATTTATTCTTTTCTTTAGATTTTGATTACGGTGAACTACTGCTTGAGTTACGTTGACCAAAGTGTCCAGTTGTATACATTTTTTGGCACCCTGGGTGTATGTATGTATATATATATATATATATATCCCCTTTGGTGCTGGCATAGAATACATGTGCTCTGCTCCTTGTTCAAGTTCAGTTCATGATATTGACAGTGGTTGACAGAAGCTTTCAGTATTGGGTTGTTGTCGAAAAGTTAAGTGCGGACATAGAGTGCCAGATGAGGAGGAGTTAGCTTGTAAGAGTTGTTTTCTGACCAGAAGTTTCGTTTTCAGGGAAACTGGTTTGCCTCCTTTATCTTTTCTAGGTTCTCACTTTTTATCTTTTTCAGCCTTTCTCTTAATGTAGAAGGAAAAGAAAAAGAAAACTTTTTTTCATATCTGTGAATGTTCTTTTTCCTCTCTTCTATCCTGGTGAATTTCACAAAGCCTCCTCTGATTAGGTAGAAAAGAGGTATGAAGTTTTTTCTTCAAATACACTGGCACTAGAAAAACTAAAAATACATTCAGCAAAATATGTCTGTTTGAAATTTAGTTGAATGTGTGCTGTTGGTGGCAAAAGTGTCTGTCTTCCATTTTTCATATCTTAACTATCCCAGACCGTACTAAATCACGATAGATTAGAGTTCCTTATTGTAGAGGAATAAGAATTTTTATACTTCACCCAATGAATGCATGCTGAGATCAGAGTCCTAGAGTCACATTGGGCCATTCATATAAAGAAGCTGGCGGTTCAATTTTTATGAAGATTAAAAAGTAGGTTCTCTGAATACTCTATTTTAAAGCAGTGTTTTAAAATGTCAACAGTGTGTTTATTTAGATTTTCTTTTGGTTTATTCTTGACAATGAATGCATTTCCTACCCAGTCGGAAAGTCATACATAGTGAAGTTTCTCACTTGCCTTTATTTTTCCTGGAAAGAGCAAAGCAAAACTGCCTTCTGTTTCTCATTTCAGCCCCAAGTGCCCAGATGTAACATTCTCAATGACCTTGACTGATGTAGAAGTGCAAATAGTGAATACTTTTTTTCAGTTTTAAGTTTCATATTTTCTCCATAAAGTTACAAGGCCAGCATGGTGATAGGAAAACATACTTGTGTGTTTACAGTTGGCCCACGTAGTTAAGATCCCTTTGGTAACACTTCTCCAAGCAGAGCTTCTTGAAAAGAAGAGAAATATTACAGAACTGGGGAACTTTTAAGGCAAGATAATTTTCAATCTGAACCTTACAAGCACAGGCTCAGGAATTTCTGTCTCCTAGCCTGGGGCTATGGAACATTCTCTCTTTTCAATTGAGGACAACCACTGAAGTAGCCTCCTTTTATGTTCGGTAGGTTTAAAGCCCTATTATTTCAAAAGGCCTTTGGTATGGTACACTGATTTTATGTTTGATTTTTATTACAGATTTTAATTGCTTCTGCAGTTGTATATATATTTGGTACTCCAAATATATTGTTCCTTGTAAAATATCTGAGTATTTTCTAAGACGCAGAATATTTTATGAATTGTGGGTGTTTTTTTTGTTGTTGTTTTTTGTTTGTTTTGTATAATTAAATAATACATAATCTTTATGTTACTGACTCCAACTTCTTAAAATTTTAGAGTAAATAAATGCATAGATTTGAGGAAAAATATTTAAATACATTCTTTTCTCAAATATTCCCTTATACAGACTTGATGTAAAATACATAAAATAAAATTATGTTTCAGGAGCGTCATTAATTATTTCTAGTTGCCTCTGGGAACACCTTGATTTTTCAGTCCAAAAATGGTTCAGATCTGTTCTTTATGACAAGTCAGACATTACAACTACCTTTTGCGTGGAGCATATAAATGAAAACTTAAAATTCCCTGTTGAAGTGTAAAATCCACCAAAGAACTTTTAGTGCATCCAATCAAAGGAAAAAATATAGCAACTACTTACTTACAGTGGGCTCTTAGAAACTTAGTTTGTGGTTGTTATAAACCTTGCTAAAATAGATTTTACTAGACAGACATCTTTTCAAATATGAAAATAGTAGCCCCACTGTCTTAACTATCTGGATGGAAATCATGTATAAACACAACAGTGGCCAAACGTGATGTAATTACAAGAGTTTTGCTTCGGATTGATTCCATTTTATTAAGATTACCTTATAAAGATTGTGGGCAGGGGTCCCCACTGCTCCCTGATGAGGTGACAAGCTGTAGTACAGCTAACTGAGTCCCCCAGTCCCCACTAGTTCTCTTGTATTTTATTAGAGACTTTATATAAAAAATGCAGTTATATTCCAGTTTTTAAATATGAGTGACCTTCCGTGATCACAAGCTTAATGCTGCATCATTTTTCATAATAATATAAAATTGCCTGTCTTTTGCTGTGTGGGCAATATTTCTCCATTCTTTAGGGCAGAGGGAGAGAGAGAAAGAAGAGAAGAAATCTTGCTTGTTTGACTGAGTTTGGAACATAGGGAAAAGTTTCTGTGATAAAAGTCCTTTCTATGATAAGAGTCCTGTTGTCTTCAGTCAGATGTTACTGGTGATGGTGATTTTATTGTATGTGCACTGAGTAGTTTATGTTTAGCACAGCATCATATTGGGTTGAGATGGGGCAACAGATCATTCTACCTAAAGTGATATCCATGGATTCTGCCAATATTACTGAGACTATTGTTTAAAAATTATATAGGTTATTTATGCAAGTGAACTCCATTTTACAAATTAAAAGTGCACAAAATTAGGATTATTTGTGCCTCCATAAAAAACTATGTGGGGCAGCCGATCCTTGTCCTTAGAGCTTTAGGTATTACAATTAAGAATTAATATTTCTATATGACCATTAGGAACAAATTGTAAACACTTTCCAAATTTGCAGGGTACATGTTTGCAACATTACTCAGGGCATTCACTTAACACTAAAATATAATGTGCTGGATTTGCATATTTTTCATTAGCTAAAGTTCTTGTATTTCTCTAAGGCTGTCTTACTAACTTGTATAGTCTGTCCACTCTCCCATTTTCAAAAATGTTGAGTTAATGGATTGAGATACCTTTCTACCGTCTGCTTATTTGTATGATTATTTAGATCAACACAATACTTATTACTGACTACAATCTTTAAATTTTAAGTTCCAAGACAATCTCCTGGGAAACATTTGTAAAGCTTCTGCAGTATTCAGTTCCTCCCATGATGTGTCCCTTTGTGAAATTCTCCCCACTTCTGACTCATGAGACTGTGCCTCACGGTGTCTTGTACTCCTCTGGCTGCGCCTTTTCCATAAAGGCCTCCAATGGTTCCACTTCCTTCTCCAAAGCCAAGACTCACGTCTCAGTCCTCCGTCCCTCGCTGACTGTGCTTAGGTCAGAGCTCTCAGCTCAGGGATCCAATGAACATCACTTCACTCAACTGTAGTCACCTCCTCAACTGCAGTCCTACCCTCCTGACAGATGTGGAATCACAATTAACTGTAGGGGTGCCCTGTACCCCAGGCTTCCCTCTAGTTTCCTTTTTTGTTAATGGTAGTTTTACTCTTTAATTCCCAAGGTGGAAATTCCAGATTATCCTTGCTTTTTCTTCATCCTCAGCCCACACATTCCGTAACCAAGTTTAGTTGGTCATTCCTATGTTATGACTTCCTAATCAAACATGTCCCTATATTTTCTCCATCCCGACCTTAGTCCAGAATTTTAGTATTGCTAGAAATATCACTAACATTTTACCATATCTTCTTTCTTTTTCCTTTTATACATTGCAAAACCAAAACAAACCGACCCAACTTTGTGCACATCACTCACAAAAATCTTAAATGACACTTGAAGGTCGTTTGGAGACTTAACTTCTAGGCCCCTCTTCCCCTCCCCCCTCTGTTTTTTCCCTCCCCACACACATCATCCCTAGAGTCCCATTTGGAATATAAAAATAGGAGAAGCCCCACTTTGATCCCCAAACTTGCCAAGGGTCCAATGAGATACCAGAAATAGTCAAGAAATCATTGCTATTTATTTCAGTTGACTAAAACTGTGGGCAAATTATAAGGACCTGTTATGACTTTCTCTCCTGAGGAAATAGAAAGATGCTAGGGTGTCTGCACAGGTGACCTTCACCCAGTCCTGGAATTCCTTCTAACTTTAAGGCTTAGGGTCAGGGCAGGGGAAGGTTCAGAACAACCGGGGACCATACCACTTGGCATTTCATCCACTGTGATTCGTTAGCAATAAAAAGAGCTCGACTAGGAGATCTCAGGGCTCATGAGTAGCTGCCCTGAGCAGAACACCCGCAGTGCAGTGCTTTCCGGAATTCAGCACGAGCAGAGTCATTTCTCCCTTCACTAATTCAAATGGTGGCAATGACTTAGATTTTAAAGGAACATAGACTAGAATTCTGAATAAAAATCATTATGGTAAATAGAAAATACACATAACTTAATTTTCATCTATTTGGGGACACTGGTACCTACTTTAATCCATATGTATCAGCACTGTTCCATTTTAAAAGCTCTCATGCAATGACACACCTGTGTATTTTCAGAAAGCTGTTCCTGAAATTCTGAAAATGAGCTTCCAGATATGGGGTCAAACTACGATCTGTTGTAGACAAGGAAGTGGATGGACATGGGAATTAGAGAAGGATTTAAATCCTGCCTCTTCCACTTAACTTCTCTGAGCCTCCTAATCCTAATTTGTCAAAAGGAAACAAGAATTCCTACCTGTAGAAGGACTGTGAGGTTAAATGAGATAGTTAAGAAAGAACTTCCCCTTCACTGATTCTTTCCACCATCTGTACCTCATGTTTTCCTGAGAAATTTCTTATAATATTTTAGCAATAACTGTTTCCATATTGTAAGTGTACTCTTCCAACCAATAGGAGAGCAATTACTCACTTTACAGAGCATGCACAAGTCATAATCTCCCCTAGGGCACTGAAATATTTGCTATTTGACAAGGAAGCAGAAAGCAGAAAAGGCCAAACTTCAGGGGAGCCATTGTCAATAGGAAATCAGTCAGAAATAAAAATAAAGTATATCTGCATTGATAATTCAGGTCCATGCAAACTTATTCTTTAATGTTGAAATGTTAAATCTTCAACTGATGTGAATATTTTAGTTACATATATTGACTAAAGTGGGGTGACTCTCTGTTAGGAATTCAAGCACCATTAACTTTCATGAGTCCTCTGAAAACATTATTAGGATTTGCTAATTGGCCAGTGTTTAAATGGTAATACTTCTCATCAACTAATAATCAGTAAATGTTCTTATGCATTCTGTACTCTTCTAGGCCTCAGAGCATCTGGCTCTCAGATCTGCCACTATAAAATGCCTGAATAGGTTTATGAGTGTTAGTTGTAAATTGTAAATTTGTGTGTGTGTGTGTGTGTGTGTGTGTGTGTGTGTGAAAGGAAGGAGTAGATTCCATTCAAAGATCCTTGTAACAGAGGAAATGCTGGGCATTATCATTCTTATTTGTATTGGTTGAATAAATAAATGGAATTGCTTATATGAAGGACAAAATAAAAAAATATACTTCTAGAAATAAAATTTATGTCTCTGAGCAACTTGTTCTACTTATACTACTGGTTTAAAATTAAAACAAACAGAAACTTCTGAGATATCTTCTTTTTTTGATTGCACTCAATTCTTGTCTGCATTGATGGATCAATTCAGTCAAAATCAGGAGATTCTGTGGCTTCATTTTCACTTCCTTTCTTCCTTCTCTCTTATATGCTGTGGAATAGGGGAGCTGTGGTCATAATAGTTGATATTGCCTAAAGGTTGAAAGTCTTTTGACAAAAGAATTTAAACACTAGGCATTACAGTGTGCAAGCCAAGTTCTGTAACAAATTTATAAGAGCTGGAGAAGATCGATGCCAAGAAAAAAATAGCAATGCATTCTAGTGAGCAGAAGAGAGGAAAACAGGGAACTGGCAAATAAAATAGAGTCTAAACCTTATCTTTCCTTAAATGACAAACTGAATTTCTAAGAAATCAATCTCAGGCCTTGATATTTGGAAAGGAAATGAAATGTCTGTTCACGTATTCATTTATTCATTTAATAAAACCTTTTGATGTTGAAAATGATTTTATGTAATAAAACTATCCCAGATTTATTTAAGGAGTTATAATTTTTCCCAGAGTCAAAAAGGTTGGTCCTCAGTAATCACAGTCTTAAACGTTAAAATTGCTGAAGGATAGAATGCACTTTTAAGTAAAAAAAATATATATTTTTTAACCCAAGCAGTCAACTGTGGAAATCATTAGCTTTATATACTCATGAATCTGAAGAGAAACTGAGAGGGTTCTTCCAGTCCATATATCCGACTAAACTGGTGTGAGAAATCACCTTCCCTTATCAAATACATTTTGGATAAAATGTAAATACACACAAAAAGTTAAATATAAAACTGGTCCTGAAGAAGAAGAAGGGAAAGGAAGGAAGAAGAGGAAGGGAGACAAAGAAAAGAGAAGGAGGCGGAGTGGTGAGAAAATCCTGAGAGCCTGAATTGAAGAGCGATCTCAAAATCAGGATTTGAAAGTGGTGTGTTCAAAGATTCCATTCATGGATTTAATCAGTGAATTCCTTTCTGGTGTGTGTGTGTTGGGGGGGGGGGGCAGTGCTGGGCGGGTGTTTCATCGCTAAGGCAGGAGAGAAAGTCTGAGCTTCAGGGGCTGTACAATGGGGTCTGCGATTGAACTTCCTTTTTGTAACAGAATCATGAGTGATCAGTTTATAAATGAAATAAAGACAAGCATGACCGTCACTCAGGACAGGAAAGCAGCAAGGAAGCTTGTGAATTGCAGCAGGGAAGAATGGGAAGATCTCCCTGGGACAGAGAGGGTTGCATCTGGATTGATAGTAAAGGCGGGGTATGAGGATGTCCAGGCTGCAACCCTTGATACTTGTGGGTTTCCAAGTGGAGACAATTCTGAAACCAGGCTACAGGGATACTCTCTCACCCCAGGGCAGGTAGGAGTCCCATAAGAGTAATCCTTGTTAAAGATAAGTTTATAGGAAAATAGCAAACTTCCTGAGAAAACAAGGTCACTTCACATAAAAACCTCAATGGAGAGGTTAAATATAAGACTAGATTCAGCTGAAGAAAGCGTGAATGAATTAGTATTCAAGGAAATCACTCCAAATTCAGCGCAATACAGAAAATATGAAACGGGAGTTTGAAGAGTGGATGATGGAAAGAGAAGAGCCAACATAATTATAACAGAATTCCAAGAGGACAGGATAGAGAAAATGGGAGCAGAGGTTTATAAGAAGTTTGATAGGGAAAACAATTACCAGACTTTTTAAAAGTGCTAATTCCTGAACAGGGTAAGTGAAAACAAATTTATTCCTAGAAACATCATAATGAAATTGCATTTTGAAAAAGACGATTCAGATTTGAGAAAGTTTTATATTGGGAGGGGAGATGTACATGAAGATTGTCTGCAAACAGACTTCACAGACTCTTCCCGTGTTTCCCAAAAGCAAGACGCAGCTGGGCCATCAGCTCTAACACGTATTTTGGAGCAAAAATTAATATAAGACCTGGTATTAATATTATATTGTATTATGTTATATTATATTATATTTCCAATCTTATAGTAAAATAAGACCCGGTCTTATATTATAGTAAAATAAGATCGGGTCTTATAATAATTTTTGCTCCAAAAGACGCATTAGAGCTGATTGTCTGGCTAGGTCTTATTTTCAGGGAAACACGGTACCTATGTCTGTGGCTGTAACACAATGGGATGATGCTTCCAAAAATCTGAACAAAACAAAACAAAACCCATCGACCCATTTTTATACTCGGGCAAATAATTTGAAACAGTAGGGAGGGAATAAAGACATTTTTAGGTAGGCAAAGACAACGTGTTTACAACTCATATACTTTCCAAGGAGCGAGGTGGAGACTATTTAAAGATGCATTCAACAAAAAGAAAACAGAACTCAGAAAGATGAGTGAGAGGCAAAAAACAATGCTGACAAATAAATTGGTCAGTCAGTGTATTGTATTGTTAAGGTTAAATACATATGAGCAATTCTTAAAAAAAATCTAATTGGGGGAAATTCAAGAGGAATCAGAAAACCAAACTGCAGTAGTCTGAGAAATGACATAGGAGAGAGTGATGTGAAAATATCTTAAATTCCTGTAATTCCTTTCAAGGTGGATAGACTAAAAAATGCATTTGTTGAATCTCTCTTTGTAATAGTTAAAAAAAAATAGAAATTATTCTTCATTAAGAAATAGGTTAAAAATCATATATTTATATAATGAATACTAGACAGCCCTTAAAATGAATGAAATAGATAAATACCAATGTGGCTTAAACTCAAAACCTACTGATGACAGAAAACAGCCAGTTGCAAATAGATAATGTGTGATAGCCCTTTGTAAACTTATGAAATGACACCAAGTATAGCATATGTTACATATTCTATTTATTCTGAATGGTTATATTGTACACTTTTATATACATAGTGACAAGAGAAATGCACTCAGTGAATTCATGATGATAGTTGCCTTTGGGGAGGAAGGAGTAGGAAAGATAGGTATCAGAGCTGACTTCTCCTTTATCTGCAACACAGTATCTCTTTTATGCAGAGAAAGATATCTAAGTGTGAGAAAGGGATGACCAAGGATTAATTTAGCATGACCTTTGTCTTTGATAAAAATATAGTCATTGTTTCTCTTCTCACTGAATTCTGTCAGAGGTTTAGGCCTTGGATTTACTGATGGTCTTCAGCGGTCCTGCTGATTGCCTTAGTTTGGGAGAAAAAACAAATGTGGGTAACTTATCTCTAGCTTGGATAACTTGCTTCTAGAATCAGTCCTCTGCAGCAGTAGGGGCACAGTGGGAAAAGGCAGAAAATTCCTGATAAAGTTGATGTATTAGAGAGTTAAACTCCTGCAATTAAATGGGCCTGGAGAAGAGTTGATACTGCAGAGATCTATCGCAGTGTGTGCTAAGATTTCCAAATTTACACTTGCGGATAAAAAGATGCAAAATGATATGCATCTTGGGAAGCTGAAATATTTCAAGATCCATGATGGCTTCAAACAAGTGATGTAACTTGTTCTGTTTTCTCTTCTGGGGAATATAGAGAAACTACCTAAAAGCAAATGGAGTTTTGGTTTTTGTTGAAATCCAAGACAAACTATATCTCTAGGATTTATTGATACCATAATTTTTTTTTATCAAATCAGTTTTCAGCACTTAAAGATTTACATAAGTGCTTGATGAATTGAAGGATAATTTATTTATAGTATATATGTAGTATGAGGATATTCATTTTTTACCTATATTTCTTAGGAAATGTGTATTGAACAAACAAAATAAATGGGAGATTTAGTGTATCTTTTGTATGAGATACGTACTTGGTTAAACATCTACCAGAAGGAATACTGACAAGTGTCCTGCTATTTCAGAGAATTTTTTAAGGATTCACATTTGATGATGCTTTTTGGAAGAATAGTATTCCCGTTACCAGTTTTTATCAAAATGGCTCTCTGGAGCCATACCTCTAGTTAGATACCATTTATTTAAAAGTGAACATAACGATTCTGTAAAATAAACATAATTTTAGTCAAGTCCCATCCTCAAAAATCCACCGAAGGCCACACAAAACCAACTGATAAGCAAACAAAAACAGGGAGCAAAATACAAGAGAGCAGGGGTTATAGAGTCCATGAAATAAGCAAGCAGACACAACTCTGGACCATAATCTATTAAGCTTACTTCCAAATTATGAAAATTTGGGGTCAAGTAAACAGAAACCTGAGAGCTGACACAAACCTCAAGCCCAAAGCAGCTGTCCTTAAAAGGTGTATCTAAAAATGCTGTGACTGCCACCTTCAGGCCTTGGCATGGCTCATGTGCCATTATTTTTCCTTGTGGACACCATCTCCTTCAAGAGGCTCTGCTTGCCATCCTTGCTTCATTCAGTAGCACATCATCCTACTTCCATGGTTCTCTTGTGCAAAATCCTATTTTCTTTTCTTTTTGGTATTTATCATTTCTAAGAGTATCCTATTTATTTATTAGTGTGATTTTTGGTCCTTTTTTCCTATCAGAAATTAAGTCTGCAACAGGAACTTCAGTATCCCCTGAACTTAGACTGCCTCATGCACAACCAATGAAGTGTTTTGAATAAATAAATGAAGTAATGATTAAAAACCATCACTTAGGGGTAAGGTAAGCAAGCAGTGGGATAAAGGAAGAATGTTCCTGTAGTAACTGATTTTGACACCACAGTGTATTAGTGAAGTGGAGATAAAGAGAAACGGTACAGACCTGTCCTGTGTAGCTTTCTACAGTCTGGTTTCCTAATCTAGGAGAATTTGAGAAGTGGGTCTAAGGCTGGGGTGGGAGGTGCAAAGCCATGGTGACCCCACTGCAGTACAGACAACTTGGGATCCACGAGAGGTATCCCATCAACCCCTGACATGTAAAAGCCGAGGGGAGACTTGTTTCGAGGAGGAGAGAATTGGGGAGAAAATTCTATGGCCAAAAACTCAAACAAAGGCGCCAAATGTTCCAGTTCGCTCTGCTATTCCTCTCCTCCACATTCTTCACGAAATAGTTTCGTTCATTCACAGATGAATAATAGTAACATAGCAACCAGCGCTTGCCTAACACAGCAATGCAGTAAATAAACAGGCGAGCAAAGGAAAAACAGGCACAGCGCATTAATACCATGTGGGACGTACATAAGAAAAGGTCTGATATGGCCTCTCATTCTCGGCAAAATTATCATCAACATTAGAATTTAAAGAAGAGCTTCAAAGGTTAAAATGAAAATTAAAAGATACCACAAAGAGATGAAAATCAAAGAACTGGAAAGGGACAGTACAATATATTACAAAAATGAAAGTCAAATTAGAAACAACCACACAAAATCATAAATATGATAAAAATGACCCTTGGGGAAGTGGTGGACAGGCTTGAGGAAAGCAAATCCAACCACACACGGAACATAAGAAAGGTATAAAGTAGATTCAGGAAGAAAGATAGATATAGGAGACAGTCAAATTACATGTAATATAGACTTAATTAATTACACTTCCCTAAGGAAAGAACAGAAGAAATGGAACAGAAAACACAATTCAAATCTACAGTATAAGAACATATTCCTTTAAATGAAAGATCACATTCTTTAAACATGGAAAATTTTGATTGAAATAAAACAAAAATGAACTAAAGTAATTGGCAATGCAGAACAGATCTATAGATGACAAATCAAAATTAATTACCCACTTGGACTGGAAAAGCGATTCTGTAGGGACTAATGATGAAATATAAACATTGACAATAATAAGATCACTTTTAAAAATCATGGGAAATGGGAAATGGAGAAGATTTAAATGCATACATTTTCTAATTTTCAAAGTGAGTCAATAGATACTGTAGTTAAAAACAAAACATAGTGACTCCAAACTCTTAATGGTTTTCATAATCGTGTTTCTTCTTTAGAAAAAGTTTTGAGGATTTATTATGTTGGTGGTAAAGAAACATGTATTTGAAATTAAGCAATTAAATTAAATTTTATTTTTATGTACTTTTGCCTTTAAAATTAAAGACAATTACCCACATGTCATAAACTATTTTTCTAAGTTTTAAACCTTTCTGTCATTCAGTCTGTATATATGTATAGACTCAAGCAATGCCAAGGATTATATTCACAATGGCTTTTGCTTGGCGAATGATTGTTTTGTTTTACTTTCTACTTTGATCTCTTTGGTATATCTGTTTTATAAAATAAGTCAATAATTTCACAAAAAAGTTCTAATTAACAAGAGATCACATCTAAATAATACTCCTCTGTACAGTTATTTTTCATGTAAGTTCTAATGTCAGTAATTCACTGTGA
This sequence comes from Rhinolophus ferrumequinum, assembly GCF_004115265.2. NCBI lineage: Eukaryota > Metazoa > Chordata > Mammalia > Chiroptera > Rhinolophidae > Rhinolophus > Rhinolophus ferrumequinum. The sequence goes on along the minus strand of NC_046303.1, from coordinate 6,913,964 downwards.
AGTGGAATATTCCTTATAAATTTTCGTGGAATTACCTCTAAGATCATGGTTGAATGATAAATACATTTGTGATGTTATTTATATGTAGTAGTGTTATTGAGCTATGTCCTACCTGGTTGTATAATGATGAAGTTGTAAACTCACTGATCTAAACAATTATTTCATAAAAGACCAAAATAATTTATAATAAATATGTTCAAAACCTAATTGAATTAAGAAAATTATTGAAAACATTTTGGGATAATAGACGTTCAGGTGGGTGCATAAAGCGAATGGGGCAGGAGGCAGATGATTTTGCATTTTTTTCCTCGTCTTCTGCGTGTTATGCTCCATGACATGTAAAGAGGTGAATTTTAAAGGCACAATCTTTGTCAAGAAAAATTTATCACTAAGTTTTAAATCATTATCCAAACATATGCTGTTAAACTATCAGTGTTTTAATAACTTCATGTGATGTCTTTTTTCTCAATGATGAAAATTTATTTATTTTAGGTAACAGATCTTGGTTTATTTCAAAATAAGTGTTCTTTTTCATTACATTATTTTTTTGGTTGTGGTAAGAACACTTATAAAATCTACCCTCTTACATTTTTAAGTGAACGATATACAAGATTGTTAACTATAGGTAGCATGTATACAGCAGATCTCTAGTGAGATGTTTTTAATTATTACAAAACACGTTCATCACTCACTGAAAATCTTCAAAAATATTCATTCTCTGCAATAAAATTGATACCTGTTAGAAGATTAAAGTCCAAAATCAGGACACTACTTAGACCTATTACAGCTTTCCTTTCCGTCTTTGTTCCTTCATATTGAAGCCTCAGCTCTAAGAAAGTTTGCTCAATGAACAAACACTGAGCACCTACTGTGTGTCAGGCCCTGTGTAATGTTTGGGGAAATAAAGAGATGACTCAGATTCACTTCTTGTCCTTGAGAATGTCACAGTCTGGTGGGAAAGACAAACATGCAGCTAATTATACTTACAGTGTGCTAAATGATAAAGTAAAAATATGAATAAGGTGCCGTGGGGGATGTGATAGCAATTAATTCTGCCGAGATGTGGTGAGAAGAGGACATGACCAGAAACGAAATTGAAAATTTTCTACTTTTAGTCTAATAGGGATAATATTTTTAGATTTTCTTTTATAGCTAAGACATCTTATCTACCTTCACTCTGACAGATAAGTAAGCAAAATGAATGTCAACTTGGGAAGAAGTGAAAGGAAGTGAAAAGCCAGGGAAGCAGATGAAGGAGAGGGAAAACAGGAAGTCGAGGAGATCAGAGGTCAGATTTTATCTACCCCAAGTATAGAATTGATCTACAAGGTCGGGGGCCGATACAACATACAGGAATGGTATGGAATCTCCTGAGCACGTCAGGTTCATGGCCTACTTTGAAGACATACCCTTCAGCCTTCTGGCTCTGGGAGAATCCCTGAATTTGTTTGGGGGCCACTTCCATCGTCATGCCAGGGCAGTGGAGAGTTTTGTCAGTGGGATACAGCAAGACAGACAGCTCTGAGAGAGAGGTCGAGGCTGCTCATGTTCTGTGCAGTGTGTGAGTTCTAGCATCCCCCTAGCAGGAAGTGGATGGTCTGAGAGCACCTGTGGATGGACTGAAACCTAGGGTCAGTCCATATGGCACGGAGCGCTGGCTACACATATACAATAGGCGGGGGCATGTCGGGGGGGATTCGATTACTTATATGAGATGAAGGAGCTGAACCCTTCCTTGAGTTGTGTCTAAATTTGTGAGCTTAACACATAACTATGGGGCCAGGAGGGGGGAAAAAAAGGAATCTATATTAAATTTCTTGAATCAGTCACCTATGACCTTGATTTAATTACCCATGTCTGTGTAGTGAAGGCTCCATGAAACCCCAGAAGGATGGGGTCTAGAGAGCCTACGGGTTGATAAACACATGGCGATGTGAGGAGAATGGTACAACTGGGAAGGGCATGGAAGCTTGGCACCCCTTTCCTCATGCCTCACCCCTTGCATCTCTTCTGTCGAGTCGTTCGTGAGTTGTATCTTTTAATAATAAATTAGTAATCTTGTGAGTCCATGGTTTTCTGAGTTCCGTGATCAGCTCTAGATAATTAATTGGACCTAAGGAGGAGGTGGTGGGACCCTCTGATTTATAGCCAGTAGGTCAGAAAAACAGGTAACAGACTGGCCTCGTGACTGGCGTCTGAATATAATGAAAGGGCCTGGAGAGGCTCCAATCTGTAGCTGGTGGGTCAGAAGCAGAGGTGACAACATGGGCTTGCCACTGGCCTCTGAATTGGAGGGGGGCTTGAACCCCTAACCTGTGGAATCTTATAAGACTGAACCCCTAACCCGTGGAATCTGATGCTCTCTCTGGGTAGGTAGTGTCAGAATTGAGTTGAATTGTAGGACACCCAGTTGGTGTCCCAAGAATTGTTTGTTGGTGTGGGGAACTGTACCCCCTTTTCCCCCAGTGGAATTGAGTCCAGAACCTCTTTTATCTGCAAAACCCAAAGTGATTGCAGGGGCAGGAATCAAAATTCCCCTGGTGGTGACTCCTTGGATCCCAGACCCATGTGTTCTTCCTACTGAAGATACAGTGCTGTGTAAATGTCTGGCTCAGTGTGTACACCGCATCCAGAAAAACTACTCTATCTTCAGAGTACTGCCTCCAAGGTAGTCTTTCAGCTCTGTGTTCTAGAGGCTGTTTGAGGTTCGCTCAGGCCTGCAGCTTCTGGGCAGAGCACTGTGTAACACAGCCAGGGGACCTATAATCACGGGCCCACTCCTTACCTCTTTTATGTAGAGTGGGTCGCCTGGTCTGATGTGGTGTCCTGTGGCATCCAGTGCTCACAGATAGAACGTCCTTCGAGCCCCCAGATAGTGGTACTGCATGGTTTGCAAGACTGCAAAATTAGCAACATCTAAATGACTATTAATAGGAGAATAAATAGTGTATGGTTTATTGATACAAAGTATCACTTTCAAAGAACAAAATTACATGCATTGTTGTAGAAGTGTTGCTGAGACATACTATTATGAGTGAAAAACAGCAAGTTTCAGAATAGTGTATACATTATTATACCCCTGGTGTTATGTATTTGTGTGTGTGTGTGTGTGTGTGTGTGTGTGCAGGATACACACCACCACCTACTAATGGTGTTATCTGATGGGGAGAGAAATGGGATTGGAGGCTGCTGAGGGAAGGTGGTGGAGAAGCAGGGTGGTGTTTTAACTTTGGACTCTGTAGATTGTTGACTTAGGACACTACATTCAAGTATTTCTTGTGTAAAAAGTACAGACTTTAACAGTTGAAAACAAATGAATGTACTAGGGGATGTTAATTAAGGGATTAAAGGCCTAAAGGGGCCTGGGGTTTCCAGCACTTTCTTAATGGCCTCTCTCCAAAGACCTATTTTTAGCACTAATTATCTCTCCCTTTTTCTTGCCACCTAAGCCTATGCTTCTTTAAGTTGTTTTGCTTTTAGGTTTTTTTTATGTCATGATTCCTGTATTATTACAAGCTCTTTGAGCCAAGGAACATGATGCTTTTCGTATAATGTATTCACCTCTTCCTTCATACATCCTAACCCCTTTTTAGGCCTCACAAAAACCATGCATGTGGGAGACTCTAAATATCAATTAAATGAAAAATTATGTTTAAAATTGTTCACATGGAGCAGTCTCTTCATTACCCTTTAATCCTTTCAATTAGTGTATAATTTTATGCTTTAAAATCCACTCAGTATGCGTTACCTCATTTGATCTCACATAAACATAGGGTTCTTGACAGAGCAGGTGCTATTTTGCTCTTTCCCAGTTTTCCAGAGAAGAAAGTGAAGCTGAAAGTCACTTGACCAAGTACGTGTCAGAGCCCAGAATCTGTCTCATGACTCCTCATCTAATAATTCTGTCACTTCGTGCACAGGTGCGTCGTATTTTACACAGAGAAATCTGCTTAAAATTCAAAGTGGGTTAGAAGGACCTAAAGTCTCTGCTTCATTTCCTGAAAAAGTAAACATCATAGTATTCAGAAATTCTATCGCGTTTTATCAGTAGCTGACGCCAAGCAAATGGCATTGTAAAATTTATATAGCCAAAGTATACGTCCCGTCTTGGAACAGAGGAAGAGGCTGGAATTGTATAATTTCTCAGTTACTGCAAAGGGAGAATAATATTGTCCATTACAGGAACACACACATGCAATTATGAGACTAAGCATCACTGTTCTCTGTTCACCCACAAGTCACCAGTCCCGACTTGGGGTGACTCATCTTCCGTATTCCTCCTAACTCAGCTCTTCATCAGGCATGTTGGACGCTGTGTTTGGGGCTGCTGCGGGGGTTGTGTCTCCCCAAGGCCCTCAGGGCACCTCTTCCCAGACACTTCTGATCTCCTTCCCAACCTCTCTTCCCTCCCTTCCTTCACCCTGCTCTCTGAAGGGGTTTTATCATGCAGATTGCCTCTTCTTTATGGAGGGAGCAGGGGAAGGGGCTGGAGAGGACCCTGTGACAGATTACTGAAAATTGACCAGAAAATTGCAGACTGGTAGATTAAAATTGCATTTCTAGGAATTAAAACTGCAGTTAGATCAGGCATTAAATCTAGGTTTGGTATCATGGGCTTTTAGCATGAATCATGCCGTTTTGGGCCTGTGATTTTCTGTTTAGCGACTTAAGAGGCTTTGCTGTGGGTAGAGGATGGGGAAATGCACATCCCTGGGTAGGCATTGTGATCAAACAGTTACAAAAACCAACTGTTACCTGGACAGGTACTATCACCTCCAAGAACCTCCAGTGTGTTATTATGCTAAATTCCTGTCTCTTTTTTTCTGCTTTGAGTTGCTGCAAAGTAGAACTCTTTCTATCTAGGCCATGCCCCAGGGAGGGAATGTGGTGGAGAAAGCATTCTGTATTCATTTTAATTATTTTCCTTAACCTCATAGTTCACACTATGGACATGCATAGCACAATGTTATAAATGTATTATTATTTATAGAACCAACAGTGTTTAGTGACATTTAGGTTGAGAATATTTCACTCTTTGCGGTGGGGTGGGGTGGGGGGTCTTCCTTTCAAATATGAATGCATCCTGTGGATTTTATCAATCAAATTTGATATTTTGTCTTTTAACCTATACAGAACAGATGGCCAGATGGCCTAAAAAAGGCAAATGGTTAAAATTGGTTTTCTGGTTTTGAACTTAGAGAACCACATACGAAGTCCTGATTCCTCTGGGTTGAGAACGGGACTACAAGTATGTCAAATTTGTAAAGAACTCCTTTGCCAGTGGGTACCTACCCTTAAGCTAGTGAGAAAGGTGGGGATAATTATACAATAGACTAGATACAAGGATCCCTGAGGGGTGTGTTGTTTGAGGGATTCATTTCATGTTGAAAATCTATTGTTAACATTTAATCGCCAGTAGCTTTCACTTCATTTATTAATTGTAAAATTGCAATGCCAATTTTAAAAACACCTAAATTATTAGGTTGGTATTTAGAGATTTTTTTTTTTCCCCAAGAACCACCTTACTGAGTCACAGAAAAAAACATTAGCAAGTAAATATTTGACATGATGCTATGTAGTGTAGAACGTTTGTAATAATTTCTGGATCATTGAACTAGGACATTTTAATGCCTTTAAGCAGAATTAAAAAAAAAATAATCTCCATTCAACATTTTTTTAGTTTTCAAGTTTCTGAAAGAGCCTGTTAGGATATCGCTTTTGTGTAGGCCCCTCAGCTATCCCAGAGCTGGTAAGTAGTGTCAGTTCAGTAGGATCCTTGGGGTCAGATAGGCTTCTAATAATCTGTGATACGAGATGCTGCAGTAGGAATTATTACCTAAGGGGGTCTAACCCTGTGGTGTTTTGAGCAAATACTTGTTTAAAGCCAAGTATGTTCAACAAACAAGATGCTTGGAAAGTCAGTTTTAGGCAGAGGACATGCAGTCAAAATCTGTTGATGAGCAAATGAATGACAGACACTGTCTGTCTGATGCCCTCTCTGCAGAATAAATGGCTCCATTTACAAAAGTGTGTTCTGGGAGAAGAAGAGAACCAAAATGAAAGGGAGGAAGAATTCCCGAGAACATCGGGTGTGAGGAAAACTAGCCGCCAGCATGTTTGAGTGTACTTTATGCCAATATGGTCTTATTCGTATTAGCTCTGTGGCTAATCAGGCAGGAACAACACAGTAAGTAAGAAGACCGGAGTCAGGCTAATGGATCCCGACCTGTTTATTGCAGGTTGAGATACTAAGAGGTTCCAAGAAGGAATTAGAACATAATTTATTTAGAATGTAATATTTAATGTATGTTTGTTTTTCTGTCTTAAAAACAAGATTTTTGTTCATTTCCAATTAAATATATTATGATCAGAGGATGCCATATAAAATAAAATGCATGATTCTTATTTTTTTAAGTTTGAAGAGACTGATTTTATGGCACTTTCTATGGTCCATATATATTTTAGTAAGCATAACGCACACACAGTAAGTACATAAACCTTGCTGATGGAGATGACTTTTTACACACGTATATTTCTGTATACCCAACAAGGTCCATTTTTATAAATAAATTATCTAATTATCAAGTGAAGAATTCCATATATGTTATTAGATCAATATTGGTAATATTTTTGTCCCAATTTTCTATTGTCTCAGTTTTTTTTCCATTGGCTTTTAAAACGTTGATTATAGAATGAGGTACAATTAAAGATGCTATAATGATTTGTCAATTTCCCTTTGAAATTCTTTCAGTTCTCTGAATATTGGCTTTACACATTTTGGTGTTAACAGGCAGACATGTTTAGATTTAATTACATTTTCCTTATTAATGGAATATCATTATTATTTGGTAGTCTAGTTTATCTCTAATAATGAAGTAGGCTTTCAAATCGGTTTTCTCTCATAGTAATAATATTCTAACATCATCTATGTTTTCATTAGGATTAACCTGGCAAAATTTTCCTTTCCTTTTCAACTTTTCTATGTCACTATGTTTTCAGGTATGTGGACGAAGTTGCTAGCTGCTCCCCAAAACCTCTTTTTCATTTGTATGTGCATCTAAACGATATAATATATATCCATATAGACTACATTTCTCACTTCTCTTACAGATGAATTAAGCATGTGAGTAAGTTCTGGACCTTAGGATGTAAGTCAAAGTGATCTGTTTCCAGGCCCATAAAATCCTTCTACCATAAAGCGTTCCTTTATGATCTTCTTTCTTCTGGCTCTTGGGGTAGATAGAAACCAAAAAATTACCAAGGGGACGCTGATGAAGATCACAGGACCTGAGTAACTGTAGAGGAAAGCTGTGACACTCTTCACACTGTGGTGTTCCATGAGCAAGAAATCAACTTCTATTGTCTTTTGAGTTATTTGGAGCAGTGATCTTTCCCTAACTAGAGATCAAAGAAGGACTTCTTAAGGAGGTGACAGTAAGCAGACATTTGAAGAAATAGTAAGAGGTGTCTTGTTTGGCTGGAGGAGGTGTGGGGGCGGAGAGAAGAGAGAGAGAGAGAGAGAGAGAGAGAGAGAGAGAGAGAGAGAGAGAGAGAGAGAGGAGAAACTTTCAGAATTGATCTTTCTAAAGGTACTTAACTCCAGTTGTTCTCGTACATGAACCTCAGGATCCATTCAAACCAGTCCATTTGCCAATCATTGAACATACCTCTGCTGTGCTTGTTACGTAGCTCTCTTTCCCTACTACCAAATTGCCATGTACCTTTCCAAGTGTAGTTCAAATGCCAGCTTTTCTATGAAACCATTATACTAGCTGAAATTGACCTCTTTTTTTCATGTCCAAAATTTTGGCAGTTTGAATCGTTTATTAGAAAACACAACTCAAGAGATCAAAGAAAGAAAGAAGTTAACTCAGAATAATACACACAGTCTTACGTATGATAAAAAATAAATAGAGTAGTTGTTTTAAATGTATAAGCTATTGCCAAAATAATGCATTGGGTATAGTGAATTGTCAACTATTATTATTTGTTGGGAGAATAGATGAAATCAAACAAAGGATGGCAATTATCTCATGAATGAATCAGCACAGAAACACTTGAAGACACAAAACATACCAGCCATTCAACATATATCCCTGTGTTCCTTTCTGAACTCACCTCCTTCCTTTTGGGGGGAAATCGTCTTTATTTTTCAATAATCATTTCCTTGCTTTCCTTTATAGTTTAACCACCTATGTTTGCATAACTAAACAAGATTATTGGGGTTTTGTCTTCTTTTGAACATCATCTAAGTGAAATCATACTGTCTATAGACTTCTGTGACTTGTTTGTTCGTCCCACATATCACGTTTGCTGTGTTTAGCACCAAGTTGTTCATTTTCAATGTTGCGTAGCATTCTATTTTATGTTATTCTTTATTTTCCCATTCTACGTTTCATGGATATTGGGGTTGTTTCCAGCATGGAGCTATTAGAAAGAAAACAGCAGTGAACACTCTCGTGTGTGTCTTTTGGTACACATGTGCTCGAGTTTCTCTGTGATTATACGTAGGCTGACAACAGCAGGATCATAGGCTGTAAGCATTTTCAACTGGATAACATGAAATAATTTTCCCCAGGGACTGTACCAAATGACGCTTATACCTGCAGCTCATAAGAGTTGGAATTGTTAGCCTTCTGCATTTATTCAGTCAGATGGGTGTGAAATTGGTTTAATTTCCATTTTTTTCTAATAACTTGAGAGATAGAGCATCTTTTTTTACAAATTTCCTCTTTAAGAAGTAGCTATTAAAATCTTTTGCCCATTTTCTATTGTGTCTCTACACGGTGCATCTTTTCATCCTAGACATTTTATATATCTTGGATATCAGTCCATTGTCAGTTAAATATCATGCAAATATATTCTCCAGATGTGTAGTTTCCCTTATTTCTCTAGATGGTGTATTTTGATGAACAGAGATTCTTACTTTTAAAGTTGTAAATTTAGCTCTTTGTGGTCTTAAGAGTTCCTTCCCTGACACAAATTAATGAAGATATTCACTTGTATTATCTCCTTAAAGCTGTATATATTTGCATTTACATGTAGTTCTAGAATTTGCCTGAAATTAATGTTTGTGGGTGGGGTAAGGTAGAGATCTAATTAATTTTTCCCATATGTATACAAAAAGAACCTAGTAGCATTTCCTGAAAAATAAAATCTGTTCTTTCTTTGCTAATCTACAACGCTACATTTAAGGAATACTTACATATGCATGGATTACTTCTCATGGGTTTATTTCTGGACTCTCTACTCTGTTACATCGGTTTATGTTTCTATTGCTCTGCCAATAGCATTGTCTTAATTATTACAGCGAATAGAGCACGTATTACTTATTGTTGTTATTTTTAAAAGTATACTTTGGCTATTTTGATTTTCCACACAAATTTCAGAATACGTTTTTTCAATTATATTAAGACTTAATAGAATCTATAGATAAATTTGAGTATATTTGGCATCTTTACCATTTCCATTTCTGTTATATCTCCTTTAAGCACTTTTTTCTTTGATGTAAGTAATTATGTCCCTATTTACTAAAGAATTTAGCACAGAATCTACATGTTAGGAAGTGTGTGTGTGTGTGTGTGTGTGTGTGTGTGTGTGTGTGTGTGTGATTCAGTCTCTCTGGGGCATATTTCCAGTTAGCCTCAGAGAATAGACAAACATTTATTCTATTGCTGTGGCCTCTCTCTTCATCCACTTAACAATTCTTCGGTTTAGTGGAGTGGGTAGCTTTATTAGGTTGTGTTTTACTTGTGGAGACAGCTCTGTCTTAAAGACCAAGTGCCCACATGAGTCACTGTCCTTGCCATATTCTTCTAGTTTTTGAAGAACCAGGTTACCATTATAGTTCTGAGTTCAGCTCCATTTCCATGCAATTCATTGGAAAACAGATTCTGGATGCATGGCTCTGCTAGCCCAGAGGAACAAAAAAGCTCCACTGAGTCTGGGCTTCAGCCTCATTCTCCAAATCAGCTCTGCCAGGCAGCCCTGTAATTTTGTGAGGTTATAGAAACCTTGCCCAGCCAGTGTTTCATCTTATACCCAACCCCCACCCCCTCCACACACACACACACACACACATTTGGCTGTTAGTCATATTAATACAGAAGTCCAGAAGGGTAAGGGAGGAGTACAATTCAAGAGCTAAACTGTTCTTAAAGATCTAATGCCAGATTTTTTTACAAACCAAGTTGAACCTTTACATGATTACTATAACTAATAACATTATTATTTTTAAAAACCATTGTGTTCCATTTAAATACAAATATGGCCTTCTATTCTTTCTATTGAATATCGTTACCTGATGTTTTAAGCCTGAAGGTGAAGGTCTCAGATAAACATTATCAAATGGGCATTCGTAGGAGAGCACGTGCTATTTCAAGAATGCACCACATTAGCCTATTTACCAAATGCTGTTATCAAGAATCAATGTAAAAGAAGTAATCATCATGATAACGTGTATTTTTTTTTTCGTACATTACAGTTTTTAAGTCACTGAAGTATTCGTTACATCATTGGTTTATCACAATTTGCTTGGGAAAGGGAACATTTTTCATTCCCATTTTATACTTGAGAAAACTGGTCAAAGAACCATGATTAGTTTAGTAACTACGAAGATGAGGAGCATCCACTGTGATTTTTATAAATGAGATGGTCAAGGGCTTCAGAGTTTTAGTGTTGGTAAGTTGTAAAATTACATTTTAAATATATTTCCTTTTAACCTAAGTAACAGTGCCGAGTAGTAGAAAACACCTAAGTTTGGAGTTAGACACAAGTCAGCCATCTATTAGTATTAGCTGGGTGACCAACGGCGATATACGTACCTTCCCGCAGGCTACTTTCTTCGTCTATACAATGTGTGGCCATATCTGACCCACAGATCTGTTGCAGGGCTATATGAAAGCCTCTAGCATGGTACCTAGCCCATGGGCGAGTTTTAATAAATAGTATCAGTTGCTTTAATAATTCAGCTTTTAAATGTAAAACAGAGATAAAACAAAACTCAGCAAGACTATGTGTTCCTATGTGTCATACTAAAGAGTATTGCAAACTTGAATTTAAAATATTTACTCCTTCCAATCGGGCCAATTTTCCTTTCCTTCTGAGTTGAGGAACGTCTCCTTTGTGAGGTTGTTTGAATGGGTTGATGGATGCTTCATGGTTTAGAAAGAAAAACGATGATCAGTAATGAGTGTTGTGATGCGCTGTCCAGATTCCTGTCGAGTACGGAGAACTTGTTCCCCTAATTGCTAAAATCCCTCAATTGCCATCCTCCTCTGGAAATAGCATGGAGTTGGAGGAACTGCTTGTTCCAAAGTCACACCCCTTTCTCAGGGATAGCCTACATCCAATGATGGGCCGACTTGAGAATGTAGAGACTGAGCTTTCTCTCCGTGATGTGGGAGAAATCCAAAGGACCTTCCCACCTTCAGAGCTCTTCGTGGCAATGGCTCTGACCACTGTTGAAACTGCATTTATCCCTACTTTTTCCTCTGTCCAATCTCGCTTTCTTCCCACCCCTTCCACACATAGTGGTCCTAAGAGCGCGTCTCAAGTTTTTTTCTGAATGCCTATCTCTATCTTAGAATATGTTTCCTATGGATCCTAATCTGCAGCACAATTTTGTTCTGCTTTTCTATGGCTTTCTGAGCCAGAGTTTTATATAAGATTACCTCTGATATAATGATTGACAAAAGTGGAGAGCACAAGCTAGTTTTAAATGATTCTCATCAGATACCATGTTTGACCTAGATGAGCATAAGCTCCATGTTTGTTTTCTCAGATGGTTGCTTCACTGATAATACTTACACCCCATAGCAATAGTTTCAAGATAATAGATTTATGCCACTTAAGTAAGGAAAATGAATAGAAGGGTGAAGGAGTGGGAAAGCAAGAAATGGAAACATAAAATTAGGGGTTGTACAGACAGCTGGATTACTTTTCTGGAAAAAGAAACACCTTCCTTGTCATATCACAAAGTCTAAATGATTTTCCAGAGATTAAGTCCTAGAAATATGTATTTTCCCTCCTCTGACTTCCTATATACTCTCACCAAAGCAGTGGGAAATGATAAAGCAACCTACCTTCAAGAGAACAAACCCCATTTTGCTATAGTTTTCAAGATTTCTCATGGCATTATCGTATCCAAGTAGTGAGCTGTGGATAGAAACTTAAAATAGACAGAAATACACTTGCTCCAGGTCAGGAGACGGAAGACTTGGCTTGTAGGTGATGTGACCTGATGCCTGCGGGCTCCCTCTTGTGTGCCCTGTTGCTCCTTTTCTATCGTGCTCTTCAAATGGGAGACTGTGGGCAGGCTGGAGAGTAAAGACGCACACAGCTGCAGGGAAACCATGTTTCTGTGTGTGCATTTGTCTCAAAGATTTAGAAAACTTTCCATTTTATTCTTTTTCAATATTGTGTCATGGTTCATTCACAAATAAAATTACAAGAATACCACTTTTCCATTTTGGTGAATTTTCATTTTGTCTTAACAGTCCGGGGCATTAACACTTTTAAAGTGTAGGCAGTGATTGGAAAAAATATGGTAGTTTTGTGTTATGGCAAGACCTTGTGCTTTATGACCAGAGCAAAGAAAACAGGACCAGATCATGCACCCAACACACGATACACTACGGTCACCACCAGTCTTTAGATTGAGGTACAAGAAGGATATACAGGGAAGAATGCAGTATATGAAGTACAGGAGAAAACTTCATGGAAAGAATGAAGTATATGAAAACGTACATCTTTGTTTATTGAAAATATAGCTGCCTTAAATCAGTTAAAAAGCTTCCTTTTAAAACATATCTGTGAAGACATGTTACTTTGCACCATGCTTCATAATAATAATAATAATAAAAAAAAATAACAACACCGAAAAAAACTTGTGAACACATTTCAGCAACAGATGTGTGATTTTTATAAAGCATAGTACCTTCTAGGAAAAAAAGTATCTCGACAAATATCTGCACAGATGGATATCTGCACAGACAAAGCATTGTGCCCTGCACATGTACCTTTGTTCATTATCCACAACAGATCAGGAAGGAAATCACAAGGCTACCTCTTTGTTTATTACGGGGGAAAAATGCTAAATAGTATCAAATGACTGCTTTTAAAAATATTACCTTTGAAACGATATTTTTTTTAGTCATTCAAATAATCAAATAGAAAATAACTCTCTCAGATCCTTCTATAGATATGTGCACTGAGAGAAGCTGTTTATCAGTTTTTAAGTACATGTCTTAATATCGATTATCCTTCATTGTAGGAAACGGAATTACAATAAAGGGTAAGAATCTGTCTACATGAATTAATTCATTGTTAAATGTATGGAAAAGAGTGTATCACAATGTTTACTTATATAGCAATTTTTTTTCAAGGCTGAATACTTAAAATCAATTAACTGCAAGGCAAAACTTGAATGATTTAACTGCCTACAACAAAATGGCTGCCATGAAAATGATGTCTGAGACTTGGATGAGAAGTTAATTGTAGAGAAAATTAGTCACTTAAGATTCTTAGTCCATGTGCATGAAATGAAAATGAGAACATTAGCAGCAGAGAACGTCAATGATAATCTTTCTTTACTGAAAAAGACCTTTGTTTAAATTTTTCTTGACATAGTCAGAGAACTTCGTTGGTCAGTTGCAGACATTTTCAGCCCAGAACCTGACAATCATTGCCTTGACATTTCCATAAGAAAATGCATTTATTGAAATTCCCATCGGGAAAACCACCCAAACTTTGTACTGTCCCACTTCTTCAGTGGCTTTCTGGGAATCTTCCCTTGACAATTAACAAAGTTCATCAAAAAGATAAAATAAGTTACCAATTACATTCCTTTATTAGGTCTTATAAAATGTGACCCTGAGATAAACAGGGGAAATTGTATAGAAGGTGTCAACTCTGGGTCAATTTAAACTAATTTCCCAAAGTTGACACATTTAATGTAATTGAATTGTTCATTATCAATGAGATATAAAACAATATATTTTAAGGTCCATTGCTTTGTTAATTGGAAAATAATGAGACAATTTTGCATTCCTTCAACAGATGTTTATTGGTTGCTTAGCAAGGTACCAGGCATTGTGATACCAAGGTCTAGCAGGAAACAAATGGTCTTTGCCCTCATGGTGATTAAAGTAAACACAAAAATAAAATGAACTAAACTGCAAAATTTGCATGAGTTTTATAAAAGAAATGTGTTTTCCAGGAAATTTTAAGTTTATAGAGCATTGCTTCAGTCTGTATCTCTAGACTCCCACATTCATTTGGCTCTGTATTAGGCACACTAAACAAATACATTCAGAACTATATTGTTTCTCTGAAAATAAGACCTAGCTGGACAATCAGCTCTAATGCATCTTTTGGAGCACAAATTAATATAAGATTATTATATTATATTATATTTAATATTATATTATATTATATTATATTTATTATGGTATTATATTATATTATATTTATTATATTATATTATACCCGGTCTTATATTATATTGTATTATATATGACCCGGTCTTATTTTACCGTAAGACACATTAGAGCTAATTGTCCGGCTAGGTCTTATTTTCTGGGAAACACACAGAGAAACACTGCTTCTCTATTACTTGGTTCTTATGTTCTCTCTGGCCCCACGCATTTTGGACAGAGTGGTTTCCAAGGCTAGATCTCTGGAGTCTCTGAAGAAATAAGAGCCACGACTAGTTGTTCCATTCCTATCCTTGGCCTTAGGTCAAGGGGAGCATCTGTCACTTTTTCTGAGACCTTTCTACATTAGTGTCCACTTTTAGGAGATCCATGTTCAATGTCTTGCTTTTCTATTGTCCTAACTGCCCTCTGCCATTCGCATTTAAGCTACAGTATCACTTGCATTGACCAAGTATTGAGCTAAGAACTAATATCAATTTATCTAATCACTCATTCATACATTCCTTCATTACATATTCTTGAGCATCCACTACTGGTGAGTGAACAAAATATCCCCCTTGACCTCATGGGATTCAAAATTTAGGAATTGATACAAAGGGTTATTCAATTACTTGAGAGTCATTTAGTGTATATGTGTATGTAGGCGGTATCATGATTGTAGTTTGTGTTTTTTTTATAGTATGTTTTTTTTTGCCAGTCATCAGAAAGTGAGAACTTTGAAAGAGACCGTGTTCATTACCTATTACTCTTATAAGATGTAACAGTTTCTCCCCAGTTTCCTTGGACAATGTAGGAGACATACCAACATAGTTTTCTCTTAATCTTTTATTGTTATTGACTTCCATTTTTTTAAGCCTGGTATCTCTAGTTTCTGAAATCTTGCTCAATAAAGCACTTTTCTACATTCCATACCAGATAATAAGTGACTGGCTGTATATTTTATTTTAGATTTTCCATCACCAATGCTTGACAACTGTCAATTGGATTAATAGGTATATGTAAATTTATACATATTTATTAAAAAGTCAGCCACATTGTTTACAATTGCTTTAGGAATTCCAAGGAGAGCCTAGCCTGTACCTTACTTAGAAGTCCCTTACTGTGGAATGTATTTTGAGGCATTTTATAAAGAAGTGAATGCTCAATTTGTGAAAAAGTTTATACACCCAACTTCTTAGAGAAAAATATCTCTTTTCTCACTAAATTATAGATTAAACATTAGGTTGGACTCTGAAGTAAGCACCACTGTCAGAGTAGATAGATGAGATTAAAAACAAGCTTAGAAAAGAAAGCTTTTCTATGGTGGTACATGGCTTTTCACCAGAGAAGACATAAGTGCATCACAAGAAAGTACGTGCCCCGTATGATGTGTAACAGGAGTTAACAAAATACCTGGAGTAATGGCAGCCTCAGTGGAATGAGCACATTGCTTCTGCCGGGACTCTAGTGCTAAAACATTTGGACAGAAATGACCTGTTAGGTGAAAAAATATCCTGTCACTCTCATTCCTTTCGTTAATGCCATTAAACTGTAACGCAGTGTTCCAGTAAGTGTCTAAAATGAAAAAGTGCAAAAGAGGGATTCCTAAAAGAGAATGTCTCTGTGTGAGAGTGATATGGTGTGGTTTTTTTGGGGAAGTGATGCTTGTCTCAGGCCCAGTAAGGTTGCGTTTAGATGGAGACTCAGATACTCCATAGAAGCAGGTTCAAATTTCTTCCTTGATTCTTTAACAGAATCAAGACACTAGGCTTTGCTGAAGCATTAAGAACGCTGCTTACACATTAGCCAATTTACAGGGGTTTGCATACTGTCGTCATTACTCAATACATCTAAATTATGTTGACTCAATTCAATATCATATGATACATGGTGTGTATACATTTCTGCAATCTCAAAAATGCAGCACGGTTCCAGTTGGCATTATGAATTTATATTTAACTGACTCTTCAAGAACTGAACCTCAAAGCGTGTCTATTAAAAGTGTTAATTATCCTACTACCAGGAGAGAAATGCACTTGAGAAATAAACTTATTTTTTAATGGGAAAGGTTTCACGTTGATTGCTATTTAAAGTTAACCTGAAGGGGAGAGCCATGAAGGAAACCCTTCTTTTGCCTTCCGATGCAAATGGGATTTGTCAAGTCTATCTATGTAAACATTCTCACTGATGTTAATAATTATAATTTAAAAACAAGTGTTCTGTAGTGGTTGTCAGGGGTTGAGGAGCAAGGGAAGTTGGGACTGACTGCTAGTAGGTGTATGGTTTATTTTGGGGTGATGGAAATATCTAGAATTAGATAATGATGATGGTACACTAAATAAGGAAAATACTGAAAACCGTACGAGTTCATAGAAGGTTGGTAAAATTCTTTAAATTTCTCAGGGTCTCATCTTTTTGTAGTTGGTAGAGTTTTGCTGCTGCCTCATTTTTTAAAATGATTATGGTTCCATTCTGACCTATTTACACTTGAGTCAATTCTGCTAATAATTTTTTGAAAATTGTCCTTTAAATATAATTTTCAATTTTATTTCTGCTAATAATTTTTTGAAAATTGTTCTTTAAATATAATTTTCAATTTTATTTGCATACTTTTTTCATAGTATTCTCATGCTTTCAGATCTCTAGTTATAATTATGTCCCCTTCAACTTTCCAAAACTTAAAAGAAAAAGTCTCTTTAATACTGTTGACCAACCTTGCCTCTTTTTTGTTTCAGAATTTTACAATTATTATATACGTCTCAGGTGTACATTATGATTTGATATCTGTATATACTACAATGTGATCACCTCCCAAAGTCTAGTTATTTTACACTACCACAGAATTGGCCCTTTTACCCCCTTTCACCCATCCCCAACCCCCTTTCTCTTTGGTAACCACCAATCTGTTCTCGTACCTGTGAGTTTGTTGTGATTTGGTTTTTTTGTTTGTTTTGTTAGATTTCACGTATGAGTGAAATCATATGATCTTTGTCTCTCTATTTTCTGATTATTTCACTTAGCATAATACCTTCAAGTTCCATTCATGTTATTGCAGCTGGCGAGACTTCATTCTTTTTTATGGCTGAGTAGTATTCCATTGTGTTGTGTGTGCATGTGTGTGTATCAATCACATATTCTTTATCCGTTCATCCATCAATAGACACTTAGGTTATTTCCATATTTTGGATATTGTAAATAATTCTGCTTTGAACATAAGGACCCATATATCTTTTCAAATTAGTGTTTTCATATTCTTTCGTTATTTTTAAAGATTTTTGATTTTGCTGATTTTCTCTATTCTTTCTTTTTGCAAAAATAGTTTCTGCTCTTACCATTTAATCACCTTATTTTCTAGGCTTTCTCTGTTGTTCTGTGTCTAACTTCTTGATTTGAACACTTAGATCATTAAGTTTTAGTCTTGATTTATGATATGTGCATCTAAAGTAAATATTTCTTTCTATTGCTGCTTTAGAGGCATTTACACACTTTAATCTCCATTGCTTTCATTTTTATGTAGTTTCAATTTATAAATTTTATTATATCTTATTTTTTTGGACAATAAATTATTCAGAAGTGTATTTTTTAGTATTTGTGTGTGTGTGTGTGTGTGTGTGTCTCCTATTTTGACACTTTATAATACTGTGGTGAGAGAAAATAGCTTATATAAAATACATTTTTGTCTATAGAAATCTTTTGTGATTGAAAGAATTTATTTTCTCTCTTTGTTCCATGAAGGCTGTCTACGTATTCAGAAGATAGAGCTTGATAATTTCACTGTTTATGTTCTGATACTCAAATTCTGAGGAAAGTGTCGAGAAAATCCCTATGTTTGTAGATTTCTAATTTTTTTTTTAGCTTCTCTTAGTTTTTGACTAATAATATGTTTTCAGTTTTATGAATATCCTTATATTTTAAACCACAGCCTAGTCTTAACAATCTAAAACTAATAGACATATTTATCATGTTACATAATAATGCAAGGAGTTAAAAATATGAAAACACTAAGTTCTTCCTATTATTTTCATGTTATGTATCATTATCAGGTCTGTTAGGTAAACCCCCTCCTATTAATAAGCATTAGTAATTTGTTTTTACAGTCTGTAATTAAATAGATTTACCTACATGTTTGCCAAAATCTACACACACTATTTTTTCTTGCATTTTACTATTCCCTTTTGAGTTTACTTTCCTTCATTACTTTCTTTTTTTCTTCCTTCTTTTCTTCAAAAATAATAATTTAAGGCTTAATATACATATATTCTAATATGGCTGGTGGTGACAGATAACACACATTAACATAATAAGTAGTTAAATTTTAGTAAGTTATAAATAGTCAAAAAAATTAGAGCAGAAGACCAGAGATTTGGGTAGACTGCATATTTTGATATGGTGATCAGCATTGATTCACCAGGAATATGATGCCTAAGTAAAAAGCTGACAGAGGTGAAAAAGCGCACTCTGCAAATATAAGAAAGGCACTGTCTCACGCAGAGAGAACTGGCTAGTGAAAAGGTTCTGAGATGCAGGCGTGGCTGCAGAATTTGAACAAAACAAAGCAAAACAAAAATATGGAGGACAGTGTGGCTGGAGCAGATAGAGGAAAGGCGAGAGAAACAGCAGATGAGGTCACGTAGGGTTTGTAAGCCATTGTATGGACCTGGGCTTTAGCTCTGAGCGACATGGTAAGTCACTGTGGGATTCAGCTAATCTCATACACCTTTTAAATGATGACTCTGGCTGTTGTGTGGAGAACTGATTGTAGGAAGGCAAAAACAGAAGCAGGAAAACGTGTTACCAGACTACTGTAGTCTGAATGTTGGTGTCTCCAAAATTCATACATTGAAACGCTAACCCTCAAAATGCTAGTATTAGGAGGTGGGGCCTTCACGGGTGGCACTGGTGCTTTATAATTGAGACCCCACAGAGCTCCCGAGCCTTTCCATCATGGGAGGACACAGCAAGTAGAAGCCAACTGTAAATAGGAAGAGGGCCCTCACCAAGCTGTCACCTTGATCTTGAACTTCCCAGCATCCAGAACTGTGAGAACTAAATTTCTGTTGTTCATAAGCTATCCAGTCTGTGATATTTTGTTATAACAGCCCAAATGGACTAAGACAGATAATTGCTAAGCAAGATGATAACTGGACCAGACTTGTAGCTGTGGAGATGGTGAGAGTCAGTTTCTGGAGAAATTTGGAAGAAAAAAAGAAATAACAGCAAGTTTACCTCTGCATTTAATAGGGAAATCACTATGGGTGTAAAAAGGGATTTTGGTGATAACAAGCATATGATACTTACAGTAATGCAATATTTTAGGGGATAATTATGTTACCAAATATCTACCGAAATTATACTTCATACCGTGTTTCCCTCAAAATAAGACCTAGCCAGATAATCAGCTCTAATGCATCTTTTGGAGCAAAAATTAATATAAGACCCAGTCTTATTTTACTATAATATAAGTCCCGGTCATATGATATAATATAATATAATATAACATAATATAATGTAATGTAATGTAATGTAATGTAATATAATATAGTATAATGCAATACAATACTGGGCCTTATATTAATTTTTGCTCCAAAAGACATGTTAGAGCTGACTATCCTGCTAGGTTTTATTTTCGGGGAAACACGGTATACAAACAGTTTTACCGAAACTCTTGCATAAATAAACTGAAGGAGTTGAAACTTTGTAGCTCAAAATTTTACTGGTTCCAGAATGACAAAGTTGTTTTATTTTTTACTGTTACTAATTAGAAAATACCATATGATATTATGTAGTAATTAAACATTATAGAGGTCAAAAAATAAGAATATGGAAATTAGGACAGAATAAAGAAAATCATATGAGTAATTTTTAGAGATAAATGATTTTTAATTAACTTTTGGGTTTCTTTGTGTTTTGTATGGTTTGAATTTGTTGGCCCCACAAGAGATGGAGCTTTTTAAACTAAGAGAGTTTGCTATAATACGCATAACATGTAGAAACGAGGTTTTTAAATTTAATTGCTACATAGATCACACGAAAAGCCATGAGTATGGCTAATACTGTGTAGCCGTGTTAAAAATATAGCCATGGTATCTGGGCATTTAATAAGGGTAATTGCTTTCTTGTGGCAAACAATTTGAAATAGAGAAAATAGGCATCCATCTTTTCCAAAGATCATCAGGACCCTGCAATTACCCGGAGAATATAAACCTGCATTTCATTAACAGTGCACTTGACTGAGTACAACTTCTGAAGAAAGATGATGTACAAGGTCCAGTTCTGGTTGTGAAGGATAAAACATTGTAGAGGATAATTAGTTCAGCAGCTTTGGTTTCCATAATAAAGACACACAGTCAGTGGAGTGGACAGAGAACTGCAGGAGATCAGAAAGCCCGAATGCATGTTTGATACTTGGCTTACTTGGAAACAAACAAACAGGGGTTTGTAATGTTTGTGGATTTGCCTGGTACAAACACTCCAGCTGCTGTGGCTGATTTCATGCTGCCGACAACATGCCACTTAAAGTGGAGTTAGAAGACACAGATGTGCACAATTAACCCTTCTGAGCCCACACAAGTAAATTCCAGCGTGTGCTCCCTTCCTAGACTTACCGTCAAACAGCCATGAAAGTCTAAATAATTCCCAAGTTTCTTCACTTCTGAAATCAAAGGGTTAGACTAGTTGCTGTCGAATGCCCTTTCTAGATTTTTCATTCTTTTTAAACGAAGATGGTAAGATGACTTTGTCTCCTTAAGTAAAATAACATGTACATAGATTATCCCCATTTTAAAACTCTACATACAACTACAGGTAGAAGTAGTGGCACACGATCCATTTTGTCCCCCCATTAACTGCTGTTTTAAAATCTCTGGTCTTTAAATGGAATCACAGCTTTGGGAACCTCATGTGGAAGAACTGGCTTTAGACAAGTAAAGTGGTTCTAACTAGATGGAATTACTTTAATTCTGATTATTGCACTATCCATTGGAACGATGCAGAGAGGGGCCGTCTTGGCAGTAGACAATGTTTTCTGTTACAGCCTTCACACGACCTTATGCTGAGCACTGCTGGGGTACACCTGTAAAGGTCCACCTGGCGACCCCATCTCCTGGTATTCACACCCATGTAACTTCCTCTCTCTCAGTGGGGTTGGATCTTGTGACCCACTTGTAATGGCTAGAATTCAGAAAACGTGTTGGGTGTTATTTCCCTGATTAGGTTACAGAAAGACTGTGACTTCTACCTGGAACGTCCTTCCTTGTGTTCTCCCAGTGTCACTCAGGGAAGCATTCAGGTGACTGCAGCCTCTGCCATCGGCACTGAAACAAAATGAGTGACCCTGGAAGAGTAGCATCCAGCTAAGCCTCTCCCAGATTCCTAACACTCAGAAATAAAAGCTCAGAAAATAAAAGCTCATTATTTGAAACTGCTGAATTTTGAGGTAATTTAGCTGACAGAAATAAACAACTAACTCAAGGAAGGGGTAAGACATCTGGAACTGAAATGCAGGCACTCCCTAGGGCATGTATTAGTATTTCCGTGTAGTTTGATTAAAGTACAATAACCCAATATACTCAGGACCACTGATGGCACCCATCATTCAGGAGTGAAGGTTTGGGTCACCTCACCAAGCAAGGACTCTTCACCAGCTGAGGTGCTTGTTGAGGGCAAAGGTTATATGGAACGGGTATGGGACGAAGGTCATTATAAATACTATGATGAAAAGGCCAATGGCAGAAACATCTGTAATAGCTATGAGTATTATATGTTTCCATGTTTTGAAGTCAACGTATTTGCATAAATATTCATAAAATGTATACCTTTACCTCTTCCTTTCCCTTTCCGTCAAACCCAAGATGTTTTAATAGCAGTTAACTTTTTATCTCAATATTTAATTTACATGATTTCAAAGATAGACCGACTCAGGAGAAAAATGAATACCCATTACTCAAAGAAAAAGGAATTTTTGATCCTCATTTAGGGAGAGAGTTAGCATGTTTTGGGTTATACATGGGACAATAGTAGCGTGGTAGACAGAAGCAACACTTAGCACTTGACTTTATCTAAAATTTGAGTCTAGTTTAAATAGATGTGTATGGAAACCCTGGTGACAAAGGGTGGACTGTTGTGGCTTTGTAATCTGTCCACTTGGTTAAGCTGAACCATGCTTTTCAGAATCTCCTTCCTCATATGTTTCTGATTAGAGTGGGCCACAAGAAAAATCTGTGTGATATTTGGAAGGTAGATGAGAAAGAAGCAGTAGTCATGGTTGTTCACTGAAGTTTGATGGAGGCCAAGCCCTGTTGCAGTTCATGCATGTTTCAGAGTATCTGGTGGTTCGCTCTGCGAGCATGGGTAGTTGCTGAACCCCCAGGTTCTACTGCCTTCATGGAATTTCTTCCGTCAGTTTTCTTAAATCCTCATGTAGGTGCTAGTGTTACTCTGATAAGTGATGATGATTCCTCTACATTATGCATAGTATTGATAAGGAGAGGCAAACATGGGATAGATACATACCAGTGTTCCTTGCACGTTTCAGTTGTTCCTTCTCTTCTCAGTTTCCTGTCTATCTTTCCTTCTCAACCTCCTGAACCATGATTTCAGAATCAGCACTAGATGCAGAGAAATAGCTAAACCAGAATGTTTCATCAGCTTCTACAACTGTATGAGTTTCCATCCCTATGATAAAAATCTTATCCTAAATCATTACTAGTGGCTCTCATTCTCTTGTTGAACTCTGACTGTTGATACATATATACAGAGGGTGCCAGAAAAATGTATACACATTTTAAGAAAGGAAAGAACTATTACATTTATAATACTCAATATATCCCGATAGCAAAAGATGAATACGAGTCACGTGTGACTTCTGCAATTATACAAGAGGCGCTCAAAGTGGTTACCATCAGCATCCAGACACTTTTGATTATGGCAAACTACTGCTTGAGCAACACTGACCCAAGTGTCCATTTACATACAATTTTTTGCCACCCCCGGTATGTATTTAGCAAAGAGGAAGGGCTTTTTTTTTTAGGTTGAATAGTCTGTAATAATAGTCTCCTATCCTCTGATTACCCCAAATCTTATTTCCCATAGTTATCCTATAGTAGTTTGTGATTATTCATCCTCCAGTTTCTTCTGTGCCGTTTACTTCAATCATAAAACAGTGGAAAACACCATAGTTTTGTCTTTTCTCCATTATAAAATTCTATGCAAAAATGTGTCATATCTTAGATCCCATAAATGTGTTCTGGCTTGGCCTCTGAATGCACATGTTTAAAGGAAAGGGGGGAATGAGGCTCTCATTAATTAAAGTACTGGCTCTGTGTAAGTGGAATGTGACACTGAGGTTTTTGTGTCCCCCATGTTATGGGCAGAAGGTACAAAGAAAAAAATGGACATCCCCCCTGAAATGGAGCATTCTTGGGACTGATGAATCTAGTTCTGTTTCTAGGACTTGAACTCGGTAGCTACACATACTCACTCCTTTTAACCTTACTTATTGAAGACAGGAACAGAATCTTGTTCTGCCCACCACGATGTAGCTGTCTTATGCGTCAAGAACATAGGCTGATCCTCTCCTTTAAAGAGGATTAAGAAAATCCTGTCATCCATTTTTGACTGATGTTATTTACTTCTATTTCTAGTTCTTTTGCGGTATGTTCTACTATATGGCTGGTTAAACAAAATGCACCCTCAAAATCAAACAAAGGAAAACACAGAAAATGAAGAATTCACTTTCAGATATATATGTTGATATTCTTAAATATTTCAGTTTTTTTCTCCTTGTAGAGATAACATTGGGTAATAGAAGTGAGGAGTGTACTGATTTCAGATCCCAACTCTGCCGCTCCCTATAAACTTACATCTTTTTCTTAAATTCTGTGAACCTAGGGACCTCATATAATGAAAAAGGAAGGCATCTCTTCCTTGGGGACTTGTTGGGCAGATAAGCTGAGATAAAGTATGGAAATCTATCACAATGACTGTGTAGAGCAGAAGATCAGCAATTCTTAATCCTCTCATGACATCCTTCTGCCTCTTCTTGGCTGTGGGACATCTCTCTTCTCTAGAAATTACACCTTTTACAGACAATGTGATATTGTGGGTGAAGGAATGTAGTAATTGTGCCTAATGACTTATAGTAGTTGGACACTTTCCACTCCAAAGTGTCAATGTCTCATCCAGAGTCATGGCATAACAGCTCTGACTTTGCTATTGCTGTGTTTGGCCTGGATAGGTGCTATTGCCTACAGCACTTAATGAGTGCTTTAGTATTAAATAAAGAGAACTGACAAAAGAAAATATATCCAATTTGAAATATGCTTAAGTGCCTCTCTGCATGCAACACTGACATTTTTGTGAAGGATCAAAAACTATATAAGAAAATTCCAACTCTCAATTAATTTATAAGATGCAGGCATATTAAAAGTTCTGTTTCCTTTGTTAACTTGCCCCAATAGTGAGTACACTGAAGTGGGGATCGAGGTGAGACTTAATTAAATTTGTACTGGAGACTGAACCTAATGAATAGACCTGAGCTCTGTGTAGTTGCAGAAGGTCTCAGCGCAAAGTTCTTTGTTGAAACACAAATCATTTGGAAACCATGGTCCCACCAAATAATCTGTTCTTGCCTAAATATAATCAAGTCTACATACTTTTTAAAAGTAGAATATATTAAAAAAAATGTTTTTATCTTTATTCCACAATTTTTTTTTTCTTCTTTCAGTTATAAGAACTCCCTTTTCACAATTCAGGAACGCATGTTAAACACCTACCATGAATCTTTTTTTTTTTTTTCTCATTCTCATACAATTATATGTAGACAATTTATGCACATAAATATAAATATACAGATTCATACATATTTTCTCACTGACGTACAAAGTAGGAGTATATTTTATGCAGATTTCTGTATATCTTTCTATTGTTCATAAAAGTACTTTATGATGTCACTCAATTCATCACAAAGTCCAAAGTCAATATTGCTCTTGCAAACCAGATGCTTGTCTTTCCAGGTTAAAGCTTTCCAAGTTCTGATGGGTGGCTTTTCTGTAACCCTGCATTTACTTTCAAATTCCATTTACCTCACTCCAAGACGTGATGGGAAATTCATGGAAGAAAAACATACTTTTCTTGAGAATGAATTGTATCTTTTACAGAGATTTTTCTGAAAAATTGTTCTATCAACTTTTTCTGTTGTGTTGTTGAGAATGTTGTCCATGCATTATATTCACCGAGTTTTCTTTGAGGTCTTTGGTCTTCCCATCTGTTGTGATTTCCCTGTGCATTTCGTTGGTTTGTACCTTACAGTACTCAGTCTGTTGCGTGACTTGCCCATTTTGTGAGGAAAAATGTAATCTTGTCTAAAACTTTTAACAAATCTATAACTTGCTAAAGTATGCCTCTTAAAAATTAACTTCTTTCCTATGTATGTCTCCCTATTTTAAATCTTAATTTTTATTTGACTCATTTTGTCCTTAAGTGTGTATTTAGTTTTCTTGGTTCTCTGCATCTTTGTAAACTACCTCAAATCATTTCAGGCTACGGCAGGATACAACTAATAATATCAAAATTTATACCTTGAGATAAAACTCAAGTCACTTTACAATCTAAACGCAATTGACTTTTCAAACCTTAATTTCAAGAACATCTTTATACACTATCAGTTGTAATCAGTTTTGTCACCTCCGTGTTCCCATGCAAACCAGGTTTGGGCCACCCTGAGAAGGCCTTCTTCTTTAACCTCTATCTGTCCAAATATTAAATATCTTTCAAGATATATGTATTATTCCAGCTTGTCCTAACTTTTTCATAACTATGAACTTGTGACATTTATTTACTGAACCACTCTTTTACATCTTGACTTTTTTCTGTCTACGGACAATTCGTACATTGCTTGATATGTCATGTCCCTTCTTAATAAGTACCAACAACTTGGCTTCCAGGTAGAATGAGTTCCCAAAAGTGAGGAGCTGGGTCTTGTCTAGAACCCCCAATATCTTGCATTCTGGTGCACTTTTTGAAGTTTATATTTTTGTTTTATAGACATTTATAAAATAAGTCATTTGAAATAAATGCATAAACTTAAAATGAGAGGCCAAAGCAGATTTTACATGGATTATAAGTTCACTGAAACCTTTAAAGTATTTATAATACCTAAAAATACTATGTTCTTCGCATTAATGTGGGCCAGAATTACCTGATTTTCTTTGGTATATTTTATTATTCCACTCCATCTCTTTGTAGAATTTGGGGTGGTTCTGTGAATGCTGAGTTTTCCCTGGAATGCAGAAACTTAGGCAGGAACCCTCTGAATTCAGTGACAGTAGGGTTTACACTGAGCAAAGGGTCAATCTGGTGACCTGTGACAATGTACTCTTGGCGTGGTGACATTGAGAGATGAGTCAGTGTGATTCTCCTGGATAATGACCAATGGTGAAGTCAACCAGGTTCAGACTCAGCAACCCAAGTAAAGCAGTTATTTTCTAAACAGTGTATTCTTGTATCTTACACAGGAGGTAGAATAAAGAATAAGGCATATTTGGAAGCTCAGAAAGGCAAAAAGATAATTTTACTGCCATTCTGAATGACTGCCATCTTGTTTGCGTGCTATGACACCTTTCTATTCTGAGCTCATAGTTCACTAAGCATTCATTTTACATTCCTTGAGGGGTTTGTTTTTGACGTTTTACTTTATTCTTTTCTTTTCATCTTTCTTTCTTTCTTTCTTTCTTTCTTTCTTTCTTTCTTTCTTTCTTTCTTTCTTTCTTTTTTTTTTTTTTTTTGAGTAGAGATAGTAGCATGTTGTTGATAAAACACTTGAACTCCTGCTGTCTAAATTGTTAGGTTCTGTTCAGAGGAGTGAAATAATGTTCTGCCATTTGTTCCCAGGTACTGGCACTGCTGGTGAAATGTACAAATAAGTGCTCCAATGTACCTGGAGTTCTTTGTGAGGTTTAAGGCCATGGGGGGTTTCCTTGTGGTGGGTTGAACTGTTCCTTTCCCCTGCTGGGATTTCCGTCCCTCAGAAATCCCTTTCTCATGTACTAACACATGGATCACTCCAGGTTCTTTTATTTTGTTTCAGTATTTGCTTTATTTATTTTTTCCTCCAAAGCAATCCAAAGTTTGCATTGTCAAAGAGAAAGTAACTCCCAACGTTACCAAATCAAGCTTAGTTACTGAGGAGCGTTTAGCATGCTTTAATCTGTTATGTAGTTAATATAGATATTCTAAATGATCAGAGTATTCAAAGCATTTTATTTGTAATACAGAGAAGGTTCACTAACCCTCTCGTCTTTTCAGTTTCTTACATTTTTTAGAGCAAGATCTTCTCAACACCAAAGGAAACGTACTTAATGCCATAGTATTTTATCAATTCATTTTACCTTGATGACTCAGTTCTGTACTCTGAGTCAATTGGAGCCAAGGATGGGTTATCTGTTCGAAACAGACTGTACACATTCACCCAGGCCCACTCACTGGTGCACACTCAGAGTTTATGGCACAATATTTTAAGATAAGTGTTGTTTTCCATCTGGTGCCAGCTCTCCCACTACCAACGATCCTTATTGGATTTTTCTTTTGATAAAATATATCTGCTTGTGGGTAACATGTCCTTTTATAGATCCATATTTTTCTCCATATCTTTATAATAAAAATTTGTTTTTAACTCAGTCATCATATATCTATTAGGCACCTAGCAATTGGCAAACATTCTAGTAAACCTCAATGACTAATTCAAATCAAACAAAATCTCTGTTTCCAAGAAACTAACGATGTGGGGTATGAAGTCACAGATGTCATTGGATCACTCCTCTCGTGACGCATTCTGTGATGATAGCATTCTAAGTGTTCTATGAAAGGTTAATGATTATGTTTTGATTTGCATAGCACATAGAGCTAGCTCCTATACAAACCTCATATCTCTGGGTGTATTTTGAGGAAAATAAAATATGTAATAACACTGTCATATATGATAAATATTACATAGAATAAAAACTTTGGTGCTTTATTACTAATCAATTTCTACTATAACTGATTGGATTGAACTGAATCAAAGGTTCAAAGATGAAGGTTAGGGAGCTACTCTTTCTGCCTCTATGAGTCACAAATACGTACTGCTTCGATAGACAAATACTCAGATCAGAAATGAGTTTCCAGGTGTTGATAGAAAATGTGGCCACTTTAATATCTTCGGAGATCTATGGGTTGGAAGCAGAGGACTTGATTCTAAATGTCAATTCCAGGAAGAGATTATACGCAATCTTTTTGAAGTGTGTGTGTTGGTGCAGATCTCTTGACTATGACCTATTCATGAGTGAAAGACATCTTCTTTGAGCGTTTCTTACAACGATACTCTTCTACTTAAAGGTTACCCATCCCTCTCTATCTTTGTTGTTTATAGCATACTGAGATTGCCCTTCTCTGGTTTACTTGCTTTCCACATGCTCTTTTTTTCAAGACCTGAGAATGGGTGCGCAGATGAGAATTGAATTGATACTGAAACTTCAAAGGAAAAGAAAATTAACCCCAGTTTTATTGTAACTCAGGTTTTATTGCACATCTTAAACCCTGGAATACACTTAAGAATAAAAAGTTCAAACTCACACCTGTCAAGAAATTTATAGTTAAAGGTCATTTATTGTTAATGTGACCCAATTCCTTATTATTTGCTAACATTCGTGTGCTGATAATAGAGCCCAAATCTTTTATCCTTGTGTCTCCTTACTGGGTTTTTTAACTTTCAAAGATGAGGCCACTGGAATCCCTGTCCTGACAAACAAAAAGGCAGCGCATGGCTTAGGACATTGGTGTGTGCTGATCTGGATATTAAAAACCCTTTCTCCCTGTTTTAGCATTTTCCTATTTCAAGACATGGCTGGGTGAATCTTAGAGACTTAAAGCATAAATACAAGAAAAAAATTAAGAGGAGTTTTTGAACTTCTCTTCCCCAAAAAGATAGTTTGAAAAAAAGTTTCTTTCCCACTCCTATTCCAGAATAATTTTTCCTCAGTTGACTTTTAAACAAAGGTTTTCCATGTCTCAAACACACAGCATAGTGGATGAATGACTTGGTAGGTGGTATTTATGGCACCCATACAGTGTAGTTCTAAGAACTACGAGACTCTTGCTCAGTCAACGTTTGGGATGAGTCACGGCAACTTGTGTCCCCCAAATCTCTCCGGTCAGTACAAGTCTCCATAATCATACCAGGTCCATTTTCAGAAGCAGATTTTCTACTCTTTTCAAGAAGGACATGTTTCTTAAAATCCAGCCCACTTGTGGGTTTGGAGCTCTAGTCCTGTAAGTAAGAATGTCACCTTCTCTGCTTTGCATCCTTTGTCCATATGCCTCTCTCTTCCACGAGCCTCTTAAAATGAGTGGCTAGATGATAGTACAATCTGAGCATGCCCGGATTAGCTAAGTATGGGTGTATTATTTACCTCCATTTCCCAGATGACAGTAGAGGATATGACAAGTCAAGTGCCATAAAACTACTAAGCAGACAGGCTGACACTGCATCAGCAGCAGTTGAAAATGAGTATTCATGAAATGAAGACAATACATTTCATAGCATATCTCTGAGTTTGCACGAAGCTTCTTTTTATTGTGGGATTGTAAAGCATGCAACTTCTGAGCAGATATGTGAATGCTATTGATTTGGAGATAAAGGAAACAAAAAAAGGACGTTGTATAGAATGAGAAGAAGGTGCTCATGTAACATTTGTAAGCAAAAAAAAAAAAAGAAAGAAACTTGGAAGAGAAAGAAAAAAGTAAAGCAATACAAGTTAGGTATTAATCCCATCAGAACTGTGATGTGACTGGCAGGTAAAGATGGCCTATCTTTCCTCGTGGCTTACTCCCACAGAGCCTTGGGGTCATCGGGATGCTCAGGACAAATGAGCATCACCTTTTCCATCACACACAGTAGTAAGCCTCTGTGACATCTGCTAGCAGGAACTAGGTGAGGGAGAATAAGTGCAACGAGGGAGAAATAACAAGGAGGGACAGCGATATTAATTGCTATTGTCTAGTGGAAACCTGGCTACAGAGCAGGACACAGTGTCCTGGGGGAGCTTTGAGCCCCTGCTAAGACTCACCCTGCCTCAGGCCATGATTCTGGCTGGCTTGGTCAGCACTGGATTTTCAGTATAGAGGGTCCCCTAGTTAAAAGAGCGAGGGCCCTGCAAAGAGAAGGATATTAAAAGATGTTGCTGCTTCCCATACTTTGGCTCTAAACAGAACGGAAAGTAGTGTTTTAAAGTTAACAAAAAACCAAACCAAAACAAAAACTAACCTTTTTTTCTTATGGCTTTTGTTATTCCCCTCAAAACAGGCAGTTTATACAAATAGATGCCAAATATGTCAGCTAAATGTATATGGTAATTGCATAATGACTGTTAAGGGAAACTGGGCATATTTAGAAGTTTTGGAAGCTGATTTAATTAGCAGCAACTATTTCATTACCTCCATAAAGCTCTAGATGCCACAGGCAGAAATGCTGAATTGGGCTGGACAGAGCCTCTAATTGATATAAGAAAATGGGTAGAGGTTAACCAGACAAAAAAAAGAAAAATATTTACTGAGCATCTAATATGTGGTGGGTTCCAGTGTTGTGCTATAGCCAGCTAGTACTGAGTACTGACTCACCTGAGAGGGCCCGTGGTTAATTGTTCAAGAATTTTCAAGCCAGTTATTAAAAACATCAATTAGTAAAATTAAATTGTATACATATAAACTTGCACCTAAATAAAATAGTAAAAATAAAGATAATAAACACTCAAAGCTCATGACTTCCAAATTATTTTTCTACATTTTCATATTATCTTTAATCTTGAGGAGGTTATATATATCTACTGTATCTGTATGGTACAAATCCTATATACCAGTGGCTACTGTCCATCTCTTCTCTACACTGCATTCAGTGCCATCATATCGATGGCTGGAATTAGCCATGGTTGGTAAATGCTAGAAACCAGGGATTGATACATTGTTTTGTTGATTGCATAATCTTAAGAAATGTGAATAATGCAGAATAAAGTTGGCAGTGTGTCATGCCGTTACATTATGAATAGTATACAATTAAGGAAATATTCATTTATCATTCAAAAACTATTATCTGATTCAGCAAAGATGCCATTCACGTTCTTGACGAGCCAGTGAGGTTCTGACACATCTTGGTTGTTGCACTTTCCTCCTAAATCATTAAAGTAAACAAAAATATCAACCAACATTCATGTCATATATTAGATTTATCAATGCCACATTTATTGAAAAAGAGATGGCAAACTGGGATCCAAGTGCATCCCGCAAATCCTGGTTGCATTGCAGCCATAGTTTGGCTGCCGACACCAGAGTTTGGAAAATATCAATGGAAGCATTCTGTTAGAATCAAGTGGCTATGTGAATTTATAATAATAAGCATCATATATTTTATTATTACTTGTTAATTGTGTGCTAAACATCCTTTATGTCAGTACCATTTATAATAAAGTTACTTGCATAGATGCATGCATATATTTTTTCTTCAGAGAGCCTGTTTAATATTTGCCAGCATACTGCTGGCAAGTATTGCATTTTACTTTTCTTCTTTTCTTTAATTCCATAGCAGCTTCTTAAAGTAGGTATTATCTTCTCCTTTTAGGTGTGGGAATGAAGCCCAGAAGAGCCTGCAAACAGCGCCAGTGACACACAGCTGGCACAGAATGTAGTTGGGATGGGGTCTCAGGCAAGTTCCGGCCAAGGCCTGGGCTTTCTTACTGTCACCTTCTGACAGTGACATTGACTAGTTAGTGGCTTCAGTGAGGTCACTTGGGCGGCACTCTGGCTTCAGTGACCTCCTCCATGAAAGGAGAACGATACTATCTATTCTTTCCATCTCCTTGTGAGGAGCAGATGTGAAAAGAGTGTGTAATCTTAAGATGCTAACATAATATATAATTACTTAGTGAAGAGTTAGGCATTTCAGACAACATGTTGCTTAAATAGCTTTACTATTTTGAGTCTGACTCAAAAAGAAAAGGAACTTTTCCATAAAATACCTGAAAAACAGAATGGCATGTGATTTTTCTCTTGGAAATACTTTCTATTATAAATTGCTAGATATTTTCCTACTGTGGACTTCTTTGCAAATCTCCAACACCCTTTTGTATAAGCACAGTGAATGTTTTCCAATAATAGATTGATGGCTTCTTTAAGTGTTTGGCAACTCGGTCTGCCCGACTTTTTATCAGCCTACAGCATCCCTGGAAGTAGGGTATGACCAGCGGTTTCTGGGGAAGCAGCCAAAAGCTACAAACCGATGCCTGAATGAAAAGAAAGAGAAACACATTTGTTTTTTGTTGAAGCTGTTTGATCAAGTTGTTTGCATTAGTGTGTTGTTCCTAATAACCTTGGATAATTTAAAGTTATCGGAGAATATAAGCACATGTTAATACCCTCTGATACCTAGGGTTTAGATTGCTGTATGGATGATGGATAAGTTTGCCCTGTGTCTGTCTCCCAGTGCCAAAGCACTTCCAGATGATGACATTTTCTATTGCAATTCTGAGTGCTTATAAGGCCTGGATTCTGCGAGGTAATTATAAGATCTACCATGGCTCACTGCATGAGCTAATGCTATGACATGGAATTAATCAAATCTGAATGAAAAGGTCATTAGAAAGTTAAATCATTTCACTGATACCAGACTAGCCCCACATAAACAAGAATTATATACTCCATTGTGCTATAATAGATCTCGCAATTCAGTCATTAGTTTTACCTCACTAGGGATATCTAATCACTTTAACACATTGACCTCCATTTAGTATTCCATTACTTATGCTTTTAATTCTTTGGGGAAAAAAAAAAAGAACACCTCTTATCTAACATCCTAACATATCCTAGGTTCCACCTCAATTATTATTTCCTATGAGCTAAATTTGTAAAAACACAGATGATCTAATAAAATACCAACTCATGTTGTTAAACTCGTATTATTATTATACATACACAGGGGATTGTGCATAGGTAGAAAAGGAAAGTGTTCTTTTCATGGTAAAATAAGTGAATTTCTTCATACATTAGAATTGTATTTACTTTCTCTGGGGAACTGTCCACTGTCCCTGACTAGAACAGACCAGATTAAGCCCCCGTCCAGAACTGTGTTTTAAGGAATCCTTAATAATTTGAGGCAGAGAAATGGCTCACAGTCACCCTACTGCCGAATGTCCATTTGTCTGGCAGGATAATGTGATTTGCTGATGTCAGTCTAAGTAGTGGCGTCACCTCCTTTTACTTACAGTGCTGTTTTATAGCACAGGATTAATCCTCTTGATTCTGGTTGGACTCCTGAGACACCAGCAGCTTCATGATCTGTGTTAGCCAGGGTAGGCTCGCTTATGGTGCACTAACAAACATTCCCGAGATTTCATTGACACGGAGCAACAAAGATTTACTTATTGCTTATGCCACAAGTCCCTTGTGAGTTAGCTGCAGTCTTTGCTGTATGTCTCCTTTGTCTGTGGCTAAGGCTGACAGCGGCTCCATCTTAACTAACGTTTATGGTAGAAGGAAGAGCACACAGTCAATGACACTGTTACATTTTTCCCAGAATGGCAATCTTACCATGTGCCTCAAAGGCAAAGGACCAGGATATTTATGCTATAATCGCTATCATCCATCTCCACTAAGGACTTCCATAGAGAGAGCAAGAAGTGGGACTGGTGTCACGAAACTCTGTCCTATGTGGTCACCTCACCCCAGTTGACATTCCCTAACCTTTGAGCAGTACTAAATGGAATCAACTGAATATTTTGGGAGATGTGTGTCCTCTGTTTTTCTGTGTACTCTGTAATGCATCTACGATGTTTTAGTCTTCCTGTTACAATCTCACTCTATCCTGAAGTTCTCATGTAGAATTGATCAAAATTAAAAAGACAGTATTTAATTACGTTTCTAAGTACAATGAGGAAAGGCACTGTCGTCACAGCTTTTCCACAGCACCTCACTCATTGCCAAGCTCAGAGTCATCCCAAATTAAATATAAACTATGTGAACAAGTGAATGAATGATAAAATATAAATGTCAGCAAAATAGAAGGGGGGTGTCCGCTGGAGATATTTCATATCTATTTCTATTTCATTTCTGTTCTTAATCTTTATAATTTCTTCCTTCTGCATTCTTTGGGTTTAATTTGTTCATTATTACTTTTGTTCTAGCTTCTTAAAGCAGGAGTTTATTTCTATTTTCACTCTTTATTTCTAATATAAGCCTTTAAAATTACATATTTCCCTCTAGTCACTACTTTTCCTGCATTCCACAAATTTAGATATGTTGTATTTTCATTATTATTAAGTTCAAAATATTTTCTAATTTCTGCTGTAATTTGTTCTTTGATCTACATGTTACTCAGAAGTGCTTGCTTGATATGCAATACCTGAGGTTTTTTTGGATATGTTATTGCAAATGAATATAATTTAATATCGTTATTTGATAATTATGAAGCCTTACATTATAGCTGAGCATAGGATATCTTTGTGAATATTCATTGTGCACTTGAAATAGATGTGTAATATTTAGTTGTTATTATGGTCTATAATTTTCAATTAGTCAAATAGCGTTCAGATTTTTATATATTTACTTTTTTTCCTACTTATTCTATCAATTAATGCAATGGGGTTATTGATATCTTCAAATATGAAAACACTTTTAGTTAGAATTTGTTCATAAAATTTATGAAATTATTTATCATGTTGTTAGTAGCAAAATGGTAAATATTTTCCATTTCTTTTATTTTATAAGGAAGATCTCTCCCCCTTGTCTTTCTTAAAAAATATCTCTTTCGATGTATTAATTAATTTTTTTTCCTAGTCAATGTGTTATAAGCCTTTATTATTTTTTTAAATGTTTAATTTGTCCAGAACTTTATCAGTGGAAGTCCTTTTAGGTAATATCCCTTATCCTTTTAATGTGTTTCACTTAGTATTTGGACATATATTTGATTTCTGATGCAACAAAATGTTTCAGGCTCACCTTTTATTTTCCCAGTTTGAAACCTCGTATCTTTTAGTTGGAAGTGACACTTAAAATCCAACATACCCAAATATTATATGTGCTCATTGCTTTGGGTGACATTTCTGCTAATCCTTTCAACAGAAGAGTTTGAAAGTATATATTTTTAAACGATCACTAGTTCATACTGATTCCTGTAATTTAAATCCAATAGCATAGGGTTCATCCTCACATTTTTTTTCATTCCATATTTGTGTTTCCTTATGTCAGTACATATTAATGTCTACACAGACAAAAGTCATATAAGGGAGTGAATGGAATAGTGACTATAATTTGAATATCCCTAAAGAGGGAAAGAGGGCTGAAAGCATGACATAAATAGGAGACAGAGTGAAATGTTAACTATCAACCCAGTCATATAAGCGCTTATTTTCAATTGAAATAAAGAAAAACTACAATTAGAAGGCAGAATTTACCCAAAATGGATAATAAATGTATAGTCAAGCTATATGCTGTCTATGGTAGATGCGTGTTGAATATAAAGACAAGGTAGGTTGAAAGTAATAGGATGACAAATTATATACCATGCTAAGAGTAAACATAAGAAAACCAATGCATCTATATTAATAACAGAAAGGGTAGACTTCAATACAAAGAATATTGTTAAGGATAAATAAGTAACTCAAAACGATATCAGCAAGGCTGAATCTCAACGTACTTCCTAAAAGGGCTTCAAAATATATGAAGCAAAAACAGGCTGAATGAAAGGGAGAAATAGATTATAATAATATTTGGGAATTTTCCTTCACTATAAGCCAAAATTCAGCTTGACTTTAGATCAAATGGATTCAGCCTACACTCTAGTAGCCTAAGAGAAGAAGATGCATGCTAATTTCTGGGAACAAATATTAAGTACATAATTCTCTCTTACTGTGCTATGCAAAATATCTGTCATACAATCAAAAAGATTAAACACATTTAAAGAAACAGGGAAATGGGACCTGTGGTCAACACATAAACAATCAGTAGAACAGAACTAGAGATGAGCTGGATGTTGGAAATACGAGAATGATACCTTAAAATAATTATGATAAAAATGCTGATGTTTCTAGTGAAAAAGGTAACCAACATGAGAAAAGAGGTGAATTTTAGCACAGACATGCACGCTTAAAAAAAGAAAAAAGAAACAAAAAATATAAAGTGAAAGATAAACAATGATTTGATGGGCTTAACAACAGACTGAATACTGAAGAGGAACAGATTGGTAAAATTGAAGACAAGTCAATAGACACTATTGAAACTGAAATACAAGAGAAAAATAGTGAAATAAAAATAAGACAAAATGTCTGAGATCTGTGAATAATATTGCATAATCTCAAACAGGGTTTCCATACGTCGGCACTACTGAAATTTTGGACCAGATAATTATTTGTTCTGAGAGGATATCCTGTGCATTGTAGGAGATTTAACAGGATCCCTGGCCTCTACCCACTAGCTGTCAGTAGGGAACCCCCTTTTAGTTTACACAACCAAAAATGTGCCTAAACATTGTCAAATGTGCCCTGGGGGACAGAATTGCTCCTGGTTGATAGTCGCTGGTATAAAATAAATCCCCGGATGGAGGTGAGACGAAGAGAGAGTGGATCAATGGAAATATCTGAGGAGCTACATGAGAACATTCCAAAATTGATGAAAAACTTCAACCTATATCGTTAAGAAATTAAGTGACAAAGGAAGAAAAAAAAACAGAAAGAAACCACACATTGGACTATTACAGTCAATGGTGAAGAGTGGATATGAAGAATGGCTGTAAACACAGAAGGAAAAAGACACATTACATACAAGGAAACTTGAAACTAAATACTGCTGACCACTCAGCAGAAACAAAATAGATTAAACAGCAGTGGGGCAACATCTTTAAATTGCTGAAGGAAAAAAATAAACCCCTTAACCTAGAATTCTGTGTTCAGAGAAATAGCCTTCAAAACAAAGGTGAATAAAGACATTTAATGTAAAGTTTGTGCGAAGTTTTCTGGAGCAGACCTACACTGGATGGATAAATAAAGCAAATAGTGCCAGATGGAAGTGTAAGATGAATTTGTGAGAAGGAATAATGATCATTGTAAAAAAATCTAGAGATTTGATATAATCCGCACCGAATTCTAGCAGACTCTTGAAAGAATAGACAGGCTGATTTTAAAATTTATACGTAAATCAAGCAATCTAGCGTATCCACAACTATGTTGAAAAAGAAATTTGGAGGACCTTCACTACCTGATTTCAATACTTACTATAAAGCTACAATAATCAAAATATGTAGTGTTGCTGTAATGGAGAGACAAATATGTCAGACAAACAGAATAGAGAGGCTAGAAATTGACTTCCACACAAATGAACAATTGATTTTCAATAAGCCATCAAGGCAATACATTGGGAAATTCATTTTTTTTTTAAATAAATGGTGCTAAACAACTGGTTAAATGTGTGGAAAAAAAAAAATAGATCCTGACCCTAATCTCATTCTTAATGTGAGATTAATCATAGGCATGAAATAAAACCCTGAAAAATAAAGTACTTCAAAATATAGAGAATATTTTCAAGATTTGGGGGGATGTTTACTTGGTCAGAATAGAGACTTAATATAAAAGAAATACACTGATTAAATGGATTTCTGTAAACACTATAATTTCTGCTTAAAACAAAAGTTATAAGATCAATAGAAAACTATAGTCTAGGAAAAATACATTCTCAGCCCTACATCTGAGAAAGACTTTTAGACAGACTATTATAAAGGCCTCCTAAAATCAACAATAAAAAGATTCACAACCCAATTTCAAAATTGTCAAAATACATGAACAGCAATGTCACAAAAATACATATGAGTAGCCAATAAGCCAATGGAAATGCAAATTAAAACCACACTGATACACTATATCACAGCACAAGAATGGGTAAAACTTAAAAGACTGATGATACCATATGTTTCCATCTATTTGGAGAAATACAGCTTCCATACATTGGTGGTGAGAGTATAAAATGGTTCAACTGTTTTGGAAAATTACTTGGCTATTTCTTATAGCATTTAATATAATCTACCCAATGACTTTGCAGTTTTACCCCTAGATATTGACCCAACAGAAATGAAAACATAGATCTACAAAACAATTCTACAAGGAAGCTTATAAACCTTTATTATAAGATCTCAAGAATCAAAACAACCGAAAGTCCATTTATAGGAGAATGGATAAATTTATTGTAGTTTACTTATACAAAGGAATACTCCCCAGGAATACATTTAAAAAAGCGAACAATATAATGATTCAGGCAGCAACATGAATGGAGTTCAATGTGGATTGATAATGTAAAAGAAGTCAGATACAAAAATGTATGATGTACATAATATAATATTTATAAAGTTCAAGAACAGGCAAAACTTGAAATCTAATGTGTTAGAAATCAGCAGGTGCTTGCTTTTCATGGAGTGTGGCTTTAGTGAGTAGGAGAAGATGGGCACTTTCTATGATGATGAAAATGTTCTTTCTATGTCTTAGGTAGACTGGTTGGACCCAGGGTATACATGGGTCAAATGTCATTAAGCTGAAGATATATGAAGAGTGGTGTGTGTTCATTATCTTTCAATAGAAAAGAGAAAAAGGCAAAACCAGTAAAACCAAAGGGCAAAAGACTTGGCAGTTTGAAAAGGAAGCTACACCAATGGCCAAAAAGCACATGAAAGAGGCTGCTCTCCTACTTCTGCCCAAATCGAAGACTGCCCTGGCATCTAGCAGATAAGGTACTGGAAGTGACATGGCCACAGTGCAATCCACAGGCCCAGAAACCACATCAACAAGCCTTCGACGTAGCAACTTCCCCATTGAGACACGTGAACCTAGTGAGTGGGCACTGGAACGTGCAGTCCGACCACAGCTCTTCCACCTGCTCGCTGACCTGCGTAAGCTGGGGCTACACACTGGGATGTGACTGCAGAGGGAAAGAAAGTCTGCATCTCCACGCCCTGGTTGGTGCCCAAGGCCAAGGAGCAAGAAGGTGGTCTTTGCCTCATCTTCATTTTCAAACTTCCTTAAGTTCATAGACTTGGTGGAACGTATCTGGATCGCAGAACTGTAGCGCAGAGTATGGAAGATATGCGTATTGCTGTCATTTTTTCTGTGTCTCCAGAGGAGGAAGGCCCGCCAGAGGATGTTGGGATGGAGACCTAGTGCCCAACAGAGGGAAGTACCATTATTATTAATTACATTTTGCAGACACGGAGCCTTGGACGTGATATCCAGTTTGTTATTAAGACCGGAAATTGAACACAATGTTTTAGATTTCTAACCACTAAGCAGTACTCAATAAGATACAATTGATTTTTCTTTGCGTCTTGTTTGCTTCACCTCAACATTTTGTATAATCTTTGGTCTAAGGTCTAAAATCCACAGAATGACATTATAAGTCTTGTTTGCAATATTTGAGAAAACTTTCATCGAATATTGAGGCTTACTGCTTTTTGAATCCAAACCTTTTCAGCTACTCATTTTCAATTAAATGGAACGTAATTATATGATTAGACTCAGATGAGCTACAGGGAAATTTACCAATCTAATGGAAACTAAAAAAAATAATTGGAAAACCTATCTATGGTGCCCAACACTGTAAGAAATACACTTCAGCTTTATCAGTGACTTTGCACTGAAAATTATCCTGGGCCTGCAAAGGCAAAGCTTATTGTTGAGAATGGCACTGCAGAATGTGACTGCACATTCTAAGTCCATGTGACAAATTAATAAAGTACATCATTCGGGGTCCCTCAAAGTTACATTTCACATTTTACTTTGCAAATTACTTCAAAATATATTCTTCTATCTTGACATGCGATTAGTTCAGCCACCTGAAGGCCATCGGTGGTGTCTTTGAGTGACAGGCTCTGAACTGGAAGTTAAGGCTTCTCAGTTTTAATTTGCACTTCAGAGCATTCATTTGTAGGCAGGAGAAGCCAAAGACCCTGGCGGAATCCATACGACCACGTTGGAGATAGTTTCTGGACACTACAGTGCTTGGATGGCTGGTACTCACTGCCAACTTTTATGGACCTTTATTTTTCTCTGACTCATCTCAGCCTCTTAGAAAATGATAGGAAAATGAAGTCAGAACATACTGTGTACAGACTGTGATCTACTCCTCCCTCATTGTCACCTGTACTGGGTTCGAGAGGGCAGAGTAAACCAAAGAAGTTGGTTTCTTGTCACACGTAGAGACTGATATACCCCCAAATGAGTTTCCTGCTACTGTTCTGTTTGGTTTTACATTTTGGTTTTTGATACAGAGTCTCTGTCTCTCTAAAATTCATCACACGTATTTTTGTTTTAAATCAAAGAGAGTTAATTATTTCTGGGATGAGATTTGGAACTATCCCCAAGCAATTACTTAGTTCTAAATACCTGTGATGGCAAAATAATTTTCTTAAGAACAAGTTAATGCAAATAAGATGTTTACTTGCATTAAAAGTATTAATAATTAAGTGCATCAGATATTCAAAATGAGAAACAATGTTACAATACATTTATTTCATTGAGGGCCTTGTGAAAGAAGAGTGAAGTCAAAGTGACATGAGTAATTGTTCATTAATTTGAAAAATAAATGGGGCAGTGTGGACTTGTGTGGATCCCCTGTTTCTTGTATTCAGTTTATTTCTTTCTATAAAGCATATTGTTTTATACTTTAAATACAGTATGAGTAGGAATCGGTGGAGAGAGTGAATAGAAGTGAGACAGAAGTTTATAGAAAAATTTAGGAAGTAGAATGATAAAAGAAAGTAGCAGGTAGAATGGATCGCTAATGACAAGTTGCCAGATGCTGCTGGAGCCAAAAGTCCTCAGGGTATAACTGACCAGGTAGACTTGAACTCCTGTCTCCCAGAATACGAATATGCTGCACAGCCCCACCAAATGTGACAGGATGCCCAAGAGTCAAGAAAGTACATCATAAATTACGGAGGGGGTTACTCAATTGATGAAATAGATCTTAAAGGGTATATGTGATAAGAACTAGGGCCATGTAAAAGGTTAGAAATGTAGAAGATGAGAGAGAAAAGAGGAGACCCTGTCTTTTTATCTATCTATCTATCTATCTATCTATCTATCTATCTATCTATCTATCTATCTATCTATCTATCTATGTAATTTCTTGATTTCTGTATAAGCCAAACTTCCCCTATGTTTTTGAGGTAAAGTAGGCTGTGGTTAACTAGACAGAAACTTGTGTAGTGTTTAAGTTTGAGTTGCAGCACATTTTCTCTCTAATGAGAACTCCAACAAATTGATTGGCTACTTGAAGTGCTCTCTAGGGATGTATTGTCAAGCTCTGTGAAAGTGTCATAATCAATCACTTCTGTCTGCAGCAATCATGAGAATGTTTGCAGTGACCATAACTTTTTATCCTAAACAAGACCTTTCAAAATAGATGGCTCTTATATAAACTAGGGCTCAAATGAGACTAAGACTGAAAATTCGTCAGATTTCTAATGTCAAGGAGATAGTGGGTTAGATGACGCATAGCTGGCCAGTGTCTGCATATTGTAAGGACCAATTAGAGCCTAAATATAAAAGACAGCCTAAACCTAGCCTGGAAGAAGCATCTGGAGTCACATTAAATCAGATGATTCTTGGCTGGGAATCAAAGATTTGAGGAGAAAGATTCAGCCAACAGACTGCTCCTGGCTGAGAAAGGCTGAGCTCGGCTCTGCATGAGAGTTTCTCTTTGGCTCCCTGGTTTATGGACAGTGTTTTTGCATCTTCCTCTTGGACTTTGGAATGTAATTCATAAGGGGGTCCTTAGGCTTAGGGTAAATCACTGGGTGTGTTCACGTGGGTTCTGGTAACATAGTACATCCTAGTCTCAGGGTACTTTGTTTGGCAGTTTTTAGGATGATACAATAGCTTTGATGGTTTGTTTCCTTTATGAAAGATGAGCTTGTAGGAAAAACAGGCACAGTAGTAGACTGCTTCAGGATATTGGGCAGAATTGGATGCAATTTGAGAGTCTGTCAGCCAAAATCGATGATTCAGTAGGAACTCCCGACTTCGGGGCTACTATTGATTTGTAAAGCCAAAGGATATGATACATCAATGAGAAGAGGACTGGTGTAGCGTTCCTCTTAAGCATTTCAGTCAGAATCCGAGATCCTATCCAGGTACTGGAGTAGGTAGTTGACAGAAGTTCTAGAATGCAGATATTAATTTGCTTTAGAAGAGTGGCAAGTTTTTAAAATGGATGGCCAGGAAACCAAGCAGAGTCATTGTGAATGAGGTAGGGACCCAGTTCTCAGTGTACTCTATTCAATGGATTGGTGGCATTGGACTGATAAGGAATGCCATGAGATTCCTTCTACTTTTCTGCCTGGACCCAATTATAAGTCTGGGGAAATGTGATGGAAGGAAGCTATGAGCAGGCTCAGGATCTGAGAGGATAGAAAGACAAGATTCTGTAAGGGATTTCAAATGCTATTCCATTTTTAAAGTTCTCTGCAGATGGAATTTTTACAATCTCTTTGGAGGTCTATGCAACTGATTAAGGAAATTCAAAATAATTTTACAGTTATATAGTTGATTGCACTCCCAGAGATAAAATTATCCGTACTCTATAGCCGCGAGTGTGGAAAATAGCGTTCTCTTGAGAGAATGAAATCAAACCAAATCAAACCTGAGATTCAGCGGAAGCAGCACCCAGCCTGGGGCCAATGGTTCCTTCGGGCTTCAGGAGTAGAGTGTGAAAACCACTAACCTGCTAAAGATCCGTCACATACTTGAATTTTTTTTCATTGAAGTATAACATATTTTATAACATATCGCATAACTATACCACTTGATGACTTTTATTAAACACCTATTATGTATAGGTGGTAGAGTAATGTGATATGTTATAAAGTGCTTGGAACAAGAAATATCAGTAGCATTTTGGAAGGCCTCCTTTCTAATTCCTTCCAGTCACTAACCCCCTAAGAAGGGTAACTGCTATCCTGACTTCTAACCACATAGGTTTATCCTGGTACTGATGGAGGTGGAATTCGTAGCAAGAACTTGTTTTCGGTCTGTCTTCTTTCTCTTGCCATTTTACTTGTGTGGTTCACTCATGTTGTCATGAGTAGTTGCAGATTGTTTATTCTGATTACTATGTGATGTTCAACTGTGTGCTTGTGCCATGATTTATGTATCTGTTCTACTGTGGATGGGCATTTAGATAACTTCCAGTTAGCAGAGATTGTGAATAATATATCTGTGAATATTTTAGTACATGTCCTTTGGTAAACATATGCGTATGTAGACATTTGTGTTGGGTATAAACCTAGCAGTGTAATTTCTGGATCATAACTCTAGACCCTCTACTTGCAGTAGTCTCATTGTCTTTCTAGTTTCAATGTTTACTCTTATGTCCTTTCACAGTGAAATTGTAAAGTTTATGGTTTGAATCTTTCCCTTTTCTGGGAACTAAACATAGAAGTAATAGATTAAACATTAAAATTTTTAAATGAAAATATAAATTAGTGCTGAAAAGAACGATAGACATTTCCATAAACTACAAATGGAAGAGAAACACAAAGCAAACAAACAAAAACAAAACAAAACAAGCATAAAGCAAGGTGGGTCCCTGGGTCTGGAATCGGGGCCAGTTTGTCTCCTATGGGACGACAGATAGTGCGTAAGTGTATGTCAAGCAAAGTAAAGGGCCAGCGCTCGCTCGTAACATAAA
This sequence comes from Rhinolophus ferrumequinum, assembly GCF_004115265.2. NCBI lineage: Eukaryota > Metazoa > Chordata > Mammalia > Chiroptera > Rhinolophidae > Rhinolophus > Rhinolophus ferrumequinum. Next base: position 6,869,808 of record NC_046303.1, on the reverse strand, counting down.
ACCAGGTTCCCAAACAAGTCTGAGAGAAAGTTGTGATGGATAACTGCCTAGGCTGTGGCTTCTATGAAGCCAGATGCCTGTGGAAATAGGAAGAAGGTGGTAAGTTTGTGTCAGCTCTTCTTCCTTCTGAGCCTAAGCATCCCTGAGCTCACTGTGGGCCAGGAGCTCCAAGTCACCAATATCAGACCAATGTCTGCCTGGGGGAGTGGGGCAGGAATGCCATGTAAATGGAACCCTAAAACTTCTAGGAAAGAGTGGGTGTGCAGAAAGGGAATAAAAACTAGAGCAGCAACAACAGGAATTACATAGTCCCTTCTCAAGGTGAGCCTACAAACCAGTACTCCAAAATACATAAATCCAGTCAAGGGAGGTTGCTCCCAAATGAACTAATGGGAGAATAATTTATGCATTTAAAATGGGAAAACAGACAAACGAACTCTCTGTACATGGCTTTGACATATTCGATGAATGAATTCAGACATATGATAGAAGAAATAAGACTTATAAAAAGGAAGAACTGAAAGCAAAAAACAAGAAAATATATATCTGGCAATTAACTAATTCAAAATCCTGGAACTGAAAAATATAGACTTTAATCTGTGTACAGTTGAAGAGAGAATTCCAGGAATCAAAAAATGATTGTGAGCTACCTTGAAATTAATATAGAGAGATACTGAGATAAAAACTCTAAAGTAGAAGTTTTGTGACAAGGAAGATAGTACAACAGTAGGAGACTGCGACAGACACATATTAGATTAAGGAGGAAAAAAGAAGGGAATAAAAGATCAATATTCCAAAAAATAATGGCTGCACATTTTTTAGAACAAAGAAGACCTGCAAGCTAAATGTTGAAAATGCACACTCAATGTGTATCAGGGTAGATGATAGTAAAACCATGCCAAAATATCATTCTGAAACTAGAAAATATGAAAGATAAAAATAAAATTTTAAGTGCAAATGTGGAGGAAAGACAAGTTATTTGCATGGCACTCACAATCACAGTAGACTTCTCATCAGCAAAGCTAAATACAAGAAGACAATGAAATGTTATTTGTAAATGTTGAATAATTGGAACTGAAAACTGTCATTCAAAAAAGAGGGCCAAATTAAGGTATTGTCAGGGATACTAAAGTGAGCAGCCTTCCTTCCTACAAATACTTTCCAAAGAAATTGTTAAAACTGTAGATCAAAAAGAAGCACACATGGGTATTCATAAAATCTTGGCCATATTTTAGATTAGGGGTCATCAAAGGTTTTCTGTGAAGGGCCATTGAACATATTTCAGGCTGTGTCATCTCTGTGGCAACTACTCATGGTGGTGGAGGAGACATAGGGATGGTCTTCTTCTTTTTTTTTTTTTTAACAAAAACAGGTGGCAGACCAGCTTTGTCTCATAGGCTGTAGCTTGCTGATCACTGTTCTAGAGCACAAGAGAGACTCAAAAAAAAAATTTTTTTTTTAAGTGTAATTACCTCACTCTGTGCCCCCAGCTGGTCTTGTCATATTCTGCCATTTGTATGGAAATGGCAGAATTCTCAACCTCTGTATTTGTGACATGTCTGTGTTTAGATTTTAAATTACAAGCTTATACCTGTTCTAGAATTCAACAACAATATTCATATTTTGATCACCATTTTGATTTTAATTGTTATTACCAATTTGCACGAGGCTCAGCTTATCACAAGAAGGGTTATCTTATAGAGAGAACCCCACTGGGCCCTGAAATGCGGAGGTCAGATGGGTCTCCACAGATATTTGTGCCTTTGGACAGAATAAAAGTGTCTTCTTGGAAGACACTTTTGTACGATTGCCCCTTGGAAGAATTTGTACAATTATTCAGATGCATTTTCTATTATTGCTGTTTCCATCTCTTACTTCAAAGAGCCTCACTGCAGAGAAAACAACCTCTTCTTAGTGCAGGATTTAGCAGAATGTGTTTGGTCAGTGAATTTCTACACGCCCTCAATGCAAAAGCCTTACCTTCATGGTACTGGTTATTGACAAAGTTGGCAATTTTTGGAGTTAATTGATTTCCTGGCACTACAGATTATACTTTTCAAATGCAGTTTTATCTGAAGAAATATGAAGCAAAAGCTAAACTCAAGTCCTTAAATCCCTCAGGCTTCATTGTCGCTTGTTCATTCATACAATTTGCAACAGAAACTGGGGACCTGGGTAAGCAGAGAATCCCTGCTAATGTTGACAAAAAAGATACAATAGGGTAAGTTCTTATTTAGTGCAGTCCTAGAAATGTAATTTTTTTTCTCCTGGCTGTGTATTTTCCTAAATACTCCTTACTGAGAAATGCATGTTTCTTTTAATTCTCTTACTGACTTTATTTTTTTCTGAGAATATTAATTATGTAATTTTTTTTAAGTACTAGATTTAAGGATTTCACAGTTGGAAGAGACTCAACATATGTCATCCAATATGTTACCTAACATCAAAACCCTTCTACAATATTCCTGCTAAGTAGTTACCTTCTGCTTGATCATCTCCTATAATGGAAAACTCAGTATATCCCATGACTGCCCACGCCATTCTGTCAAGTATTAATGATTAGAAATTTTTTTCTAAGTCTTTTAAGTGTCGTGTTTGTATAGAGATTTTACATAGAAAGTTGACAAACAAAATTTGTACAATAGGAATTGCTGTATATCCAGTGGGATTTTGAATAGTTATGACTATGCAACTCCAGGTCATTAATATAATAAAGGGTTTTTATGTCCTTCATTGTTTCAAAAATGATTGAAGGAGCCTCAGACCATTAAATGTAACAAGCAAGATGAAAATTAAAGTAGGTAAAGAAAACAGGCCCAAAAGGAAATTAAGAAAGGGAAATAATATCAGCTAGAATTAAGATTTATGATAACATTTGTGATCTTAGATACTTCATGCTTACTAATCAAAGCTGCAGAAGCAAAGAGATACAAGATAACTTATGGTTAAGGTAAAGCTGTTGTTTTCCTTGTTAAGCAAATCATGGGTCTTCATAATGGATGTATCCTGTGATGTACTGAACCTCGACCATATCTTCCCAATACACATGTCAGAGAACACTTGCTGATAACACACTATACAGCAACCAAAGTAGAGTTTGGTCAAAGTAGTTCAGCTGTCCTATCACACAAGTATGGCCACTGCCTGGTAGTCCGGTTTGACTCAAGGATAATTTTGAAATATCAATGGAGGGAGATAAACTGAACATCCTTTAGTTAATACTCCATGGAAATTCTCTAATTGAACTTTTTGTATGAATAGTATAACAGAAAATCCAATGTTAGATTCTTCGGCATGAATCAAAAGAGCAGAATTTTTTAGTGGCTTCTTAAAGACATGTCCAAATGCTTTGACAGTCACGAAGGCAGCAGGGAAAGTTAATGTCATTTTATAATAAAAAAAGAACCTAATGAAGACGAGCAGGCCTGCACAGATGATTCTCCTTGAATGAGTTTGCATTTATGCGTTTCCGGTGGACATGTAATTCATTCTTTCACCATGCACTCCAGAAATGCTATCTGAAAACTTAACCAGTGGTTCTCAAACTTCAGTATACTGAAGAATTCATTACTTGGGAACATTGTCAAATATGCAGATATTCCACTTCCAAAGACTCTGATTGCATAGGCCTATGTGGAACCCAGGAATCTTTACTTTACAGGTGCCCTGTGGGTGCATTTTGCAAAACATCGCTCTAGACATGGTGAATCTCTGTTCTGGGTTTGAGATTATGGCAGTGTTAGCCAAAATTATCAGTGGGTGATGATTAACTAATTTTGTTTCATTTAATTTTTCCCCCTTTGGAGGTGGAAGATTATGTCTCTTTTTCAAACAATGTTTATAAAACTGCTTTCATTCATTTAAAGCTCAATATTCAGAGGAAGATAAAGGAGATTTCCTGGGGTAACACAAAAATCTTTCCTAGTTAAGAATTGTAAATGAACTGCTAACCTATACCACCAATTGCCAGGCAACAACTTTGTTTTTATACTGTATTAATATACCTCATTGACTTTTAGTATTATGACTCCTAGAAACTTCTTTTTATTGTTCACAGGATGCCTGAGGGAGACCATGTTATTTATTGTTGTGTGGTTATAAACAGATTGAGAGAGGCAACCTGTGGCACTAAGTAGAGGAGACAGTTTGCTTCTGGCAATCCACTTATCTTCCTATATGTGCTGGTGAAAACTGGATCATCTGGCTACCTGCTTGAGTGCCCCTGGTGAGGAATCTGCATTACGTATTTCAGCTTTTCTACAAACTGGTTATTTGCTGACTTAAAACCAGAGCTGCTAAAAAAAAAAATCATGCTTAAATTCACACTAAGAGCTAGGGAAAGAGGGCAGACTCTTCTTCATCTTAAACTCTGGATTAATTTACCTAATCACTTTCAACTTTCCATTTTCAGCACCAAACACTGAAGAATGTAAAGCTCTTTGACTAAAATAGCAAAACAGACACATGTTCTTTCTACGATTTACCAGGCACTGTGTTAGGTTCTGGGAGAAAGGAAATGAGACGGACAGATGATGTCCCCAAGGAGTTGACACCTAATACCCTCACCTCCTTCCTCACTGGGCTCGCCACTTCGTCATCTCACCCTCTCTCCACCCAGGTCATTTCTCATGGTGAGACAGGTCACTGGGCGAATAAATCACTTCACCAGATTACTGTCTATTATCAAGAGTCTAAAAAATATGCTCTTTAGACACTTGATAACATATAAAAAATATAAAAAATAGGCATAAAAGTATTGTGTTTCTAATATCTGTGAATAGAGGTAGCAGATGAAATTGGATTTTTTTTAAGGAAAATATCAGGAGGGAAAAATGGAGAAACAGAGTAGGTAATGAAGTGGCTACGATTTTCTTTCCACCTACTGGAAACATAATCACAAGGGTTTCATGCAGCTTTTATTAACATTCTGTGGTTTCTTTCAAGATGAGTGAAACGCTGGCAGTTATCACCAGATGATAAGAAATTCTGTGAATATTGAATGAGAGGATTTCTTTCATTAGTTAATGGACAGTCTTCCTGCCTGAAAGAGTGCCCTCAAATAAAACCTCTGATATGGATTTAGATACAAACTCGGTTACAATTTCCATAGAAACACCAAGTTTAAGAAACACTGAACAATCAAGAAGATATTTGATGAGTTAAAAAGGAGTATTCTATCCTAGCTGGGTAGCAGGAAGTAAAGTTAGGCCAAGTAGGAACTAATAAATGATCACAACAAGTAGCGTTAGTGAGAAAATCAGATATGTATTCTCAGAGTATTTAAATGTTTTTCTACTTTATATATCATCTACTTTAGTATTTTTCATGATTTTATGGAATATATTTGTTTCTGTTTTATTAAACTGTTCTATTAACAACCAACCAAACAGAACTATGAGTTTAGAAACATGACATATATACCAGGGTGCCAAAATTGTATGAGGTCTGACAATTAAGTTTGTGAACTCGTCCTAGGGTAGAAGAAGTGCTACATACCTCATTGCTGAATATCACTACAGTCACCTTCAAAGTACTCCCCTTGGGAAGCTATGCACTGACGCCAGCGCCTAGTCCACCCTTCAAAGCAGTTTTGGAACTCTTTTTCTGGAATGGCCATCAGAGCTGTCATCGTATTACCCTTGATGTTCTGAATGTCATCAAAATGTCTTCCTTTCAATATTTACTTTATCTTCGGGTAAAGAAAGAAGTCATTGGGGGCCAGATCAGATGAGTAGGGAGGGTGTTCCAATACAGTTATTTGTTTCCTGGCCAAAAACTCCCTCATAGACAGTGCCGTGTGAGCTGGTGCATTGTCATGATGTAAGAGCCATGAATTGTTGGTGATAAGTTCAGGTTGTCTAATTTTTTCACGCAGCCTTTTCAGCACTTCCAAATAGTAAACTTGGTTAATTGTTTGTCCAGTTGGTACAAATTCATAATGAATCATCCCTCTGATATTAAAAAAGGTTAGCAGCATTGTTGCAGCAAGTTAGCGAACTTGTCAGACCTCATGTACATATGACTTGTATTCATCGTTTGTTATTGGTGGATATTATTACATTTTTAATAGTTTTTTTTTCCTTTCTTAAAATGTGTATACATTTTTTTGGCACTCTGTATATTTGCCTGTATTAATTGCATCTATGGGGTCTGTGTCTGTTAGAACAAAGGAATATAGTAAGAGACCAGAGATTTAAGGAGCTAAAGGATGCAGGAGGACTTGTGGTGAGCAGATTGGTTGTAAGATTAAATTAAAGAAATTGATGGCAAACACGGCATCTTCAGCTGACGTTCTTCATGCAGACATGCAAATGGTGAGCTGCCCAGACTCTGACTTCTCTTCTTGTCCTCCCCCCAGCCACGCCCCCCTTTTTAAAATTAGTTTCAGGTGTAAAAAGCAATGTACTAGTTTGACATTTATACCCGTCACTTGCTTTTCTTCCAAAGGAGATTTCTTCTCCACACTGGCTTTGTCTTTACTCCATCATCACTTCGAATCCTTCCTTAAAGCCTCTGCGCTTCAGGAAGACAGGATGGCGTCAGTCCTCCTTACTGATCACCCCGTTCCTTTAACCTTCTGCCGCTAATTGTGTACATGACTGTGTACAGTTCACTGGCCTTTGTCTGTCTCTGGGGTTGCACAGCAAATGCCCCTAGAGGACAGAGGAGTGTAGCCTCTGCCTGTGCCGGCTGACAGCTCTTCTCAGAGTGGGACAGAGATGTGAGCTGAGTCCCTAATCAGGGATGGGATGTGAATGCCTGGCTTCCAGCCATTAGGCCCCTACTCAGCCACGGAAGTTGCTCTCCTCAGTGTCTCTCCAGTCCGTAAGGGGTGTTAAAAGGTAAACTGAACCCTATTGAACAATTTGAGACTTTATTTGTGCAAATACAGATGTGCATGGGGCAGCACCCAACAGGAAGTGGTTGGCGCACCCCCATCTCAGAGTCAGGCCCAGGGCGCAAAGCCGAAGTGCGAAAGCAAAGAAAGAAAAGCATTTGCGTGGCTGGAGCAGAAAGCCTCGCTGGCTGTTTGTGATTGGTTGGTTATTGGCCTTGAAGTTTGTAACCATGACGCATTTCCGGCTTGAGGTGTTGCTTGTTTCCTGAGCTCCTGTGGTGGTAGGGCTGCTACAGCGTCCTAAGGATGCCCTTGTCCAGTTATTTTAATGGAGGACGACACCTGTCGACCTGAAGACAGAACTGAAGTGACAGGTGTGGGGAAGGGTGAGAATGTGCTTTGCAAACTGTAAAGTGCTCAGTCAGTGCGAGGACTTTGTGTCCTTTTCTGTCTCCCTAGTCTGCAGCCAGGCCTCCTGGCCTTAGCTTGGTCTAATTCTCAGAAAGCCTTGAGCTTGGTCAAGTCCCCCGCGGTTGCCATCCTGAAATTCTCAACAGCTTTCTTATGGTTTGTAAGTGAAGGCCAATGGGAAAATGAAATATGGCAGAGGATGCCGTGTTTCCCCCAAAATAAGACCGGGTCTTTAGTAAAGTTTTGCTTCAAAAGACACGTTAGAGCTTATGTTCAGGGGATGTCATCCTGAAAAATCATACTAGGGCTTATTTTCTGGTTAGGTCTTATTTTCGGGGAAACACGATATACTACTAAGTATGTGTAATATGCATGTCCGCAGCTCCTTGCTGCCTCAGAATTCCATAATATTGGGGAGTTACGTAATACTTAAAGCCTCTAGAAGGTAAAACTCAATAATGGGTGGGGGGCTGGTACCGACCACCCTTAGAGGCCACACTTCTGGATGAACCAATACTTCTTTCTACCGCAGAAGGCAGTGATGGTGTTCTAAGAAAAATATAAGTAGTCAAGGAACTCTTATCATATTCTTTCTTACTTGTGTTACTTCCTTGCATTAACTGACCATTTGCCTGAAAATAATGAAATGAAACGGGAAAATGGGGCTTCCAGTTTCTTTCCCTTTCAGTTCTTCCTTACCTCTCAGTCAGCCAAAGGTAGAGTGTCGGTAGGGTATGTGCAAATAGAGAAGTGAAATGAAGATGGTGATGGTGTTTGTACGATATGAATATCCCAAATACCACTGAACTATACACTTAAAAACGGTTAAGGTAGTAAATTTTGTTCTTCTTATTTTGCCATAATTAAAAATATTAAAAATTATTTTTAAAAGAAAATAAAATCAGTTGAGGTAGTTTCATGGACTGTTTCTGCTGTGCTGGTGAGAATGAAATACGTGTGTGTGTGCAAGCTAAGGCATGTGGATTACAGAACTTCATGATGCTGCATTTAAGTTAAATCCTCTCACATTTTTATTTAATATAAGGGGGGTGGGGGGTGGGAGGTGAGGGTGAGGGGGATCACATATATGGTGATGGAAGGAGAACTGACTCTGGGGGGTGAACACACAATGGGATTTATAGATGATGTGATACAGAATTGTACACCTGAAATCTATGTAATTTTACTAACAATTGTCACCCCAATAAAAAAAATGACATTGCATAATGTAAAGTTAATGGTAGAATCCATTTGATTTAAAGTCTTTATTGAAAACAATAGAATTGTATTAAATAGCCAATAAACCCCATGACCAGTCTAGAAAGAGACTGCAGGAAACAAATACATGTTAGTACTTTTAAAAGCACCGTTTTTTCCTGCTTTTTAAACCAGGGGCCCCGCATTTTCCCTTTGCACTGGGCTCTGTAAATGATGTAACTGCCCGTTTTCATCAGGACTATATTTACATCGGTGAGGGCTCTTTTCGGGAAATGTGAAGAAGGCATGTAACCCCACATACACAGTTTTGTGAGCACAAAGTGCCGACTGGAATGTCCAAAATAGAGATGCGCTTTTTTAATTTGAGCATTTTACCCATGTCATGTTGTTAACAGGCTTATTCTGCGGGTTCCCTTGTGTTGCTTTTTTATTTGATTCATTTCTTGATATTTGTGCTACTTGAGAGACATATTCCATGTCTCAGCCTGGCATTAATCAGTGACAGCATTTAACAATGAAAAGCTAATGAAGGAGAAAGGGTTTTAATTGTTCATAACCATCTTTTCACTTTTACTAATTGCTTTGTGGGTTTTCCACATGCCTTTAAGTTAAAAGGATTCTTAAAAAGAAAGGAAGAAACACTTTTAAATCCTCACATGCCTTTTCAAGTCTTTCTTACCAATTCTACAGCAATAAAAAGAACAAAGGGTTGTTTCCTGCAGGTAGGAAGCCCCCTCCGGTGCTCACTTAGGAAATGTGTTGGTCTGCCTCCTTTTTAATCACTCTTCACATCTGTAGTTTTTTTTTTATAAGTTTTCTTATAGAATTTATGTCTTTAAATCTACCCGGTACTAATATGTTCATGTTATTGATTACGGACAGAAAGAAGAAAGGAACATTTAGTGAGCGCCTTTCTTCACTACCTTTCACTTACCCCATTTTATCCCCCTTCTCTTCTCCCTGCGCCTGTATCACTGACTCAGGTGCTTCTCATCTTCAAAGCCTGCTTGAGGCCAGTGTCACAGCTGCAGAGAAGCAGGCAGACACTGAACCTTAGAATCTCGCTGTTCTTTTAAAAGTGAAAGGGTCAGGAAAATCCATCCTGTTGTCCACTTGGTAGGTCGTTCTAAACTTAAGCTGTTGGTTTTATATTTAAGGGATATAAAATACAGTGCATTTCATATTAAGAAAAACCCTTTTATCCTTCTATCAATAGAGGCTGCTCTTTGAATTGTGTTTCCAGTTGGAGCAAGGATCCATCCACATTCCCTCCAGCATCCGCTTAGGGACCAGCAGCCTGCTGTGAAAGGTACACTTGCTGTGGGGATGGGTACAGCCCAGTCTGGGGCTGAGAAACAGGCTGTCCACAAGCCGGGTTTGTGAGAACCTGATTCCTGTTCCACTAAAACGCTCCCCTTTATGCCACCAAACGTAAAGGACACTTTCCTGGGTGTGGCTAGTTAATGCTATAGCATTTCAACACTGACACCTACTGTTTCCTCTTGGTTTCTAAATCATCACTTTCTTATTTTCAGTTTGTCTTTACGGTTATACGTCTTTTCCAGCTGCTCTTCTCCTCTCCCAGTTCCTCCTAAGTGCCAGTGCTCTCCGACATGTGATTTCAGCCCTATTATCCTTTAATTTCATAATATGCTCACTTGGCGATCTCATTCAAACCCACGGCTTCAGCTGCTCTGTCTGCCCTGTTGACCTGTCTGCTGCCTAGACCTCTTTCTTACGTTGTTTTCTATGTATTCGCTGACTCCGTTAGGAAAGTGTTGTAACTAACACAACCTGCCAAACCTATGAAAATAACAGGGCATCCTTTTTCTCACATACTTCATAATAACCAGAGAGGTCAATCCATGGCTTTTGCAAAAGACCTGCTAGTTATTAATGATCCAAGTTCTGTCTGTCATCATGCATCAGCACTCTTAGCATCTTGTTTTTGTCATAATGCTTGTTGCTTTCTAATCGTGCAGTGGCTGCTGTGTCTCCTGGCATCACATCCGTGTTCCAGAAAAGAACATGGAAGGAATAAACAGCTGAGTCTGCCTTTTTGTTTTGAAGTAAAATATTTGCTAGAAATGCCACCAAGCACACATTCAGCTGTATCTCTGAGAAAGTGTCATTTGGCTATCCGTAACTTTAAGGTGGACTATAAGTGATTATTACACTTTCCTCTCCTATAATAGAGAAAGGCATGCGAGTGTACTCATGGATAGTTCGTCCACAGTTTGGGGTACCCCATCCAGTTTTGGTCCATCCATTTTCATACTTGACATCTCCAACTGGATGTCGCACAGATATCTTAAGAGCAGCCTATAGATGTTGTCATGCAGGGCGTCCGGCAGGGTCTCAGCTCCCACTCCCCACATAAGAACGCAGGACATGGTGAAGCCCAAAAGGAACACCCACGGAGCCCTAGGTAGGGGAGTCATACCACTATAATCTCGCTGGCGGCGGAGTTGGAGACACAGGAAGCAGGAGCCACACTATTCGCAACCCTCACTGCACTGCTTGCAGGCTCAGCCACCATCTCCTTGCTAGCCCCCATTTGCTGCTAGTGTAGCCACAGCAGTTATATTAGTGGCTCACTGGTTACAGCTGACGGCCAAGTAGGCACAGCTGACAGCCATCTACTATCTGAGCCAGCACCCCTCCACATGAGGCTGAGAGCCTGGAAACTGCTCTCTGGGGCTCTGTCCCCACAGATGTTTTTGAAGGAGAGCACAATTTGGAAAAAGGAGAAAAAGGAATGACGAGTGGGCAGGGCCCTGTTCTTAGCCTAGGGAGGAAGTTCATGTGAGTGTAGGGCAGCTGAAACTGCCACAGAAAACCTGCTGGCTTTATGGCCACAGGAATTAGATGGAAGAGTGTGAGGTAGCTACAGCTGAAAGAAAGCTAGGTGTTCATTCCAGAAAGGAGAGAGCCTGAAAATGGAAACCCGGGCATGTGTGTAACACATACTTACAAAATTATAAAAGGTATGGTACAGATGGTTTGTAAATTGATTGATACGAAGCGTTGCTAGAAAGGTTCAGAGAAATACAAGGGGGTCTAGGGGTGATTATAGAGATTCAGACAGACTTTCCTAGAAATTGTAGCAATGTAACCGGGTTCTGAAGGATCCACATTGTTCTTCCATGGATGGATGACAATGCATGACCATGATTCATTGGACTCAATAAAATCATTTGCCCCTATCGCTTAAACCTCCTGGAAAGCAGTCTGGGGACTCCTGTAGACATTCCTGGAGGGAAAGGTTGAATTCCAAATGTATTTGGGAAGCACTTTAGAACTATATAAAATATATGTGAAGTCTATACCTGGACTTCTAGACAGAGAATGATAGAAGCATCTGATTAATCCTTTCCTGCTGAATTAGAGATCAAGTAAGTGCATATAACATCAGCAGGTTGCTGGAAGGTGGATGGATGTCACAGGAAGACCAAAGGAGAGAGAGAAAGGAGAGGCATTGCACTTCTTTGTGAAAAAGTGTAGATACCAATACTAATGTGCAAACTCTGCCCAAATGTCTGGCTGACCTGGACCACACACCTAAGGATAGATTAAATGATGCTGAAAATGGAGGAACTTAACTGAGACTTAAGTTGCCATCTACTGCAGGTGAAACAGATTAGAGTCTGTGTCTCACCAACTTAATTGACTGCATTTTCTGCTGAAGCAAAAATACCAACAATCTTTAGAACAATATAATGAAACCTAGAGACTTTACCACATAAATTTCATGATGCTTAGGATAAAATCCATTTTTACTTGAAATATTAAGAACCAACCAAAGCAAACCCCTGAGTGATCCATATATTTTTTTTATTTTTCAGACAAGAGATATAGAGTAGCTATTGTAAGTATGCTCAATTAAGTAGTGAAAGAAAAAAAATAGACAATATCAGAAGATGAATGGAAAATATAAAACAGTAGGAAGGGAATTCTAGACCTGAAAAATAAAATATCTGAAAAATAAAGTTATTACCCGGGGTTAGTAGCACAATAAATATGACAGAGGAAGAGTCAGTAGAATTTGGGGGGTGGGGGCAATCGAAAGATAATGTATTAAAAATAGAAGAGTGTCAGAGACTTTTGGAACAATTTCAACAAATTTAAAATTTGGCCAATCAGAACGTAGGATGAAAGGAGAAAGGGAATGGATCAAAAAAAAATATTTAAAGAAATAATGGCCAAAGCTTCCCAAAGTTCTTGAATGAACATAGTATCTCTAGGGTATGCAGCTAATGGGTGCTGTGAAGTACTCTTGTTAAATACTAGTGAATGGTGCAAAATACAGCATTTGCAGATGAGCTGAGGAGGGTTTCCCAGTGAAATGCTCGGGGCCTTTCCCCAGGTGCCTGAGGAGTTCTCACTGACTAAGGAGGTGGCAGTGTCCTCAGAGGAAGGACCCTGTAAAACCATGGCAAATACATATTGTAACGGTGCCTCCAGCCCCTCCCGAAAAAGACCTAGGACTGTTTACCTGGGTTCATGTACTGGGGAAAGGGATCCCCAGGCATTTTGAGGATTGTTAGAGGGTTTAAGCTGACATTATAAAGGGATTTGACAGAATGTGGGAGGGTGATAGAAACGTTCTGATCTTAATCATAGTGGTGTTGATATGTTTTCCGTGTCTGTCAAAACTCATGGAGTTACATATTTCAAATGAGTGCACTTTGCTGTACATAAATTATACCTCCAAATTGATTTTTAAAAATCCACAGTGGTTTCCAATACCTTTAGGATAAAGTCCAGAGTCACTGTTTAGCCTGAAAATGTGTTCTCAGTCCAGCCCCACAGCCAATTGCTGGTCTCCACTGCTGCCACCCCTCCTATAAACCCCGGTCACTAATACTCCCCAGGGGCACCGCACTTGTGCTGTCTACAGCCCTTCTTCCCCTTTCTCTACCAATACAACTTTTACTGGTTCTTTGCGAAGCAGCTCATGCACTGTGTCCTCCAGGAGACGCCCCCAGTTCCTGAGGAGAGCTGATGGCTGTCTTCTGTGCTTCCATGGCTCCCCGCGCTCCCCGCCCATGTGACAGGCTGTCTTGTTCTCCTGCCTTTCTTCTCAGTCTCCTAATGAGGTTGGAAATTTCTAAGGACAGAGACCACACTTGTAGTTATCGTACTGCCTCTCATGCCTGGCATACAGTAGATATTTGGGCATTTAATAACTATTTGCCGAATAAATTATTTTACATATGTGACTATTGTGCATATGTGAATATTACTGAAAATCAGAGGATTGCTTTCGGGACTCTGTCCTGTGCTCCCGTACACTTTCTCCTTGTTCTACAGAACTGCTCTGTTGGGAAAAACCCAGAAGGGACAGAACTTGACTGTGGTCCTCTCCTTAGAGGTCGGCTCTTTCTCACAGCAGCACTCACTGTCCAGTGGTTTCCAGTTCTTCCCAGTCCACTTTCATCATGCTGCAGTGTGGCTGGCTTCCCGTGTCGCCTCTCCCAGACACTACTCTGCTTTCTTCTGGTTCTCATCTGTCACAATATGCAGTCATTCCATTCTTGTTTGAAACCTCAGATCCTTTTTCTCCAGGTTGCTTAATAAAAAATAATGGTGGGATTTCAGGCCTGATCCTTGCAAAGAGTGGTGCTTCATTAGGTTGAGAATTGATATGTTATGAAATCTACTGTCGATACCCGTTTTAGGAACTTAAAAGGTTCATGAAATTATAACAGCATTTCCATCTTTGGGACAGCCAAGTTCCTTTCGTTGCTGGACATGACACACTCCAGGCTTCCAGGCTTTATCCTAGAAGAGACAATGCTTGTAGGAGGAAAACGTGCCAGGATTATATCTTTCTTGTGCTTTATACCCATAAACTGAAATGGTCTCTCTCCTTTTCTTGACCCACATGTGCTTTGTTTTTCTTCTCTACCCGTTTCCCAACATTTTATAACATTTAATTCTTTTTTTCCTGTCCTGTCACACTTCCCTCTATTCCTATCCCCTCTCCCATTCTCACCCGCAATGGAAGAGCTTATCTTAAAGGTTCCGATGTAAACTACTTTTTCTTGTGTGGCTCATTTCAATAGTGTTTTCTGAAAGGTGAAAGGGAACTCCCTTTATTGCCATATGCCCGTTAAGAATAATAACAGTAGTAACGATTATTAACAATAATAATAAATGTTGGTATTCTTGACCTTCCTGCCGACGTGATGTGAATACTGTAGTCCATTACTTTTTAAAATGCTTCTTTGCAGGAGCACTCTGTAAAATACAGTAATTGTTCCCAGCATTTTGATTAGTGTCAGGGCACAGCACTCCGTGGAAGGATCAGTGATGTGACTGTCCACATTTTGTTTCGTACTGAGAATATAATCCATATGAGTATATTCTAGAATGTCACTGTGTTAAAATCATATCAGTGACTCAGTTTTTCCCTTTAAAAAATAGTTTGGGGTGAAATGTTCAAAACCTTTACTTTCTAGGGTTGTTTGAATTTTTTCTTAAATCAATTCTCTGTATTGTAAACACACACAAAGGACGTATATTGGGTTTTTTTTTGCAGTATTCAGTGCAGAAACCACTTGTCAGTCCATCACTTCCATTTGCGACAGAACATGGGAAAGTCACTGGAGTTGTCATTTTTATGGCAAACTCGAATGATTTGCTTTTGCATCAGTAACATTTAGAATCTCAACTACTAAAAACAGACTCCTTTTGCAGAAAGAATAAAATGGGTGACATAAATGGCTTCCCTCATATTGAACATATTTCAGGATGTTTACAGTTGTGTAACTATGATCTATGGAAGATTTCTATTTTATTGAAAATACAATTTGACTCTGTGACAGAGTTATAGGAGATAAAAGATGACCATTTAACCTGCTCGTGTTCATAAATATACGAGACTTTGTTTGCAACAGTGAAATTGTTTCTAAATTAAGCAAAAGATGACAGTATGGCACCAAAATAAATGTATTTTCTTTTCCAACTTGAACCGAGAAGCTAAAAAATCCTTGTATATGGGAAACAATGAAAAGGAAAGAGGCTTTACCTGAACCTTGGTTACTCAGCTAACCTGAAGATTAAGCTGGGGGTTTGTTTTAAGGAAGAGAAGAACATCGATGACTAGGTCAGATGAGAGAGTTTTAGGGAGGCCAGTGAGGTTACCTGGGTTAAGACAAACACAAACAGATGGGTGTGAGGGCATTGTAACAGGAGTTTGTCTCACACAGAGAGAAGCATTGTGACTCGAGACTCAGTGGTCTTATCTGGGAACAAGAGAAATAAATTAATTAAGGGCAGGTATGGAGTCCGGGGCACTAGAATTTTCAGGGTGTTCACTCAGTAATTATATGAATGTCTAACCACTGTTCTGTACACCTGAAACTTGTATACTAGTGAGTGTCAACTTAATTAAACAATAATAACAAAATTAAAAAAATGTTAAAGGCTGAAAAATACAGGGGAAGTGATAATTTAATACTAAAAGTTACCAACACGCTTGCCTCTACCAAGTGTGCATATTTAAAGGTGGGTTGTTCTTGGAGGTTAAATTTTATGATGGATGTTATAAGTAGTCTGTGGTTAATTTAAATAACGTACATATCACATTTAAAAAATGCTAAAGCAAAAGGAATCACCTGTTCTTTCAGGGGGTCTTCCTTTTACAACACAGAGTAACAATTGAAACTCTCTTAGGGCTTATACATTTGCCGTACTTTATTTTTTTTCTTTACATCTGGATTCCACTCACTTGGATTTTTCACTGATATTTTCTGTTTCATTGTGTAGGGGACAGAGAATAACAGTACTGTCTGAATCTTGGAAAAGTGTCGGCAGGCTCTTTAGCTCCCCAGGGGAAAGAAAGTTTCTCTGCTTGTTCTTGTTTTAATTCAGCCCCTTGTTCTGTCCGTTGGGACTTATGCGAGTGCTGGGTTGCTACTGTTGTCGTTCTTCATTTAGCCAGTGTGTGTCGAGCACCTGCTCCGTTCCAGGAGCTGTCCTGGGTTCTAAGGGGAGAATAGATCAGGGAGGGACTCTGTTGTAAGGGAAGATGCCAAAAATAAACACTGAGTGGATTTCAAATATTGCTCTCTGCTGTGGCGACAGTAGGGGAGGGCGATGCAGAAGAGTATCTGGCCTGGGAGATAGGAAGGCTCTGTGGAAAGGAGGTGTGAGCCAGGGTCCCCAGGCTCTCCTAATGAAAAGTGAAAAGGCCCGAAGGTACTAGAACAAGCGGGGTATGATCCTGGTCAGAGGGAAGGCCAATGGGATTGAACAGAGGGGTTACTAAGACTGTGGTGATTCCAGAAAGACAGGCAGGGTCCTATCTGGAATTGCTCACAGGTCATAAGGAACACGTGTGTCACTGTAAATGCAGTGAGAAGCCTCCATTCATTGCTAGTCTAGAGATGGTGCTTAGCTTAATCCAGGTTGTGACATATTCTGATTTTTTCCCCTTTAAAGATGGATTGGGGGAGGGTGAGAATAAAAGCAGGGAAATGTGTTGGACGTGACTGAGTGATTCAAGGGCAGGATGGTAACAGAAAAGAGCATGAGGGAGATCAAATTGAACCAGGTGGAGTACCCTTGAGTGGGTTTCCACCCTTTAAGGCAAAGCAGGTAGTTACAGAACTTGGTTTTGGTACTCACAGTGATGTTCAGTGAGTATTTCTTCTTCCCCTTGTGGATTGCAACTGATAAAAGAAAATCTATCATTGGCCATTTACTGCTTCGACTAAATAAATTCTTCCTTTCCAAATGCATGTGATTTTCTGAGAGATGTTCTATTAAGATATTAAAGTAAATTCAATAATCATAGGGTTTCTTACATAACATGGAAGATTCCCTTGTCCAGAAAAAGCAGCTTGGTTAGAAGGGCAAGGCAGACACAGAGGCAAGCATTTAAGAATGTAACATTGTGTAATCTTGGGCCGTTGATTTGCAGAGACGACTGTATTGAATGTTTCTGTATCCTCTCCAGCACAACACTACATTTTTGCTACGGAGAATGTGTTGACAAATCTTGCTGCACTCTTCACCATTCTCATCTTAGTTTAATAGTCTAATTCTCCCACGTGATAAACACATGTGGCTTTTTCAAGAAGCCTTTTTTTGGATGTTCAGCTTCACACATGATGTAGCACTAGATTCCTTTTTCTGAAGGGTAATCAAAGATGATGATGTTTTTGGGAGATGGGTTTAAATAGAATTCCTTTGAGTTTCATTGTATAACATTTGGTCATCTTGCCATATTTTGAACAAGATATCATATGTTTTATGAGACGTGGATTGAAGGAACAATACATTCAACAATGAAAGATGTAAATGCCAGTCAAAAGCAGGGATTCAGTCAGTGCATCAAATGGTATTTTAAGCATCTGTTGTGGGCTAACATACTGTGTCCCCTGGAGAATATAAAGCCCTGGGGAGACTGCTTATATACTTATAAAAACATAAACGATAATGATGTAAAAGATTTTGTAAATTGAAGCAAAGCATTGCTAGAAGGGTTCAAAGAAATTCAAGGGAGTCTGGTGGTGATTATAAGAGAGTCGGGTACATTTTCCTAGAAATTGTAACATTTTAACTGGGTTCTGAAGAATCCATATTGTTTTCCCAGAGAAGGATGAGAAAGGTGCATGGCCAATGAGCCGTCAGACTCAATAAAACTGTTGGCCCCTATAGCTTAAATCTTCTGGAAACTCCTATAGACATTCCAGGAGGGAAATGAGTCACAGGGGCGTATGGGAAGCTCTTTAGAGCTGAAAAAAGGCACGGAGCCTGTCCTGGACTTCTAGACAGAGAATGACAGAAGCATCTGATCAACCTTCTCTTCCTTAATTAGTGACAAAGTAAGTGCTTGTAACATCAACAAGTTGATGCAAGGGAATGTCAAGAAACATTGAGGATGGCATATTTTTGTCAAAATTTGTGGGTACTGAGAGTAATCATTCACATTTGTTTTCCTTCTCTTGTTAATCATTTGGATTTTATGTTCTTTTAGAAGAAGTAGTCTATGTAGTTATACTATTAAAAATAATTAGAAAGGTTTTCGCTTGTAGCACAATTTTCAAGCTTAGGTGCAAAGTACAGAAAGAGTACATATTTCAAATTGTACTCTGGTGAGTATGTTCAGTAGTACATACGATGCTTTTCTTGAGTCAGGTATGAATTACACTTGTTTACAGTGTGACTTTTTGTTGTAGTCTGTAACAGGGAATGGAGTGATGCGTAGGTCAGCTTTTTCTGTGTCTAGGTGAATTCTGTAGGCCTTACATAAGTTTTATAATATTTTAAAAATTTTTACTTGAAAGAAACAGGTACTTACCCTAATCTCTAAAAAAAAGAGAAATGTGTATTTGTGTAATTTAAGTAAAATAATTATGAAAAGAAATCGTAAAATGCTATGTTCATATTCTGGAAATACAATTGTTAATTGATATTTTAGAAAACATTTTCCACAAATTTCCGCTATGCTAAGTCAAAAGTAAATGTTTGTTGGTTTTTACTCTGCATGAGCCAACTGGTAGGACAATAGAGGATAACAAAACACAACTCGTTCTGAGTCGTGGCTTATAAAAGCACATGTTACTATAGGAGCATGTTAAGCCCCTATGACCACAGTGGAAGCAGGCACACGTGGACATAATTCAGATAGTTGTTATTTTTATATTACATTTTTTTTGATTTGGTCTAAACCAAAGTGAAATAAAACTCTTTTAGGAGCAGCAAGTATACTTATTAAAGGAAACAAATAGATTTACAGAGATTGTCTAACTTTGAATAGTGGAAAAGAGGTGACATTACAACTTATTTTAGTGAATTACTTCTGTTAGGATACTTTTTACTTCTGTTACTTTTTAATAAACCAGAGTAAAGATGATTCATTATCACAGGCCTAGGACAGCCTTTGGTAAGAGTATTTGTATGTTTGTTAGTATCTGATGTGAATCAAAACAACTATAAAATGAAAGCAATACTTTAGGATAAATGCCTCTAAATTTAAGACTAGAAGTTCACTTTAGTATTGAGTATTGCTAAATTATAATGTCATATAATGACAGTAGAGATTTAAAAAGAAATATTTGCGAGCTATGGCTACATAACATTTTCATTTATTGGTGCTTATATAACACATTCTCAGAGGCTTTAAAAAACAATTTGCAAACAGCTTGGAAACGCTGTAGCATTTCAGTAAGGTAAAAAGCAAATAAATATACTAATTTGGAAGATAGAGAAACCATAACCAAAAAAGATGGAGTAGTAAGTTCAGTGTCACTGAATAAATTGGAATTAGTGTGCTGAATAACTCTCCTTAAGCAACTGATTTTCACGTCACTTCTCTTGAACCACAGTAAAGCCTATCTGAGAACTCTGCTCAAGTTAGCGCCTCTGTTTATTTTGTTAGCTAGGATGTCACTAATTTGCATTAAAAATCAGTAGCTTGAAGAACATCCTCATTTAAATGATAGACAAAGAAAAATATGTCCCAAGCAATAATGATGATAAGCAACTAGAGAGGAGGAAGACTATGAGAGGGGATGTTATGACATTGGCTTTCGTAGTATTGACGAATCATGAAAAGAAGAAAGTCAGTGGTATAAAAAGCTTCCATCCCATCAAGTTGGATGAAGACTATTCACTTAATTTAGAAACCAGGAGCTATTTGTCAGTTTTGCTGAGTTTGAGTTTCAGTGGAGTAGAAGAGGTGGGATCTAGCTTGCTGTGATATGAGCAGTAAGGAGGAGACAGAGCGTACGTAGGGCACCTAGATTGTAATGTTTGACTGCAAAAGGATAGGCAGAGAGGAATAATAGAGGGAATTCTAAACTAAGAAGGTACTTTTAGAATATGGAAGTAGTGTTAGCTTCTGACAGTAAACCCAAAATATGAAACTATTAGTGGAGGAACCCAGCTTATGCAATGGTTTGATAGATGAAAACTTAGGAAATATACATGATTAATCAATGCAACTAGTGCATTTCTTTATAACTGGGCTGCGGCTAAAAGCTGTAATCTGCTCAGCTTTATTTGATAATGTAGTCTAAGTTATGTGCTAATGGAAAGCTGGTAAGTGGTTGTAATGTTTAAAAAAATACCTCATAGTTTCCTATCTTGTTTTCAAGAACAATTATACACACACACACACACACACACACACATATATATGATTATGTTATATAATGTATAGTTATAACATATATAATTTATATAGTTACATTATACGTAATTATATAACAAATAATATAGTTTAAATTTAAACTGATAACATTTATAATATATAACATCCATAGAATACAATTGTATGCATTATATTGTATATATTATATTACCTAAGATTCCTGGTTCTATAGACGAGTACCTGCAGATATACCTGGTTCTATAGACGAGTGCCTGCAGATATACTTGAGGAAACTTTAGGGTGATAGTGTTTTAAAACTGCACTGTGATGATGGTTGCAAAACTCTATAAATTTAATAAAATTCATTGACTTTCACAGTTACAATGGGTGAATCTTATGCTGTAGAAATTAGAAGTCAATAAAGCTGCTAAAAATGATCTTTCACTTTTGACATTTATATTATTGATTTTAGTTCTTTTTATATTTATTATATGAATTTATAGCTCTAGATGACTCCCAAAGCATTGCATCATTATTGTTTTATTGAGATAAATTTTAGGTGCATCAGTTCCACTATAATGTGACATTTGTGTTCCTGAAAAGCACCATGTTATGGAAAATGGCTGCACAAAGAAATGTAACACGAAAAAAATGGGTTTAGGAGCACAATACATGTATCAGTGAGATGTAGAGCAATAGAGACCTAGTAAAAATGGTAGCCCAGTTTTACAAATGTTAAATGGATATGAAAAAATAACACATAAATATAACACTTTGATTGGAAGACCTGATGTGTGCCTCTGGAAATGGACTTCAGAAAGGTGTTAGCTTATGAGTGTTATTGAGAAGGGGTGGAAGGTGGGTGTATAGCTTCCTAGGGCTGCTGTCACAAACTACCACAAACTGCATGGCTTAAAACAACAAGTCTATTATACTCTCTCAGTTCTGGAGCTTAGAAGTCTGAAATCCGCATGGCGACAGGTTCTTGCTCCATCTGACGGTTCTAGGGAAGGATCCTTCCTTGGCCACGTCTAGCATCTGGTGGTTGCTGGCTATCCTTGGCATTCCTTGGTTTGTGGATTCGTCACTCCAATCTCTGCCGCTGTCTTGGCATGGTCTCCTCCCCTGTGTATCTGTTTCTTTGTGTCCAAATCTCCCTCTTTTAAGGGCATTGGTCCTACTGGAGTTAGGGCTGGCCCTAATCTGTTACAACCTCACCTCGACTTGACTACATCTACAAAGACCCGCCTTCCAAATAAGGTCATATTTACAGGTTCCAAGTGGACATTATTCAGCCAGTACAGTGGATCCTACGAAATTAGAAAATCGTAACACTGGATGTCTGTGGGAATGGCTTGTAACACGTGGTAAACTGAGACTGCTGGTAGATGTTGGAGGTGTATGCATTTTGTGCGTTACTGGGCTCAGATAAATTGGGTGTCGTCTTTGACGTTCAGCTAGTGGTTTTCAAGGACTAAATCATGCATGAGGACACAAAATTTCATTCCTATTATTCCGTAATGTATCAGTCATGTTGGAACAATTTCTTGTTATCAAAACAAGTGTTATAGAAGATTTTATTGTGCAATGAATAATTCTTAATCACACTGTCTGTTCAGCTTTGACAAATGCATAAAACTGTGTAATCTGTGCTTTACTCAAGATACACAGCATTTTCATCGCCTCAGAATGTTTCCTTTGTATTTCAAGCAGTGGTTCTTCCCAACCAACCATTGCTCTTATTTCTATCATATGTTCATGTAGCCTATTCTAGAACTTCGTATAAATGGGATTATACAAGATGTACACTTACGTATCTTGCTTCCTTTATACAGTATCTTGTGTTTTAAGTTCATCCATTCTGTTGTATAATCACTGCTTCACTCCGTTTGTTTTTTTTTGAAATTGAGGTAGTTTACATGACATATATCACCATTTTAACATGTACAATTTAGTGGTTTTTTGCATTCACAGTGCTGTACAGTCATCACCAGTGTCTCCCTCCAGAATACTTAACTCCCTCAAAAGAAATGTGCCCATTAATAGGTACTCCTGTTCCCTTTCCGCCGTCCCCTAGACTCTGGAAACCATTGATCTACTTTCTGTCTCTATGGATTCGCTTATTCTCGTTATTTCATATAAAAGAGATAACACAATATGTGACATTTTTGTGTCTTCTTTAACTAGCATAATGTTTTCTAAATGCAAGTTGTGGCTGTATCAATACTTCATTCCTTTTTATGACTGAATAATATTTCATTGTATGGTTATATTACATTTGGTTTATCCATTTTTCAGTTGAGGACCTTGGATTATTTTCACTTTTTGACTGTTATGAATAACACTGCTGTGAATATTTGTGTTTAACTTTTGGTCCAAACGCATTTTTCTGTTCCCTTGGGTAAGTACTTAAGATTGAAATTGCTGGTCGTACGGTAATTCTACATGTAACTTTCTAAAGAAATACCAGACTAACTATTTTCCAAAGCAGCTGTATGTACAATTTTACATTTCCATCAGCAGTATATGAGGATTCCAATTTCTCCATGTCCTCATCAATATCAGTTTTCCTTTAAAAAAAGGCCATTCTAGTGAGTGTGAAATAGTGTCTCCTGGCTTTTGATTTGTGCTTTCCTAATGGCTAATGACATTGAGAACCTCTTTGCTCAGATTTCTTTGTCTTCTTTAAAGGAATGTCTGTTCATATCCTTTGACCATTTTTAAATTGGATTGTTTGTCTTTTAGTTGTTGAAATTTTAGGATACTAGATCCTTATCAGCTACGATATTTGCAAATATTTTCTCCAATTTTGTGGCTTTTCCTTTTACATTGTTGATTGTGTTTTTTGAGGTATGGGATAATTTTGATTTGATGAAGTCCAATGTATTTATTTATTTTTCTTTTTTGGCTTATGTTTTTGGTGTCAGATCTAAATATCCATACTCAAATCCAAGGTAATGAAGATTTATTCCTATATTTGCTTTAAGATTTGTGCAGTTTTTAACGCTTACATTTGGGTGTTCTATCCATTTTGAGTTATGTATGGCATGTATGGCGTGTAGTTATGTGTCCAAATTCATACTTTTGCATGTGGATATCCAGTATTCTCAGCATTTATTGAAGAGGCTGTTCTTTCCCACAGTGAATGATCTTGGCACCTTGTCAAAAATCAGTTGACCATACATTATGAATTTATTGTTGGATTCTCAGTTTTCTTCTGTTAATCTATATGTCTGTCCTTATTGCTGGTGTGCTATTGTTTTGATTGCAGTAGCTTTATAGTAAGTTTTGAAATCAAGAAGTGTGAGTACTTCAACTTTTTTCTCCCTTTTCAAGATTGCTTTGAGCATTCAGCGCATTTTACAATTTCATGTGGATTTTAACATTTGTTTTTCCATTTCTGCAAAATGGCGGTTGGAATTTTGACAGGGAATGCACTGAATTTCTTGAGCACTTTTGGTATTACTGCCATCTTAACAAAATTGAGTCTTCCAATTCATTAACACAGATTGTCTTTCCATTTTTTCATGTCTTCTTTAATTACTTTCAACAATGTTTTGTAGTTTTCAGTATGCAAGTCTTGAACTTCCTTTATTAAATTTATTTCTAAATAGTATTTTATTTTTGATAGTCTTCTAAATGGAATTTTTCTTAATTTTATCTTGTACTGTTAATTTCTTGTGCATAGAAATACAAATTATCATCAGAACTCAGATTAATAGATGTTTTTAGTACTTTGGCATATGGATGATAAATACTTCAGATCATGGGACAACTCTGTCAAACACCATTAGAAACCTACCACCTTAACTGTTATGTCTGCACATATTTTGAGAAGTGAAATAGGAAATACATCTATTTTACATTTAAAAATCATGTTTTATTATCAGCTTGTACAAATGATGTTGATTTGATATAGTTCATGGGTACTATGTCAAACTATTCAAAAGAGTGTGGACATATGTTTACGTTCATGTACCAAAACCAACGAAGGTGAAAAATTCAGGCAATCAAATAGAATTTTACATCAAAGACGGTTTTTTTTTCCTTCACTGAATCACTGAAATTTTTCACTTTCAACAAAGTTGTTGGTAACTTTTGCAAATGTAACACTTCAAAAAATATTTCAGTTTTATATTTGAGTGATGGAAAAGAATATAAAGAGTTGTCATACAAGGAAAACATCAAAACCCTATTTATGAAAGAATGTTTTGGAAATTTTTCTGAAAGAAACATTTTTCCATTCATTATATGTAATTTAGGCATCTATAACGCTCCCGGAGAAAAATGAGAGCAATCAGAAAAAAAAAATCTCCTTAAAATGCTATAATTTCAGTTTGTCTCACATTACTTTTAAAGACATACTTTTGCAACAAAAAATTTCAACATCGCTGAACTTAAAATACCCTACGAAATGCATGTTTTTTCCCATGACAACTTTGTACAAAACCATTATTAGTACGTATTGCTTAAGTGAACAGTTTTTGTTGTTTGAAAACAAAACAAAAATGTCCATATGGGATGTCTTATTATGGCAGAACTATTTTATACTTAAAAATTAAAGTTATGGCATGTGGCTGTTTCAGATTTCAAGGTAGAGTATTATGTTTCGCGATAAGTATTTTCTGTCTTTTAATTTTACATACTTTTTGGTTACTATATTTCTGTAAAGTAACCACATTGCAATTAAATAGAATTTATATTTGTTTTGAATATTTAATAGAAAACAGGACCCACACAACCAAGATGTATGCTTAAGGTTATTTAATAACTATTAAAGAGACAATTTCAATGCATAAATCTGGACTGCCATCCATCAGCCTAATGAATAGTAATATTATTATCTTGCATTTTCTTCTTCTGTTATTGATTTGTGGTGCCCCAAGACCATTTTAAAAATGATCAGTGTAGTCCTTATCTGTCATGGAAACAAATTCATTCCTTGGGTGGCTGAGCAACATGAGGGAAATAAATTTCTCAGAAATGTATCCCCTGAAGGTTGCTATCCATTATTGTTACAACTTTGCAATGGAAATGTCTTTATTGCTACATAGAGAATATGATAAAATTTAAAGCTTGTAAAAGATGATTAGAAAACAAATATAATACAAATATATTACTGACAATATATCACCACATATGATACATTTATTTATTTAAACAATGTTTTCAGTATATCAGAGCAAACATGGAACAACTCAAATCTGAATGTTAATTCAAAGGGTAATAAAAATGAAAACTTAATGCATGCAGGGAATTGGGAATTAAAATATTCTCCGTTTTCCAACATAGAGTGCTTAACATTTTCCACTTGGATGGCAGGTGTGAGCTGTATAAATCAGATGTCATCATTTCAGTGTTTCACTTAATTTTACGTCTTTCACATTGCTCTCAGTCTGAATTTTAGCAAAACTTCACGAGTCCTTCTAAGAGATCATCTCAACAGAAAAATAGAGCAAACGTTAGGGGAACTAATTCTAACTCCGTCCCTGAGTGTAGTCTTACCTCTGTTATCTGTGCCCACTTTTATATAAACCACATCATATAAGTTAGAGTATATTATTATTATTTTATTACATTTAAGGAGATTCTCCCTTTATGTCTATACACACGAAAGACATATATTTACTTAAAGTATTGCTACATATATTTGACCTGTGTGTGATATATCAACAAGGGTATTAAAATTTCCATATTTCCTAAAAGCCAATAGCTGGAAAAGCTTTAATGTTCCACTTAAATGTACAAATTCCACTCTCTCTGGATACTGAGACTTTGCATAATTCTAATTTAAGTTGCTCTTATATATAATTTTGAAATTTTTTTCCAAATGGTTTTGTTTTCCTTGTGTGACTATAATTAGCAAAGCTAAATAATACCGTCTGTTACACATATTACCTATGTGTTTTGGTAACATCCTGCTTTCTGGCAAGGTTCTTGCAGGTATGCACATAGAAAGACAGTTCATTGGAAAACAAAATTGAAGAAGATAATTGCAATAATGTTAGAAGGTTTACTGTCTTATCGACAAATGTAGCTCTCCATATTAGCATTCAGGTTTCTAAATTCAAATATAAATCTATATTTGATATCGTGATGCTAAAGTAGCTAACCCTTGAATTGTGTTTTAGAACTATCTAACATATCCAGCTTAATAATTTCTTATTAAGAATCATTGCAGTCCATAAAATGATGATGGTGATTGCTATTATAAATCTCATTATCTTTTTACCGTGTTTCCCCCAAAATGATACCGGGTCTTATATAAATTTTTGCTCCATTAGGGCTTATTTTCAGGGGATGTCTTATTTTTTCATGGACAACAATTTATTCAAATACAGTCATATCATCTTCTTCTGGAACATCATAATGTACTAAATGCGTCCGTCTGGCTGAGATCTACACTGGGGCTTATTTTGGGGGTAGGTCTTATTTTCGGAGAAGCATGGTAGTTTCTGGATTCAATGATCCAGCATTGAAAAACCAACACCTGTAATCTGAAACGCTACATTATAAGCTCTAAAATTCCAAGTGCTACTTTTATATTTTTGAGCATCACTGGGCACCAAAAGCCTAAGCATGAGCTTCTGAGCTTCCCAAATATTTGTTCCTCTCTCCTTCCCTCTAACACTCGCCAGCAAGAAAGTCTCTCCACTTGGCTGGTTCCTCTATCAGGCAGATCAGCTGCACTTCTCCTGGTCCTCAGCTTCACTTCTCCAGCCTGTGGAATTATTCAGACAAATCAGTCTCATCCTCCCCCAATAACTCGAGGACATCTCATCCTCTTACTACTGCAGAGTCTGGGTCCACGTCCCTGCTCACTCTCTTCCTGAGTGCAAACCCCATGCGATCTTGCATGATATGGAATGTCCTGCCCTAGACTGTGAGCATGTATGGAGAATGAGCCGCTGTCAAGTTCATCTGAGCAGTGCTGGTATCGTGTGTTTGGCTATGTACTTAGCGCAGGGAGCTCTCCTTCACCAATGGGGTGAAGAGGAGGCGATCAGAACACGTAAAAGCAGGGACAATGAATAATTCATGAAATTGTTTGTTATATCTTTGTGAGATTTAAATGTCTTCCATGTAAATGAAAATTTTGCTGTTGCTTTACTGGCATTGTTCTGAATCATTCAAAGAGAGTAGCATAGTTTTAGCTTATATCATAAAAATGTTATTTCCAGAAGACTATAAAATGTATTTTAGCAAAGCGTGGTGACCTTTTTTTTTAATAATGACCTATCAACTAATATGTTTTATTTAACTCGGCAATAAATAGTTCTTAGACATGATGGATGAATGGTACTTCTGCTCACTGCATTAGTTGTAAATTTATCATGGCAGTGATAATGTTGGAGAATTAAATTGTGTTGGTGTTGATAGATCCATGTGTGGTCATTACTGTTGACTGGATTTAATTTAATTATATATCCTCAAAAGTTAACAGTTACATAGTCATGACTTTTTTTTTTTTTACTTTTTAAATTAAATTTATTGGAGTAACGTAGGTTATTAACATTATTTAAATTTCAGGTGTACAGTTTTATAATACATCATCTGTATATTGTATTGTGTGTTCACCACCCAGAGTCTAGTCTCCTTCTGTCACCACGTGCCCGTATTTGACCCCTTTTACCTCGTCACTGTCTGCGACACCCCCCACCATACTGTTGTCTGTGTCTATGAGTTTGTTTTCTCATTTGTTGTTTTTGTTTTATATCCCACATCAGTGAAATCATATGGTTATGGTCCGTTTCCATCTGACTTATTTCAGTTAGCATGCTACTCTCAAGGTCCATCCATGTTGTCACAATTGGCAATATTTCATCATCATTTTTTATGGCTGAGTAATTAATATTCCATTCTTTATCCAATCATCAGTTAAAGGACTCTTAGGTTTCCACGTCTTGGCTATTGTGACTAATGCTGCAGTGAACATGGGGGTACATATATCTTTATGAATAATATTTTCAATTATTTTTAACAACACTTTGCTTACTTGACAGTAAATTCCACCGTTAGCCAATTAAATGGCTAACAGGGAAGTCATACACTTGTGCACGTGCACACACACGTACATATTAGCTCAAAGAGGGCTGCAAAATAACAGCTTCCTCAGGGTAAATAATTTAGGTGGATCCAGGACCATCAAGTCACTGTACTCCTATGTTTACTTTTGAAATGTTGATCTTGACATTGGGCTTTGAGAAAAGTATTAGGTTGGTGCAAAAGTAATTGCAGTTTTTGTAATGTTTTTAACCTTTTGAACTGCAGTTACGTTTGCAACAACCTAATACAGAATTTTTCTATACCTAAACCAACTCACGCCTATAAACATCAATCATAATTTAATTAATAAATTAAATGAATTACCATATTTAGAAATTGGAGGATTTTTATATACCTGACTTTATGCCAGAATATTTTTTGTAATGTTATACTCAAGTCCGTTCTCCAAAAGGAATCTTTTTCAATCGTCTAGTCCAGGGTCTGCTGATTTGTAAGTGCTGCTCCATTACGTCCAGCACTGAGCACTGGCATATTCAATGTCATCACATGTGAGAGAGACAAGTGGCTTAATGCCTAAGGGTCTGATTCTGTAACTAATTATCTTCATAATCACTTTATATTTTCAGCTCCTGGGTTTTCTCATGCTTGAAATAAAGTTATCTCAAAGTCCTATTGAAACCTAGAATATGTATTTTTTTTTAACATGTATGGAAGCTATGATAGGAAGCAAAGGGCTGATTTTACTTCTCAGAGGTTAGTCGAGAAAAGATTCTGAGCATCTTCTGACTCAGCAGTAGAAGGGAGACCTTAGAGTCTGCTGGGTTCTCCTGACATGAGCTGGCGCTGGAATCCCTCCCTCCTTTGTAAGCTAAGTGAGCGTCTCGTGAGCTCCAGGGTGAGGACCAGAACTCAGGAGGTAAGGAAGAGTTCGTCCTCGAAGGCCAGGTGAGGGCTGACTGAATCCTAGTAGTGGAATATTTGTATATTATTTATAAATACTTACAGAGAAATATGTGCTTGGCTATTACAGCAAAACAAGGGAAGGTAATAATTCATGGCATCAAAATGTGGGGCAGAGCTTCCAAATTAATAAATAATTAGTGATAACTGATCAACAACATTTTACAAAATGCAAATGGAGAAAGAATAATATAAAGTACGTAATAAGCATACATAAGATGGGCATAAAGAAAGTATATATTTTAGTCATTATGTTGCATGCAAATGAACTGAGATTAGATCTAATTTTAAAAAGCCAGTTATATTTCTGCAAGAAACACATTATAATAAATGTAAAAACAAAGTTGAAAATAAGGCATGGGTAGAGAAATACTAGAAAAATACAAACAAACAATGGGAAAATATGTGTGGCCATATTTAAGAGGAATTAAAGCACTGAATAAAGAGGGGCATTGCATAATGAAAAAAATGACATTTTATAATAAAGATATAGCAGAGCAGTGTACCCCTCAAAAATTAATAAATAAAAATAGCAACTAAACATATGCAGAAAATCTCTAAAGAGAAACAAGAAAGTGATTAAAAATAAATCACACATATAATGATAGATTTCATGTTACTGTCAGAGCTAGACTATGCTAATAGGAAAAAAGACTTGCATGAATAGAATAGTAGATGAACACACATTAAATCTGACCAGTGTAGTCAATCATTATTACAAGATTTTTAGAGCCATCTATAAAGAGAGGGATGGGAGGACTTTATATTCATTAAATAAAGAATATATTTGTTTTGAATATTTACAGAAGATTTTTAAACAATCGGGCATGCCCTTGGGCATTAAGAAAAACAAACGTAAATAGCACAGCTCTGATATTTACGTTTTCTGCAAAATTATAAATAAACAATAAAATGACAAAATCTTAACTTTTTGAAATCAATGTTAATATCCAAGCGTAAATGAAAGGAAAATTATGAACCACAGAACAAGTAAAGAGAATGCAATGATACCTATATAACATGGTGAAAGCTACCGTTAGTTACAAAGTTATAGGCTGTGAAGAAGAAAATGGTTCTAGGGACTAATCATAAGTAATTATGAAAAAAACATAGAAGAAATTGTAAGTAGAGTTGCTATGGTCTGAATGTGTACTGTCAATGTGTACTTCCTACGACGCTGGAGTTAGGCCCAGTGTGGTGGTATCCGAGGTGTGGCCTTTGGGAGGTGACCAGGTCATGAGGGTGGAGCCCTCCGGGAAGGGATTGGTGCCCTTTAAAAGAGAAGGAGACCTCAGAGAGCTTGCTGGCCTTGCTTCCACGTGAGTCGTCTGTGAGAAGTCAAGGAGAAGTCGGCTACAGGAAGAGGGCTCTAGATTCTCACTAAATAAAAAGCGATCACTTAGACTTCCTTATAGAATTTATATCCCAAGCTAAGCAAATAGTACACGAGTTAGTGTTTTGCTCTATAAAAACAAATCCAGCTAATAAATGTGCAGGGAACAACTGAAAGATAACATCACCATTTTCATCCTCGAGTGGATCTCTTTAATGAACATCAATGCCTGCTGACACCGGTGAATGAAAACCTGATGGAAACTCATAACGAATGGGTCAAAGGGGCAACAGCTGAGCATATTGAGAAATCAAAACAGAAACAAGCAGATGCTAGGTGGCTTCAGATAAGGTGCAAAAAATTAAAATAAAAGTTATAATAAAAATCACCCTTCGGTGTTTTTGGCAAAAAAGGGAAAAATAATGTATTAGTCTAACTATTATGTCAGTTTATAGGACGTATGGGAGACAAACACAGGCATTACACCAGCAAAATCTATAGGAAATATTTTAAGAAAAAGGATCCAGGGTATTCCATAATAAATTGAACAATAAAAATTAGAGAAGGGACCTACAAATGATATGTTGTAGACATATTAAGTAAAAAAAAAAAAAATGCACCCAAACTGTAGAAATTTCAATACTGACTGAATATTTGATGATATATAGAAATTGTTATTAATTATTTAGGATTATAATGAAAATACGGTTATGTTTTTTTTAAAAAAGTAACCTCTTAAAGATACACAGTAAAGTATTTATGGCAGAAAGTCTAAGGTATCTGAGGGATTGTTTCAAGATAATTGCAAAGTGAGTGAAATAGATAAAGCAAGACCGGCCATGCATTGATAATTATTGAAGCTGTTTGATGGATACTTGAAGGTCCATTGAACTATTCTTTAATTTTATACATTTTAAAATGACTATAATACAGGAGGTTAAAAATAAAATGTTACTCATATTTATGTAAAATGCCTTTATATTAGGAAGAAAAGCCCTTTGACTATATATTTCTAATTTCAAGGAAATCTGCCTATATGACCACAAGTAGAATATGAAGATAAGAAAAGTAATAAAGGAAAAACATATAATTCTCATTTCATCTGAGTATTCCACTGGAGAGAGTTCTTTTTTAAAATTTATAACTTGGCGATAATATATAATGAAAAAAGTGTGTTAGTACTTTGTAAAATATTGATGTGTACTTTAGTAATATGCAACTTACTTGTGCCAGAGAGAAAGCACTGTTATCATGGAATACTAGGTTCCAGGCAATTATGGGATTTCTTCGCCTTGGAAGGACATACACACTAAAATATTTTTGATGCATATAAGCATATACACACATATAAATTCATCATTATGACTTTGCCATTCTTAATTGCCTTTTTCTATGTTTAGTTTTGTTAAAAAATACATTTTTTTTGAATATTCTATAGCAGCAAATCCATAACAGAAATGATGAGTTACTATTCGGAGACATGAAATATATGTTGAATGAAGAAAACTTATTCAATTGAATAAATGATTGCATGTTTATAGATACAGAGTCTTGTGATATTTCAACATTTCCATCTTGAAGTTCACTTTAGTAATTATAACTTGGTAAAGATTTGAACAGTTCATGTTACATCTATTAGCACAACTCAGATGTGTGATGTTAATTTCAAAAAAACAAAAAAAAATCATCCTGGTTGTCTGAAATCCAATGAGTTGTTTTTAATACTTGCTGATAGAATTTTGTAGGCAAGGCCTTAGTTATTTTCCTTTAGGAAACAAAAGTAAGCAATCAGATTTCCCCACCACATTAGGAAACATCGGGAATAGGCTATAAAAGTTAACTAGGGAAATGTTCAACTTTTTTCTGACTTAGAAATTAGGAGAACCCTGAGACAATTTAACTAAGACTGTCTAACAAATAACTGTTTTTGGTAAATACTAGTACCAGAAGGCATTTGTATAGCTAATGAAAAAGAGACTAAATTGTAGCGAATATTACATTTAAAAGTGGTGAAAACTGCAGATTATTTGGCATATCTTTTTCCCACACCAATGATTATCTAAATTCTTTTTGTCTATTGTAGTAAAAATTCTCTTTAATCTTTTTAAATTTCCCATAAGAACATTATACTATGAGCAAGAAGAGTAGTGTTTGAGGTCTGTCTCAACTAATAGCATTACGACTCTCAGCAATTCACTTCCTCTTTTTGCTTTAGTTTTATCCTATTTTACCTTCAGTTTTATTTTCTGTCAGAATTAAGTAATCATAATTATAATTGTCCTTCTTTCCTTTGGTTATTGTGATATCAAATAATTATTTGTGTCAAAGTACATTGTAAATCTAACGACTATGTCAAATTGATATCAGTTTACACCCTACAGTTCTAATGAGCGGATATAAAATTGAGCATATGGGATAAAGGACAGGGCAAATGATAAGATGCTACCACATTCAGGACCATAAACTTAGCGAAGAAGTGTCGTTCTTTTCACCACAGAACTTGGGTTGAACCTCAGGTTGTTTGGCCCTTAAAGGACCTTAAGGAAAAAGAAGCTTTCACAAAGAAATACGTATTCTTGAATGGTCTTTCTCTTCAAGGCATTGGGGCCAAAGACTGCCTCCTCTAGACTAGTCAACGATAACTTTGGTTTCCCCATATTTACTTTCTGGCTTCACTACTTCATAGTTTTATGTGAACATGAATAGGGTAACTCTCTCAGCTTCTCTTCAGTTTCTCTTCGATACGTAGTAATGGTAATGTCCACTGTTAAGTTGAAAGAATAGAACCCAAAGAATAGGGCACAATCAGCCCTCCCACTTCCATTCACATGACCTTGGTGACTTAGTTGTCAGTGTCTCCTAGCATGAAATATGAGAGAAGTCCCATGGCTTTTCCACTCCCTCTTAGATTTAAAACAAACAAACACACAAACAACAAAACACAAGTCCTCCAAACACTTCTCTAGTCAAAAGAATACTCATTTCAGTGTGAGTGCAATTGAACAAACAGACCTCCAACCTTTATTTGAGGTTCAGACACCCCCCTCCCACACCTCGAATATCCTGCAGGGTGGAAACGAATAATAGGCAAGGCAGGTGTGGTCAGCTTCTCCATCACCCCTTCTTCTGCTCCCCTCCTCTACTCCCTGCCCCCAGCGTTCCAGCTCCTCACTCATTAGTTTCCTTCTCCCCCTCTAGTGTTGTGGCGAGTCAAGGGGGGGAGGAGAGATGGGAGATAGCGCCCACTTTACGAAATGGCATTTGTGTTTTCTGGGCTTGGTGCATGTTGAAAGTTGACTCGCGCCTTGGGCATCTGCTGTGAACCGCTAACTGTGCTTCCTGTGAGGCAGCCAGTGCCTCTTCTGTAGCTGGTCACTTCACTTCCCGCCCTGAGCCCCCGGCTGCCCTCTTATCCTCCGCCTTTCGTCCCTCTCTTCATGGCTTTATTTTCCTCCAAAGCACTTTTCAAAATTTGTCATATTTATTTGTTTATGATGTGTCTTCCGTCAATAGAATATGGGGTTTTGGAAGGCAGAGGTGACTTCTTTTATTCACTGCTGTATCTCCTGTGCCCAGGATAATGCCTGCCATGCAGATGTTCAGCAAATATCGTTGAAGGGATGAGTGAGTTTGAGCCCTTGGACGTGCATCCCCTGTGTTAGGGTGCCATCATCTCTTTCCATAGCCCTATTTGCTGTGACCCATAAAAAAGCCCTTGCTGGTTCCTGTCAGAATGCACACCATTAGCTCCCCTGAAATACTGGCAGGTGACACGCGGCAGCTACTTCCCAATTCACCCGGCTGTACACCAGGGCGACTAGATAACTACAAACTCATATTAGGGCCTTTCAGGCATCAGCCGCTGTCTCTCACAAGGACAAAGCCAAGTTCTCTGGGTCTTGAAGGGCCCTCTCACTGGCTTAACGCGGGGCGCCTTGCTCTCCCTTCTCACGTGCACAGCACGGCTCTTTACCACCTGTCTCCAGAGAAATTCTCTCCAAAACTCCTCTTCCTGTGTCTCTCCCTTTAGCCACCCTAATATTATTGACTTCAAT
This sequence comes from Rhinolophus ferrumequinum, assembly GCF_004115265.2. NCBI lineage: Eukaryota > Metazoa > Chordata > Mammalia > Chiroptera > Rhinolophidae > Rhinolophus > Rhinolophus ferrumequinum. Next base: position 6,834,880 of record NC_046303.1, on the reverse strand, counting down.
GTTGAAGTAAGATTTCTCCACACAGAGCAGCGAGAGCGCCTTTGCTGCTCCTGTGCAGGAGTGTTCAATTTGCTTCAGACCAATTGCTTTGTCTTTGCCATCAAAGCCTCCGTCAAATCTGAGATTGGATGTTCTGTTGTGGAGTCCTGTCACATCTACCTTGAAAAGCTGTTGTAAATCTGTAATGAAATAAGGTAAATTAATCATTTAACAAAATGACTAGGTAATCAGATGTTTATTTCTTTCTGGATACTCTTTCCCAAACTCATTTCTTGCTGTTTCTCCTAAAATAATAGGTAGAATCCTAGCCCATAATTACATTTTCTTGGGAATTTTTGAGCATAGAAAAACAAGAGCAAAAGGGCTAATAAATTGCACCAGAAATCTGAAGAAGGAAAAAAATGATAAATAAGAAAAAATACCAAAGTCATCATAAATATTCCCCATGTAACTTAGAGTAACAGTATTTATTTTTTCCTGATAGGAGTATATCATCTCCTGTTGCTAATTTTTAAATTTCACTTCAAAGGTGCAAGCTAGGAGATTTAAAATTGTCACATCAATTACTGGCTTACTTTAACAGCGAGGGCTGTTTTCTGGTATGCAGTGATTAGAGCTGAAATGCATTTTATAGGAAAGTATGAGATTAAATAGTTTCACCTCTAAATGCGGTATGTGTGTGCTTCTTGTAGCCTCCTTAAAAATTAACTGTTCATGTTTAGCAGAGAGTGAAATTCATCAGGGACAAAGCGCTGCTGGTGAACTCATTCTCCTGTTACCTTGATGTATAGAATTATTCCCTCAGGTCTAAATCTAATCAAATTTGACCACAATTCATCTAATACTTTCTTCCAAATCTGTGCAGCCGTAACAGTATTAACAACTAATGAATTCTTCTGCAGAGACACCTATAGGAAAATCCTTCTGTACCCAAGTAATACTTCAGAGAATTATATTTTATTCTGAGGCTAGGAGTAGCTTTATTTGAGTTATCAATATTTTCCCAAACTTTGGGAGTTTAGCGGGTAACCTGTGTGTAATAAGGTATGATGAAAAATGAATTTTAAAAATTTCCCCATATAAATGCTATGAGCATTTATAGAAAGTTGAAATAAATAATTTGCATTGGAATAAAAAATATAATGTGACTCAAGTTATTTGGATATGGCATTTGGGAAATCCCTTCCTTGTTTGAAAACATAGTTTCACTAATAAGACTAGTCCACACAAATGAATCCTGTATCTGAAATGCCTTTATAACAAAGGCATTTTTGGAAGTATCCCGGTCCCATGTGTTTTGAGCACCTACTTTCAAACCTGAGAAAACACCTTCACAGGGAAATCAAGTAAATTATTGTCAAACTTTTTGTCACTCCCACCTTTATCAAAAGTAATGTATGGGGCAGGGACTTTTATTAGTCCTAACAATTCTTCTGTATCATTGAATTGCAGCAGTCCATACCATGTCTCACAATACATGTTCCTTGAAACCCTTTTGGAGTCTTTGTGAAGGTTTAGTTAAGTCAAGATTCAAACCATTCAAGACTGTTGGTAGAAATATGGACTTCAAGAGTGCTGCCAGTGAGATCTCAGAAAGAAATAAGGAGCATGTTGTTGGAAACTACGGAAGTGTTCTGTGTTGTATAGAGGCAGAAAACTTGGGTAAATTGTTTCCTGTTGTTGCGTGCGAAGCAGAACTTGTAAGCAATGAACTTGAATATTTAGCTGAAGAGGTTTCCAAGCAGAGTGTTAAAGGTGTGGCTTGGTTTCTCCTTGTGGTGTATAGCAAAATGTAATAGGGAAGAGATAATTTAAGGAAAGAACTCCTAAGCCATATGGAACCAGGACTTGATTATTTGGGGGGTACCTAGCCTATCCAGATTGCAAGGATTGCTAAAATGGGACTCTTTACTATTGGGAAAGCATGTGCTGAAGAGAGGCCCAACAGTGTGGCTGGACAACTTTTGCTGATCAGTTAGGTGTGTGACTCCTGGATCCAATCAACTGTCTCAGTGGAAGCCAGGAATAGACATGGAAGGGTCGATGGAAAATCCTCTTGTCTAATGAATGGTGTGGATTCCTGTGACATACATGGGGGACAAAGTTGTTGAGATTGCTATAGCAGCAGAAACAGTGCAAGCTTGGATAGAGACGGGATGAAATGAAAGATGGCTGTTGTGCTTCCGAGATTCTACAAGCAGGACATGGGCTGAGAGAGATGACTGGCTGCAAATATACGCTGCCCTTCAAGAAAAACAAAGACTGGCTCCAAGGGTAGAGCTGTAATGATTAGTCAGAGGCCAAAGCGATGGGTGCTGAGTGAGATGGAGACACTGATGTTGCCGGAGCCTCTGTGACAGAACAAATTTCTGTTGTTTTACTCTACCAAGTTTGTAGTAATTGTATGGCAGCCACAGGACACAAACACATTCACATTTTCTAAAATGTGCGGGTATAATTTGCATTCTGTTTTAGGTAATAAACCATCTTTCCTGACAGAATATGTCTAGAATTTTCTCTCTGTCTCAACTTTTTCTTATGTACATAGACAAAAGCAAAGTAGAAGAAAAATGGCATAATGGAAATCATATTAGGATTTGAGTCAAACTAGGTTTAAAGTCTACTCCACTCAACTATGTACGGTGCACAAATGAATTGACCTCTCTGAATCTACTTTCTGTAACTGTAAGATAGAGATAATAAAGTTGACAAGAGAATTAAAATAGAAAACATAAAAGTTGACAGGCACAGTGCATGCTTATTTTCCCCTTCTCTTTACCCCTACAGGTTACCCTGTAATTAGGAATTTTATGCTTGCCACATTTTGAGCACCTAATATGGTTTTATTTCACGTGACAATTTAAAAAGACTAATCACAAAGTCAGATCTTTTGCAGTCACTGTAAAGCCTACTGTTATATAGACGCATATGTTTATGGCCCCAGGAAATTCATTTAAGAATTTCATTTGGCTATGTTTAAACTTATGTGTACAAAATATGTTCCATAGTCAGAGGAAAAGACAATCATTGGTAAGAGAAAGGCTGAACCTGTTGCAGCCTTTGAGTTTCCAGTTACTCTGTTAGCTCTGTCTGCTGTATCTGATCCTCATTATTGAAACATACTGACAAGTTCACGGGTTTCTAAAATGACCTTAATGATGGACAAATGTCTGTATTTATATTCTCTGCTCACATTTGAGGTTTCGTATTTGAAGACACTTGCAGGGAACACATGCAGAGGTTTTCATCTGTCCAGATTTAAGTCCTCATTAGCCTCACATGAAGCATGAGAATGCTGCGAAAAGTAGTATCTATTTGTATCGATTGCTTCTCTCTCCATCTTTTATATTCTGATCTTGAGCAGTACCAAAATTCTGAAGTTGAAAAATTGATTTTTCAAAGTTACACTTAAAATAAAACCTCAAATAAATTTGAAGTAATTGTGCAGTAAAATTTCCTGAAGGGTAAGGGAGAGACATGTTCCATTTTATACAATACCTTTTAAATATTTATATTCTCACTTAGAACTCTTTGTTGAAAGTTAGCTTTATATTCTTTCTTTTTTCTTAGGGATCTCAACCCTACTTGTACCTTGGAATCAGAATGTCTGGAGGTAGAATATGCTTGTTAGAAAAACAACAACAAAAGTAAGTGTGTGGAAATTTTCTAGCATATTTAAGAGTAAAGAGGATAGGATGATGTGCTCCCACGTGCCCATCAACAGCTTTGGCAATGAACTTATGACTGACTTTGTTTCATCTGTTTCTCGTTTTATCCGTATTCCACCCAACCTTGGACTATGCTGAACCCAAATCTAAGCCATCAGATAATTTCATCTGTAAATATTTTACAATAATATTTCAGATGGAAGTTATTTTAAAGGATAACCATGACATCCTTATTATACACAAAATCACACAAACTTTTTAATGCCCTCAAATATAAGTTCCTCCTTTTCCCAAATGTTTAGCAATGCAATTTTGTACATTTTTTAAAAATTAGGATCCAGATAACATTCATACATTGCAATTCGAGAATATGTTTTTGTGCCTTTTTTCTCTTGTTTTCTTTGCTATTTAATTATTGAATAAATGTCCTAAGGAGCTATGCACGTTATGATCCAATGTGGTAGCCCCTAGCCACATGTAGTTATTAAATTTTAATTAATTAAAATTAAATAGAAATTTAACATAGAATTAGATAAAATTGCAAATGTCACACGGAACACATTTCAAGTACCCCTTAGCCTATGTGGCTACTGTATTGAATAACGCAGATAGAAAACAATTCCACAGTGTCAAATAGTCTGCTGAGATGTTCTTCTGTATAGTTTCCCACAGTAAGGTGTTTTTTTTGTTGTTGTTTTGTTTTTCTCATTGCACCCCCTACATGTCATTTTCAATGTTCTGACCCTGGTGTTTTCTGTAAATTGATAAGTTATGTCTAGAGTCTTGATGGATTTGTGTTCAGTATTTCGCATCACGACTGTGTAGTTCATTGTACACTCACATCAGGAAGTACATGAAACCCAGTTTATGGTGTTAGTTGCCACGGATGATCATTGCCTAGTTTTAATAAAATGGCATATCTTGATTACTCCATCACTTCCATATTATTTTGTCATTCTTACCTGTGTAATCACGGCATATTTATTGCCAGTGGTGCTCAGCATCGTCAGATTTTTATCTGAGCCTCTAGTACTCCAGGCCCTTGTCTTCCTTCTGGGAAAAAAAAATAGTCAGCCAGTGATCTATCAGTGTTGTAGACCTTAGTCTGCATTTTATATTATTTGAATTGAGAGTATAGAAAGCCTCCCTTTCTGGGTTGAAAATCATGTTATTAAATTTTATTCTTTTATACAATAAAATTTCTCCTGGAAGTTTTATGATTTACAAGGACAGAGTACATATGTGTATCTAATACTGATCTTTTCAAACTTCACTTAAACTACATAATAAAGGGATTTTTTTAAGGACATGGACCCAAGACAGAAGGACAAAGGTAGGACAGAAAACAACTGCACCAGCATTTTGGAAGTCAGAGAGAGCAGATGGGCAAATGCTAACCTGAATATAGGAAAAAAACTGAGGAAGAACCACGATTAAACTGTAAAATTTTTAAAAACTTAGGAACTGGCAAAACTTATGAAACGAGCAGTGAAGCAGTTTGCTGTTAAAGATCTGATGATATAAAAAACAAATTCCTAGATGACCTCTCCCATTTCATTTGTCCTTCATTTCTCTGGTATAGCTCTGGAGACTGGTTTGCTAGCGGCAGTTAAACCGTTCCTGGACTGCACTGTGGACAGTAAACGTATTACAAAGAATGAATATATATATAAAGGCCGAGGTTTCTGTCCCTTCCTTCAATTGGCTCCCAGCACACAGGCCGCCAGACTTGTATTTCCTGACAGGAGACTAGAAGATCTGCCTTCTAGTCTACAAAGCAGAATTCCAGACTAGACATGTGCCTTCCCATAAAAGGAGAAAGCAAAAATTACTGACATCCACATTTTCCTGATAACTGTCCCGATTTCCCTTCAGTGAAGCTCAAGTTTGCCAATACCCACTTAGGTGCTTGGGGTGTTCAGTTTGCTTTGAGCGCCCCCTTCGTGCCATTCATAATCATGAACAGGCAAATAGATTATCAGAGATTTGGGGGGAGAATTAAACAAGATAGAAACAAAACAAAACAAAAGAATAAATAAGGGAAAAATCATCTTGGGCAGAATAAATATTGTGCAGAAAGAAAAATAAATAAACAGTATCCTAACAGTGATCATACAGGTTATTGTATTTGTAAAACAAACAGGATAATAGAAACATTCAGAGAATATCATAAAATTAGAAAAATGACCACTGGATAAAATATTTATGAAAGTGCTGTAATAAGAAGTTGAGGAACTCTCTCGGAGATTAAAACAAAAAGACAAAAAAAAAGAGAAGACAAAAAGAAAAAGGTAAAAGAGAAAGTATAATAAAAATAGAGGACCAACAAAGGCCTGGGATTTTTCAACAGCAACCCTGGAAACAAGAAACAATGTATAGTGCCTTCAGATATCTCAAGGAAGATAGTTTCCAACGGACAATTCTGTACATGACCTAGCTATCAAGTTTTATTTTAGGCATACAACAAAAGAAAATTTTAATTTCCCATTCCACTTCCTTTGGAAGATACTGGAAAATGTGTTTTATAGAAATGGGAAAGATAACCAATAAAGATGAATACAAAGATGGAATGGGTTGGAACGCAGGAGGTCCAACACAAGAAAAGACAAGGAACCTCGAGGAGGAAGGTGAAATGGAAATTCTAGGTTGCTTGCTGTGCTGCAGGCATAGATGACAGCCAGTGAACAGGGCTGCAGTGTGGAAACTTGGTGGGCAAGTGTAATGTAGAACTTCATAGTAATCCATCCCACAGAGGGAACTGATGGGCCTGGGGGATGCCAGTGAAGCTGTCACGTTTATTGATCTTCTTCACAATATTGATGATGTATGACTGGGACTACATGAGAAGACAATTCAGAGGTATGTTACTATCAAAAGTGGTTGTATCGAAGCCTGGTGTCTCAGCTAACACTGTGATAAGACCATCTGCTCCTCATAATTTAAAACGCAGGAAAAAACCCACAAATCTAGCCAAATATGAATTCTCTTTAAGAGAAAAACCTATTTGTATAGGCAGAAAGTTCCCCCCAAATTCCTAACTACCTGGAATCTCAGAATGTGACTGTATTGGCAAACAGGGTCTTTGCAGACATAATTAGTTAAGATGAGGTCACACTGGATTAGGATGGACCCTAAATCCAGTGACTGGTGTCCTTATACCAAGAGGAGAGGACACAGAGAAACCCAGGGAGGAAGAGCATGTGAAGACCGAGGCAGACTTGGGAACAATGCAGGTACAAGCCCAGGAACACCAAGGATAGTCACCAACCACCAGAAGCTAGGAAGAGGCCAGGAAGGATTCTTCCCTAGAGCTTCAGAGGGAGCACGGCCCTGCCGACAGCTTCATTTCAGAATTTCAGCCTCCAGAACGGGGCGAGAGTGAGTTTCTGTTGTTTAAAACCAACTAGTTTGTGGTAATTTACTTGCAATTAATGGATTTATTTAATGGCGGTTGAGAATTTCCAATTCATAAAATACGTATGATTTCTGTAAAAGTTAGGTACTGGGCTTTTGGTCTGTAAGCATACTTTATTCTCATTGTTCTCTTAAGGGAAAATCATTTCAACTGATTTCATTTTGACCCAGTTCTAGTCCCCAAAAGGTAGTCTTCACTAAGTGTGAGAACTGCTTGTAGAAAGTTGTGACCTGTCCTTTTTGATCAGACCAGGAAGGGACACGGTCTCAGTGAGACTTGATGGGCAGGGATTAATTCTGACTTACTCCTCCCATCGTTGCCCTCAGGGCCCCTCACAGCTGCCCACTCCATCTGCACTGCTTCCTTCAGTTTTGTTTCTCTGACTGTTCCTATGGTGCAAATGAAAAGGTTACTTTACCTCTAACAACTTCCTGAGAGGTCACATTCCTTGTTTCCATTGTCCTGAAGATTTCACATTAAACACGCAGTCCCTATTCTATGCTCTTACAATAATTTTGTATTTTAAAAAGTAGGGAAAATAATCCACAAACTGACATCCTAAATGGGTCAGACTATTCATAGGGAATGGAATATTATTATTTTAGAACATGCAAATGTCTGTGGATTGAATGGTTATGATATTAAAATCGTTTTTGGCTTTCCAAGAGTATTTATCAAGAAGTAAAACATTTAGGCATCTCAAATGTGATGCAAAGGATAGCTCCCGGGTTTAAGCCAATCTGCTGAATGGCACCCTGATGGGGAACTGAGGAATTCATTCTCATTCTCCTGTTGGCACTTTTCATGTACTCAACTCTAAGTACTCCTTGGTGTCCCTTCCAGGAGAAAGAGTATAATTATTTTTTCCCCTGCCTTGAGGAACTTCAGGAGGTTTTGGAAAGATGATGCTCTATAAATTCAAAGTGGCATAAGGGGTTACAGGTGAGCAAAAACACATGTTTTGCCAGTTTGGAATTCTACCAAATGTTGTAATTGGTGTGTGAAGATGTGCAAAAGTGGATTCTATTTGTTTGTCTGCAGCAGGATTTAGATGTGCCTCATTTCAGTCATGGAACCAATTTGATAAGGCACAGTCCAGGCATAGGTGATGAGAGAAGAAGTCCTCTTCTGTGGGATTGTGAAAGCCCAGATTGACATTCCGTGACTTCCTCCCTGAGGTCGTGGCAGACATCTTTACCATGCAGATAGAGTTGTTTCCTTTCCCAGACAAACAGGTTTCCTGATAGCACTGTGCCAGGAAGTCAGTTTTCCTCTTCAGCCATAGTTTTTGTTTTGCTTTTTTTTTTCCCCTGAGAAAGATAAGTAAGCACACCTGTTGTGTAGAAAAGAGATAGAGGAAGATGTCCTCAGTAAAGTCAGAGGATCAATTGTCCATGTGGTAGACTGGTGTGGCCTGATAATTCTCTCTAGGGAAAGATGGCCCCGTCAGATGCTATCTCAGGTGAAGTGTGTAGAATGGAATGAGGAATGGAAATGAATACAGGCACATAAGGGCACCACAGAGAAATTACAGCACACAGAAGAAATTGAAAAGGAATGGCCAGAAGCCTAGGAGGTTAATCAAAGGAGAAAAATGTGGAAACAGAAGAAAGAAAAATCCATGAGAGAGTGACTCACAGTTATTGTTTCAGAGATCTTAAATAAGATAGCCTAAATTCTGCGTATGGGACTTGGTAATGATGGTTACCTTTTTTTTTAATACATTTTATTGGGGAATATTGGGGAACAATGTGTTTCTCCAGGGCCCATCAGCTCCAAGTCGTTGTCTTTCAATCTAGTTGTGGAGGGTGCAGCTCAGCTCCAAGTCCAGTCGCTGTTTTCAATCTTTAGTGGCAGGGGGCGCAGCCCACCATCCCATGTGGGAATTGATGCAACCCTTCTATTCAGAGCTTGCACTCTTAACCAACTGAGCCATCTGGATGCCCTAATGAGGGCTATTTTTGACACAATATAAGATGATAAGTATTGTCAATAAGAGACCTTTGGGTGTAATACGATTGTAGGTAAGTTGCATTGGGCTAAGGAGTGAATGCGTCATGAGAAAGTGCAGAGCAAGTGTCAACTTCTTTTTATATATATATGTATGTGTGTGTGTGTGTGTGTGTGTGTGTGTGTTTTGTTGTTGTTTTGTGAAGGGAAGCATGGAGCCATGGTAGTAAATAGGTAAATAAGTTGTGGCTGTCGAGGAAAGAGGATCTTTGGCTTCGTGCAGGAAAGCATTCAAGCGTGAGCCAGGAAATAAAGCAAAAGTAGTTTATTGTGAGGCATCTACTTCACAGCCAGAGTAGAGGCTGCCCTTAGGCAAGGGAGCAGGACCCTCCTTCCCTCTGTATGAGTTTTTTTATTAGTTAAGCTCTTTAATATAGGAATGGGGAAAGGAATGTTCTTATTAGTTCACAGAAGGGGTGGGTTTTTCCGGAAACTTGGGATATGCCCCTTTGTTGTCCTTATATGGTCCTCTCTGGAGGTGTCATGACACTAGCAGGTGAGTCAGGGGGATGTATTATAATGACCCTAGAAAGTGGCTGGAAGTTACTTGGATGGGGATCTAGTCGCCATCTTGGTCTTGGCCTGTTGTGGCTGGTGTCCTGGTCTCATCCTGACTTACTGGTCCTTTGTCTTCAGCAAGCAGTTAGTGGTTCTGTTTTTTTGGAGGCCCTGCCCCTGCCCTGTTTCATGGCTATTGGCCTCTAGTGACTTACAGTGGACAAGAGGGAGACAGCCACATTTACTGTTGTGAACACGATGTAGTAGATGCTCAGATACATGTAGCTAGAAAGGCTGATAATACAGAGGAAGGAAATTTAGTCATCCTGAGGAGAAGCCCTAGGGGTCAAGGAGGTCAGTTGGGAGGGTGTAACTTCCATTTCTTCTGCATGAGGCTGTTCTAGGCAAGTTGCGTAACTTCCTAGACAAGGTAGTCTGACAGATACGTCTAAATGTTTCTGTCCACCTTTTCTTCCTCATATCATTTTTCTTCTCTACTCCCACCCACCATAACACACACTGAACTAGAAGCAAAGATTAAAGGAAATTGTCAAGCTAAGTACGAGATAACCCTCTCTATAGACAGGTCCTTACAGAATTGGTTTTTGGATACCACAAAGGAGTGGTCTGACATACGGAAGAGATAATGTTGAATAGCAAAAAATATATTTTAAATTGGAGAGATACTAGAGTTTAGAGGGAGAAGAGAGTTTTTATTCATTAATGATCAGTAGCAGCCATTGCCGTAGAAGTGTTGTTTTATTGCAGATTAGGTTGGAAAGTTGGAAGGGATTCAGAGGCTGAACTGACCTCAAGAATGAATGTTCCTTACCAAAACTCAGGTGCAACCTGCCTTTGAGTATTCCTGGGTACTTATAAGTCCCCCTACACACTGTAGGGGCCAAAGGAACATGGATGGATTGTCATTTGAATAAGATGGAACTAAAGTTAACCAGGGAGAATATCTCTATAAGCAGGAGCAGTAGTGGGTCAACTACTATTATTCAAAACTCAGTGCTTTCACCTATAAAATGAGAGCAATAATATTATCTACCACATAGCCTCATTGGGAATATTAAATGACATAATATCCAATACATCTGCCTAGAAGAGACATGGATGAGTTCTATTTAGAAGGAAATAATATAACATGGAGCCACTTAAATTTTTTATCCTATGTCCTATATAATGAAGCATATTATTGCAGTGGAATAAAGCATAGTATTCTAATTCCAGGCCTAGAGATGTCTGCGCGTTTAAAGAATTGGCAGCTCCTGCCTTGATCTCGGGAAGTCCTGAGCCTTCATGTAATTAATATCTGGCTACCCTGCTGGAGGGGACCCAAGAAGAGTCCCGGCGACCACGTACAAAAGAGAAGTACAGTGTTTCCAGCTGTCCAGCCTCCCTGCCAAGTACTCAGGCAAATGAATGTAGCCATCTGAGATTTTTCAGACCAGTGGAAACACTTGGTTGATACTACGGAGTGACCTAGTCAGTGCCTTACACTAGAGAAGAAATGCAGAACCAAACCCTGCCTGACTTCCTGACCCACAAAACAGTGTGATACAAAATGGTTGTTAAACATTTAGAGAAATTTTCTACATAGCAGTAGATCAGTACCGTGTTCCCCCCAAAATAAGACCTACCTGGACCATCAGCTCTAATGTGTCTTTTGGTGCAAAATTTAATATAAGACTGGTTCTCATTTTAATATCATGTAAGACCCGGTATAATATAATATTATAATACCATATCATATTATATTATATCGGGTCTTAATACTAATTTTTGCTCCAAAAGACGTATTAGAACTGATGGTCCAGCTAGGTCTTATTTTTAGGGAAGCATGGTAGATAGATAGGTAAATACATAGGTAGATTAGATAGATAGATAGATAGATAGATAGATAGATAGATAGACAGATAAGATAGATGTAGATAGATGATAGCATAAATAACAACTAAGTTAGAATTCTGTTTATCTGTTAAAAGATGTGTTTGAACTACATAATCTCTCTACGAATGCCCTCGGATTCTTAAGGCTGCAGATTTATTCCAGTGTATTCTGTTTACTTTTGAAGCATCTTTCCTACGTGCTTTGCTAAATTTCTAAGTTAAAGTAATGCAGTACAGAGCAGGTAACTCAATGCTTGCTAGGAATTAACTAGGTTAAAGGAGAGCTGCCTCTGCGTTTAAACCTCTGAACCATGACTTTGCCCACGGTTGTAGAAAGACGGTTTCATCACATCATGGCCTGTCTTTCGAGTGTCTGATCCCAGTCCCCTGACACTTTAACATAATCACAGCCAGAAACTAAGTTGCTGAGGTACAAGTTAATAGCTTGGCCCTAGTGAGTACAGATGACAGGAGCTGAGGTTCCTTTGAGAAAAACCATGAAGGGTCAGTTTCAAAATGAGTATTATTGGTTAGGTGAAAAATTAGTTCTTTTCTCAGGGAATATATTTAACATTGAACATTATTAATTAAATAGGCTGAAGGAGCTAATCCTAACAGCATATTATTCAACAGAAATGCTTTTGAGTGATTTCTGTTCATTCTGTTCTTGCACCCTTCCCGGGAAAGTTTATTGTTAGAAAACAAACAAAAAAAACCCTTTTATACATGTATTTCTCCATGAAGTAGAGGGAGCAAGTTCAGCATACTGGTCCTGTGATGATCTACCATGTTCCCCCAAAATAAGACCTAGGTGGACCATTAGCTCTAAAGCATCTTTTTGAGCAAAAATTAATATAAGACTCGGCATTTTTTAATATAGTGTATTATATAAGACCCGGTCTTATTTTAGTATAATATAATATATTATACTACAGGACATAATATAATATAATGCCAGGTCTTATATTAATTTTTGCTCCTAAAGACGCTCTAGAGCTGATGGTCCGGCTAGGTCTTATTTTCGGGGAAACATGGTATATGAGATGGATTGATGGTTATCAGTGGCTTACTGGAGGTTTCGGTGCAGTGCTTGTTGGTGTCTGTGATTTTCCATAAAATTCTGGGCCAGTGTTTTAAGACAAAGAATTTAACCTTTATGTTTTTATTAACTATAATTTTTTGCTGTTTGCATAATAAGGATCAAGTATAATGTTTCTTCTTGACTGAAACTGAACAGTCTACACAAAATGGTACCAGAATAGATAACAAAGATATGTGATGTGTCAAATGTGGACTTTTGAATTTCTGATCTGTGACATCAAACATATTCACTTGATCACAATTATAAATGGATGACTGTAAATGAGTCACTTCATTTTCTGATAACTGAAGTGACTGATTACTAACTTGAACGAACTTTAATTTTGTTAGTTCAGAATTTGACATTTGCACTTAAATGATATTTTTTCTTTCATTGAGAATGACCTAAAATAAAAATGTTTTACACTTTCTAAGGAGTGTATTTTTCCTTAATATCTACTATCACTTTTTCTTTTTTAAAGGAAATCTAAATTAAAGTGTATCTTCAAAATGTCAAAAAGCTGGTAGATGCTTAAAGATATATATGTATGTATGTTATATATATATATATATAATGTATATTATATATATTAATTATATATATTATATATGTAATTATATATTATATTATAATATATATTATATATTATATAATATGTGTATTATATACATATTATAATGTATATATAATATATATTATATATATATATATATATATAAGTAAAAGAAGTGCTCTGTGAACCACAAAGAGGCATGTATTGAATATTTCTGGGTGACATTCATGATTAATTTTCAAACATGATTTATACTTGCAGTCAGAAATGTATTTATTTTGTGAAGTACTAATATGATTAAATAGACTATTTTAACATATTCTCAATTCTAACTGCTTTTCAATTAGTACAACTATATTACTGAATGTATGAATAAGTTGGATTATCACTGATTAATAATTTTAATTAGCTACCACTTCAAATAGTAAATAAAAATAGTGAAAAATATAGTGATGTGAAAGAAAAGATTCCATTACCATAGAACTTTAAATAGTTGCTTTTAATGTTTATGTGATGTTGTTTAGTGTTTATGGATTCTACAAGCATGGATTCTACAAGTGAATTTCTTTCATATATGGTTTGAAAGAATAGGTTTGTGAGTTTTTAAATTATTTTATTTATTTAGCAAAACAGGAAGCTGGAGAAAGGAGGGAAAGATGGAAGAAAAAAAATCACCAAAATGCACACATAATGATATTTTTCATATTAAGAGGGGATCTTGTGGTAATCAAATAATTGATAATCTAGTAGGTATATAGTATAACTTGTAAATAGGGACACACGCACACACACTCACACATATGCTGTGTTCTAATCTATAACAGAGTTTGAATTTAAAATCGAAACCAAACAGAAACAACTGTTCACACATGGCAATAAATCTTCAGACTTTAGCTAATAAGAAATATGAGCTTGTAAGACAAGATGGTTATGTCTAATAGCTTGGATCGTAGGAAGAAGTTCCCAAAGACATCTGTGGAATACTGGGTCAATCACACACACACACACACACACACACACCACACACACACACACACACACACACACACAAATGCTGTAATAGGCTTCACTTAGAAGTGAATCCATACAGGCCACTGCTGCGGCAATTGCGCTATACGTGAGGTCACAACTGCTAATGACCAGAAATAGATTTCATAAGAAGGAGCAGTTCAATAAGTAGATACATGTAAATAAAATATAATAATACAACACTGAATTTGAAAAGCTTTAGTTAAAGACATAGAAAGTCTCATAGGGACTCCCAGAGGTTAAAATATTGCTTCCTTTGTGGAAGATCCTATAATTAGAAACAGAAAATCTGTATGAGAATTTTTTTTATGGTGGCGGCAGGGTAAGGCACTAGAGATCTTTGAAGCTGTCTGAGTGAAGGGCACACACGCTCTACTGTGGGGGAATCTTCAGCAGGGGACGAGTTCCAGACGGAGTGCTACCCTTGAGGGTCCTCCAGGGATGCTGGGCTTCCCCACCGTGCCGGCGCTCCTTCTCCTGTTCTCCCGGAAGGTGGCTCTGTCTGGCATGCAGGTCCCTAAGGTCAGGCAATGAGTGTGCAGAGTGAGTTGGGATAGGCACGAACACTTGCATTGCGTTTTTCAAGTTTTTCAAAATTTGTATCGTGAGGTATATTTTAAATGCAATAATTTTTAAAAAAATCTGAAAACTTAAAGGCATTCGCATCTCCTCGTGAAGTTACATGTACCCATTTATAGTTTATCTTCCCCCCAACCCACAGAACCAGTCAACCACTGATCTGCTTTCGGTCAACGCAATTTTGCCTTGTCTAGGATTTCACATAAATTGAATCATACAGTATACACTTTTTGATGAATCTGACTTTTTCCACTTAACATAATGCTTTGAAATGTATGTGTGTCAACAAACATTCATTTGTATGTATATCGATAATTTGTTACCTTTGATTCCTTTTTGATTGATTGTATTGTATGGGTGTGCCACCCACGGTGCACCCACTTTCCCCTTCATGGGCTTTGGGATGGTTGTCACTTTTATTCTACTACAAATGAAGCTGCCTGGACCATTCCCGTAGAACTTTTTGTGCGGCCAGATGTTTTTGTGTTGCCTACGAGTGAACTAGCCGGGTCATCTGTATGTTAAGTGCATGTTAAATGTCATAAGACACTGCCACGCTCATTTGCATCCCTGTTAGTGGTAATAGAATTGCAGTCACTGCATATTCTTGCCAAAACGTGTTACTTTCATTCTTTTTAATTTTAACCATCTGAATTATTTGTGGTATCTCAGTGGTATCTCATTAAGGTTTTAATTTCATTTCTCTAATGACAACTGATGTGGAACATATTTTCAGGGGCTGTGTGTGTGTGTGTGTGTGTGTGTGTGTATACACATATATATATATACATATATAGTCTATTGGTGATAGTCTATTCACGTATCTTGCCCAATTTTAAAAATAGTTTTAGCTCTTACATTTAAGTCTGTTCCTTTTTGAGTTCATCTTTGCATATGTTGTGAGTTAAGGGGACTCTGCATTTATCTTTTTGTGTGTGGTTATACAACTGTCTCAGCACCATTTGTTGAAAAGACTATACTTGATCCATTCAATTTCCTTGGCACGTTTGTTAAAAAATCAGTTGATCATGAGTGTAATAAGCATTTATGTCTGGATTCTCAATTCTATTCCATTGATCTATGTGTTTCTTCTTTGCAAGAACTATACTTCTTGATTATAATAGCTTTATAATTTTGAAGTTGGGAAGTGTAAGTCCTCCAGTTTTGTTTCAATATTATTTTGGCTATCATAGGTTATTCTTTTAATATACATTTTAGAATCAGCTTGCTATTTTCTGCAAGAAAGCCTGCTGTGATTTTGAAGGAATTGTAATAAATCTGTATATCAATTTGGGGAGAATTACTATTTTAATTTTACCTTCCAATCAAGTGCTGTATTTCTCTATTGTGGTCTTGATTTTCTTGCAACAGTATTTTATAGTTTTCAGTGTATAGTTTTTTTCACATAGTTTGTTAAGATTATCTCTAAGTAGTATATAATTTTTGATGTCATTAGCAAATGGTATTTTTTATTATCAATGACCAGTTGTATTGTTAGTGTATAGAGGTAAATTAATCTTTCCTCATTGACCTTGAATATTTAACTTCCCTAAATTTACTTATTACTTCTAGTAGCTTTTGGGCGGGGCCACGCTCCTTATAATTTACTTTCTGCTCATGGTACTTATGAATTAAGATAGTTTTATTTCCTGCTTTCCAATATTTGTGATTTTTCTTTTTTCCCTTATTGCAGTGCCTAGGGCCTCTCTTATTAAGGTGGAGACAAGTAGTGAGAGCAGGTGGCCTTCCCTTGTTCCTGAAGTTATAGATAAGTATCCTGTGTTGCCACATTAAACATAGTGTTAGTGTTGGTTTTTCATAGATGTTCTTGTTTGGGTTGAGAGCATTCCCGTCTACTACTAGATGGGTGGGGATTTTGAAATCAAGAATGGACGTTGGGTTTTGATAAATGCTTTTTCTATATCTACCAAGATGGTCATTTTGTTTTTCTTTTCTAGTCTGAATATATAGTGAATGACATTCATTGCTCTTTAAATGTTAAAATAACCTGAATTTCTGAGATAAATCTGACTTGGTCGTGATGCATAATATTGTTCATACATTGTTAAATTTAGTTTGCTAACATTTAGTTATGAAATTTTATACCTATTTTGATGAGGAATATCTGTCTGTAGTTTTCACTGTATGTAATGTCTTTTGCTCACTTTGATATCAAGGTAATGCTGGGTTCCAAAAATGAGAGGGGAAGCCTTCCCTCCTTTATTATGTATTACTTTCTGAAAGAGTTTGAGTACCTTCTTTGTTTTGCTTTGTAACATGCTTTGTGACACTTTTTCCTGACTTTGCTTCAGTACGGGGAGCCACCCTACACTAGATACTCAATTTGGCCTTCCTCCCGTAGATAACTGAGTATCCTTAAGTGAGTTGGGTTTTCAGTTTGTTGATTCATCATTTTGTGAATTCATGAAAACCAGATTGCTGGTGTGTCCTGGTGCAGCAAACTAGCTTAGAGTGGAGAGCAAAGCGGCTTCGCTATTGGAACAGCAGCTAGCAAGCAGGAATTCCAGTCTGCTCCATGGTAGGATCTGGGAGCTCTTCAGCTCCCCAGAGCAGGCAGTCAGGCAGGCGGCCAGAAGCAGACTCCCAGCTTCTCAAAGAATCCAAAGTTGGGTGGGGATGGTGCTTTTGTTTGTTTGTTTGTTTTGTTTATCTGAGTTACAAGATGTAGCAGGCACTTTTCTCTGTAGCTGATCACATGTTCTGTCATTTACAGGTATTTAGTGAGTGTTGATTGTGTGTCAGACAGTATTCTGACTTAGCAGACAGGATATAACTAGGAAACCAACAGAAAAAAAGATCTCTGTGTTCATGGAGATTATGCTTATCAGGGTTTAAGGGTGATAAAAAAATAATATAATAGATTATAAAGCTATGTAACATGTTAAAAAGTGCTAAATGTTATTAAAAGAAGGAAAATTAGAGAGGCTAAGGGAGACCTCAGATGTTCAGGGGAGAGGGAGAGGTTGCTATATTGAGTAAGGCAGTGAAGGTTCTTGAGGAGGAAAGATCTGAGAAAATACTTGAAGGTGAGAGATTGAGCCAAGTGACTTTCTCTGAGAGCAGTGTTCCAGGAGAGGGGGTGAGGTAGGGGTGGGAGGGTGGTGTGTAAAGGCTCCAAGGCAAGACTTACGCCCTCCTCTGTTCCCTGGTACCTACGTCACGGAGGTCGGTCCAGCCTCTGCTGTCCCCTGGAAATGCAGGCTGTGACATCACTCCTGACCTGGTTATTTTGCAACTCCCCAGGAGGAGCCATGAAGAAGAGGGGATGGCACATGTACACAGAGGCTGCCTCCACTTCTCAGAATTCTCCTACAAAATCTGTATTGGGGGCCCTGTCTGAGAATGAATACTAGGATACCTAGCTCAGCCTGGCACTTTAAATATTCTAAAATGAGACAGAGATAAAAACCAATTAATCTGTCACTGAAAGAGATTACTGTATATCATTTTATGACAAATATGCAAAATACAAGCAAAATGGTGATTAGTGGTTGGTTTGTTGCAAAAATACCTAAGCAGCATAACTCTTATTATTATTTTTTAACTTTAAAAGTACATTACTTATGATTGGCTTTCATCTATTTAAAGATTACAGAATGCAGGTTTCTGTAGTATCCTTAGGATCCACCAAGAACATAGGGAAGATGAACCTGAAGGCAGTATCATTTATAAAAGAAATATAATATTGAGACCTTGAATAGTAAACACTTTATATACCTGGCATTTTCTATATTACAAATGCATTCCTCTAGACTTCCTTCTTAGTGCCAGCAGTATGTTTCTCAGGGACCTGGGAGCCACCTTTTGCACTGTAATCATCAAGAAAAATGGGGCCTCTGTCTCCCGGTCTCTGTGGGAGGTTAGGAGCCTGACTTCCATAAATAACAATTAGCAAACAGATGGCCTCATCACACTGAGCAAACCCCCTCCTGCTCCCCTGGTTCTCCAGAAATTTTCCATTCACTCATTTCATCATTTAAAAATCCTCTGCCTTTGTTTTCAGGCGAGTTGAGTCCAGTCTCTCTCCACTATTGCCATAGTCCTAAATAAAGTCTTCCTTGTCATTTTTTAAACAAGTGTCTAGTACAATTTTTCTCTTTAACAGTTTTGTCTGGAGTACTTGCATGAATAAGAGAAGCTACGTGATTGTGCCTTATTCTGCACTTGAATTGACTGCAATCTTGCTTTTTATTTGAAGGTTAAAGTTTTGAATAAACCTGAAATTACTTAGTGTTACAAATATAATATCTATGGTCTAGTCAGAAATTCAGCTTTTAATTTATTCCATGCATATTTTGACTGTTTCCTTAGAAAGGGAGGGAGATGTTTGATGTTAACTTCATATATAAAGATTTCTGCTTGCAGAAATCTGAGATTCCTGTCCATTTACCATCTAAATATTTCTTGAATCCTATCTCTGTTCAATTTCTACAACTACTCATGTACTCAAAGCCACATCATTTTTTATTTGGGTGAAATATATTTTATTTGAATCTGTGCCTAATCTCACACAAATCTGTTTTTAAAAGAGTGAGCTTTCCAACATAGAAGTGAGAATATGTAATTGTCAGGGCTACCAGTGCCTTATAAGGTAACTTTATGTGAATTAGATAAAAGATCCTCTTCTTCAAGTAAAATAGAATTTCAGTTAGTAGACTACAGCCTTAACTACTGTACTTGGGATGGTTTGGGGAAAGTGGGAACTTGGCAGTTCGCCCTGTTAGGAGGGCATGGTCCCGTGGTAAAGGCTGGGAAGGACATGGATTACTTGTTGATTGCCACAGGAAAAGTAGACTGTTTCAATGGAGAGTGCTGGCTCTGTCCATCCTAATGCATTAGCCAATGACAGAATCGCTGATAGTGGAACTGCTTGCTCAGATGTTTTTTGACATGATGCATATGAAGTACACAGCATCATCCATAAAGTAGTCTTGCCAAAGTGATTCTAATCAAGACTTATTTTTAGATCTAACCTCTGATTTACAGAAGTGATAGACAACAGAGAAATAAGTTAAACAGCATCACAAATACACAAATAGGCAAATCCACAAGGTAAGACATTCTGTAGGACAGCTTGCCTTTTTTCTTCAACAGTGGATGTCATGAAAAAGGTAGTCTGTTCTAGATTTAAAATCCATTTAAAAGCTACAACAACCAAACACAAGTCACAGCGTATGATTGGTTACTGGTTCAAACTAATATGCTGTATTGCTTGGGACTCCTGGGAATATCAGAATATGAACTGGTTATTAGATGTTATTTTGGGATTATTGGAAGTTTTGTTAACTATTATAGTTGCTGGAATATAAGAAAATATACTTTTTTAGTGGTGAAATATCATAATAATGGCAATTTACTTAAAAAATTATGTTAACAATAATTGAAGCAGATATGGCAGTATGTAAACATTTGTTAAATTTAGGTGCTGTCTGTAGATACACAATTGTATTATACTATTCTGTTGACTTTTCTGTATGTTCGGATTTTTTATAGCAAAAAAGTCAAATACTGTAACAGTTAAAAAACGGAGAGAGTGGACATGTAGTTTTAGCTCTGACATGTAGAGAACTTAGAAGCTTTAACTTCCATCCTTCTAATAAATAGTTGGAAAAACTGAAAGTCGATTACTTCTTTTGGAGCTATCAGAAAACTAAGTTCACAGGACAAATGGCCACTCAAATGTAGACAGGTGATATCCAGAGATATACAGATGAGATTTGGTTACCTGGACCTGAAGCCACTGGAGCCATAAACTGGTAGCCGTAAAATGGCAATTATTGCCAACTTCTGAGGTCAATTGTAGATTAGCCTGAGAGTGAGAATCTCTTAGGGTTTACAGTCTTGGAGTAAGGGTACACTTTTGTGACCTTTACCTCCAGGAGCCCTACTAGCTTCTCACAATGAAGACCTGAAAATATTTCCTTGTAACTCTGGCAAGGAGAATCAAGGGGTAATCACAGGGATACATTCAGACCCTTCTCCTAAACGAAGGTCTACACCCAGGGAAAAGGACTTTACCAGAGCCTTATCCCGGTGGAAGGAGGTCATCCTTCTCCAGGCCGTCTAGCATTCATGTCTGACTTAAGGGAAGGGCAATGGTCAACCCAGGTCAGGAATTCAAGGACATAGATTTGGAATGCTGCAGCCAGGGAAGGGAGCAGGGAGCAAAGGGGAAAAACTATCACTGGAGAAACATTCCTGAAGATCACAACTCCAAGACACAGGCCCACTAAATACTGAGGTTTACCACACCAACAAGACTATAATATAAAAATGGATTACAGCTCAGCGAGGTGTAAGGCCCAGTCTCTATTTCAGAAGAAGTTCTTAGGGAATCCCAAGGACAAGGATATTAGAGTAAGGCTAAGGCTCTGGCCTCTATCACAACAGCCAGCATTAAACACAGGCCAACGCTCAGGCAGACTAACATAAAACCTCACATTGAGGGTCTGTTAACCTCAGCTGCTGTTACCCAATAAATTCTGTCTGGCTTTTAGCAAAAAATTACCAGGCATGACAAAAAGCTAAAAAATAAAAAATAAAATTCTTATTCTGAAGAGACAAAACAATCATCAGAACCAGGCCCGATATGACAAATATATTAGCATTATCAGACAGGGAATGATTTTTTTTGATGGTTTGTCAGTAGACCCACATGACCTGAAAAAAGAATCACTCTTAATTTACCTGGTTAATACTCATTTATTTTTTAGATGTAGGTCAGCCATCATATCCTCAAAAATGTGTTCTTTGATCTGTCTTTTTTCTGATGATTTCCTACCATCATGACTGCCCATCTACATGGACATCGTAAATGATCTTTTTAGCCACCAGTCTTCTCTAATAGACTGTGACCATGGTATACATAAGATGGATCACTTTGTTGTTATCAGTTTTATGGGGCAAAACTAACAGTGTAATGCCAAATAAATGCTGAAGAATTAAGTAAGTAAATTGTATATTTCATCTTAAAAAATTCTCAAAAGTCTATAATATCAAAGCCAAACACCTCAGATATCTAACATATTTTTAACCTTTGTTTGGCTTCCAGCAATCAATAATTAGAAAATTTCTGTAAAACCATGTTAAGTTGTAATAGCTTAAGATGTAGATAATAAAAGAATATGAAATTTGATTGGTATGATTTACAGATCGAATGTGCATGTAATTATTTTCCCTAAAGAAATCTCCTCTTTAGAGGTGTTATTTTGATGTACAAAACCGGTATAAAATAGTGGACATTTATTTACTTCCCCTGGCTTTGACCTCAGTGTACTTCGGATTACAGTTTTCCATATGTCTCTCTCTCCTGTTTCTGCATATCTTGTGAGCAGGGACACTGACTGTGATTGTTCTCAACTGTATTTCCAAGGACATTTGTATCATGAACCGTCTTGCAAGACAGAGATGGTATCTTCCTCCAGAGCAAAGTGCCAAGGTAGTTACTGTCCATAATAAAATACTCAGCATCCTTAAGCTCCGAGTTCCACTCCTGTAATGTAATCCACTATGTGTGCAAGTGTCACCTGACCCTCTTTGCATGGCATTGTGGGAATTTGGGGTCAGGAACTGAGGGAAATGCTTCTAATCTGACTACTGCTTTTGCGGTGAGTAGTAAACTGCCTTTGCCCCTGGCCCTCTGTCTCAGTCTTCTGCCAGCATACATTCTGCAGCAGGCTAATTTGTTAGTTTGCAAGAAGCATAAAATATCAGGTTCTTCCCAATTCTTAACACACTGGAGAAATAAAAAATCCCTTTGGTTGGAGAGTGGAGGCGGCTCTTTAAGCAACACTTATTTAATTAGGGCAGGAATGGGTTCTTCTGAAACAGTGAGTAATAGCTCCTGTCACGAAAGAAGTGATCCCAAAATAACTAGTACAGTCCTGGCTGGGAATACTGAACATGCTGTAGAAAACTACTTGAGTCAGATGGGTAAGAATGGCCTTCCTTCCCAAAACTTAGAGCCTGGGGGTGGGGGCTCAATGATACACTAGGGTGTATTTCCAAGATTCCTTACTATTTTAGTCAAGAAGCCAAACACAGAGGAACCATTAAATGATTTTAATTCATGTCTTTGGATTGTAGTTGGTGGCAGATTTGGGCAGAATGTGGAATCACAGGCAGGCTTGGCAACACTCTTCATTCTACACAGACTGAAAATGAACCTGAAAGAGAAGAGAGGACAGGAGAGGGGCGGGGGAAAGGGAGAGAAGTGAGAGGGAGGGAGAGAATGTGTCAGACAATAAATCAGCAGACACCCTCTATTCAACGGACTATCTGGATGGGCAAATTTATATTGTGAACTTGTTAAGAAAATGATGTTTTCCCTTGTAATTCATTTTTCTCCCTGGCTCTATTGATCTGATTTGAGAAGTTACCATGCCAATAAATTGGACTGTGAAATTACATTCAGGGTACCCAAGATTCGAAACCATGGCTTAAAATGTTAACTCGTCTTGCAGCGGGTCAGCAAATACTCCTGTTCCACAGTTGATATATTGCATTGCTGGGCTAAATATAGAATTGCATTTTGATTCTCTCTTCCACATATTCCGTGGTAAGGTCAACCCTGAATGATGATTGCATCTTGGGTCCACAAATCATGTGAGTGTGTCTGGTGAATTGTGGTATTGAGGGATCCAATAAGGAGTCTCAAGGAGGAAGCAAAAGTGAACATTATCATTTTTATATTTATTAGAGAAGCCATTAAGACATACAATTTATTGAGTCTTTCAGAGTGTCTCATCACAGAAAATTTGACTAGTATTCCCCTACAATAAATATGACGTAGTCATTACGGAAGTAAAGGCCCATCACAACCGATAGTTGCATTCAGTTGGTCATGCACATTTCTAAATAAAAACTATTTAATAAAACATTCAGAAGCAGAGTTCCTGGTGAAATATTAGCTATAAAGAATCTAATGACAATATCTTCAAAAAGATATCAGTGTCCTCCTTGGAAGCCTGAGTATAGTAAAAATCCAAATTAAATTGGTTATGCATGTCAGTGATACACTAATGAAGATTAACAAAGAGCTCAGAAGACACTGAGTAACTGAAGTGGAAATGTGGAGTGATTGATGCAGTGATGGAATTAAAAGACCTACTGACAAAAGGTATCTGCTGGTTAGTACATAAGGGGTAAAATCCTTGAAAGAAATCTGGAACAGAGCTTTGGCTTAAGGGAAGCAGTGGATTTAAAGAGATATTTGGGGGCAATAGAAAACATACTATTCTAGGAGATGATACTATTATTCTTATTTTTAACAATAGTATTATTGTCTTCTGTTTAGGGCTTTGTGTGAAGTTTTAACCTTTTTATCTGTCATTACCACAGTGCTGCAGGGTAGCTACTATTGTCCATATTTTATCAAATAGAAACCAAGACAAATGGGCTCCATGTAAGGTTGAGCTAGTTACTGGTGTGTCAGGAATTCACACTGAATTCTGCCACTCTTTCTACTGTAATAGAAGAAAACATTTCTATTCCTCAACTTCTTTCTGTGGTGCAAAGGCAAATATCTTTGTATTCACTTCCTGTTTCTGCCTAGCAAACGGACTACACTTACTCAACTTCCAAATTTAACAAAAACTTAGTAGCTTAAATCACACCTGTTTTGCTATGGCTGGAGGTCCGAGGCTCCCATGTCCTTGTCTGCTATTAGCTGGGGACTGCCCTCTGCTCCTAGAAGTCACCAGAATACCTTTGGGTGTTGTCCCGCCATCTTTTAATCGGCAGGGAACCACTGAGTTCTTTTCATACTTTGAATCTTTTTCTTCTGCTACCAGCTGGAGAAAACACCATGCTTTTAAAGGGCTCATGTGATTGCATCAGGCCCAGCCTCTATGTCTGAAAGTCAACTGGCGTGGAACATTATTTACATCTACAAAATTCTTTCATAGAACTACCTAGATTGGTGTTTGATTGAATACCCAGGGGAAGGGAATCTTTTGCTACTACAGTCTCTTTATTATAACTGAATGTGTGAAATGCGTGGTACACTTTATTTAAAGCAGTTGGGATTTGTACCTTTATGTTTTCATCCATATCCCTTCAAATCTGCTCTGGGAAGGTCTCAAGGTTTTGTCCAGGCTCTGTGAGTCATTCTGTCAGCTTCCATTGCATAATTAAATAGTCTGATTAAATATAATAGCATAATTCCTAACTTATTCCTGGTCTTCTCTCTCTTCAATTTAGAACTCTGAAGTTAGAGGTGGCTATGGGGGGATCGGCTTCTTTTGTAACCCATGATCACGTCCTCCTCCCTTGCCAGCTGCTGTTTCTGACCCCTCCAGTATCAGGATAAGGGACAGAAAGATTTAGGGGACAGTGGGCACTGTCTTGCACGATATGACCTCAGTGTTTTCTAGGCTTCACAGATTTTCAGAGTTGCCACTTCCTCTTGTAGAGTTTTTTGGAGATTAGTCAAGAGATTCTGCTTGTTAATTCCACTCTCCTTCTTTCTGGTTTCTGTACCCACAGAGAAAAACAAAAAAGACTAAGCGGCATGGGTTTGCATTGAATTCCTGACCATTGTTCTCATGTGGGACCTTAAAATGCTCCCCAGTCACCACCCAATATGTGCTGAGTCTTTCTGCCCTTCCAAACGGTGTTTGCACACTTCAGCCACACTCCTCAAATCCCCAACACCTTTTGTCCGTCTGTGTGTAGCAGCCTCCTTCTGGCCCATCTGTGCTTCTGGTGGGGAATTCTCCACGCTTCACCAAGGGTACCTTCTCTGTGTGTTCTGTATCCCAGTGCCCTCACCGCCTCACTCCTCACCTCCGTCTCTCCTTCTGGCTTATTAGTATTTCACTCTTTACTAGGTACTGAATCTTTCTCATCAGCAAACAGACATGTTTCTTCCTCTATCCAAAACAAAACAAAACAAAAAAAACTTCCCTTCCGGTATTGCTTACCTGACTATCCCACTTTACAGGAAAAACTCAGGAGAATCTTGTAGAACCACTTTCTGCAATCCAGCATCCTTTTCGCACACTATCCATTGATTCCCTCTGTAAATCATGTTTTCTCTGCCTTCACGGTATGGCTATCCGGCAGCCACTCCGCCCCACTCCCAGCACGGTCACCCTGGCCCATACTTCATGGTCTCCAATTTGGGTTATTGAGGGGCATTCTTCCTGTTACCACCTTTGGCTGATATAGTTTATTCTCACCACAAATTATTCTGCTAAATGTAGGTCATATCATATAACATTGCTTATAAGCCTCAGTGGCTCTGCCTTTCCTTCAGAGTAAAATTCCAAGTGACCCACAAGACCCTACTATTTCTATAAAATATTAAGTGGAAACTTGAATAATTCAAAATACATTTATAGGAAAATGGATGGGAAAGAACTGTAATTATAAAATTGTGCATGCAAAATCATGGAAATCAAGTCAGTATCGAACTTCAAGTAATAAACTGTGAAAAAGTTCCTCAAAACTGAGAGGCTTATGGATTTTTAAATATATGATATTATCCAATTTATTTAACTAACCGATGACATAAATGACTCAGAGAGACCATGTGATCTTCCAAGGCCTGGTCGGAAAGCACAGACAGCAGACAGGTTGGATTTCCAGTCTTAGATCTTTTAATTATACCACTCTTACTGCTGTTTTCAAA
Source organism: Rhinolophus ferrumequinum (assembly GCF_004115265.2). Classification (NCBI taxonomy): domain Eukaryota; kingdom Metazoa; phylum Chordata; class Mammalia; order Chiroptera; family Rhinolophidae; genus Rhinolophus; species Rhinolophus ferrumequinum. The sequence goes on along the minus strand of NC_046303.1, from coordinate 6,808,499 downwards.
AGAGCTCAGGCCTTGAGTTGGAATTCATAAAGAAGACACCAGAATCAAATAAGAATCAGATTATCAGTCTGTATGAATATTTTGCTATAATTTGCATAACAGATATGCTATGATTTCGTGATAATTGAAATCAAGATGAAAATAGCAATTGCGTGCTGTTTTTAAACTTGAAGTTTTAAGTTTCGACAGAAAAATGCTTGTTGAAATAAAGCCTTTAGAAAGACGAGGTAAACAGGTTTAAAAATTCTTTATATAAATAGTGACTTAAAATTAGTTTGAGCTTTTTATATGAAAAAAAAAAGGCTCCTTTATGAGGAGTTTAATGAAAGAAGAAAAATTAAAACACCAGATATCCTAAAGTGGAATGCTGCTGATATTTGAAACATATCATATGCTTCAGGCAAATAAATTTAATTAAAGGAACTGAATGCTTTCATAGTGGTGGTTGCATTATTCATACAACCACACTCCTTTGAATCCAGAGGAAATGAATGGAAAGCAACAGCATAACAACCAAGGAAGAAAAAAAAAAGAAACACAAAATAAACAAACCCACAGATTTTTGCATTATGATGCCAAAATGATTTCTTTAAACAAATGGGCAGTTAAGTTAAAATGCCAATAAATTCAGTAAATAAAACTAGTCCTTTCACTCTACTGGTGTTTTTGATTATTAAAAATTGTGAATCTGATAGTTTCAGGTAGGGGGTGAAATCCCTCATTGATATTTGAAAAATAAATAAATAAATAACATAATAAACTTTTTGCAACCTAGTTAAATATTCTTCTAGTCCCTCACACAAAAGTTTTCCAAAACATCTCTTTGCCCCTTTACCTAAGAATAGTTTTTAAAAATTTGTTTATTCCTATAATGTGGAAACAAAACTCGGTAGAGTCTATAAATTTTCTCTCGATTTCAGTTTAGTAATCTCTCTCTTTTTAAAATTGTTCTCCATGGAGAGTGCAACTGTTAATAATTTGACCTGGATAAAATGAAAATTCCGTATTCTAGTGGCTATAATACATGCATAGAAGCTTTTAACTACACACAAACTATCTGATGAAACAATAATATTCTCTAGTAATTAACAAACTTCTTATAAGTTTCCATTCAGTCCTCCCATTTAGAGCATCTGTGGCTAAGAGTGAATTGTTTTTACATCTATCGAGTTGGCAAACTTTTTCTTTAAAGGGCTACGTAATAAATATTTTAGGCTTTGTGGGCAAAATGGCCAACCATACTGCAGAACTCTGCAAAAGCAGCTATAGACCATACATACACAGATGTGCATGACTGTGTTCCAATAAAGTTTTATTTACAAAAACAGGTGATGCAAGATAGAGCTGTTCCACAGTCTATAGTTAGAGGCCCTAGGTTTAGAACAAAGATAGCTTCATATGTCTTTCATAAATCTGTACTCTGTGTATATTTTTATCATATCTTTTGCTAAGCAGTATGGGCAGTGTTGACTCTCCCCGATCCACACACATAGGATAAACTTCGTAAGGGTAGGAGTTCTGCCTCATTTATTTTTGTGTTGTCAAGGCTATTGGCAGAATGAATTTTATCTATTAAATATGACAGTTCCCATGACCAAATGGAAGTAGCACCGTCAATGAGAGCATTTTCAAAAGCATGTTCAGCTAGTTCCTGGTTTCAAGAAATGCGTACAAAAAGTGCATTTATTATCAACCATGGTTGTAGGATATTGCATGATATAAACCTCAGTTGGTAGTTATAAGATGCATTCACATTGTAAAAGCCATGGTACGTACTTCCTATAAAGAAATTGTTTTCTTAAAGTTATCTTAAAAGGTTTATAATTCAATGTTATCATCTTGAATAGCACATTATTTATTTCTCCACTTTTATATCTCCATTCACCATTGTTTATAATTGAGTGCTAGGCACTATGCTACCCACTGGGTATACTAGATTAAAACTGATTAAAGGTTTCCTTTATTCAATAAACACTTTTTAAAGGCACATAAAATGTCTTTAAAAATGTACTTTATTTTTCAGAGCAGTTTTTGATTCACAGCAAAAACAGAGCAGAAGGTACAGAAGTTCCCGTACATTGTCCATCCCCACACGTGCACGGCCTCCTCTACTAGCAGCATCCCTCGTCCTAGCGGTGCATTTGTGACAACTGATAAACCGGCATTGACACATCATTGTCACCCAAAGTCTGTAGTGTCTGTTCGTGTTCACTGTTGGCGTTTACGTTCTATGGGTTTTAATGAAGGTATCCATCATTACCATCATTGTGGTATCAAACAGAGTAGTTTCACTGCCCTAAAAATCATCTGTCCTCTGCTTATTTGGCCTCCACCTCCCCTTGGCCCCTGGCAACCACTGGTCTTTTTTACTGTCTCCATAGTTTCTCCCTTTCCATAATGTCATGTGGTTGGAATCCTATAGTGCGTAGCCCCTTCAGATTTGCTTCTTTAGTAATATGCATTTAAGTTTCTTCCATGTCTTTTCATGCCTTGATAGTGCATTTCTTTCAAGCTAAATAACATTCCATTATTTAGATGTACTACTGTTTGTTTATCCATTCTCTTACTGAAGGACAGCTTGGTTGCTTTCAAGTTTTTACAATTATGAATAAAACTGCTATAAATATCCATGTGCAGGTTTTTATGTGGATGTAAGTTTTCAGCTCCTTGGAGTAAATGCCCAGGAACACAATTGCTGGATTGTATAGTAAGAGGGTATGTACTTTTATAAGAAACAACCAGACTGTCTTCCAAAGTGGCTGCGCCATTTGCATTCCCACCAGCAGTGAGTGAGAGTTCCTGTTGCTCCACGGCCTCGCCAGCATTTGATATTGTCATGTAATGTCTTTTAAAGTCTCATTTCTTGAAAAAGCTATAGAAGTCAGAAAATCAATTTCCTTATTTTCATTTGTGGTGTGTTTAAATAACATAATTATAGGTGACTACAAAAGAGTGTTTCTAGGTACTAGAATTATATTTTTGAATAAACCAGCATTTCACGATCTACCACTTCCTTTAATTGAAGGAAATAGTGTGTAGTCTAAGTTGCTACATACTGGGGTTGATGCCCTACTCACTGTGTTTTCTTTGTCCACTAGACAGCAAGGGTTTTGTGACATACTGTGAGAAAGATATCCAAACATACTTGACCAAGTGGAAAAACAAGCTTACCATGGCAAAAATAGAAAAACAGGCAATGGTATGGTGATGAAGAGATTAACAAGGGGACAGAACTCTGATAGTGTTAAAGTACAAAGAAAAGTAAATCAATTTTTTAAGTGGTTAAGTGTGGCCATATAATAATTTTGTTTTGAGAGCTGAAGATGAACTGGGCTTGACTGAATCAAGACATTGTGACTGGAGTTTCAGTACTTCTAATTAAATTCTCTATTCAGAACATTTAATCTGTGTGTTACAAGACTATTCCTTAATTTCACCCTCAGTCTTGTGATCATAGGTATCAGAAACAATAATTACTACTTATGTAGAACCCACTCTTTATATCACATTAAAAAATCTAGCAGCATGTAAAGCTAACAGGATCCCTGACATTTCAGTACGTCAGATCACTTCTTTCTGCCTTTTGCAAAACATGATACGGACAGAGCAGGCATTAGAAATGCTTTCCAATGTGCCGCACCAGTCTAAGGGGAGTTAGAAAAATTTTGGCTACTTTTTCTGAACTGCATCCAGAAGATTTATCATTTCCTAATAATTTTTGTTTACTTCCTAAATGTTTCATGCCAGTAAACTGGGTTTTGAGAAGAGAGTAGAGCAGCGTTGAGAGCCTGCATTAAGAAATACACGCCACCTCTTAATAATCAAAACACCCTGCAAGAGCACAGGATACTTTTTAGGTTTCCACCCTCAGTTTGGCCAGCAGTTTCCATGCTTCTGTGGTTGTCAGACAGAGGCTAACTTTTAATGATGGTTTCTGGTTTAAAATTGGGCGAGGGGTGAGGGCTGGTGAATGCAGGAGAATGTTTAGGATATCCAACTCTTGGTCTAAAACTTGAAAAGTAGAACACATTGTACTGACTTTCCTTGATCTGTCTACATAGCTATTATGGTTACTGCTGATTTTTAGACCAGGCCCTTTGAAGCATAAGTAGTGTTTCCTAGCAATTGCTCCTACGAGAAAAGATGGAATGAAAAAATTAGCATCTTGACTAAGAGGCAATATGAAAGATAATGGGCTGTGGGGTATTAATGAAGTCAATCCATGTAGAAAGCTTTTACAGATGGGGGAGTGTCAGGAAATGATGGTAGAAATATAGTATGAATTATGGAAGGTATCGAGAATCATGAAAAGTCTGAATTTGATGGGAGAAACATGATTATGAATGTAATGTGGAGAAAGCGTTAGGCAAATGGCATAGAAGAGATGCAGATTTTTCGTTTTGATCATTATTTCAACTCACAAATGAATCCTCAAAAATTTTTTTTGGCAGACAAATAATTATTTACTCTTGAATGTTTCTTTTCAATTTAGTGGTTAATTCTCACTTGAATATGACTTGCACTTCTCATTAAGTGATGTGGAAAAATAATGCAATGAAAACTCAGAGATAAGAATGACTAAATAGAAAATACCTTTAAAATTAAACTTTAAGCATTTTTAATTAAGAATATGTCATAGTTCAGAGTGGAAAGAAAGGAAACCACTTCACTGAGGAGAATTAAAGATCCCAGTTTGAAGCAGCAGCTGCATTTTTTTTTTTCATCTCTTGTACTAAGAAGTTGCTAAATGTCTCAAAAATAAATGAACAAACACGAATGGGTTTGAAGGTGGCGTGAAGCAGGGGTGAGGTTGATAAGATGTATGAGGTCTCAGCAGTATTGTGCTGAAAGTGGTGATCAGTATGTGAAGAGAAAAGACATCAATTATTCATTGTCAGCCTAGTTAGGAGTTGTGTTGCTGAGTGTTGCTGCCATGTAGTTGGGCTTTTCAGTAATAAAAATGTAAACGTCTGTTACCTCCTTCATGAAAAGAGCTCTTCCATATTTCCTACAGCCTCACAAAGGTTCTTCTGACAATTTGTCTTAATAACTTATTGATCGAATCTGGACTCTACTGATAGGCTGACAAAGGAAAAAATATTTCTTTGTAATGCTTATTTGTCCAGATAAATCCTTCATTAGAAATATGAGGGACAGATTAAAATTCAGCATCACCGTAGCTGATTTAAGGCTGGTTAGTGATTCTGAGGCTCCAATGCTATTGAGATTCCTAGAGGTTTTCTCTCCTTTAGGAGTATATACAAAAAATTTAAAAATCTGTTCTTCTCATATGAGGTCAGGGGGCAATTGACCCAGTTCTGTCTTTGCCGAAAGAGTTACACTCACATAGGTTGCACAAGATTCCGACTTTCTTGCATGTCTCCTGAAACGTTTACAGAATTTGGATCCTGGACTTTTTTGATAATTTAAACCCATGTTCTTTCTCAAGAAACATGCATCTATATGCAGATATTAAAACAATCAGTCCTGCAATTTACTCATGTGTGATAGACTCACCTGACTCATGCATGGAACACGATTTATTATAATAAACAGTCTTCTACGGGATGGGTCAGAGTGAGCTCCTGGTGAGTCTGCTGGAGGCTGCCACATCCAGTCTCTGTAGTGAGCACTGTTCGTGCTTTTCCAGATCCCCCATCTCTAGTCTGTTGCTCTGGGCCCTTTCATATCCAAGCCTGCCACTCTTGCTTGCTTTTTCTTGGAGGACTGTCCTCGGCCACTGGAGCCACTTTGCCCAGCCCTACCCAGAGTTGGAAGTAACGCAGAGCACCTTTGCCAATGATGAGGGTGCAGGATAATGAAAACCCAGCTCGCTCACCTCAGTTTCAGACAGTTCTGAGGTCTCAGCAGTATTGTGTAACTTACGAGTCACACATCCCTTGAGGGATCAGCTAAAGGCACCTTCACTGGGACTTTGCATCAACTCCCACCCTCCTTGGTTTTGTCCGCTTTCCTCTTCTGCTTTGCTCATTTCCTGACCAGTTTCCTCTGGGTGGAAATCCATAATAAATCACTTAGCATACAAAGCATTCTCTCAAGCTCAGCTTTTACCCGAAACTCACCATATAATTGAATTATCCGCACCAGGACACATATTTGAGAGGGAATGGGGATGCTGGTACCCGTCATGCTGGGAAAAGGGTGTGAACAGTGGGGATCCGCTGTGCTAAAGGTAGGGTTCCACCGCTCTGTCAGAGACAGCTCTTGAGCAACGCTTTCAGTCAGAACCCTTTCAGGATAGGGCATATGTGCAGTGTGTTCATTAAACCCTGCTTCACGTTTTGTTGTTTCTAATATGTCCCCAAGAGGTGTCTGTTACCTCATGGCTCACATTCTTTTCAAGACTGCCCCATCCCAACCCTACTCCAGGACGGTTTTCTTCTCTACTCCCCCTACCCCATCCTGCACTCTCGGTTGTACCTTGTCTGTCCTTCCTCTTGGTAACACCCTTACTTCAGGATCTTCTGGAACCCCAAATTCATTATCTTCTTGGCAAAAACCCCAAATTCACATACTCTTCCAGAGAGCTCAAAGGCACAGATGCCAGTTGAATTCTAGCAATCGCTGACGACATGCCGTATTTCCCAAAGGAATCTAGGCAAAAGAACCTTTATAAATGGTCAGTAGTTACATGTGATTTTATTTCTGTTCTGCCTTAGTTTTGGGAGAACTTTTAATTTGCCAACTACATTTAAGGAACATGTAATTATGAGATTCAATCAAGATTCTGATGTTTGGAAATTTCAAAATTATTTGCAGAATTTATTTTGAGCTATTAAAATCCTATCATAATAGATGTCCATTCTCTTTGGTTTTTGTTAAATTCTAGAACTGTCATTTGAGTTTACTGTAGGTTTGATGAAACAAAAGCCCTTTCATAGCAATACTCTATTGCAATCCTATTTTTATTAAATATTTTTGTCAAAATTTTTACCTTTTGCGAATTGTGTTATGATGTAATTGATATACTTTAAAGTTTAAGTGATAAAAACAATGTAGTATTTTAGCTATAGGTCTAAGTGGACCAGATGCAGTTTTAGAATTATCACAGTGATTCCAAAAACACAACGTAATTGAATTGGTTGTAGGTATGATGATATTTAAAACCTATCAATATAAGTCATTTCTAGAGGTGACAGTGGATTGAAATTTGGACTTCTGTCACTACAGAGTAAAAATACCCCCACAGAAAATAGAACTCAGCCTTCGTCAAATCAGCATCATAATACAGTTTTAAAGCTTTAACATTTTATTTTATTTGCTTTGAGTAATAATGTTGTTTGATTATATGTTGATGAAGATGTTGTTGGATTTCAAAGAAGTGCTAAAATGACACGTTGTAGTACAGATTAGAATCTCATAATTAGGCACAACAATTTATTATGTTCTCTTCTCAGCCCCAAGTAAATATAATTATTGATTTTACACATTACAGAAAGATGTTTAAACTTAATTTTGTCATTGGATTGGATGTTTTTCCAAAACAAAGATGTAAATAAACTCAGGAGGAAGCGAATATAAAATAAAATGAATTGAGTGTGCAGAATGATTAACTTTCTGTTTCAGAGTCAATTTGGCACGGAATATTGGCAATTCCTGGAATTTCAATGTAATGTAATTGTTTGGTGTAATAAAGGAATTAATTGAGATATAAAAATAAATATTGATTATAAAAATGCATATTTTGCTATCAGAGAACTTTAAGTGCATTAATTGTTTGTTCTTTAAAAGTACTCTTAAGACTTCACAGTATTTACACAGAGCTCTGTTTAATCTCGTTCTTAGTTCTTAAAGTGGTTGAAAGTATTTTGTTGTATTTGATGGTTATCTCAGAGCAAAAGACCTCCCTGTAAATAGGGCACTTAATTCTTTAAGAAATGACTAGTGTGTTTAATTAGCAAGGGACTAATTTTCTAACCATTGTTATTATCATTGTCCCAAGTGTGGTTAACTATTTTCTGAGTTTAATACAACAAACATATTGTCATTTCCCATAATGAGATACTAGTTTTTGTATCGTTGTTGTTTTTTTGTGTCAGGGTCTTGTCTCTTATAAAATGTTAATTGTATTAACTGAACGTATTAATGAATGTCATAAAACACATCTGCTCTATTTTAATGCTTAACATGATAAGTTTGAAATAATTTATAGTAGGTTGGAGTAACCATACAGTTGGGGGACAATAATTTCTTTCAGAAATTGTCATTTGCCTTAATGAAATAGAAGGGTTCAATGGGATATTACTTTAAACAACACAGGGATTTAACAGTAGAAGAAAGGTTAGTTAAAACTTACAAGAAATCTAATGTCGACTTTGCAAGTTACTTCTTGCTTTGCTTAGAGGACAAGATCTGGTGCTCTGAGGGATGTTATTTTTTACTCCAAAAGTATTTGTATCATAGAATTTTAGAGTTAAATAAGCTCCCAGAGTTCAGTTTGTATGGCAAATTCCAAGTCTTTCTTTACAAGTGATCAGAATGTTTACGTTCTGCACTCAGTCTTTTCCACCACCCAGGGTAAGTGCTTCCTTTTCTGTAGTTTCTTGGCATATCATGTAAGCTTCATCATGTACCTGTCTTCATGCATCTTATTTGTATTTAGATCACCAATTTTAAATATAGGAACTGGCATAAAGTAGTTGCTTAACAAATGTCTGATAAATGAAAAAATGAATGAAGAAATCTAAATTATTTGCTAGCAATATTAGTGGCAATATCGTGATATAAGTTGTATGCTTGTAAAACTCAACTCTAATATGTCCTTGGGTGATCTTTGAGATTTTATATCCTTTGGATGCGATCACGAAAAGTTACTTTGCACAAATTAATCTAATTAATTACAGAATGTATGGTATTCACTTGAACCAAAATACATAAATCCCATTCTGGATTTAACAGGAAATTTGTCTCTATGATTCATCTTGAACAATGCTATGGAAAGAATAATTTTAAATTGCATGCTTTAATAAAATTTGGAAGTATACTTATATTAGAATCATAATAATGAATTATACTTTATTCTTTTAAAGAGTATAATATAATTTAGTCTAAATTCATTAACTCTTAAGTAAAAATTGGTACACAAGAAAAAGCATTTACTAATGTTTGTTTCAAACTATGTATTGACTCCAGAAATTGGAGTGAGCTGAAGGAATGTAGGAGAAAAAAGCAACACAATAGGGGATTGAAAAATAGATTAAGGAAGGGAGAGGAATAGGCATTTCAGTCTAGAGGAGTAGGGTTAAAAGTTTTATGAAGGATAGGATTATCAGAGTCTGTTTAGGAAAAACTTTCTTGACCTAAAGAAATATGTGATAGACTTATAATTATCTGCAGTTTTTAGTGAATGAACTGATTATTTCAGTGTGGTCCAGGAAGCTGCAAGATTCACTCAAGGTTATTTTAAGCCTTTGAATCAACAAATGCTTATTGAGTGTTTACTGTGTGCCATACATTGTATTAAGGATGGGAAAATCCCAGTGAGGGTATTTTGAGAGCATTGACCCTCAAAGACACTTCATTTTAGTGCAGAAAGTCCATATGTAAATACACAATTGCACTATAATGTAGAAAATACTATACTAGGGATATGGATAAAAACCAGGTAAAATGTTTCTGCCTAGAAAGGAGAAAATCTTTTCTAAGTGGATGGTATTTAAGTTGAGTGTTAAGGAATATGAGTAGGGATAAAGAAAATGGGGGATAGAGAAGAGGAAAGAATATTTGTCACATAGGAAATAGCTGGGAGGCATGAAGACGCTTGGCATATTTGGTGAATGGACTGTAGTTTAACTTGTCTGAGTATAGGATATGGAGATGGGAAGCGTTTTGAGGCGGTAAGATGCGCTGGTGACAGATGGTGAGCAAGTCCTGTTGGCCTGTTTTAAAGATGTTCGGACTTCATTCTGTGATCAGTCAGCAGTCACTGAAAGAGTTGAATTAGATAATCCAGATTAGATAAGACTAAGGCTTGCCTGGAAGTGGTTGTGGACATAGCCAAGAGGGCATGTGTTTGAGTCATGTAGCGGATACAATGCATCGGGCTTTAGACCAATTTGCATGTTGAGAGCAGGGGATAAAGCTACATTTCTGCCTTGCTGATAATGAAGACAAAGAATAGAAGAGTAGACAGAGGATGACACGGAAGGTAAAATAATGATTTGGTATTGAAAAGGATGTGTTGAGGTGCCAAGAAGCCATCTAGTTAAAGAGAGATTCAGAAGGCAGGAATGTGGAGAAGAGTAACGCTTTAGAGAGAGATTATTTGAAAGTTTAGTGGAGTGGTCCAAAAATGTGTCAAAAAAGGAAGTGAATGTTAAATGGCTCTTGAAAATAGTATAGATTTTAATTGGTTGAAATCCTAAGGAAAATGTCTTAGGTCATGAAAATTTTATGAACAAAGGTGGAAGGACTGGAAATTACAAAGGCGTTTTTATGTAATGGTGAGTATTAAGAAAACCTATAGAATTGTGTAGGGATCAGTGGGAGCGGAGCCTTGAAAGGTAGGTTGCCATACATGGGGTTAGGTTTTGAATTTCCTTTGAAGTATTTTAGAAGTTTTAACAAATGTACAGTGTGGAGTTTGAAAGTTTAGGGAGTGACATGATCAAAACTACGTTAGGTCGTTCATGGCAGTGATGTGAGCATAGCAGAAGAGAGGAAAAATACATAAACGTTAGGAAGCTTGAGGTAATGATGGCTTCCAAGAAAATGGTGATAGTGAAATTGCAAATGAAGAGGTGGATATGGAGTGTATTGCAAAGACAGTCAGTGTGGCGTTTGGATTTGAGAAATAATGAATAAAGCAGTGAAAATGTTTGTCAAGGTGTGAGATGATGCCATAGATATTGATGATATGGGGGGTTGGTGACGACCAGGAGTCATTTGTTTCATTCACATTTATTGCATGTGTACTCTGTGTTGTCACTGTACTGAGTTCAGTGTATAAAGACAAAAAAAAGAATTTATGAAAAGGGGAAAGAAAAGATGCTGTCCTTAAGGGTTTATATTCTAGTTGGGATGACACAAGTGTAAACAATATCAAGAATAAAGTCTGATAAGGGCTATTACAGTGTATGAAGGCTGTGTTCTTGGAGTTCATATAGAGAGATTCCAGTGGGACATCTGGATAGAAAGGTATAACTTGGAATTGGAAGAGTTATGCCCAAGAAGGAGGGTGGGGATGGATTTAAGGTCCTTTTTTACTCAACCATCTTGATATTGTTGGCATTGCTAATCAAACCCTCTTTGAGATCCTCAGACAAAATTATTTATCATTGTGTGTTGCTGTCTAAACTCCTACCTTAACCGAACACATCTTCTGTTCTCTGCTCTTTTGAGTCTCAGTGGTCTCACACACATCCATGGGTTAACTATTACTTATATGTTTATGATTCCTAGTTTGTATTTCTGGGCCAAACTATCTTTTGAGTCCTATGTGCATAAAACAAACATTGCTAGGTGTCATTCTTTGTAGGTCTTATGTGCATTCCAGACTCAACAGGTCTTAAAATTTACATCTTGCTCTTTGTACTAATCCCTCATCAGTATTCCAGTGCATGAAGCTAGTACTAGTTATCAGCCCGGTTGTCCAAGTTAGGAATCCAAGAGTCATCCTTTCTCTTTGTATCTTATCTCTCATTCCCAACAGTTATGAAGTCCTGCAGAATCAGAAGCCGGAGTAGCTCTTAAACCAGTCCCCTCTTCTCTATTCACAATGCCGTTGTAGTCATTCATTGCCAAGTTCATGCCGTGGACCTCCACATGGTCTCCTTAACTCCAGTTTGACCTCCCTCCAGTCGCGGGCCATTCCCTGGTGCTTGTGAACTTCTGTGTGCTTGGCCCTGTTCTGTGTGCTTTATAGGTATTGAGTCCTCACAAATCTAAGAAATAAATCTATTCCTGTCTCTGCTGTGCAGCATGTAGAAGTTGAGGAAGGTTGCTCAAGGTCACACACCAAGAAGATGAGGTGTACATTCTAAGCCAGACAGTCTGGATGGAGGCACGTGCCCTTTGGTCCACTTACAGATTATGCGCTCTAACTTTATACTGCAGGCTGCTTTGACCCTGGAACTATCTGTTGCTCACCTTTGAAAATAGCAAACTTAAAACCAGTAGTTTAAAGCCATTTATTTCAGTATTTATTATTGGCAATCTTTTTGATAAAGTTATCTTCATATTTTATTTAAATGATAAATATAAATGAATTTCATGTCAGTCTTCTTTTTAAGCTATTTAAAATTTACCATTTCTTTGCTTTTCTCTCTTTTGACTGGACCCAGCTAAACATTCGTTTGTGCCTTTCCCCCAAAAAGAAATGCCTTGAAATTCTTGTGAACATGATATTAATAATAAGAAGTTAATTTTGTGTAACAAGGGAATAACATGTTCACACAGCAGCTGTAGCATCATTTTGAGAAATGTTCTGCTGAACAGAGATGAAAAGAAGGGAATTGGCATGTAGCTTAAGTCTGGTTTTGTTTCTTTTATTTTAAAGTGATATTTCAAAGTCACCTGTTGTATTAACATACCAGATGCACTAAAACCCTCATACTCAATGAATCTACCTAGACGTTTTGCTTTACCACGTGGTGGTACATGGTAAAAGCCTGATCTGCTATAGTTTCTTGATTTAACCTGGATACCAACCTGATTCCACGTATCTTTCTAAAAGGAAGACACGAATGAGAATATCTTCAGATTCTTACTGGTATTGGTTGGACATAATATTAACTCCTATGTAAATCTTCATAGATAGCAAACAGAAAGACACTAAAATATCCCTGAGAAATAGTAAACATGCCCCAAACTCTATTTGGCCATCATGTTGTAAAAATCATCTTATAGTATCTAAATGTAAAATAAATAACTTAGTATTAATTTCTCTTTCTGATAGATTGCTGTTAAAGAGACACTACAGGTATATAAAGAAAAGTAATTAATGAGTCAATAAAACTTTGGTTCTTTATTCCATTATGCATTTCCTCCTTTCATCCTTCTATTCTTCCAACCTTCCTTCAACAAGTATTTATTGAGCACCGATTATGTCTAATTAAACTATATTGTGTATTTGGTATTTATCTTTGAATAAAATAGATAAAGATCCCAGCTACATAGAAATCATGTTAATATCATTCCCAGAATAAAATGTCCAGAGGTAGTGGTGGCCTGGGCATCAGAGCAGAATGAGGGCAGAAAGGCATATATGTTCCAAAAGGAAAAGAAATGTACTGAGAATGGGTAATGGACATAAATATTATGTGAGAAGCAATTTTTATCACTGAGGACCCTGACCTTTGAATCAACATCACAGCATTTTGTCACAACATTTGTAAAAGTTGAATCCATTCTTAACTTCTGAAAGCCAAGTCCTGGGAAAATGGCCCAGATTCAGAGAATTCATTGACCATTTGCAAGGGTCCCTGAAAGAAGGACTGGTCTTTAGAACACTAACGGACACCTGCATGCTTTAAAGTCACATTTCCACCTCTCTTCAGATCAGTTAATGCCTCTCTTGCCGTTCTGAGTTTTCCTGGTATTCTGATTTGCCCTGTATTAAAACATTGTTGGTCCCTTTCTGGCTATCTCCTACTGCTTTTAAATTAGGAGTGAGACTCCTGCCCAGTGTCTGAAATATCTGACCCATTGAGGCACTGAGCTCTGATTCTCCAATCTGTCCATCATTTGAGTCCCACATCCACTGCTTGGACGGCTTAATTCTTACTGCTAAGAGCAAAAACCATTTATCAGCATCTCAACTTGAGCTTTTTGAGTAGCAAGTTATTAGAATTTTGTAGTGTGGATGAGGCAGAGACTCATGACATGGTGTCATCATCAGTTGTTTGCTATCATTTAAATGAGCCACCTTTAATTATTAGTATATATAGTGTAATAGCTTGAGCTTGTTTTGGTGTCCTGGAAATTAAAATGAAGCACATTAGTAAATTCCACTAAATATTATGATTTTTTTTCCCCAGATGAAATGCAGTTAGTGCAACAGTGTTGAATAATGTACTCACCTACTGTTATTTATGGCAAAACGTGTTTTTGGTGCAGTACTAGCCCTTTGTAAGTTATTGCCTAATAAAAAGCACGAAACATACAAGGCAATAAATACTTCAAAATTTTGCATTAGGGGTTGATTAGAATTCAATATTAGCTAATACCCTATAACAATATGTTCTTATGGGAAGGGATTCTGAATTTTCTGAGAAAAGTAGAATATTCTGGGTACACTGATATTTTTTAGGCTACATGGATTTCTGTGTGTTTTATTAAATTTCCATGTTTGTTTTTTTTACTTTTCTTGGAGATATAGTTAAAACTGTTTTCTGTAAATCATAATTTTTAAGCAATTCTACCTAGGACAGAACTGATTTTAGAGATGGCTCTTGTTTTCCTATTTTAGTGTGATTTTTTTTTTTCATGCTAAGAGAAATACACTGAAATAATTCAGATCTCCTGCAAAATATGCTTTGAAGATTTAAAAGGCTTTGCAGTATGAAATCCTTCAGGGCAAGTGAGATGGTTAATAGCTGTACTAATCTCAATTGAAATTAATACTAATGTATGAATCTGAAATACTATTTTTTCTGTTATGGAATTTAACCTTCAATTCGACATTTGATCCCCTGCTATGTGCAAGGCATTATGCCAAGAAACTTGGGGGAAACAAAGTCAAAGGAGAATAGGCAAGGAACCTGCTTTCAAAGCAATGTTAACATTTGTCAGGCGATAGGAACAAATGATGAAATTGGACTTCGATTCAAGGCAGGAAGTAGTAGATGCTTCGCTAGGATTATAAGTGGAGGAGAGTGACAGCCTGAAGGAAAGAGTGGTTAAAACATTCAACAGGCATTTTCCTCTGGGCCTTGAAAGAAACCCAAGATTTTAATGGGTGAATAATTAGCGTGCATTGTATATTGTAGCCTGAAGGAAGAACGCTGAAAGAGGAGTGGACTCCTTGGGAAAAGAAGAGTTTGAAGGCATTGGAGTATAATACTTAGCTGTACGTGGGGAGGGAGACATAACGGAAGACAGAATGCGGAGATTCTCACCCATACTCTAGAAAACTGAGCCTGGGGTTAGCTTGCATGCTAACCCTGTACTGAATAGTTTGGTCCTGGAAAATTAAGAGGGTAGGAAAGGGCAAGCGAAGCAGACAGGATGCAAATCAAATATAAGCTGTTGCATTACTGAGTTGTCACCTGTTTAACAAGAGATCCCAGGTGGTTCTTTGGTCAAGCAGGACATCTCTAGAGGGGCCACGTGCAACTAGTGCATCTCCAAACAGTCTGTCCCAGGGTGGAAGGTAGGCAGTTTGTCTCACGGCTGTTTCTCATCCGATCTCTCATCGGTCAAAATTCAAACCGTGGGTGATGAGAAGCCTCTAAAATTAGATAGTGGTGATGGTTGTGCAACTCTGAATATAACAAAAACTACTACATTTTATACATTGAAGAGGTGAATTTTGCAGCGTGCAATATATATCTCAGTAAAGTTATTATTTAAAAAAATAAATTCATGGGATATCTTTTTGGGTCCAATGAGGTTAGAATTAGGAGTTAGCATTTCTGTGGATTCTGCCATAAAAGGTGGCAACCCGAATTAAGTCCAAACCTAGCTGCCACCTTTAGGGACAACTGAGATAACTGGAAGTGTGAGAAGGTGACGTGAATGTGACTGTTACGGTGGCCAGAGCTGTAACCTAACAAATGGTCTGATCTTTCACCCCGGCCACTCAGGCCAGGAAATCAGCAACTGGGCAGGCCCAGAAGAATAGGTTGGACTAATATATCTGGGAAGAAGTATTAATTAGCTCCTAAAAAAGGCTTAAAGAGTATTAGCAAATCAACCTGCCATTTCTGTTTTTATAACGGATCTTAGGATCTAAGATGAAAGAGTCACTGATTCTTTTCTCCTCCATTCCCTGAGAGGCAGAGTCCAGTTGCCCTCCTGTTGAATCCAGTCTGGTCTTAGTGATTTTCTAGACTAATATAATGCATAAGAATTGACTTCCTGGGACTTTTGCGTCTGGGTCAGAAAAAGACTACAGCTTTCATCTTTACCTCTTGGGATACTCTTTCTCGAAACATAGCTGCATGTGGTCAGGGAGCCCAAGACGCCCCGTGTAGAGGCCCCTCTGAAGAGAAGCTGAAGCACGTGGCTGAAAGGTCCTACTGAGTCCCCAGCCAACAGCCAGCTCTGACTGGCAAGTGCTGTGAGTGAGCTGTCCTGTCCACGGATTTTCCAGCCCTGTGGAGCTTCTCCACTTGATGTGAGGAGCAGAGATGAGCTGCCCAGGCAAGCACTTCCCAAATTCCTGACCTACAAAATGATGACACATAATAACGCTAATATTTTTTATTACATTTACTGGGGTGCTGTTGGTTAATAAGATTATGTTTGTTTCAAGTGTACAATATTATAATACATCATCTGTATATGGCATTGTGTGTTCATCACTCAAAGTTTAGTCTCCTTCTGTCATCATGTATTCAACACCCTTTACCCTCTTCAACATCCATCCACTCTCCTATCCCTCTGGTAACCACTGTACTGTTTTCTAGCAGTCACAAAGTTTTGGAAGGCGTTTGTTATGATAGAAAGCGATAACTAATATTTATAATCACTCTCCTTAATCATCTATTCTAGATTTCCCTCACCACCATTTGCCTGGTCTGAGTTATTTTCCTAGTGGAATCACTCATAGTCTGTTCCCCACGGTTCCGAGCTCTTATTTCCTTGTCTTTTTGAAGCCATGTTTGCATTAATTGTCCATTCATCATTATCAGTTGGCATGGAAGCACTGGGGACACCCAGAAAATCACCTGGGTTCAAGAAATACATTGTGACAGGTCTTTGTTTTAGCCTACTCAGGCCATAAGTTGTGCCCTTTCAGGCCACGTGTGCCATGTTATTGAGCTAATGCCCTAGAGCCTGGCCCAACCTTTCACAGACATGCAAAAAGAAAGGTTAGTAATGATTTGGCAAACCCACATAGGTGGTTGTCGAAGAGTTATTTTGAGCTTACTTAAGACCTTTTCCGTTTCTGTGACCCATGGGAGTGGTTCTAAGATGTTCAATTTAGTCACCTTATAAAAGAGCATTCTGATTTCAGGAAATGTTGGTACCTTTTATCTACAGTATCTGTTTAATGCAAGAACTTTCCTTAATTGTCTTTTAATTGTTTATCTTGGAATATTTTGGATAATTTGTGATCTTCCCTGGGATAATGCCCTTCCTTGCTGACAGATCAGGCCTGGAATGAACTATTGTCTTATAGAGTTGGAATTTTTTCTTAAAGCTTTGTATCTCTTCTTAACTAGATGTACAGAGATAGCTTTAGAGTTTTTCAGATGAAGGGGTCATCTGCTTAAGGGAAGTCATCTATTTACTGGACCAAAGTGAGTCCACAAAGGATCTGTACATTATTAAGCTCTCTTTCAAGGCTTAGAGGAAATACAATAGGTCTTCAGTAAATCCCTTGGTGTATTACTGTCCAGGTGAAATATTTATTTCCCCAGGCAAATGAATATTGACTGTTTTCATCAATTTGGACATTAAATAAAGCTGTGCACACACACACACACACACACACACACACACACACACACACACACCCCCCATATGGGTTAGGTACTACTGGGAAACAAGGCATTAGTATTTTGTGAATTACTTACTGAATTTGGAAATAAAAATTAGATCCTTGACCACTGAACTTTTTTATATGTAAAATTGGTGCATTGCTGAGGCTGGATGAAAACATAATTAGTTCATTGTACATTAAATGGGTTACGATTGGTCCAAAAACTTCTTTGGCTTTAGTTAAAGAGGTTATTGAAAAACTTTAGGGAATATTTTTGCATATAAGTTCCTGGAAGCAGCTAAGTTTTTGATATACCTATACATTATGAAATGATTACATATATACCTTATCATGTATGTGTGTGTGTGTGTGTGTGTGTGGGGTCAGATTACCTAAGATCTATTCTTTTAGCAAAATTGAAGTAAATGTACATCACGCTGTACGTTAGATCTCCAGAATTTATGTGTACTGTAACTGGACTTTGTACCCTTTGACCAGCATCTCACCATTTCCCTTACTCCCCAGCTTCTGGCAACCACCATTCTACTCTCTGCTTCTATGAGTTCGACTTTTTTAGATTCCACATAAACATGGGATCTTTCAATATCATTGCAATTGATATCATTAGAGATCATGTAAATAAGATTATTTATCTTTCTGTTTCTGGCTCATTTCGCTTGGCATAGTGTTCTCTCCGGATTCATCCACTAATCTGTTGATGGCCACTTAAGTTGTTTTCATATCTTGGCTATTGTGAAAATGTAGTAATGGACATAGGAGTGTAGATATCTAATCGAGATATTGTTTTATGTCCTTTGAATATGTATCCAGAAGTAGGATTGCTGGATCATATGGTAATTCTATTTTTAAGTTTTTGAGGAGCCTCCATATTGTTTACCATAGTAGGTGTACCAGTTTACAGTCCCATCAACAGTGTACAAAGATTCCCTTTTCTCTACATCCTCACTCACACTTATTATCTCTTGTCTTTTTCAGGAAAGCCATTCTAACAGGTGTGAGGTTTTATCTCATTGTGGTTTTCATTGGAGAAATACCCTAAGGAAAGGGTAACTTATTTAAAGAGTCAGGGGAAAGAATAGAAGGAATTAGAAGTGGTATAATTTGTGGGTAAAGATAAGTCTGGCTACAGAAAAAAAGAGGTAAAAAGAGGGGCGACTTTAGAAACTTAGGAAGAGATTTTTTTCCTTTGTTTTTGGCTAAAGAGTTGTTGAGAGTGTCTGTCTTGGAACTAGTGTTTCGTTTTTAGGTCTCAGTATATTCGTGAAAGAAAGCTGACCATAGACTTTTTTTTTTTCCACTTCATTTCTAGAGTTCTTAAATGAATTACTCAGCATGTCAAAACTGCCCATAATGGCCATTGTAATTCCAAGTCACTCTTAATAAAATATTTCCATTTATTATGATAAGCAAAATTATTTTGGTTATAGTAAGACAAACTATAGGATACATGAGTTCTGCCAGAAGGAAGTCACAGTGTTACTATAGAGATGAACCCATAATTAACAAGTAAGAGTCTGCTAGGGTGAGTCAGCTGTGACTTGTGAATCAGCTGTGACTTTACTTGCCCACTCAAGCAGAAGATGTGATCAATGCCTCACCAGTTGTTGACCTCAGAATCTGGACTAACCAAAGTAATCTTCTTTCATAATTTGCCCTCGTGAAGGTTTTGTAGGAAACCTGAAGCCAAATGTTACCAATTACCTTTCTTATGAATTGATCACTTGTCTAACAGACTACATACATTTGACACGTAAAACTTTGTTCTATATGATTTTTGTGTATGGTGTATGGTGACTAATAGAATCTTTAACATTTTATAGTGAAGTCACATATGCATTTTAATTTCCTGTTTATTTTATACTTTTTGCTACTGTTGGTGCAAGGAAATAATATTGTTTGTGTATGTATGTTTGTGATCACATTGGTCATCTGTCAACTGACTGTAACTTTCTTATGAATTCTCTATTGTATAAATGAGTCCCTCTTAGGGGTCTCATTCATATATATATATTCACAAATCTTCATATGTCTCTCTGAATCCCAGACTCTTGACTCTTTAGAAAGCTATTAACTATAGAATCTGTTGATTCTTACTCAAGAAGCTGGTAGCCTTCTTTTTTATTAAAATAAACTATGTATTTTTTTGCAGGAGAAATGAGACCATTTTTATTGTATTATTTTTATCGGCTCATTTTTATGTAGCATAGGTAATTTTTATAAGAAAGTCATCGAAGGACAGCAAATTATTTTAAATTATATTTGAATTTCTAATGACAGATATGATCTACAGTATGTGTATAGAATTCCAAAATCTCTTAATTAAATCTTTTTTCCAAACCAGAAAGAAACCAACTTGCTTGAAAATCTTCAGAGGTTCATCACTACTAAAGCAAAGAATTTCACAGCATTGCAGTTCTTCATATCTCAGTTGGTACTTTTCAGTGACATCTCATCAGATGATATTTCGTGACTGTCCCATTGTCCCACCTGATCAATAGGGGTTCTCTTTTCTAACAACAAGAAGTCTAGACTGTGAGGATCTTTGGCTCACCGATATTATATTATATTAAGGAAACAAGCAATTCACTATTTTCCCTGGCCCATTTTTTAGCTCGTATCTCTCATGTGTGATTTATATTTACTTACTACATTTGAATAGAGACACTTCAAAGATAGTTCATCTTTCCCTAGGGGAAGAAAGATGACATTTTAAAGTATCCTGGAAATATTTTTCTGGGAGCAAAGTCAGCAAAGTATAAAACAATGAAATGCCCCGATATCATCAGAATCCTCATCTAGATACAGCAACACTTACTTTCAGCTACCATGCAAACAGGATCAGACTGATAATTTCTGGGGAAAAAACAAAGTTAAGGACCCTTGAATTATAGAGTAAAATTTGATTATTTCATGAGACAAAGGACTGGATTTAATGCCATTAAAACCAGATATTAAATCTGCACAGACATTATATGTACCATTAAATCACATATATAGTGACCTAAGATAACTAAAAGCTCACAGAATATCTTGAAAGAAAAATCTTAAAATGGTGGTTTTTATTTCAAGACTGAATTTGAGTTGCAGTTGATATTTGGCTTATGCATTTGATCTAAGTATGTTAAAAAGTGGTAAATGTCAAAATAAAATTACTACTTTTGTTAAAACATATACCTGTGAAGCACTTTCTGTTTCTATGTACTAATCAATGCCTAGAGATCCACATATAGATTTCAGTCTGTTTTTCTTTTCCGTTTTCTTTAGCAGAATGTGATTTCACACAACTTCTCTTCCATTACATTTCCCTCTGATTTCTTCTTTATCACTCATACCCAAACTACCTACCACATGGCCTCTTACTCTATCCTCTTTTAAAACATTTTGATGGGATCTCCAGTAACCTCTTAAATTGCCCAACTTAAGGAATTCATTGCAGTTGATGTCTTCTAAGATTTGTCAGCTCCATTTCTTATATTTGACCTCATACTCCTTATTGCAATTCTGCTGTGCTGTCTGGGGCACGGTACTTTGCTTGTAATCTTGTCACTGCGCTGAGATTCTGTGCTTGGCTTTTTTATCACTTACATCCTCTCCCGGAGTCATTTCATCTATTCCGATGACTTCTAATACTCTCTAGGAGCAGAATTCTAAGTCTCTGTTTCCAGCCCAGACATAGTCCTAGGCCTCATATATATATCACATGCTGAACTCAAAGGCTTTGTTTGCTCCATAAGCATTTCTTTACATAGTCTGACCTATTTTTATTAAAAGGACCATATCCACTTGCATTCTAAAGTCTGAAAACTGCATATTCCAAATTTATCCTTCACTTTCTAGGTTTTTTTTTTCTGTTGTTGTTGTTTGTTTTTTTCTGGACGCCATCTCATCTTTTACCCCTATTTTTTATTTGTCATTCCTCATTTAGTCTTCTTATTAGTCTCCCAATTTATAGTTTTCTCTAGCTTTACCCTGTCCATTCTCTACAATTTTAACATAATAATCTTTCAAATATCAAATGAGTAATTCATCTTAAATTGAATTTGATATATACAATAAAATATCAATTGATTTTCATAAAATTTCAAGCTAGTTGTTCCAAATCTATTTACCAAGTATTCCTCATTTGATTTGTAATGGCTATATTATTGTATAACCAGTTCATACAATTGAATCTCCTTCTGCGTAATCCTTTCCAATCCATTCTTGTTGTTGTATAACTAGATTCCTCACATTAGTCTGTCTTTGTGAATTATCTTTGATATAGTCACGATTGATTTTATTTTCAAATCATTTTTTTCAAGATGTTTATTTAAATTGCATTGAATCTGTGGCACATTATAGGGAGAATTGATGTTTTTATATGTACAATTACTCTTGAATAACATGGTATACCAACCCATTTATTCTATCACAGCATTTTATCCTTCAATAAAGACTTGTGGTTTCTTTATAGATTTCACACAGAGTACTAGAAAGCATTAAAGATCCCCTTTTACCACTTTCTTTTTTGAGGGAAGAGTGTAGCAAGAATATCCTTTCCTAACCATTTTATATAATGTAGATTTGTCCCTGGAAAGTTAGTTATTCGTTTTTAGACCTCCTCTCTACAGCAGAATCACATTTTCTCTGAACCTTTTAACCCCACCCCTTTCCCCACCCCCAGAACTTCTAAAGAGACTTGATGAAGTTCCCGTTCAGGAAAACATAGCTGAAAGTCCATTACCATTTGTTATTTAATAGAATTGTGACCTTATCTTGTAGTCACAATTGGTGCAGTTGGGTTATTATAATTGCAATTGAATTCATGAAAAGATGGAGCTGTAAATCATTATTTTTCTATGTTCTCCTCTATGATTTTGTGCTCCGAGAAACGAGCAATCTCTCTGATGTATTCAAATTAACCAAATTCACAAAAGACTAATCTGTAAACCAGAATACGAAATTATGCTTTCAAACAGCATACCCAACTTCTAGTGAGCATAGTGCCAAAAAGAATAGTAACATAATAATTAATGGCCTTGTTAACTACTCCGTTCCATACAGAGATTGTACTGCAGCCTTACTTTTTGGAGTTTAAGTTCATCAAGCTGCTGAAATTTAACCTTCGCTCTTTCAATCACCCTACTTCTTGGGGCACACAACATACCCTCTTTGTGCCTTTGTTTTATCATCTGTAAAATGCTTGGGAGAGCTTGGGAGAGCTGTTGTGATGCTAAAATGAGATAATATATAGAGAGGACTTAGCATCCTCTATAGCAATATATATAGGTGCCTGACACCTATTAAGTGAGAAATAATTTTAGATATTGCTTAGATACCAAAGTTGGTATTTTGAAAGTGCTAAACCAATTTTGTTTAATTCTCATTCTCATTTCAATTGCATTTCCCTGCTGCCTTTCTATCATTAAGGCTAAAATATGAGGCTTAACACCCAAGACAATTATGACCAAAAAAAAAAAAATTGGGACCACTTTTGACTTTCAAAACTCTCCCTTGAAAGAACAGAGCCAGGTTTTATTGAGGGGAAAAAGGGGGCTTACACATTTTCAAACAAATTAAGAGACAGGTCTGGAGTGCCCAGATTACCAAACTTTTACTATAAGTTAATGGTGGAGAGACCTCAGAGTATGAGAGAAAGGTGGGAGTGTTCTCAGGGCTGAGAGGATTAAGAAAGGGATGGAGAAGAAACCCCTTTTGAGGGCTGAGGGTAGAAGAAGTTCCAAACAGGTTGTTTGGGAAGCCCAAAGCTGTAGGTTTGAGACCTGGGTTTCTGCCTGGAACTGTTAACCACTGGGCCGGCATTTCTGAACTGAAAGAGAAATGGTAGTATAGTGTGTTTAGAGGGTTGTGAAAACACATCCCTGGGTTTCATTTGGATGATGGGCTTTGAAAACGTAGAAGTTCTAGATGGTCTCAGAATTCAAACTTGGAGTCCAGAGTTGGTATAACTCTTCTGGAGCCATCAAGGTAAAAGTCTTGGCAGGACGGTGGGGGAAGGATTGCTCCCTGTAGAGGCCATGAGGTGGGTTGTCGGATCTTTCGTCTCGATGGAAGTTGTGATGAACACTCAGACTCTGCAGAGCTCACGAGAGCTGGGGTGGGGCCTCGTCAGTAGTGTGGGGCTGTGCCCCGAGGACAGACTGAAAGTTGAACACACCATTGACTTCACCTGTCAGGACATTTGTCACCAGACTGTCCAGTGACCAAGACTCACTGAAGAGACAGCCATGGATTTCAAAAGCCGTACAACAACCTGTAATCTCATCAGCTGCCCCTTTAACTGTCTCCATGGAGACATACCTGTGGCATCTGATAGAGAAATGATAACTTGGAAAGGCTGAGTATTTACAGGAGAGATTCCAGTTCATCCAAAAGAAACGGAATTAATTTTAATTGGCTAGTTGAATTTTCTCCACTTGTAATCCACCCGCCATACCCAGAAATGGGAACTTCAGAAGAATTTGAGCACAGTTATAGAAAGTAAAGAATTCTTCTCTTATCTCCCCCTAAGTAATGATGCATATGTGTCATCTCTTAACACACTAGCATTTTCTTATTAATACTCATAACAACTCTGAGATAACTATTTTTCCCCTCTGTTTTGAAAAGTGAAAAAATCCCAGAAAACCCAAACAGCTGACCGAAAGTCATGAAATTAGTGCATGCTAGAACCAAGAACTGAATCAAGGAAGTTTACCCCTAAAACCCATTTGCTTAAGTGCTTTGCACTGTCCAATGCTTCCTGCACACCGCATACCTGAATTGTTCTTACAGAGATTTCTGTGGTTACTTTCCCAGTGTCAGTACCATACTGTTTTTCTTCCCCAGATCCATTTTCCCATATTGCTGTCTCTGAAAACCATTCCCTTCTCCTCCCTGGAACTCGTATATCATGGTTAACACCTACTGGCGGACCTCTCCTCTTTCTCTGACCATTCCCTCCACCTTCTGCTGTTAAATAAGGTCAGGCTATTTCCTGGATTTCTCTTTGAAGCTGCTCTTCTTTCACATCCTCGTGCCTGGGGGCTAGTAAGGGGTCAAGGCCCGGCTTCGCTTCATGTAGCCGATACTTTCAGGTTACAGCTCCTCTATCTTCATGTTCAAACCACCAATGCTTTACAATTCATGACTTCCAGTGATTATTAAACTTGGGCACGCTTCAGAATCACATTGTTAAAACAGGTCAGGGACTGGAGCCTGAGAATTTGAATTTCTAACAAGTTACTCTGTGATGCTGATACTGCTACACAGGTACATACGTATAAATCATTTTAGGTGTGAATATTAAGAATAAAATCTACAGAAATTTGAGAGATGATGCTTAATCTTGCGTAGAATAGAATTATCATACCATATTCTTTGTTACTGAAATCTGAGATAATCCATTTATGTTTAGCTGGAATTTCCATTTCATTTCACCAAATATTAATTTGACAACGATACCATTATATAAAGTGTTGCAATTATTTTATATATTAGAAAAAGCACAAGAAGCCATTCTAAAATGCTTTTTGTGAATCAGGTAATTCAGGATTAAAGTGGTAATACATGGATATAAAATTACCCTGTTTCGGAATCATTTCCTCAGTTCATTCTCTCAGGTGTCATTTTGAATTTCATTCTTTACAAAATCTTGTTAAAGAACCCAATGTCCCTTTTTCCCTGAAGTCTTGTATTATTTATGGTAATATTTTATGAATAGTAGTATTTTATCATTTTCATTAATATTTATATGTCCATTACCAGCTTTGACACTGTCAGTATATGTAATCTCAGTGATTACACTATGAATGAAACCTCCAACCAACTTCTTTTTGGAATGCTATGCAATTTTCTTTTCAATTTATTGTTTAGCTACACAAATAAATTACTGCTAATAGCCTGAGTTCAGGATAGCACGTATTCGTGTGATAATTCTAATTAAAACTGTGGGTCGACGCTCAGTTATTCTAAATGTCAAATGAGAGGTAAAACACTGTTTTCTAGGTAAGTATGACATGTACCTAAAAGATCTTTGAAAGCACAGCTGTCAGCAATGCTGAATTCGTTGTTGGGAACCAGAAGGAAGTACACGATTATCTATACATTATTCTGGGAAATATGACAGAACAAGGTTATTTAAAAAAAAAAAAGATTGCCGTACTCTGTCTTATTTTAGTCCACTGGAAATGAATGATCTCCGTTCGTATGTGAAAAACTGCATTCCTTTCATTTACATATCCTATGGGTCTACATAAATTTATGTCAACTCCTATGGTTGATGCAAATATCAACATAGACTGAAATCAACATAATCATGATGCAAACCCTCTAATTTTCTTACCCAGGAGCACTTTGTTGCATGGAATGGAAACCAGTGTGAATTAACTTATTTAAAATCAGTTGTATTTTACTGTTATCAGCAACCTCATAGAAGCACTGGAGGGTTTCATGGAAACTCGAAATCCTTTACGAATCTATCCCCTCAACCTTCTTGGGACCCAGGCTTTTGATGTCTTTCCCCTGCATGTTGACATGATTCCCTGCTTCTCTCTGTGGCCCAGCTCTCTCCGCTGACATACCATTGCATTCTTGGCTATCACGTGGCAGCCTCAGCCCCTGACTGTCAAAGCTTTCAGTTCAGCTCCAAACATTTGAGTGATTCCTTCTGTTCCCCAAATGGAAATTGCTGGGGAAAGAAACTGAACTGCTGATTTTGGATCAGATACTTACCTCTAGTGAAGTCAGATTTGTCTCGGAGAGTTGGGTTGCATATATCAAGCTCAAGATGTAGGGGCAATATTCTAAATCTTTACTTCCCTTCCTTTCTGAAAAACAGGCTCTGATCCCTTCAGATGTATGGAATCCATATAAATCACTTCCTCCATTGTTATTTGTTATTAGCTATTAGCACGTTGTTATCATTAAATATTTTCCATAATCAATCTCAAACGGGTTTCAAAAGTGCCATGCAGCATAGCTTAGCACATATTGGTACTTCATTTCCTTCACAGCTAGACCTTTGCCTCCATTGTCACTCTAAGTTAATGGTGGTTTCTTATAAGTCATAGAGAAATTAACAAGAAGGAATTCCTGCATCTTCACGGGACTCTACAAACACACCTGCACCTACACCCGCTCTTTCATTCGTCCCTCTTGTTTGTTACTAAACGTCCTCCTTTCAGAGCTCCAATCCACTTGCACATACTCTGATCTACACCCCTTCAGCTGTCCCAGAGACCTTACTCCTCACCCACCGCCCTGATGAATATTTCTAATCAACATTCATGCTGTTGTCATTCCTGTTTAAAAAAATTCCCTCAAACCCACATAATCCCGTGTTTCCCCGAAAATAAGACCTAGCCGGACAATCAGCTCTAATGCGTCTTTTGGAGCAAAAATTAATATAAGACCTGGTCTTATTTTACTATAATATAAGACTGGTATAATACAATATAATATAATACCAGGTCTTATATTAATTTTAGCTCCAAAAGACGCATTAGAGCTGATTGTCCGGCTAGGTCTTATTTTCGGGAAACACGGTCCCTTGTGCCCTTGTGTATGAATATATACTCATTCTCTACAGCCAAACTCCTTAAAACCTTTTCCTACAGTTGTAAAAGTCCCATTCCTTCTTTCCCTTTACTTTCAACCCAAATTAATCTGGCTTACCAACCATTCCACCAAAGTAGCTCTTACTAAATACAGATATTCGTGTTGCTTAATATAATAAACAGTTTTCAGTGTTAGCTTTACTTGCCATTTCACAAGTATTTGACATTTCCATTTATCTGAACACAGTTTTACATTGGCTTCCATGGTTCTACATTTTCCTGATTCTTTTCTGGGCCCTTTGGTTAGTCTTTATTTGTGTCTCATTTTCTTGTTTTACATTTGTATCTCTTACAGTATAGTACTGGATTTTCGGCTTGTATCTATCTCCTGTATAAAAGTGATTTTAACCATCTCAGGGATGGTTAGGATCTTCTTTTTGAACCACAGTTTTGAAATTTTTGAATTACGTATTTTGACAAGAATCTATATTTCCATCTTTTTATTCTGGATGCATGGTAATCTCTTTTAATGAGGAAATTTTTTTTGACCCTGCAAAATTTTCTTGAATCACTTATTTTTCCCCTTTCTATTTTTCTTATAATGTTTTTATAGAACTCTCATTATTCCAATGTTGGACATACTTGATTAATGAACCACTTTTTTTATTTTTTCAATTTTCTGTTTCCTTTTCTTAATGCTCTTTTCTTCTTGATTAATCTATTTTGTTTTCTAACACTTCTAATGAGTTTTTCATTTCTGCTATCATGTTATTCCTTGAGCTCTGTTTTCCCACTCATTTTCAATATGTATGCATTCAGTTACTGTTTTGCAGGAATTCTCTTTACTCTCAGAGGATATTAATAAGGGGAGTGCGTGTGTAGATTTCAACCTTTTTCACAAGTTTATCTTTCCTCCAAACTCTTTATTTCTCTTTGTGGTGTTTGTCCCTTTCATGTTAGAAGATTCCTTAGGATGTGTTACAATCCTTGGCTTTCTGGTCATACGTGAAAGTACAGTAAGTACTAAGTTCTGACATGAAGTATGTGATGGAATTGTCACCTGAGGGTTTCACTGTAGGGTGATCCAGCAGGGCTGCTTTATTGGAAAACTTTCAATATCATAACCTATATATCTTTTCTCAGATTTCACAGAAAAGAATCTTTTTTTTTTAAACTTTTTATTTATTTTACGTGTGTTTTTTCAGGACCCATCAGCTCCAAATCAAGTAGTTGTTTCAATCTAGTTGTGGAGGGCGAAGTTCACAGTGGCCCATGTGGGGATCAAACTGGCCAGCCTGTTGCTGAGAGCACTACGCTCTAACCAACTGAGCTAACCGGCTGCCCCAGAAAAGAATCTTTCAGTCACTTGGATTAGAAGAGTGTAAGCCTTACCATTTTAACTGTGGCAAACAAATCACCTGGCCAGTACTCAAGGGATAGAACGAAGAAAGAAAAGTATAATCTTGATACTCCACATAATAAACTTTCATTGTTTTTCCTGTTTTTTAATATGATTCTTTAGCTTGTTGTCTCCTAGTTTAGAGACTGTTTGAATTTCTCCAGAGGATCCACTTTCTGTTTCCGTTGAATGTGGTGCCTGAGGTGGCCCAGTGGCCTGGTTGTGGGAAGTAGGAAGGGGAAAGGGGCTGAGGCTGAAGTGAGAGTGGGTAGAATTTTTTTTCAACATGTTTTCCTGTTTTTGACCTCATTCTTATTCTTCTTCCAGAGATACCAGAGTATTGGGAGAATTTTGAAGTACAAATCAAATCGCTTCTCACTTTTTGCCTCTTCTGACCTAGAATGAGCTTTCTATTTTCAAAACCGGTCATCATTTATCCTTCTGACTTCCAGATTCCAAATTTTGCTGCCATCATCTTTTTTCATGTTCTTTGTCCTTACAGGTTTATGGTTTTTAAAAACACATTTTCTTACTGTTTTAGTAGAGGTTAGGGATAAATATCTGCCACATTTTAGAGTAATCGCTTTAAAGCATAAATCATACCATGTGACGCCTCTGCCCCAAACATTTGGATGGCTTCCTTCCCCACTGGAATGGAGCCCAGGATTTTACCTGTATGACCCCTGCTGCCAGCTTCTTTGCCATGTTCAGTCCCACCTGCCTTGATCAGTGTGCTTTGGATACCCTGTTTTTTTCAAAAATAAGACCTAACAGGACAATGAGCTATAATGCGTCTTTTGGAGCAAAAATTAATATAAGATCCAAATATAAGACTGGGTCTTGTATTAATTTTTGCTCCAAAAGATGCGTTACAGCTGATTGTCCGGCTAGGTGTTATTTTCGGGGAAACACGGTACTGACCTCTTTTCCTCTATTTTTAGGTTTCCCACTTCAGGGATTTTATACGTTTCCTATACTTGGATTGCGTCTTCTCCCCCTTTACCTTTCCCCACATTCTTCACCAGGTGAACTCACGTATTCTCCAGTTTAAATGCCGTGTTGTCTCGGAGGCCATGTCTTACCTCCTAATTTGAAGAAGGTTGTTTTGTTCTGTTCCTTGAGAGCATGCTATATATTTGTTCTTTCTGTTGCCTGACAGTTCGCAATTCTATCTTAGTGTGCTTAATTCTTTTATGTTTGTCTCCCCCGCTTGTCTTTAACTTCCTGGAGAGAGTCATGCCTGTTTTATTGACCGGTATATCAGTCAGAGCCTTTTGTAGTCAAAGATATGTAATTATTACTGAATAGATTTGTAAGTTGATAAATATGTGGAGATGCTTCTTGCAGTGTGTGTGTCCTTAAGGAAAAGTGGAGAATATGAGGGAAGAATGCTGAGAAGTGTGACTGAACTTTTTTGCTGCTGCACAACCGAGAACTCTCCAATCGTTGCTGAAAAATGTAATTGAGTTGAGGGCTCCTGCCATACCCCTTTCTTTGAATTCTGTAGTTTTTATTAGAGAATTTAAGTTATCCTTTATGAGCCGTGTAATTTTAATTTTAAGCATGATGCATACATTCTTTAATTCTTAATTTTCAAATTTATAAAATTGGTATCATAGTGCCAATTTTAAGCACATTGGCTTTTTCAAGGATTGCTTCATTAATATACACAGGTAAATCCATTAGTGCTGTTTGTCTTGAATACTGAATGTAATTATTAAAGGGTAGTTTCATTTCCTCCTGAATTTCTCCATGTTCTACGTTGATTAGATAAAAGAAAGATATCTTTTCTTGGTAGTGGAAACCTTAAAATAGAACAAGTTATCATGGGACACTGAAATTTACTTTTCTAGCTGCCTTAGAAATTAGGGTAGACTTGTCTTTCAGATCTTGATTGACTAAACCAGTCTGTATATTAAATGAACTCTCAAAGTCTTTGCTAGGGTCTCAGATTCTAAAGTACGAGAATAGTGTCACTAGCACTAGGGTATATCCTTCATAATGTAGAACGATCCTACTTACCAACCATGGTAGGACTCTGAAGGCTCTGAAAACTGGACCATCTTACAAGGTTCAAGACACATTAGGAAGAAATAGCAGTAGAGCTAGGAGGCCGTTGTATTTGCATGTACTCGAAGGCAGGAGATTCTAGATTTATCAATATAGAAAGTTTGCCCTGACATGTAATATTGGCTAAATTAGATATTTTAGCTAATTAGAAATTAGTTAATTGGCTAAAAGGAGAAGTGCAGTGTTTTCTTGTTATAGCAAGCAAGACTTGTCTAAACACTCAGCATCTTGACATTGCTTTTAAATAGCAGTCTTTCTCGGGTTAATTTTATTTATTCACTTAACAAATATTAGTTGAGAATCTATTGCATGTAGATAACTATTAACTTTATTTGTTTGTTCATTTATTTAGTATCATACTGTCAAGTCGTATCACTCCAGGCTCATTGCTTGCTTTATTTAAATCTTGACTTAAGTTGTGACTTCTTATGAAAACTTAAAGTCATCAAAACTGACCATAAAAGGGAGAGGCCATATGTGTCCGGAAACATCAGTTAATGCTTCCTAGAGAAGGTGGCGTTTGTGCTGTGTATTGAAAGGTGCTCATGCATTTTTATAGCTTAAACTCTGTGTCATCAGTAGAGACTCAAAGCACAGTCAAGTGATACCAAATAAACTAGCTTGACTGGATCATCAAGTTCATGTAGGGTAATTGTTGGAGTTTAGCTAGGAAAGTAATTTCTGGACAATATCTCTATGTCCCTATTCCCTCTGGCCCGACCTGACAAAATTCCTACTCATTTCTGCCAATACCACTTTACTTGTTATCTCCTGAGAAAATTGTTCTTTGACCCCCAATACTATATTAAAACCTCTTGTGTCTTTTGCCTACAGGCTTCCTTTGAAAATACTCAAATCCTACCCAGGGACTAAAGTTGCAGGAGAGGTTAGCTATAACAATATATTGTATTAGGTTTGGACTATAATTCATGATCTGCAGAAAAGCCTGCCTCAATCATATGATCAAAGGTGGTCTTCACACACAGTCTGATCAGTTGATAGAATACTGCCACGGGGTTGGGTCCGTTTCTGAGTCATTCTATTGAAAATGAGTAGTACAAAGAATGATTGACAGAGTTTTTCAGAGTGGCTTGAAAATTGGATTCATATGTGGAGAACCCAAATAGGCATCAGTGCTTCTGGTGGTGTAGGGGGTTTTCCAGGCACTCAGTTACATTGTCCTTTGTGTATAGCAGTGGGTGGGTTCAGGGGTATCTGGGATCGTTGGATTCATAGGAACTGGTGACAGAGCCATGGAAGCCATAATCCAGACTGGGCTCTTCTGGCACTTAGTGATTATAAAGGCATATAAACTGGGGTGAAAGGAAAAAGAGTTTCTTTTTCATTAACTCAGCTAGGCTGTAAGCAAACAAAGTGAGTCAGGGACTTTCTGGAAGTCTTTCCATTTCTGGAAGCAGCGGGAGCTGCACCATTCCTGGAAGTCTGTTGGGCTGAGCCAAGACTCACTGGTCAGCTTTGCCAATGGCCTGAAATGGGAGACACATTGTGACCACTTAGGGAAAGAACAATGGCTTTCAGAGAAGACCATCCTCAGATTCATAGCTTGGCCATTTTTTTTCTTCAAGTTTTTTGAGTTGTGTTCATAAATGTGTGTTGGACTTAATTTGTTTAATCTTTTAATAAGTTGGTGAGGAAATCGTGAACCATTTTGTTCCTTGTGAACTGAAATTGCTATGGTTTAGGTTTTTCAGATGCCTTATTTGTTTACACAATCCTGTCTCTAATGTGTGTATAAGCCAGGTGGAAGATGGTATGGGGAATATGTTTTGAAAAATGGGCCCATTCTTTGCTTTCTGTTTAACTATAGAAAAAGTCCTGATTCTCAAGATTACGATGTCTGACATTTTAATATTTTAAGTCAAATTTTTATTTCAGTGTGTTGTGTATTCCTTTCTGGTAATGCAGAAATGTGAACAGACTCCATCGTTTTCAAACAAAGTGATCTATGATTTATTTTAAACAAATAACTTATATTGTTTTCATTGGCAAATTTTTGTTTCTAAAATAGAAAAGTATCTCCTATACTTTACCTATTTAAGTAAAGGGGCTAAGACATTCTATTAAATGTTATTAAAAAATTCAATTTGAAATTGTTGCTTGCTGATTTTAGGGGAATGGGGAAGCAAAAGATAATACCGGAAACCACTTTTTAGGGAAATGTGTATTGAACGTTCACTTTCTGGGAAAATGACTGTCCTATAGCAGAAATGGAAATAGCTTATTTTTTAGGGGTTTATCCCTTTAGGAAGCTTTATATTGTTTTTTTTTTTTTTTTTCTAAGAACTAATAATTCTGACCTGGAGACTGGTTTTCCTTTCTGATGTAAAATGGATGAAGCAGCTACTGAAACCAGTGGAAAGAGTGTTCACTGAAAATTTTGAAGCAACTATTTTAGTTGACATTTCTTTTTGCAATTATACACCCCCCGCCCCACACACACACCATGATGAAGATATGTTTTAAAATAGGATTTTAGGATTTAATGCCGGTAGTATCAGGAACTGGTCTGCCAGTGATCCAAGTTAGAATTAGCTGCATGTAGAAGCCCTGGTCGGAGTCCTGGTCTGAGAAATGAGGGTGATAAACGCTCCATTTCACATTCTCTAAACTATTTTGGTTTCTAACACATGGACCACTTGTTGTGTGACCCCAGGAAACTCTCGACTTCTCAGAGATATTTTCATAATGTTGATTGGTTGTCTATACAAGTTTGTTGAGATCAGCTTAAAGGATCGTTCTAAGTGAAAAAGAAGAGAAGTAATGAAAAAAATCAGTTTGTTTTTTTTTTAGCATACACTCAAAAAAGAGAGAAATGAAATAGGATCTTGCACATTCTCTTCATTTGCCTTAAAACTGTTAAACTGCTTTCTCAAAGGGAAATGGATATTGCCTTTCTCAATCTTATTCATTTACAGTCCTGAAAATTATTTTATGGGCATAAAGCAAAATAATTGTTTCCTAAGACATTGAACTTTGCAATGATCTGATCTGATTGTTGAGCGTTTTGGTATTTATCACCTTTCTTTTTGTTCTCCTGTACTTGGTTGAACTGGCTGACATGTAGGGGGTTCTCAGAAAGGGTGAACTCATTTAGCATTAGTCTAAGAAAAATTTAATTAGAAATATGATACATTGGTTGCAAAATGAATCATATAAATTCCTGAGCAGATTGTGAAGGATTTTGAGTTATGGCTAATTTGAATAATCCAACCTAGTTGGTAATTGTCCCTCGCTGTCATTTGTATGAAAAGAAAAGCAGTCCTGCAGTTGCTGATATGTTTTCACTGGCACTTGAAGTAATTTCTAAGTAAAAGGAAAGAAAGAGTTGTTGAGAGCTTAGAATGAAAGATTTTCAGAAGTGTTTCTCTTTGAGATTTCTTTATTTCTTCGTATTATATATCCCCTCGAGGATTACAAATAATGTACTCCAGACCATTTAGCATTAACCCTTATATGTTTTTGAGCAGACAGAGATTCAAGATGCCACATAGACCTAATTTCTGTGGCTATAGTAAGGGTAGGGTGAATGGGAGCTGGGTGGGATGGAAATTTGCAAAATGTAAGCGAATGGGCATTGGATAGATCAAGAATCACAGGCTTCAATGCCTCCAGGACCCAGTGTCCTAGTGAGTTGAAAAGCACATGCCTCATTTAAGTAGTCTCACCTTTAGACATCTTTATGTTACTGTAAAGAATGAATCCAGTCTCAGTGTTGCCATAATGTGGGATTCACCAATAAGTTATCTGCTAGATCAGACCTCAGCCCTCTTCCGCAGAGACAGCAAAATAGAGACACTCTAAAACATAATATTTACTGATGTCTTGCAACAAATAAAAAAAGTTACTAGACAAGCAAATAAGCAGGAAAATATCACTCATCATCAGGAGAAAAATTAGTCAATATGAAACATTCGGAAATGAAAGATGATGGGATCAGAAGGCAAAGATTTTAAAACAGTTTTCGCAAATATGTCCAAAATAAATATAAAGTATAAATAGGGAGTTGGCCAAGGGAACCTAATTAGAAATAACACTATCAGTAATGAAGCCGGACGTCTGCTGCCTAATGATGTCACCCAACATAATATGCATGTGTTTTCATGTGTGTGTGCACACGCAGAGGTGTGTGATTTGAAATACAGATACAAAATGTCTAAGAAACAGAAATTAATTTTAGATTTCTGGCTCAGCTGTGAAACGTATATGTGTACAAATGATGAGATGCAGTGGCTGTGTTTTGAAGGCAGCACCGGGTTTCTTTAACGCTTCAGCAGTGGTTGTATGGCTGAAACACACACATACACACCCGTACACGCAGATTTAACTCTTTCTAGAGATATCAAATTAGGAGGACATGTGGAATCTATTTGAGTATTTAAATATTGCATGCCTGTAGAATTATCTAAGTGAAAAGTTGATCATGTAAAAGATAGAGGGACAAAAATACTGGTTTTTCCTGTTCATCACTTTGTTTTTCTAGTCACAACTATTTGAAAGTTAAAACAGTTTTATTTTCAGTGATCTGAAGAGGTAAGAGGAAAAGCCTATGAGCTAAATTCTCCACACAGTGCCGTGACTCTTACAGAGACTAAGCTCTTGGGTTGGACAGAATCTCCAGCTTACCCAAGTGACTTTAATTTAACGAGAACTGTGCTTTGCAGGTATAGGCAAGGGAGGTTTAACACTTCCCTTAGGTATTGAACGATATTTGGGATAGTTTATAAATCCTTAATTCTCATTTTAATGGTGTTGATCCAAAATATTTGCGGGTTCTCTTCAGATTAAGCAAACTAAGTGGGTTGTGTCCTATTTTTTTTTAGCACAATTAAAGCCTGAATTTAGTATGAGCTGTTGACGTATTACCAAATAGTTCCATTTTAAATATTCCCCATAGGTTATGTCCTGTGTTTTACTCTGTTTTCTAGGGTTGAGCAAAATTGCCTGGCACCCACCCTTCACTTTCTTATTTTAGCCTGTGGATGAACTTGATTTATAAATTTGTTGTTTTTAGTTTGTCAACTATCATAGCTCTCCCAGCCTCCATCAATATTTTTCAATAATTTTGGTTCTAATAGGTCTTATAATGTAGAGGAACTATTTTTTGAGTCATGGGAATACTTTTTGACTTGAGTTTTTCATAGAAAACCTATCTGTAAAGCAGGAGAAAATTTAGCTGTTTTGGAAAGCCTCCTTGTCCGGAGGCACTGAGGCAAACCCCCATGGATTCCTAGATTTTTCTGAACTATAGTTTTCTTATCTCTAAAATAGGAATAACACTTATTCCATCCACATAGTGGATTTGTTAGAGGGATCAAAATTAGGTATTTATGCTTATCGTGCGGTTGGATGTGTCCTGCCCTTTGAAGCTACGTAGTGAGCTGGTCATTCATAATCTGCTTGAGAAATAGAAAATGAGAAACCTCAGACTTTTCTTGTTTTTGAGAACCTTGAAACTGTTGAGGATTTTCAGTCAGGTAATTTGTCGAATGAATCTCAATTGGGATTTCCCTGCTGTTTTTCTCATGATTACATCAGGGTAATGAGTTGGTGGGAGGGACCACAGAGATAAAGTGCCATTGTCATCACATTATATATCATGCTTTCAAAATGACTTATCACTGTGGATGTTCACCTTTGTCACCTGGCTTAAGGCTGTGTTTGTCAGATTTCCCCATTGTAAAGTTAGTCTCTTTTTCTCCTTTCTGTACTGCACTTTTAGGAAAGAAAGGCACAGTGCATTCCACACTTAAGGAGTAGGGAGTCACGCTCTGCCTCCTCAAGGGCAAAGTAGCTACATTAATCACTTGGAATTCTTATGCATGAGAAATGTGTCTGCTCTCCACCCTTTATTTATTCAGCCATTTATTTATCTTCATATGGGCTATTTATTTTCTGCTGTGGGTTGTAAATCAGTGCTATTTTATTGATTGATTGATTGCTCACATTTTTCCAGATTTGGCCATTGGGAGTCCTTTTTAGTCGGCTTCTAAAATATTCCAGACTCCTGTGGTATATTTCCTGTCCCTGTCCTACTGTCCGCTATTTCCCCAAGGAGTCCTGGTTCCTTTTACTGCAGAAACCAGAGCTTGTGTTAGGTGTGCTCAATGCTACTGGTTCATCCTTGTTTCTAGGTCCTCCCGTTAACAGTGCTCAAGAGATGTATGTCTGTATTAATATGTGGATATGCACATGTCTGTATTTCTACATGTAGTCATCTGTATATTAAGCTAAACATGAATTCATACTGTCTCTAACTACTATAACCCATTTTCACATGGATCATTTTAGCCTTCTTTCCCACTCTAACAGTAAAAAAAAGCCGCCCCAGCCACCATTGTATTAGCTTTCTGTTGCTGCTGTAACAAATGACCACAAACACAGTGGCTAAAACACTAATTTATTATCTTCAGATTTCTGCAGGTCAGTGTGACTTAGTCTAACTGAGCTAAAATCAAGGCATCAGCAGGGCTGCTGCATTCTCTATGGAGGCTGACACGAGAATATATTTCCTTGCCTTTTCCCGTCACTGCAGGCTACGTTTGAATGTTTGTAACAGCTTTACCTCAGTCACCAAAAACTAGAAGCTCATATAAAAATGTAAGTTGTGTGTGGACGTTATTTTTTAAATTGGTTGAGTAAATACCTTGGAGCACATTTGCTGGATTATATATTAAGCTTATATTCGGTCTTTTAAGAAACTGACAATCTCTCTTCATAAGTGGCTATATTCTTTTTATTATTTTTATTCTACCAGTAATAAGTGATATAGCCTACTGCTCCACATCCTCACCAGAAGTTGATACTGTTTAGTTTTCTTTCATTTTAGCTATTTTCTTCGGTGTGAAGTACTATATCATTGTTGTTTTAATTTGCAGTTCACTAATGACAAATACTGTGGAGCATATTTTCATATTCTTTTTTGCCATCTGTATATTTCTTTGGAGATGTGTCGTTCAGGTCTTTTGCTCATTTTCAAATTGTGTACTGTTTTCTTTTTGTTGAGTTTTAAGAGTTCTTAGTATACTTTGGATACAAGTGATTTATCAGTTATGTGTTTTATGAGTGTTTTTTTTTTTTTTTTTTTTTTTTTTTTAGTCTGTGGCTTGTCTTTCTGTTCTTTTAATAGTGACTTCGACAGAGCCGAATTTTTAATGAAGTCCATCTTACCTTTTTTTCATGCATTGGGCTCTTGGTGTTTTATTAAAAATTCATCATCAAACCCAAGGTCATATGAATTTTCTTCTCTGTCTTCCTCAGGAAATTGTATGTTTTGCATTTTAAGTGCCAGATCCGTTTTGAGATTTTTTTTTTTTATGTAAGGTGTAATGTAATGTCTGTCAAGGTTCTCCTCCTCCTCCTCCTCCTCCTCCTCCTCCTCCTCCTCCTCCTCCTCTGTCTCCTTTTTTTTGCATATGAACATCCAATTGTCCCAGCACCATTTGATGAAAAAACATGAATTGGATTTCTTCTGTTCCTATGTCAAAAATAAGTTCACTATACTTCTGTAGGTCTCTATCTGGGTTTCTTTTAATTGTTTTATTGATGAATGGGACTATTGTCAATACCACACTG
The DNA here is from genome assembly GCF_004115265.2 of Rhinolophus ferrumequinum. Taxonomy (NCBI): domain Eukaryota; kingdom Metazoa; phylum Chordata; class Mammalia; order Chiroptera; family Rhinolophidae; genus Rhinolophus; species Rhinolophus ferrumequinum. The sequence goes on along the minus strand of NC_046303.1, from coordinate 6,770,272 downwards.
TATCCAAGCCTTATAGTAAGACTTGGAATCAGGTAAAGGGAGTCTTCCAAATTTCTTCTTCTTCTTCTTCTTCTTCTTCTTCTTCTTCTTCTTCTTCTTCCTCTTCCTCTTCCTCTTCCTCTTCCTCTTCCTCTTCCTCTTCCTCTTCTTCTTCTCCTTCTCCTTCTTCTTCCTCCTCCTCCTTCTCCTCCTCCTCCCCTTCTTTCCCCTCCTCTTCCTCCTCCTCCTCCTCTTCCTTCTCTTCCCCTTACTCCTCCTCCTCCTTTTTTTAAGTGTATTTTTCCAGGACCCAAGTCAAGTAATTATTTCAATCTAGTTGTGGAGGTCATAGTGGCCTATGTGGGGATCGAACCAGCAATCCTGTTGTTAAGAGCACTGCGCTCTAACCAACTGAACTAACCAGCCGCCCCATAAATTTCTTCTCCTTAAGTATTGTATTGGCTCTTCTAGGACTTTTTCCTTTCCATATAAAATTTAGAACCAATGTCTACAAAATAGCTTGGTGGGATTTTGATTGGGGTTGCTTCAAGTTGGGAAGAATTGACATCTTAGCAATATCGAGTCTTCAGTCCATGAACGCAGAACATCTCTCCATTTACTGAGATCTACTTTGATATCTTTCACAAGTATTTCATACTTGTGCTTATGGACCCTCTATATATGTTGTTAGATTTATGCATATTTCAGTTTTGAGTGCTATTTTAAATTTTGTTTAAAAAATATATATTTTGATTGTCCATTGCTAGTATATAGAAAAGCAATTGACTTTTGTATATTAAACTTATATCCTGTAACCCTGTTATACTTACTTATTAATTTTAGGACTGTTTTCTGACAATTCTATGGGATTTTTCTACATAGACAATCATGCCATCTGTGAATAGAGACAGGTTTATTTATTCTTTATCAATTTGTGTAACTTTTATTTATTTTTCTTGTCTTATTGCAGTAACCAGGATTTTCCGTGTGACATTGAGTAGGAGTGGTGAAAGAGGACATCGTTGCCTTGTTCCTAGTCATAGGTGGAAAGTGTCCAGTTTTTCACTATTAGGTAGGATGTTAGCAGTAGATTGTAGATCTTCTTTATCAAATTAAGGAAGTTCGTTTCTATTCCTTGTTGCAGAAAGTTTTTATCATAAATGGGTATATGATTTTGTTAAATGCTTTTCCTATGACAATTGATAGAATCATGATTTTCCTTCATTAGTCTGATGATGTGTTATCTAATATTTATTGATTTTTTTTTTTTAATACCAGCTTTGTGTACTTGGAATAAATTCCACCTGATCATTGTCTGTAGTTCTTTTCATATACGTTGGATTTGACTTGGTAGTAATTTGTTGAGGATTTTTGCAGTTACATTTATGTGTTTATTGATCCGTAGTTTTCCATTCTTGTAATTGTCTTTTTTTTTCTTTTTTTTTTCTGGTTTTGCTGTTAGAGGAAGTATTTCCATTGCTTCTATTTTCTTTAAGAGATTTTGATGAATTGATATCCTTTTTATCCCTGATTGTTTGGTAGAATTCACTGGTGAAACCATCAGAATCTGGTGATTTCTGTTTTGCAAGGATGTTTATTATTGATTACATCTTTAATAGCAATAAGGCTATTCAGATTATATGGTTTACCTTGTGTGAGTTTTGATAGTTTGTGTGTCTCAAGGAATTGTTTCATTTCGTCTACATTATCAAGTATACAGTTATTTGTTGCATGTTATGTTGGTTCTATTGCTTTGATTTGATGTTTTAATAGAAGAACATAAAGAGCTGAATGATGTGTCTTTAGTTAATCCACTTAAGAAATCTCATTGATTGCCAAATGCCAATAGCACTGTTCCTAAAGATGCTGATGAGATAAAGTAATCTTTGTATAAGCCTATATAGTATCTCTATTTGAACATTTACAAAACCAAGTTTTAACACAATTCCTGGAAATAACAGCTAGTCAATAAATATTTTCAGGTTTAATAAATGCATAATGAATTATTTATTTGACAGTTTCTGCTCTCAAGGGCTTAGAGTTTCATATTGAAATCATAGCAAATTCTAGACTGATTCTCAACAAATTTTTCTTCAAAAATGCATCTTTCTGGGACATTTTTCCTATGTAAACATACTTATTAACGCATAAAAAACGTAAAACTGGGTCAAAAGGAGGTACATTATTTGATAGAATAAATTGTAAATAAATATAAAATTGCTGTTGGAGTCAGCGTATTATAGTCTTTGAAATAAGTATGCACAAAACTTTGTCATTTAGAAAATTACATTGAATAGTAGAGGTGGTAGATAAAGTTTTCTAATTTTGACTGATATATTCCTTATCTGGTACATATTTTTCTGACATGTGTGAAAACACTTTTCATATACAAGTAGAATGAAAACGTGTGGCATTTCCTCCACAATGGGCAAGATGTTCTTCTTTTCCTCCAATAGTTCCTAAATTCTGCATATTTTGAATAAAGAAGAAAAGGCATGCAAATGTGAAATAAAAAATAAAGAAAAAAGAAAAAACAAAGAAGTCATTGTGTTTAAATTGCAATATAGTAGGGAAAGTGGGGGAAAATATCTAAACTAATAAGGTATTTCAGTCATTTAAGGACTAAGCATGCAGGATTTTGAACAATCCTGAGACATTCAAGTTGTGCTTTTAGATATGCACTTTCTAAGAGAAGATACAACCTGTTGAGAAGTAATGTCAATAAGAATGTTGTAGTACAATATGTAACAAAAGAAACAGACATTACAGGGCACCCTACATATGACCAGTTAATGTTAGGTACGTATCTTAATATTTACTGATTAGAGCTGCAGTTACAGAACATCTCTTTAGCATCTACTAGAACATTTTAGCTGCACTACGGAAAACAAAATCATCGTTGTTTTGTTTGTTTGTTTGTTTGTTTTTTCCCAGATTGAAGTGACTATAGAAATAATCCAAAGAGACTGGTTCTTTTTAACAACTGATGAGACAGAAGTCCATTTAGTGGGGGAAATAACTTGTTCTCAGCTACACAATGTCAGCATTAAGACTAGATGTGGAGTCTCCAGTCTCCCTGCTCTACCATTCACCACCTCACGGGAACACACTGTCATTTCTAAAACCATTGAAATCAGATGGAATTAGTCTCTTCCCCTCAGAATTAGTAGACCTACGTAAATAAATTACTTACAAACATTTAAAAATCTGGGGAATATTTTCCTAAGCTCCTTAGTTAAAACATATTTCCTCAAGAATATGGTTCCTAAATAAGACTTAAAAAAAATATAACCCAATTGTCAGAGTGAACAACTCCCTAGTTCCGGGGTTCAGACAGCTATAAAATGAATATTCAGTGTGAAATCTGATTCACATATTGCAATTTTGATTACTTATAGAGTACCCTTCTATATTATGACTGAAACAAAATTCTAGAAGAGAGGAATGACGGGAAATCACCCATAGAGCACCTACCTTTTCTTTATTTACTTCTATGATTATGATCTCAAAATGGCTAGTGACAGTGATAACTTGAGCTGAAAATTGTTTTGGTAGGTGTAAGAAAGCAAATTCTTAATATTTTGGATTATAACCTGAGAAATCAATTAGAAACATGCAAATGTACTGGTGGTAGAAGACTAAACTCAGCTCGGAGTCCCAAAGTAACTTTCATTGGTATCTTTCTCTAGTCCCTGATATCGTTCTTCTTCTGAATTATATTGCTGAAAATTCCAGACTGATTCATGGATGCTTAATTTAGTTACCCCTGAAGCTGCTGTTTTTGTGCAGTTTCCACATTTCAGCACCCCGTGATAAATACACCTGCCATCTTACACTTAATTTTACTAAGGTTCCTAAAGGTATATTGGTAACATCAAATTATTTTTTATAGTCTTCCCATGAAATTAGGTAGGTTGTGGTTATAATTAGACATCTTAAAAAATGAGAACCAACAAGTTAAAAAAATTAGCCCTGGAATTGGACAGTTAAGTATTTCATAGATTCTTTAGAGCGTTCTGCTATTCAAAATGCAACCAAACAAGCAACAGTAATTAACTGTAAGAAAGCAAACGTGAGCTTCTGCTATAGCAAATTAACAGTAAATGAGGGCCTTAATGTTTCTTTCACTTCTCTTATTTTTTAATGTCATGTAAAAAGTATGAGGAATTTTCTTCTCGACTTGAAGCCCTTGCTCACCAGCTCATCCATTTCACGGTTTCAGCTGACATATATTTAAGGGGCACATTCAACGCATTGTGCTGCTGCTCACGTTTTTAAGTATGAGTTGATTGGGAAAAGTTACAATTTAGCTTCCTCGGAAAATCACCTATCAAGATGCAGATGTCTAAAGCTTTCCCTTAGGGATCTCATCTAGATTCCATCTTTTGCCTGTGCTTTTCTTTCTTTCTTTTTTTTCCCCCTCAGCCTTTGACATTGAAATATATAGTAACTATTGATCATTCTGCCATATTTGTAGGGTGCTTTTGAAACTGGAAATCTGTGAACTTAGTTTTCCAATTTGGAATATTTTGAAAGGGGTCTTCATTCAGCTTTGCTACATGTCCATAGAACTTAACCAGGAAGGCAGACCATACTTCTCATAGGTTAAGTGGGTGGATTGAGGGCCACACATTTGGTGTGGTTTGAGGACTTCTAAGTCCCACCTACCCCACACAATATTCCAATTTGCTAATGCCTAAAATTTAATTCCTCGAGTTCCAAAGGTTTGGACTTTATAGACATAAGACTTCTATAGAATAAAAATGTTGGGAGAAATAACAGAATACCTAATGATCAGCTATCCTTTATAGAAATGTGAAAATTCCTTTCTTGGAAAAAACTTTCAAAGTAAAAAAAATGATGGGAAAATGAAATGACCCAGAGACCAGAAGTTAGGATGGCAAAAATGGTATCACCAAGTATATGGATAGGGAATGGTTTTAGAATATTGAAGTGTTACTAACTTTGCCTGCTTCACAAATTTGCTTTACGCTAATGTCAGAAGAGGGCTGTTTCCAGAGAAGTGAGGTATTTTCCCAGAAGTGCCACATCTCTAGTATTTTTTGTAATGGTAAAGATGTCTGTTTTGAGAGAAGATCTGTTTTAAGATATTATTCTCTGATTTAATTAGCCAGTGGGAAGGGAGACAATCCTTAGTTAGTGCTTAAACTTTCAGGCTGTTGTTTCCTCAAGAAGAACACAAATACCTTTAATGATAGTGTCAAATCTCAGTCCCATTTAGCCAATGTTTAGGAAGCAAACAAAAAACAATGACTTGGAATTATACTCTTATTTTATCACAGCATTTTCCATCCCCAGAAGGTTCTGCAGAATAATAGTCTCTTATCTTTGCCTGGCGCCTTATGTAGGATGCTAATTCTGATAACGATGTTACTGAATGGAGTTAGGATAGCTCTGCATCTTGACTACTAAAGTCAGCTGAACTTGAACTAACTATATCATAACACCATGCTGCAGTCACAAGCTGGAATGATGAAAGAGAATGGATTCAACAATATAAACTAATAACTCAAATGGTGTATGACACACCTAAATTTTACTGTTAGATCTGCTAATTGGATGGCCTTGAAAAAGTCTTTTAAACTTCCTAGGTCTCAATTGTCCTCTCAAGTAACAGGATAGAGTTGACCTCAGTGATCTCTATAATTAGGGTGACTTATATAATCCAGGGGAGATCTCTTTTGAGAACAAAAATGGGTTGTATTGATAATTATGCCTAAAACACAGACATAAAGCAGGAATGCCTCAGGACTACTAAAATGTATGAGCATCATCCCTAGGGTGGACAGATAGACACCTCTTGGACGTTCCTCCCAGTCCCATGTCCTGGGAGCTTCCCGCTTCCTTCTCATAACAGTGATGCGCCCTCGGCAGCCATTTCGTAAAACATTCTTCTTCCATGCTCGCCTTCACCGGGGCTCCCTTGAGCCAAGCTGGACCTGAGTGCTTCACCTAAGAATTTAGAATTGGAACTAAAACACTATAGTTTAGTCTGCCTGCTAACTTGAAAGGAGACGATTTAACCTAAACATTATAAGTAAATATTAAGAATGCAAAAACCATTTGCAGAGCAAGAGTAGAATGAGGCAGATAGATCATTCAGCTCTGTCACATTTACTCAGCACAGCGCCGTCATCCAATGGGAACTCAGTACAAATCCTTTAAATGGCTGTCCTGTTTCTGAGCTGATTTCAGAACTTGTTGTCACTCTTTGGTGACTAGGTTATCCAAAATGTACACTGGATTTCCAATAGGGATTCAGGGTGGCTAGTATTATTAATCTGTATATTAATAGAAAAAAAAAAGTGCTAGTGAATCTCTTGGTAATAGGAGAGAAATAAATGGATCAGAGATTTTATATCAATGACTTGTGGCTGTGGAGCATTAAATATTACTATTATTATTTTTGTAGTGAGGGGAGGGATGAGAGAGGCACTTCATGTGGCAGAAAACAGTTCTGGGAGGGCGGTTTGTGGCGGGGAGAGGATAATCATACGGGCACAGATAGGGACATTGGGAGGAGGTGTTGTGAGCCAAATAGCAATCCAGATATAGGTGCCAAAGACAATGCTCCATCCAATTTCAAAGATGTTAAAATTGGGGGGAAATCAGGCATCTTAAACACAAGTATCTCAGTTTGCATTTCCCTAGGCACAGACCTTGCAAAAAGTGTCTGAGTACAAGAAATGTATCTGGCAGATAATCTCTGGAAATGCCAGCAGAGAAGTGAGGGTGTGTGACAGTAAAATAAAGGAGAGCGGGAAAGAGAGTTTCACCAACCAAGTTACCTCTCTGAGCAAATAGAGCATACTATGACTGAGGATCTGAGAAGTGATTTAGAACGTGCGCCAACTTATGGGCGTTATCAGGTGACGGATGCTTCTGGGCGTGAGTTGGGGTGGGGTGAGGGGTGGGGGGGAGTGGCTCGTTCTCTTGACTTCTGTCCTGATTGTGCTAAGAGAGCAGGTGTCAGCAGGTGGTGAAAACTGCTTGGCATAGAGACATGATGCTGGCAGCTGGTCGTAACCCTGAGAGCAAGGGAATGGTCAGTAGCTGGGGGAGGGGACATTGGTGCAAGAGAACAGCGTCTGCCATTATCAGCAGCTTATAAAGAATGCTTTCTGGTAAACTACTTTAATATTGCTATAGCTTTTGTAATCCCCAGACGAATGGAGAACTAATGCCATTAGACAAACTCTTTGCAACATGGAATTGTTTTAAATCAACATTTATATGTCTTTTCAACTGTCCAGCATTGGGCTAAGTAATCGTTTTGATATTTTGACACATGAGATCTTCTTTGGGGCCTTAAAGAATCATTAAGGAATCACAATTAAAGAATGATCTAGGGGCCAAATATGTAAATGTGAGAAAACTTTGAAGGATGAATTCCGTTCTCTAAAACCCGGTTTCCAGTAAGCAAATTATGTCTACCCTAAGAAGGCTATCAAATAAAACCCCCAACTTTTAATATTATTTGTATTATTTGTGTTACATTCCAGAAGTGCTTTTTTTTTTTCCTTACTGAGAGGTAATTTCCAGAAGATTTTTAGAGGACTAACACATGGCAACAGTTTGGAAGTATGCTCATAGTTACAGTGTCTGTATTCACGGCTGGATAATCTATCAGGGCTGAGAGTGGCAGACATTATGGCTATTTATAGGGTAATACTTATTGACTCTTCAAGTTCTTCTGAGGAGCAAAGGAGAGGGCTCAATAAGAAATCATATGATGCATAAGGTCCTTTGTCTGATTTTTGAATTACATTGGATATGGATAAACTCAAGGATACAACGAAAAAGGAAGCAAAGCTTACTGAGGAAATGGTAGGTGGTTAGTGAGCTTGTGGTCATCCTGGGTTCTACAAAGGAGTAAAAGTTTAAGTGAGAATTGAATAGAAATAAAATTTTGTTATGGTATTTCGTTGAGACACGTATCGAATTAGGAGAGCATAAATCTGTGCCTAGGCTGCACACATTGATGGTTTTCCTTTGAAGAGTTTACAACAGATTATTTAAAACCTCTCGTTCACTCTCCTGTTTAAAGGCACACAATTAAAAAAAAAATCCAGATTGACTATTGATACTCAAGAAAATCACTTACCAGCTTTTGCAAGTTAGTTTATTCAACTAAGGGAAACACATCAAATTTACTAAATGATAAAACAGTATTTTAAAAATAAAGTTTTCCCAAATTCTTTTGCATGGAATAAACACGTTCCTCCCCATATAGCTCCAAAGTTTGGAGAAAAAGGACAGCAAAATTTTAGGTGAACCAAATAGACCTCAATGACAAATCTTTTTTTTCTCTTTCCATGCAGAATTTCTGCATAAATCACATAGGCCTACATCACAAGGACATGATGACATCTGCTTTCCTCCTGTGTATAAAAGTGCTGATACTCATATTTCTTTGACATAATTTTCAAGGACAGGTTGACCTGAAGCTGAGCATCCTAAAAATAGAGAAAATTTACTTAAGGGATAGTTTTTTGGTGTGGTTTTGTTATTAAATATGCAATATATAATTTATCATTTTCAAAGCAGTCTATTTTTTTTAAAACATTAGGGATCCCACTCTGCTGAAGTTTACACATGTTTACTATGAAATTATGGTTGCAATGCAAAATAAGAATGCATAGAAATACACTTTTGCATGGTTTTAAAAATCACTGTTAATAATGAAAATGAAAACCTGTGAGAATATGACACTGAAAAATGTGTTTTGACATTAATCATGCATTCACTAGCTCGCTCTGTATATCCTTTAAGAAATGTTTTAATTAAGCAGTGCCAAAATTTGAAATTGTTTCGTGGTATTTTGGATCATCTCTATTTTTTAAGCAGGACTCAAATTTCAGTTGTCATTACTGGCATTCCTCACCTAAGAGTCAGTATGGGGATATCCACGATCTAGGAAGGAGAGTAACGGGGAGGAGGATGGGGCTTTTTAGAATCAGAGGGGAGGCGTAAGGCACCAAAAATGAGAACAATCTGTGCCATACATGCATATGTTGCTTTGAAAAGTCTAATGATCACTAATAAAATGTGAAATAATTTAATATATTCATTGATGCATATTTGACTATGGAGAAAGTGGTTGTATACATCTCACACCTGACACGTTGGTATAATAATCAAGTTACTGGTAAATCAGCTTACAATTTTCTTACAATAAAGACTAGTCTCCAAAGGAGGAAGGATAATTTTTTTTTAAATGATGTCTTTCTGACTAAGTCATGTGCACACACTTTTAAACCCGTTTTTTCTCCATATTAAAATAAGTGAATTGTTTTTTTAAAGCCGTCCCACTCACTCCCTGTGAAGGCAGCAAGTGTGAAGACGATGGGAAACTTAAGTTAAGACTGGGTCTACTTGTTCTTAGATGGTGTGTGTCTAAGATGCATGTTCTGTTTGGAGGAGTACAAAGTAGAACAGTTAGCCCACTGGGATGGTTACTTTTAAGAAACTATCAAGTAATATGAGTGGTTTTTTGTTTTGCTTTGGGGGCTTTTCCATATATACAGGCCAATTGTATTTCTTGGTCTTTTCCACGTGTTTGGAGCCATGGTTGTCATTGTTGGAAATGGTCATTTGGGCTTAGGCATTAATGTCCATTTGTCAAAGCCTGTTGGGTGCCAGCCTTGCCGTAGTATATTTACCAGACCTCTAGGTGGGCTTTGGGGATATTCCTGAAAGGGTTGTCAGATCATCCCTGGATATGAGCACAGCCCTTTACTGGACTGACTGTTTTAAAACAACTTCCACTGAGAAATCTGAATGAAGTCAGGCCCAGTTCAAATATGGTGAAACTAGATAGATGGATAAATATACATAGACAGATAGATATTAGATAGATGGAAAGAAGAAAAGAAAACTGCATAGGTAGTAAGATAGATGAATGGATGTTTTATAAGTTTGATGTTGTTATTAGTTTTTCAAGTGACTAAGGAATATGGAAACGCTATTGTTGCTTTTACCTATGATGACTTGTTTTTTTGGCATCTTAAAAAGGAACTTTATGTTATACATTATAACTACATTAGAGCTACAAATTGAAGAATTTCATAGATAGCAAATTTGCTAAAGGGCTTTTTATCATTATAAAATTTATGAGTATGTTAATATTCTAATGAAAAATTGCTGAAGAGTCAAATTCATAATTACAAATGGCTTAATTTAATAAAAATGTTGATTCAAGTAATTATTTACTTAAAGATTAAGTTTGCTGGAAATCCTCTAGCAAATTTTTTTATTAACATCATATAATAAAGTAATTGTGATACTTCTAATTAAATTCTCAGAAAGACAATAGTAGACTAATATGATTTTTCTTTCATCTATGCCTCTGAAAAAATTGGCCTACCGAATGCACTTGTAGGGGAGTAAAACATAATTTTCTTTTTATTCTTCTAAACTCTTCTGACTGGTCTAATAATCTAATTGACATGAGACAGATTAACAGGAGAAAATAACCAAATCTATTACTTACGGACATACAGTGTTCCCTAAGAATCTGAGACCCAGGACAGATGGGGCAGTTAAGATTTATATGCTATTCTGGGCTAAAGAGAGAGAAGTGGGATTGTGGGCCTTCAAAGAGAAAGTAGGCAATTCACAGGTAGTTGAGAAAGCAAATATTTAGGAAACAGATTCTTGCTGGTCACCCAGAAACAATGGGACACAGAAGGGAGTCTGACAGACTTTGCAGGTTCCTCCAATATGTCTCATTTCCTTTAGATCATGCTGAGGTGATAGCTCCTCCCTTTAAGAAAAATCTTCCAACTTCTGAATTCCTTAGGCAGTTAAGGGGGAGGGTCAAAGTTTCTTTCTGACTCTTTCGTTTCTTAAAAATAACCAGCTTAAAATGGTCAGTATTCCAATAGGCATATTTTGGGATGGTAAACTCTGCTTCCCTTCACAACCTCAATCAAAACGTCAGAGAATTTAGAAATATGAGATACTCATCCATGAAGACTGTAGCTGGGAAAACTTGGTTCATGATTTCAAGGTGCTGAGGCATTTTGGGATAGGACAATTACAATATACTTTTCCAATACTGGATAGTTTCTGGAGGATGCTGTTCTCAAAGAGCACAGTTTACCTCTTGATTGGGAATTCTCTGGTGAGAAATGGGAGTTCGTGACTGGAAAGTATTAGATTGAAAATAGGTAGGAAATCAGTAGGTAATATCTTTAAAACTCTTGAACATCACATTGTCATGTGATTCACCATTTACAGAGTATTTCTGAGCCCCCTTTTCCTTCGGCATGAGATTTCGTCCAGTCTATTAATGAAAAATGGAGTGGGAGTGGCTTGGTTTCTGCTCTGGGACATCTGCATACTTGTCCCAGACTCATAAAACACACCTGGTGAAAATCTAAATACCTTGGGAACGAGCTCTTAAACTTTCTCCAAACCACCACCACGGAGTGAAGTTGTAATACTCTTTATCCAAAAATGGCAGTTTTCAGTGCCTTTAAGTCTAAGAAATCTTTGCTCCAGCAAAAGTGCATAAAGAAAGTGAACATGACAGCCAGGGTAAAGGTGAACTGCCCTGGTTAGCTCCAGTCCTCTGGCTCTGAGCTGCGCCCCCACTCACTCCCACACATTCAGGGGATTCTAAGGGGCCCTTTTAGAACAAGGTTTGTGAAACACTGGTCTACAAGACTGTTTATAAATTGGCTTGACATTTTGCCATTATAAAACACATGAATAATTTTCGTCTTAGAAAAGAATCCATGATAAACAATCCTCCCACACCCCCCTTCATTTCTCTCACTACTCCATCTATGTTATTTATAATTGCATGAGGTTAAGTAAAACAAATGATTCGTGCGGTAAGGTATTTTTTCTCAATTTACAGTTTATTTTTAATGTATCTCTCAAATTCTCTCTTAAAACCAAAATGATATAATTCATGCCTCACAAGAGTATTGCCAAGATGATGTAAAATCATTTTTGAGTGAATGCTTTGTAGTACTTGTGGATGAGAAAAGAGGTTCTATGAAAGTACCCTCACAGGGTGATCTGATCACAAATTCCTAACTGGGCAGGTCATGGGCCTAAGGCTTCCTTAGTGAAAGGAAAAGCTGTGTCTTTGCCTTAAGCAGCCCTGCGCATTGTTTCTGTGCATCCAGATAAACACACCTTTGAAATAAACCTTAAGCACCCTTAAGGGAGCACTAATCCTGCTGCTAATTATCCTGTACTCCAATCCCTGCCTCGCTTTCTTCCCCCTCTAGGTAATTTTCCTTATGTTCTCTCCTATTTCGAATGCATTAAAGCAACTGCAGAGTGTTATTCTCCAGAGCATTTACCTCATTTTGAGGAGATCTCACTTTCAGGTGTATACTGTTTTGGGCTGAAATAATTGTCTTTAAAAATTCTCTGTAGGTTTGTCGACATTCTTACGTCGACATATTTTTAATAGGAGAGTAGTAGTATTTTTGTGATTGCAATTGTGTAGTTGAGCTTAGAACCCAAGCCCTTTCCCCTAGATCAGGGGTGTCCAAACTGTGGCCCGCGGGCCAACTGCGGCCCACAATCCTTTGTTAATTGGCCCGCAGCAAATTCCAAAAATATATTTAGTTTATTTAAATAAACCAGGTGAGGCAATACGTCCTTCACCTCGAGTGAGTGGCCCGGCTGTGTGTGTATTTTACCGCATATGGCCCTTGGTAAAAAACGTTGAAAAAGTTTGGACACCCCTGCCCTAGACTCTCTGCTGAGAACCCCACTGCTTCGTTTAACAGTGTCCGTAGTATCTGTAGCAAGACCAAGTCCAGCTCTGAGAGCAAGCACAGCCATCTCTGGAAGCCCTTGGGGAGTGACCATGTGAGTCTTGGAAATAAAGGCAGCTTTCTTGTCTATTTACTACTTATGATCTTGTATATTTTATATTTTCTGGGAAGACTTATGACACAGGGATTTCGATGCAGTTTTATTTTCGTTTGTTCCTATGTTATAATAACATACCAGCGTCCTACATTAAATTTTGGAGCCGAGGGCCAATATTGAAAAAGTTGTTTTAAAAATGTCATCTGGGCTTCCCCAACCCTGCAGAGACAGCTTCTCAGCAGCCACCGCTTTAGTCACCTTTCCTTGTTGACTGTGTTCTCCTCGGAGAGCTGTATCACAGCGCGGGGTTGGTGCTTCCTATTTATTTTCAGGAACCATCAGTCAGATACATCGTACAAGCCACCAGGAAAGTGTTTATAATTGTAGAAAATGGCATTGAATTTGAAGGGAGCAGAGTTGGCCACCCTGAATTACTCCCCTCTGGGGTATTGATTATTTTAAGCCAGTTATTTTTAAGGCCCACAAAGCTCAGGGAGAACCTTTGACCTTTCCCCCAACTGCCTAAAAGAATTTCAGGTAGAAGGCCTGTTCCCAGAACTGTCACTGTGTTTAGCCGTCGTGTCGTCTGCACTGGGTACAGTAGACCTGGACGGACCTAGCACGGCCCTTTGGTCACTGTCGTCTCTGTGTCCCATTGTCTCCAGATGGCCACAAACATTTGTTTACCAAACATTAACTCTTTGCATCTCCCTGTTACTTAATTGTCTTGCTTCCTTGGAAGTCCCAAACCCTGACCTCCTTCTCCCTGGTCCAGAATGATATATACCTCATTTTGCCTGTCTTTGGGATTTTCATGCTTATTTGAATTGCCCGTGCTTCCTTACTGATTTTCTTCTGTGAATCTGCTGTCTTATGCCATTTTATCTGTTGAACCAGCCAGAAGACCAACAGGGGAAGGTTTTTTTTTCTTTCTCCTCCACAAACATGTATGGTTCTTAAATATAACCCTTAATATTTAAGAATTCGAGGTTTATCTCTAAGATAGAATACCATTTACAAATTAAGTATGATTTTACAGATTAAGATTAAATTTTATCAACAGGACAAGAGAATGACATAGAAATTGCAATTGAAAAATAGATTATTTTCATTAAAATTATCTGTATCTACTTATCCATCCATCCATCATCTATCTATCTTTCTATTTAATCTTTCTAGGTTTCAAATAATAAAAACCAGTACTTCTGCTTGTAGGACTATTCTTTTTCCTTCCTTCCTTCCTTCCTTCCTTCCTTCCTTCCTTCCTTCCTTCTTTCCTTCCTTCTTTGATGACCTGCCCCTTTAGAAGCTTTTGGCAATGAATCGATGTCACACTTGTAAAATAATATTTTACAAATTATATTTGTAAAATAATATAACATAAACCTTTTTAGCAATAATAGTTGAAACGTGTTCATACAGTGAGATCAGAGGAATCTGGATTGGGCCCAGGCTGCCCTTGTATATGTAGCAAAGGCTGCTGCTAGGCTCCGTTGTCTCTGCATTTCTTCTTCATTTATGGAAGGGATGGGGCCTCGGGCATTAATCAGTATTAACAGCTATATGGCAGGTTATTTACTTGCCTGACACTTTTACTAATTCTTCGGCCTGATAATAGCTTTTCTCCCTCGTGACACAGAACAGTTTTTAAATGATTGACACTAAATGTTATTATAGTCTTACTAGACTCAGAATTAATTTTAATCAAATATTGAAGCAAGGGCTTTAATTATGAATCAAGAGCATTGCTTAAATATTGAACCATATTTCTTTGTAATACAACACACAAATAATTTACATTTCAGTGTATAATTATTATTGTGTTTAGTTACGTATCCCTTACAGCAAGAAATAAATTGTTCATGGCATTTTAAAAAGCAGTTTATAGGAATGTTAAGTATAAATATTTAAGACCGTCAAGTAACTCCAGATACAATACTAATAGAAAATTTAAGAATATTTCTAACTGTACCATTCTTATTCTTCTCCTCCTTCTCCTGTATAATAATCACCAGTACAGGGATTGTCTATACTTGAGAAACATATTTCTACAATTTTGAATGTATTCTGTTTTTGAGATGTATTGAGACCCATGCACATAATTCTCATGCTTATTGTAATTATACATTTATCTTAGAATTTATCTTTAAATATAATACTGTAACCATTCTGTTTTATTATTTTATTTTATTTAGATTTTATAGAAAGTATGTATGTGTTGCTTTTATTTTTGCACACCAGTTTTCTCTGTCTTCTATATAAAATCATCATACTAGAATTAATGAAATTAATAAAAATAGACTAGAGTAATATAACTTCACTTTACACAAGTAAAAATAAGTAATGCCATTTGTTTAAAAAAAAATGTTAGAGGAAAGCCTAGAGTCTCTTAGAACCCTAAAAAGCATTAAAAGGAAATAATAGATGTTTTTATTTATTTTAACTTAGCACTTTATTTTCATCAAAAGCTCTGTATTTCTTATATTTAGCCTATAACACCCATTATAAGTTTAAGCAGACTTTTAGTGTTGAAAAGTAAGTACGTACAAACATCACATACCAATTTATTATATTTTAAATAATTTTTATGTGGAAATAAAGTTAATTATGGAATTCAATTTTGAGATATTAAGATTCAGTATTAATCTTTAGTTTTTAATCAACAGGAACAAAACAGGTAGCATTTAAAGTGTTTTCAAATTTAGCAAGATCAAATTTGCTTTGCATAATCATATTTTAACCAGAAAAATCCCAACCAACTCAATATCCTTTGAAGTGCATACAAAAAAATGAATTTTTATTTATCCTTTTTCCCTTAAAAATGACCTTGCAATTAGCTTAAAATAAGTCTATTTTCTGCAGATATTTTCCTACAGTACTTTAACTTTGGGTTATTTTTATGTTACGTCAGCTGAACTAGACTAGATTAAACATTTGGATTATTTTCTTGGAGTTCAGTTCTGTGCAAATAAGAAGACCACTTCTGGGATACTGAGAGTGCCAATAAATTAGACCCAAGGATTGTTGGAGCCCTGCGTGTGAGTGAGAAGGTAAGCTGAAGTACAAGTGCTCCATTAGCCTGGCCAGTCAAGATTAAGGTGCCCTGGACTCTGACCTCAGGGTACTCAGCCACCCATTGGGAGCAGCTCACGCCTGCTGTTTGGGGCCTACAACATCGTGGCTTTGGTTTCGTTTATTTCTCAAAATACATGACACTCAGAATACATCATCAATTGATGACAGTTCCTTCTTCCTCTTGTGGTTGGGACATATTATACAACTTGACCGTTCAATATTTTGAATACTTTGAATAAGTTCATTTAAGTGGCACAAAAGGAACAAGTAATAAATACAACATAAAGACAGAATCATTTGTGCCTGGATTGTAAGCGTATAGTAAGGAAAGTACACGAAAATCAAAATATCTGAGATACAAATTGAATACTCAGTGCTATTAGTTTCCCAACTGTCTTTCATAGTCCTTTAAATCACCTTTAAATCATCTGTTATATTTGGATATATTACAATGATAGCTATACATTATCTTTTCTCCCTTGTTTAGAACTCAGTTGCATTGTATTATTTCCATGTGACCCTAGTGCCTAGCATACTTGCGTAAAGTGGGAAGAGTTCAATACATGCTTATTTATTAATAATTAAGGAATTAATGACATTTGAGTCAAGAGCTTTTAAGAAATGAATTCTGAGGGGTACAACTTCAGTGAAGTACTGGCTTAATTTTAACATTAAGCCAGTTTTTTGCAATGAAAGGAAGAGAGGAAGGGGTAGGGGAAGGGGAGAGACAGAACAGAGAAATGGACCAGGGGGCAAAGGCAAGAGAGGAGAGGAAAAGAATGTGAAGAGGAGAGCTACCCGTATCTGGAGACAATATGCCTAGGGTTGTCTTTCTTTTTCCCCTGTCAGTTTTAAGATTGTTCCTGGCAAATGCTAAAATCTCTCCTCCAAAAGCAAACAAACAAAAACAAACATACTAAATTGATTTCATCACTTAGTATTTAATGAACGCCTGAACATTCCATAGCAATTGTTGAGAAATATTGAGCTTTGTCTCAGAACTTCAGAAATCATGGGTTAGACCTTGTGCACATTTTCTACACTGAAACACTACGGAACAGCTCTTGATACTCAAGCCTTGTCCTGAGAGTGATCTGCAGCCCACGAACGGCAGGCCTCAGCTTCATCATCTCTGAGGGACTTTGAGCTTTAAAATTCTGTGGCTTGAGGCCATGACTGTGTTAAAGCTGGCATGCTTTTAGGAAATAGCTTTTCCTCTTTTGAGAACTGGTGTCAAATATGTCAGCTATGGCTAATTTACCACTTCACTGATCTTGTTAGCTAATTAAATTACAGTTCTTAAGCATATCATTTTCATAGTACTGGTAATCATTAGAAATGATTTTTTAAAGGTACACATGGAGCTAGGACTTATTAATACAGTAAAAAAGTAGAAAAGACACACATAGAAATAGGCCTAATTTTCTAAATAAAGAGCCTTTAAGTTAATTGAGACAAATGTAAATATTTTCAAAAAATACTGAATTATACTTACCAGTCTCATAAGTATTAAGGTAAATAAGCTAAAAGGGTACTCTAGGCTTTAGATAAAATCAGGGAACACAGTGAGAGAATAGTCTTTGTCAAGAAATTACTTCCTTCGAAAGACTTCTTTAGATCTAGAAAATTAGAGGCTGAGTATCTGATTTGGAAGAATGCTGACGGGTGGAGGGAAGAAGAAAATGCTAAAGTGTTTTAGGGAAGAAATTATTAGGAGGCGGGGGGCAGGGACTGCAGTAAAGTGGGAGAGAAGAAAAGGGAAGGGAGGTGAGCCCCCAAGAGTGACGCTCCATTTTTTAGGGATCACAGGGCGTATAGAGGATAGCTCTGTAACCTCTCTGACTCTCACTTCAATCTTCTAAAATTGGAGTTAATGATATGTCTTGAATATTAAAAGAGATGCTCACAAAGCATCTAGATACTTGACACATGATAACTGCAATTATATATTAACACCCCAAAGGACACAATAATAATGAAGCAATCCTCTGCTTACAACGTTGGTATTAAATAAACCCATAATGATAACAAAATCACTTCCTTTTATTTTCAACCTTCTCTCATAAACAGAATTTTAAAAACTTCCACTTCAGCCAACTCAAAACTCAATGAATGTCTACATTTCTTTTACATTATTAAGAAATAATCTCCAGATAAAGACATTTTAAAACCACGGGTATGTACATAAAGGATTTTGCACATACTTTTCCGGGTCGTGATGCCAATCCCCTACATTGTCTCAAATACTGCAAATCTGACATATATAGTGTTGGGCCAGTATTATTTTGAGGTTGGAAGAATTTGACATGAAGCGATGTGGTAGCAAAATAGAACAGTAGAATTGAAATGGCCAGATGATCTAAGGGCAGACTTCTCCACTATGGAGGTAACAGAAGTTAAAATTGAAAGACTAAAATACATTTTTAATATTTATATAATTAGTTACTTCTCTTCTTTGGCCCTACCTTTTTCCGTGATCAGTGACTATGAACTTCAATTTGGACCTTGATGCAAATGGATCACAAATCTTTATCTCTAGGCTTCACGTTTGGTAGTCCTTCCCAGCCACATCTCAGTCCTCTGGCTTTAACAGTCCTCTGCAACCTAGTTAATCTTGCCATTTGTAAAAGGAGCACCAACATAGATAACTGAATTTTGCAATATTAGATTTCAGTATCCATAATTCACCTCCCGTTCTCTTATCTTTCTTTATACTTGAGCATCTTTCTCTCTCTTGTTCCATCATACTCCCCTCTGCCAAACAAAACACCTAGCTCTCATCTTCTCTTTCTGTTTATCCTCTCAACTTAACTTATCCAATCTGAACCTTAAATTTGCTATTTTCTGATTGCTCATTCGGGCATGATTTCATGATGAATTATTGGATCTTTCTCCATCTGGACAAGAATAAAATTATTTGGCTAAAACCACTGTTTTGACTAAATCCTGGGATTTCCATGTGCTCCGACCCAACCCTTATAGATCTCTCTCCAGCTTGCTCAGATTTGGACAGTGCTTAAATATTATCGAATATACCTGTAACTGGTTGTTCTTCAATTTATAATTATCCACATTATGAAGAGTCTAGAAAAACTCCTTTGGGAGTCTCAATCAATAGTCCTATCTTAGGATCATGTCTTAGAACCAAAATGTAGAATAGAAATTTCTATTTGAGGGAACCAAAAACTGAATCAAATAAATACATCTATCAGCATCCCTGAAATGTACCAAGGATTGAGCTGAAAGAACCAATTCAGCCAATAACTCCAAAGAGCAAGCATGTAAATAACAAGGGGAGGTAAACATCCCACCCTAGTAATGAGATGTCTGGGTCTCTCCACCACTGACCATCTGCAGAGGCTGCATGCGAGAGAAGAGCCCTGACTCCTGGACTGGTCAATAGCAAAGAGACTTAAATAAGACCCAGAATCTACAGCATAATATCCAAAATTATGTTATGGTGTAGGATCCAATTAATAATAGTCATATTAAGAATGAGGAAAATCTTAACTTGAATGAGAAATACAATCAACAGATGCCAACACAAAATTGACACTAATATTGGGAATGTATTTTCAAGATTTTAAAAGTAAATATCATAAAAATGCTACAGTAAGCAATTAAAAACACATCAAAAAATTAAAAATAAGTCTCAACAAAGAAACAAGATATAGAGGAAAACCAAATGGAAATTTTAGAACTGGAAAATACAATAACAAAAATGAAACTCATTGGAAGTGTTCAGTAGCAGAACTGGGATGAAAGAAGTTACTGAAGTTGAAGATAAATCAATAGAAATATTCAATCTGAAAACAGATAGTAAAAATGGACATTTTCAGGGACCTGTGGACAATAACAAAAGATCTCACATTTGTCACATTGAAGTTCCTGAAGCAGCGGAGTAAAAAATGGTAGACAAGGGAAAAAAAAAAAGATAAAATGGCTAAAAATTTCCCAGTTATAGCAAAACACGTAAATCTATGTACAGACTTAAAGAGATGGACAAATACCAACGAGATAAACCTACAGTGATATACAGCCGGACACATCCTAATCAAATTACTCAAAACTCAGGACAAAGAAATACTCAAGAAAGCAACCAGAGAGAAATAAAACATTACCTGAAAGGTCAAATAATACAATTGAAAGCAGCACATTTCTCTCTAGAAATGATGGAAACCAGATGAAAACGGAAAAAAACAAATCAATTGCTGGAAAAAAAAAATTACCTCACAATTTTTTTGTGAGCAAAAATAGCATTCAGGAACAATGGTATTCTCAGATGAAAGGAAACGAAGAGAGTTTGTCACTAGCAGTCATGCTGTAAAAGTGGAGATACTACTACAGACCCTTAAGATATTAGAAGAATAATGAGAATACTACAGACATCTATACACACAAAAATTTGAAAGCTTAGACATAATGGACCAATGCCTTAGAGAATAAAAACCAAACTACCAAAAGCATTGGTTAAAGGAGTTTTTCAACAAGAAAGGAAATTACAAGAGAAGGAAACTTTAAAGATCAGGACTAGAGAAATAATGATGAAATAGTAGTGAATGAATGAATGAATGAATGAAGTTAAATATAATAAATGTTCTTCTACTTTCAGTGTTCAAAATTATGCTAGGTGATTGAAAGCAAAATTCTTTGTAAATTTTACAAAATTCTTTGTAAAGCAAAATAGTGTGACATGGTTACCATGCATGGTTAAATGAGATATTTATGACAACTAAGTATAAAGAAGGTAAAAAATATAAATAGTGGTAAGTTTCTTACTTTTCACTTGAAATGGTGAAAATGCCAGTGTTAGTTATGGTGTCAAATTATGTATGTATACTGATTAGAGCAACTAGTAAAAAAATATGCAAAGCAATGTACTCAAACACACTATAGGTAAAGCAATAATGAAACATTGAAAAGCTCACAGGAGGGCAGGAAAAGAGAAACAGGAACAAAAGACAAAGAGTGTTACGATAGTCTATATTTTAGAAATTTATACTTAAATGAGGGAATAAACTGCAGTGTAAGTATGAAAATGGCGAAAAAATAGTCATGCACTACATGCTTAATGACTCCCTGAAAAAGAGATGGAAATTTTAATAGGAGGCCTCATTTATCTTAATAAACCCAACAGTGACATATGAGGAGAGTATAAGAAAACAACTTGGCTGTGTGTGGGTGGGAGTAAACATACAGTTCAAGAAAGTGTAAATTATGAAATGTATTAGTCACTGAGAATGATCTCAAAACTATATAAATAAGAATGATTGGGGGAATTATTTTATATCTACATTAATTTTTTTCAATTCTATTTTTCAAGGAGACAGTGATCAGCATGATAAAGAAAACAAATTAATCTTGAGACATAATTTCAATTTGTTGTGGGCATTACTTGGCAAATAAAAAACACACTGTTTTTATAATCTGAGGATGAGTTTGGTTTTACTTGATGCAAAAATGATCAAAGGTAGAGGTGGAACAGTATTTACAGATATTTAGTCATTAGATTCTAGTCCAGCAATGCGTTTTATAGTAATTCAGTGAAAAGGACACAAAACCAAGCAAGAACAAAATATATAAGTTAGTTTTGTTTGTAGGTGGAAAATCAACTAATAAATGAACAGAACTCTTTTATATATAATTTTTACTTTTCACGTTTTTTGATGTTAAATAGAAAGAACACAGAACAAAGGAACTTCCTTCAGAGGGAACTATGATATCATTTGGTCTAAATTGCCAAAGTAAATCCTGCTGTCATCCAACTTCATTTTTTTTTTTTTTTAATTAATGATATCTGTTTCTGTTAACCAGCTTGACAGAGCTCAGAAGTAATTCCCAGATACTCTGCTGGGCAGTAAAGTCGACACATTCTGCTGGAGGAATGAGTCCTTCCAGCAAATAAGAAGCCATTCTTCCCACCCTTTTAGTCACCCCCCCAGTGTACTTACGTCTTTCCTGGGCCTCACTTTGGCTTAGCATCTCTGCCACGGAATTTGTTCAGCCAATTTTCATTTTATGTGACATTGGGACTATTGGAGTTTCTGCCACTGGGAAGTATCAGAAAGTCTGAAACTTGGAGATATTCTTAAATAATGTTTCAAAAAATCTGGGCTCATGATTTTAAAAGTCTCTCACTGACTATAACTATAACACTATGGATTATTAGCACAATGGTCTAGAAAAAAGAAAAAAAAATCCCATTGAGCTAAAGTGAAATTCTGTCTGACTGAAGGAATACAATTTTTGTTTCCTAAATAAATGGAGATTTTTAAAGTTGAGGTTGGAAAAAACAGAGACCACTTTAGTTGTAGTCATTTTTTATTATGTCTGTGGCCGATTAGCACAGTGGGTCTGAGTTAATGACCAGAAAATTGGTCCACAGAATGCCTCAAAGCTGGTGGTGGCTACGATTGACCTTACTGATGCTGGTTTATTTTTCTGTATGAAGGACAACACATAAAAGCCACGAGGCTGATTAGCACTTGTTTTCTCTTATTTTCTTTGTGAATACATATAATTGTGAATACCCATACATTTCATATTCTGTTCTAAATATACTATCCTAGTGAATTTGAAAATGTACTTTATTGATGATGATGACGAGATTGCATCTTTTAGTTTTCTTTGTCCATATTTAGCTGACGAAAAGTGTAGGAGAAATAGCCAGAAAGGCCTTGAAGCCATATTTAGGCCCGTCCAGGGCAGGGGCGTAATAAATCAAATGTTCTGTTAATGACAAATGTTGTTTTGATTTAATCCTTTTGAAATTAGTTGACTAACCTATGCAACTGTGTTTTCAAACCATCCTCCTTCAAAGCAACCTTCTCATTCCAGAACAAGGATACATTAATGTATGAGAAATGTTGAGAACAATTCAGTTGTTTATATGCACGCAAACAAATGCCCACATAGCAATCGTGATCGAAAACAGATGGATTACATGGTTCCTCTATTCTTTCTTTACATTCTCTATGTACCTGTAAGTATTTCGGCATGTGAAAATGAGTATCCAGATTTCTTAAATGGTATTTGAAAGAATCACTCTATACAGTGTAATTCCAGTGTCTCCATCAGGCTCTGCTCTCAGACACAACTCATTTTTTCTTAAAGCAGAAAAAAAAAATGATATAACATATGCACACTTAGTTTTAAATAAATTTGATATTTAACATTTCTATTAGGGCTATTTTTAGGTTGTCACAAAATCTAAATAGTACACACTTTTATAGATAGTAACTTTTTCCTGATTCCTTGATATATTGTGTTTTCACAGAGGAAGTAGGTTTTCCATAGAGGAAGTACAATAGATCTGTATTTATCTGACCCAGCCCTTCTTGGCTTCAGGACAGAAATCCGGTTCTGTTGGCTTTCACTGGAGCAGAATAGAAGCCTTCAGGGATAGCTGGCAGGAAATGAATATGGGAATGGCTGACCATTACAGACTCTGCCTACAAAACTTCTCTTCTTTCCCCCGTGCGTTTGGCTCTCAGCTCCTGTCTTTGATTTGCAGCATCTTAGACTGCCTTGGCTGCCTGCCAGCTGTGTACTTCTCTCACAAATAAAATTCTCTAGCCCTCTGACTCTAAGACTTTCTCTTTCGCTGCCTCTTATAGCTCCCTCTGTTTTTCTGCTTGCCTTTCTAACACTTCTTTTTATGTTTGACTGATTGTTTAACCTCCTTTCTTCACCTCCTTCCCAAGAACCTACCCAGAAAGTTTGTAGATTTCATAAAGGTTTACCGTCCTCTCCCCACAAGTGTTTTATAATCCTCATTGATCCATATATCCCTGTTTCGTTTTCTCCTTGATACCACTATTATGTATAACCAGTGCACCTTAAGCTTTTCAAGCTGTGATGAAAAGAAGTCAGATTTATAGTATCATTTTAAATCTCACCATTCCCAGGCTCTACATGCTTACCTACTGTAACTCCAGTCATTTTCCTAGATCATTCTATGCAAATATTCTGTATGCCACCAAAATTCTATGTGTGTGTTCTGTCAAACTTGTGATGGAAGAGTTTGAAGGTCGTTCAGCGTCTTGAAACTTCACTAGGGGAGGGACCATGACTTTTTTTTTTTTACCTGCTGTGTTGTCAGTACCTATCAGGTCTCTATTCTTGTGAATATCTCAACAAATACATGATGAATGAATGAGTAAATGTTTGTGTTTCTAGGGTCTTAGCTCTGTGGGTGGTCTCTACAACTGGAGAGCCGGAGCCTGTGTATGTGGGCATCCCTTGGCCCCCTGGCCATTGCTGTCGTCTGCAACTCACATGTGTGGCCTCTCGTAATGTCACACAGCTGACCTTCGGTGAGAAAGAGAGAGAGAGAGAGAGAGAGAGAGAGAGAGAGAGAGAGAGAGAGAGAGAGAGAGAGAGAGAGAGAGATGTCTTCTGGGCTCTATCTACACGTTTTATCCATTTCTGCTCTATCTCTATACTTAGGTTTTGATTCTGTCTGAAAAGAGTCACTGTCGCCCTATTGCCATTCTACAAAGTTCTTCCTCAAGCCTTTGTTTCCCAATGATCATATTGCAAAAATAAACATCTTATTGTGTTCTTTCAGTAAGAAATCTTTAAAGTGTGTGGAAGGACATGGGGGTAAAATACTACTTAGGAACCATACATTGATGGGCCCCAGGTCCCTGATGTATTGTGCACCCTCTTGCATTTGCCATCTCTAGAACCCTTTCAGATTCTCACAAGTATCTCACAAGTGTGATAGTCTCCACCTTCGGTGCTGCTGTCATCCAGAAACGTCTCGCAGTGTGTCCCCATTATTTATCAGCTACACAGTCTGAGCAAGGCACTGCAAAGGATATTTCTCCAAGAGGTTTTCTTGTTTGAAAGGAGTATCCAGATGACTGAATAGGTCCTTACATGTTAAATTTTTAATATTGTTTGTTTAGAGGGCATATGTATAAGTGTGGCTTTCTTTGTTTTAAAAACACTACACAATGAAACAGTATTGTAAAGTTGTGATGGTATATAAACACCTATTTTAGAAATCAAATGAATAATGAATAGTCTTCATGTCTGAATTTCATTTGAAAGGTGAAAGCACTTGTTCTTTTACTATCTCAGATTCATGGAATTGTAAGTCTATCTTTGTCTCACTGATGATTCACAGTGGTTATGTTTAAATGCAAGTTTTCCACTGTTTATTCATTCTTTTCTGTCAAAACAATGTTACTTGTGGAACTGAACAACAGGTTAGAGATTTAGAAAGAACACAATAGAGAACACAATAGATTTATATATAATTTAAAATATCTTTGTGCTTATGAGACATTTCAGTTTCTTTTCTGCACAATATGTACAATTTTACTCAAATGCTAGATCTGTGTACTACCAAAAAATAACAAAATAACGAGAAACTATATTTTATTCTGAGAGTGACTCATAGGCTGAAAGGATCTGTCTCTGATAAAGTCTGTATTATGATATTAATGTCATGTTTCCAAAGAATACCCTGATCGGACCCTATGTTGAATGAATACACACACACACACACACACACACGGTGTCAAAAAATGTACACACATTTTAAGAAAGGAAAACTATTAAAATTATAATACTCAATATATACCGATAACAAAAGATAGACACAAATCATGTTTGACTTCTGCAATTACAAGAGGTGCTCAAAGTGGTTACCATCAGCGTCCAGACACTTCTGATTATGGCGAATTACTGCTTGAGCAACGTTGACCCAAGTATACACTTGTATACATTTTTTTGGCACCCCCGGTATATATGATTACATTATTTTAAATATTACATTAATTTCTTCAAACCATGTCACTTAAATCAATCAACTTGGGCTGTACTTTGGAGTTGCGAAAAGAACAGACAAGAGCAAACTATAGTCACTTGTGCTAAGCCCCATGTCAGCAAACCGAGGCTTAATTGCAGTTGAGCGTCTCCAAGAAATGTGACCCGTAACCAGTCAATCTGGAATTACCTGGTCAGCACCAGTGAGGTACTCTACCAGATAGACCACCACCCTTCCCTAAAGAAAGGTGATCTTGCCTGAAATAATACAATCTTTGCTAGAAACTTCCTTTTTTCTGTGCCTATAAAAGCCTTCCATTTTGTACAGCTCCTTCGAGCTCCTTTATATTTGCTAGATGGGATGCGGCCCAATTCATGAATCATTGCATAAAGCTAATTAGCTCTTCAAATTTACTCAGTTGAATTTTGT
Organism: Rhinolophus ferrumequinum; assembly: GCF_004115265.2. Taxonomy (NCBI): domain Eukaryota; kingdom Metazoa; phylum Chordata; class Mammalia; order Chiroptera; family Rhinolophidae; genus Rhinolophus; species Rhinolophus ferrumequinum. The sequence continues at coordinate 6,744,150 of NC_046303.1, read as the reverse complement.
TTTTTAACAGAGTCACTTAAGAAGCTTTTTAAAATACTAACGTTTGGGTCTCATTCCAAAATAATTGAGCTGAATCTCTAAGTGTAGGACCCAGGCATCATCGGTACTTTTAAGTCTCCAAGCTGATTCTAATACAAATCCAGAGTTGAGAACCACTGAACAGAAACATGGAAACAGAGCCTAGCAAGTTCTGGAGTGTGTCATTTTCTGGATTTCCTTGACTACAGGGCAGCAATCATATGACATGAAAAAGCTACAGAGGAAAGAGCATTTAGGTAACTGTCAACTTCAGAATTGGTTTTCTCAGCATCTGCCTCATATCCATCCCTTATAAAAAGGACCATAAATAAGTCCGTTCTCCAGGTGCAGCAAAGGAAGCCAGTGAGGAAATCATCCCCTTGTTATCTCTACTTTGCATGTAGGTCTCACGAAAATGTCCAGGTTTCTATGCTGATTTCTAGTGAGTATCCTGTGGCCTCACCCTATCGGAAGACAAGATTTGGCTTAAAAAGGGAGGTTATTTTTGGAAATCAAATTCTATATCTTAGTTAGGTAAGAGACAAGAAATAACATCTTGAATAACTCTGAAGCAATTCTCTTAATTAGGAATATTGAAAAGTGTACAAGTGATAGCTGGATGAACATTCTTTGTATAACTACTTCCTGGTCTCCAAATAAATCTGGGAAAGAATCAGCAATATTCTTACCACTATTCCCTGAACCTGTGAAAATAGGTTCAGAGACAATGTCAGAAACAATGAGAATGAATGTTCTGGAGTAGGGACGTGAGCAGAGGTGATTGGAAAGGCAAAGTCATCTCATATTTAACCTGATTGTCCTTCTTTTGCTTCCTGTGAATGTAGTTTTACGCCCATTATTGGAAAATGGGTGTGGAAAGATCAAAAGTGAATTTTAACTACAACATTTTTAAAAGTTTAAAATTACTTGGCTCATGAAATTTGGAATAAGGGACTCCATAGCTGAAGGAGTCTAGAAATTTTGTAGCACTTTTTAATCTTTTATTATGTATAAAATATTAATCTCCCTATGTATTTAGGCTACCATATGTGGGTTTTGTATATTTCTTTTTTCTCCAATTTTTCCCTGTTTTATAATACAGTAAAAAGAAAGAAATGTTTATGTAAATGAATGCTGACTTTTGTTACGCTTCTTTGGGATGACTGTGGGCTTGGAGATAAGCAGGTCTCTGGGTCCTTCTTGAAGTTAGAAGACACTTAATTTTAATTTTCAGGTGTTACCTTAGCAAAAAAAGAATGAGGAAATCTCATTCAAACCGGGGTCATAATATCACACAGATGTTTTCTTATGGATTGATTTTTAACTTCAAGTTCACAAACATGTCTTCTATGTAAACTTAAGTCACTTTTAAAGAGAGGTGGTGCTATCACTGGTTTTGAATGATTTTATTTATTTTTTCTCCAAAATTTTATTTGATATTCTGTATGACCCTTAGGAATCACAAGAACCTGTTTATGAATGAGGTCATTTACAGACGTGGGCTACAGCATTACTGAAATAGAATAGAGAGAAAAGCTTTTGCTGTAGCCCCCAGGAAGTGAGGTACCTTCATTAGTCATCAATGATCATCATGAAGCAGGAATAGGTAAAAAAAGACCTCCAGCTCTTTTCCCTGCTGAGGTGGGCTTCAGGAAATGTTGATTTTTGTCTAGAAAATACTTAATACTTGTTTGGCTAAAATATTAAAAAATAGCTGTACATAAATGTTGTCTCTCTTAAATTTTATTGCCAGGTTTATTTTCAAAGTAAAGCAGTAAGTAATAGAAATTATGTGATGTAGGTCAAATTAGGGTAGAAAGTTACAGTTTCGATCAAAGACCATCACAAAACTACGCTTATTTGTATAAAATAGGTAGAGTGCATTCTCAGAGTGGGGAAATGTTATGGAGTATAAAGCAGCATAATGAGATGACTTTGTGAGTATATGAATATATAATTGTTTTATATTTGCATAGGAGATGAGTTTAAAATTTCTATTTAGGTCACTTGTTTTAAACTTAAAAGTTAATTTTTGGGGGGATGGGGACTGGGCTTTTGCTTTAAGTCAAAAAAATAAAAAAGTGTTAATGTACTGTTAAAAATAGAGACGAGAGACCCCAAATGAGGTACTTTATGCTAAGACCCATCTCACCAAAAGGAGACTTCATACCTAATTTACACTTTCAGGCCCCTAGGAACGGACGCTTCAACCAGTCAATCTGGAATTACTGGGTGAATCTGCCCCATGGACCCTCTCATCCTCTAAGGAAGCTGACTGACCTAAATAGTCTGCTCTTTCCTCCTGTAACTTCCGTTCCCGCCCCGTTTGGCTTTTAAGAGTCTTTCTTTGTGCAGCTGCTTGGAGCTCCTTTTTGTTTGCTAGTTGGAATGCTGCCTAATTTCATGAATCTTTGAATATAGCCAATAAGATCTTTAAAATTTGCTCCGTTGTATTTTGTTTTCTAACAGTATTAACCCAATGCCAAATACCAGGCTGAACAGCTTCCAAGGCAGAGGAGTTGCTGAAATTGGAAATGATAACAATTAGCTCAAGTGGTATATTTGGGAGTATATTTAGCATGACAATGAAGACAAATCATTTTAAGTTTTCAAAATTTCAGCTTGAATAATTAAGTTTTGCATGATTGTTTTCTAAGTACCTGTCTATCTGGTTGTGATATATATTCTGCATTTATTCTCTGTCTCTCTATCTCTCCATCCATCATTCCATCTATCCATCCATCCATCCATCCATCCATCCATCCATCCATCCATCCATCCATCTTCCTTTCTCTTCCCTTCCCCCCTTCCTTCCTTCCATCTTATCTTGTCTTATCTTTCTGTCATTTATTTACCTGGTGGTGATATTTTTTCTAGAGCTAATTGTGTTAGTTATCCTGAGGACAAACATTACAGTACTTATATGAGTTGAGTAGAGTTTTGCTAAGATGAGCATGAAGGTTAGTTTCAAACTTCTTATAAAAATTATACTGAATTTGCTTATGAAGTTAATGATTGTGTGGCTGTACTTAGGTTCCATAACTCAAAAAAAAAAAAAAAAAAAGAAAAGAAAAAAGTAAAAGGGAATACTTTTTTAAAAGTAAATATGCTTCTAGAATTTTCCATTTCTCTTTCAATATTGGCATTTTTCTACAGTCCTTTTCCTAAACACAAATAAGATTTTCTTCCAGGTATAAAAGTGCTGAGTGTGTGTGTGTGTACAGTTTTTTGTTTTGTTTTTTGCCAGCGGTGGCAAAAATATTTGACATACTACAATGAGAAGCATCTATACACTAAAAGAAAAGCACCAAAGAAACAACTGCTATTGTTCATCTTTAAATTCCAGTGTCCTGATCATTTACAAAACATAAGTACTCCTGACCTGTTGTCATTTTCTGTTAGAGAAAAAAATTAAGATATATATATATTTTTTTTCTCAATTTGAAGTTATGTATCTGTTGTGTTTACTATTCTGAAAAGAAATATTTAGGATTTCTCATTTTGCTAAAGGGAGAAGTAGACATCAAATGCCATTTGATGGAAATATAATTTATGATAACAGTTCTGAGCTGTTTCTAAAAATAAACAGCCCCAGCTACTTGGGATTGATGCAGTTAAGGCTTATCTTTGAATTTTATTGTGGAAGGATTTTCAGATGCCAACATAAGAAGCAACAGCACAGATGATGGCTGTGTTGAGGGCATTGGGCTGTTTTGCAGAAAAATCAGATTAAAGATTTGTATCTTGTTTTATGTCCCTTACCATCCATATATCACATCAAAAATTGCCTTTTTCCTGTTTTTAATCCGTAGATTATAACTCCAGTACATTCGTAGGCATTATATTTCAAGTTGAAATCACTCACAAAGTTTTAAATATATACCATGTTATTTATATCCTGATCTTATTTTTTAACAACTATAAATTCTGTTAACACTTAATAAATTTTAAGGCTATTCTCATAATGCAAAACATACTATTTTATTGGAATAACTTTTATAATTTTATAAATAATATAAACTTCTGTAAATATGAATAAGATTTATAAATATTTTTAAATAATTTACATAAGATGTAAGTCAATCAAGTACTACTGATAATTTTGTATTACGTTTGTATTGAATATTTACTAAGTAATAGATGTTATCAATTAAACAACAGTAACTACTTTTAAGAACATTATTACAATTAAACCTCACAACAAACTACTAGGGTTTTTAGTCTCTATCTTTCAGATGAAGAAACTGAGAATTAGAATTAGTGAAATAGCCTTTGTTAAGTAAGGGGGGAAAGTTGGATTAGGATTTAAACCCAAGCTTTCTTGACTTTAAAATGTTTGATTTTAAATACTGTACTGTATGACCCATTATGTGCTACATGTACTATACGTAGAAACATAACAATTGCTGTGTTCTTTCAAGGGACATTCAGTATAATTGAGAAGTTAACTATTGGAAAAAAAATTTTTAATTATGAGCATTTTTTTTTACTTTTTATTACTTATATTGGGATGACATTTGTTTAAAATTATATAGGTTTCAGTGTACAATTCTATAATACATCATCTGTATATTGCATTGTGGGTTCACCACCTAAAGTAGACTCCATCCATCACCCTATATTTGACCCTCTTTTACCTTTTTCTACCTCTCCTTTTCCTGATTTCACTCTAGTAACCACCATACTGTTGTCTATATCTATGAGTTTTTGTTTGTCGTGTTGATTTGTTGCTTTCAGTTTTACTGACATTTTTTAAATTGCCAACTTTCTTGATTATCATTCAGCCATCTTGTTTATTTTTATAGCATCTTGGGTTTAATTTCAGTGTATTAAATGAAGGAATTACAATAGATAATATTTATGGTCAATCACAGTTCAAAAAGTTTGTGATAATTGCAAATTGAAAGCAGATTAAGTAATTCATTTAAAATAAGTGCATATTATTAGGACCTCATTCAGGTCTCTGCTCAAATACAGCCCTTTCAAAGTCTCTTCAATCCCGTCTTCCTAAAATGCCCATGTGCCAGGCAAAGAAACATTGTTCAGAAAAGTTTGAGAAAGAAATGCATGAATAAGTCACAAAGTCACTAATATAATTTTACATTTGCATGCCAATAAATGTATAATTAAGTAAAGATAAAAAGAACCAGATTACCTATTGTGAGTACTAGATATAATTGCATATATTTTTGTCACAAGTGTAGCTTCTTGTTTTCCCTTCATGAGCTACACTTTGAATGGCTAGGATTTTGAATAATGCTGTCTCTAAAAATAGGTATGTAAACAGACCAGATATGGATAATTTTTAGCTAATCCAAATTTTGAATGTTAATTTTAGGATTTACATGAAAACCAACCAACAAATTTTGCATAGGCGTGCTGTCATTATGACCCAATAGTCATAATGACCCAATAGTTTTAAAGTATTTTTATCTTTAAAGGGTAATTGTTACTATAACAAAACCGTAAAGTCTATTATTTAATATTAAAACAGTTTCTATCATGATTTTTAATAGAGCAAACATCTGCATATACAAATGAATAAAACACTTCCCGGTTTTCAGACTTTATTTATTCTGAGACATCAAGCTGTTTAGGCTTTATTGTCAATATTTATGACATTCATGTTCTTTGGTTTCTCTTACGTTGCATGTGTTCTGTAAAACCTGCATTATCTTTAGACCTCACATAATAGCAAAGAATCAGAAAGAGTTTCACCAAAAGAAAATCAGAAAGTATTAGTTGAAAACAAAGATAATTTATAGTGATTTCAAATATATCACATGATATGTCATATTTTTTATATGATAAACACTTCATAAATCAAAGGAAATTTAAAAAAATAGATAAAGCAGAGGGAATGTCACCCATGATTTTATCATTGATATAAGGATGTTTTATCTATGCATAGTGTTCTGTGTTGTCATTGGAAAATTTTTATGATAAACTTGAAAATGCTTCATGTGAATTTTCTAAGAAAATATTAAAACTATTTCTTGATATATGTGCAACTATTTTTTTAAATTAGTTTATTGGGGTGACAGTTGTTAGTAAAGGTACATAGGTTTCAGGTGTACAATTCTGTATTACGTCATGTACATATCACATTGTGTGTTCACCACCCAGAGTCAGTTCTCCTTCCATCACCATGTATTTGACCCCATTTACCCTCATCTACCATCCCCCACCCCTCTTATCCTCTGGTAACCACTAAACTATTGTCTGTGTCTATGAGTTTTTGTTTCTTCATTTGTTTGTCTTGTTCCTTTGTTGTTCTCAGTTTTATATACCACATATCAGTGAAATCATATGGTTCTTGACTAAGTTAAACAGAAAAAAAAAATCAAGAACCATTATTTTTATTAAGATGATAATATCCCTTCAATTTTGGATATATCATGGTTTACTTACAATTTATCTCCTGAAAATCTTCGACCACTGTAAACTGAGCACCTATATGTGCCAGGCACTTTTCTGGACCCCAGGAATTCAGCAGTAAGTGGCATAAATGCCCAAACGGAACAGAGCTTACTCTCTATAAGGTCAGGACGTCAATAATGATGAGATCAGGTTAATATAAACACTAATAAAGAAAACAATAAAAAAAGATATAGGCTGGAAGGGAAGAATGCACAGTGTACCTACTGATGGCATTGAGAAAGTTTCTGTTTTTGTTGTTTTTCCTTTTTGCTATTATAAATAAAGAATTGAGAAATGGAACCAGTCAGAGAAATGAAGGACCAAACATAAAATAGACATTCTAATATTTTATGAATAAGTTGAACATTAATGAATTAGTCATTCTACAGAGTATGGACTTTATTCTAAAGGAAATTGAAAGCAAATTTAATATCTTTTCTTTGTTGAATGTCGGTGATAAATATATAGAAAATGAAGCTGGAAAGAAGTTTTTATTTATAGATATATATGCACACACATATGTGTTAGGTATATATTATATATAAATATGTACAGAGGGTGCCAAAAATGTATACATATTTTAAGAAAGGAAAAAACTATATTATAATTGTAATACTAAATATATACCAATAACAAAAGATGAATACAAGTCATGTGTATACATTTTTTTGGCATCTTCGTGTGTGTTAGGTATATATTATATATAAATGTGTACATATGTAAAAATAAGAGAATGAGAATTTAAAAAGCAAGCATGATTTTTTAGGAAAGCTAAGCTGTACTTCTGTTCTTGAATTGGCTTTTATTGAGAAAACTCCAACAGGACTGTAAGAATGAAGTTGGGGACACATCACAGAATCATCTGAAGTGATTTCCTGCATTTGCTCTTTTTTCCACTCACAGCTCAAAGTAGTAGATACCATCTTTCTTAGAAGAACATACATGTGGGGATTAGTTCTCTCATTTCTGAAAATATTCTGAAGGTCCTCCCATTCTGCACCCTATCACTGAAAACCCCATTTTTCTACCAAAACCAGGAAGGGGGAGGTATTCAGGAAGGCCCCTAATGTAAAGGTTGTGGGCTTTTGGTGAGAAGAATCTGACATTTTGCTCTTTTCTAATTTTATGATCCTGATATGATGATTTATATCCATACATTGCTATTTCTAATCTATGAAGAAAGGATTCTAATATTTACCCAAAAGTTAAAGTAGATTAAATTATGTATAAAATTCCACAAATAAAACTCAGCACTTGCCTTTCACTCACAAATAAAATCATCTTATAAATAAATACAGAAAAGTGGGGATGGCCAAAGGAATTTTTAAAACTATTTTGAAATTCCCTGTAATTCTGTCCGTTGGTCTGAGAATATGTCACCACCAGGATCTGGCTTGGTCATGTGACTTAAAATGAAAGAACACTTTTTTTTTTAATACTGATGAAATATCAAGTGCACTTAAATTTTTTAAAGAAATCTCTCTTAGCTTTCAAATATATGTTATAGTATTATTAATTATAGTCCACCATGCTGTATATTACATCCCAGGAGCCATTTATTTTATAACTGGAAGTCTGTACATTTTGTAACAAATATACTTCATTTCATATTAATAATTTACATAGTGTGCCCTAGTCCACATTTTTATTTTCATAACTCTCCCACTCAGTAGCTTCCATTAGTTTTCTAGTTTCTTAGGATGGTTTTGTTGACATGGTGTAAAAATGTTTAGCATTTAAAAATAAATTCTGAGCTAGAAACTTACCAAGTATGGCTTTCAAAAATAGGTTTAGTTACTTAGTTCTTTGGATAAAAATAAGATTTTTGATTCTATATTTACATTATTTCCATTAAATCTAGTTAGATCCTGAAAATAACAAAACCTGTTTTTGTAGTCAATTTGTCAGCCACCTTAGTCCTTTCTGACGGTGGTCTTAGGAAATGTGTATTTTTCTTCATTAATGGGGAAAATAAACTCTACAACTTATTTCTTAAGCCCAAATCAGAGTAGCTATTGTTACGCTTATCCTTTCTTGATTATTACTGTCCGGGATTTTCATATAATCCTTAAACAGTGTTACAGCATAGCTTTCAGCAGCACTTATTAAAAAAAAAATGTTTTTTTTTCCCCCACTAAACTTCAAAAATAAGTCACTTTTACCTCAGAAGGAAAGATAACTGTTTTAAAGATAAGACTAATCACATTAGGTCTTCAACAATCTCTTTTCCATTTCACAGTTATATTTATCTTCAAAAGGTCTAATCCAGTTCAAGGAAAAGATGTATGAAATTAGTTTTATTCCCTAAGGCAAACCCAGAGAGAATCTTATATTTATTTCTTTTAGTAAACTTATGGCTGCTGTCTAAGCCAAAATTAAAAGCATAAATAACAAGTAGAAATGGACCAAAAAGCTGGATAAATTGACTTCACTACTACATTTAAATGTTGGATCATCAAAACTTTCCCTGGCCCAATCCTTAATTTATGAATTGTATCCTCAACTTCAGCGTTCTCATCTTTTCCTATTTTTCCCTAATTTACTACATTAAAGCACCTTGGCTTGCCCATGAAATATAAATCTTCCTCGAACAATAATATTATAAATAGAAAGGCAAAATTTATTAAATTTCTGCTAAAATTCTTCGCTGGTGAAGAATTTCCCACCCTCCAACAATTCGTTTTCGGAAAACCCTCCTTAGCACTAATGATGGAAAAAAACAAACAAAAAAAGACTATGTATTTAGCCTCACACACACACTCTCATATCAAGAATTGACAATGCATTTGTGAAATTGACATGGCCGGTGGAAAATGATACTTAATAGATGTATAATGTTAAAACTAATTTTTAAATTAAAAAATTGATGTCAACATTTGAAGTTTTTGTATGTCCGTATTGACTCTTCTGGTGTCTAATAATTTTTCATACTTAGAGAAAATCAATCATAGAATAATTACTTTGTTAACTGCGCTCTATAACTCACTCATTCAATTATATGTTTATTTTGCTCTTTTTCAAAGTGTGAACTTTGTTTTGATACACTACTCGCCTCCTGCCCCACCCCCACGCCCCCACAGCCATGAATCCCACTAGCTGATTTCTTGAATTTCCTCATGGTATTATTGCTCTGAATTCCTTTTCTTTTTTTCTCAACCTACAGTGTTTCCCCGAAAATAAGACCAGGTATTATATTAATTTTTGTTCCAAAGAATTAGGGCACATTAGGGCTCATGTTCAGGGGGTGTCATCCTGAAAAATCATGCAAGGGCCTATTTTCCGGTTAGGTCTTATTTTCGGGGCGACACGGTATGTAAATCATACCTATCCCTCTTGTGTGCAGTCATTATAGAATTTTCATTCAATTTAAATAGTATATCCCTCTTCCAAAGTATCATTTGTTACAAACAGGGTGTACTACCCGATTCAGATGTCATTAGATAATACCATGTTCTACTCGAAACACCGATTGCATTACTTTGGTTTCACTGATTTTCTCTATTGTTTTTCTGCTTTCTATTTTGTTTATATACACTCTGATCTCTATTATTTCCTACCTTCTGTTACCTTTTAGTTTAGTTTGCTCTTTTTTTTCACTTCCTTTATGTATAAGTTAGGTTATTGATTTGAGATCTGTTTTTCCTTTTTGCATATAAGCATTTACAGCTATAAATTTCCCTCTAAGCAGTCATTTTACCTCAGATTATAAATTTTGGTATGTTGTGTAGGTGTTTTTTTTTTTCCTAAATTCATATCAAAGTATTTCCTAATTTTCCTTTTATTTTTTATTTTGACCTCCCTGGTTTAAGAATATATTGTCCAATTTCCACATATTCGTGATTTTTCAGTTTTCTCTTTGTATTTAAATTCTAGTTTTATTCTGTTGTAGTTACAGAAGATATGATGGGTGATAGCATTCTTTTAGAATTTCTTTATTAAACTTGTTTCATGGTCTAATATATAGTCTACCCCGGAGAATGTTCCATGTGCACTTGAGAAAAATACGTGTTCTTCTTTTTTTGGGGTGTAAACTGCTGTTTTTTAAATTGATCCTGTGCCTAATTCTCTGCATCATTGAAAGTTGGGTATTGAAGACTCCAATCATTATTTTAGAGCTATCCGTTTTTCCCTTCAATTCTGTTAGTTTTCTGTTTCATATATTTTGAAATTCTGTTGTTAGGTGTGTATATATTTATAATTGTCACATTTTGATAAATTGACCCTTTTATCAATATATGAGCTTCTTCTTTTTCTCTTATAACAACATTTTGCTTAAAGTCTATTTTGTCTGAAATTAGAACTCGTGTGTGTGTGTGTGTGTGTGTTTCTTTTTTTCATTCCCTTTACTGTATGAAGCTTAAGGTAGTTTCTTAGTGGTTAACCTGAGGTTATCTTTTATTTTTATCCATGGGTGCAAAAATTCTTTCAAAATATTGAACTAAGTAATCTATTAGTATGAGAAGTATAAATGATGGATGAAAGATATCTATATCTCTATCTAACTATCTATAGATAGATATAGATAGATATAGATACACACACATACATATTTCTTGTTTACTTAGTGCATAAAAGTCATCAGTGGTAATTTGTGGAACTCAAATATTTCATTTTCTTTTACTGAGATGAAACCATATATGTTTTGGTATGGAAACATTTATGCAAAAGATGCCTGTTTAAGTGAATCAAAATTTCAACCCTAATTACAAATTATTTCACTATAGCTATGTTGGATAAATCTGATGTTGATATAAATGGGTGGTTGTTGTATAAATATGCACTTTGCATGAAAAGAATGGTTGAAATTTTATCTCTTCAAAGCATTGTTGCTGGCTTTTCTATCTTGTAAATCAAAAATACTGTATTTTGCCATGTATAATGCACACTTTTTTGCCCAAATTTGTGAGGGAAAAATAAGGATGCACATTATACATGGGAATCATTATACATCATTCCATATCTATATAAATGATTTTATTTATGCTTATGGGTTAAAAATGTAATAATAAATAAGTAAATGCCATAATTACATTGTAATACAAAAACAAGTACCTATATATAAACAAATAAAATTTTGAATTAAAAAATTTAAACAAAAGATTGTTTTTCCCTGAAAGTTTGGGTCAAAAACGTGGGTGGGCATTTTACACGGGAGCGCATTATATATGGCAAAATACAGTAATACATGATAGTAAGAGCAAGTGAGTAATGGCAAATGTTCTATGACAAGAAAAGCTTTCTGAGAATGGTCTAATAATTTCACTTATCTAAAATAAGGCACTTCCTCTGCCCAGTCATTTTACTCATACATTATTAAAGAATGTTCTTTCTTTTTTTCTTTCTTCTTTTTTAAATTCTGCTTTAACATACTGGGAAGCTGACCATAGGATCCTAATCCTCTGGTGAAAGGTGAACACGTAAGATTGGTGGACAATTCAATAAACATAGGCCAAGAAAGTATTTGGAGAATGAGAATTAAAATGATACATTCTATCTTTGTCTCTTAAGACTCTGAACTGTTTACTGTCTAAAAACCAGAGCACAGAAGCAACAGGTTGGCCAAGTCCAAAATAAGTTCTTTTAACGAAAAATGCATTCTATTTGGAAGGTGAACAGAGAAATTATACAGAGAAAACAAACTACATAGTAAGAGAAAGACGACCATTGTAACACTGTACCACAGTAAAGAATAAAATTACACATAATAACATTCTCTGTCTACTTTGAAAAAATCACTTTACATATATGAAGTTCTTACTATAAGTCAGGGACAATGCTAAATGCTTTAAATTGATTTAATCTTCACAAGCATCTACTTTAATTATATACAGAGGGGGCCAAAAAACTGTATACGCATTTTAAGAAAGGAAAAATGTATGAAAATTGTAATAATATATACCAATATGAAGAGATGAACACAAGTCACGTTTGACTTCTACAATTACAAGAGGTGCTCAGAGTGGTTCCCATCAGCATCCAGACACTTTGGAGAATGGTGAACTCCTGCTTGAGCAACGTTGACCAAAGTGTCCACTTGGATACATTTTTTTTGGCACTCCTGGTGTGTGTGTGTGTGTGTGTGGGTGTGTGTGTAATTATGTACATAAATATGTATATATTTACATACACACATGCATACACAATAGTATGAATAATTCAGTGTGAAAATATTTCATATTGTGCTTCTTATAAGGTCCACAAAGACTCTTACCATCTTGCTAATAACTAGTTTCCAGCATGTGCTCTCCTCCAGCGTTATCCAAGACCATCAGTATTCTTTCATTTTATTTATTTTTTTCTTTTGACAGGACTGTCACTTCTTCTGTCACAATATCGACACCCAATGTGAAAGTCCTGGTTGTTTCATATATGAGAATAGAAGCATATTCCCTCGAAATAGGTGCCTGTTGGTAACAAAGAAATACTAAAATTAAACTCCTGAGTAGACACTAAGATAAATTTTCAAAGTAATTATTTAATTTTTTAAATATCACATATTTAGGTTCTCTCACTCTCTCTCCTGTCTCCCTTTGTGTTTCTGTCTCTCCTCTCCCTCTTTCTCTCCTCACCTCCTACCTCTCTGTTGGGCATTAGAATACTTGAATTCTAGTCTTTGCTAAATTGATTTAGATCAGTATAACCTTGGACAGTTCACAAAATGTGCTTAGGATTCTAAATTTCTCTCATTTAAAATGATAATATAAAATAGATGATGTCTAGTGTTACTTTTAGAGCTAAAATTCTGTATTCAAAGACTTAAGGAAATGTGTCTGGGGATATATAACGGGGACAATGATAAGTTTCAAATGAAGACTTTCACATTGAAAGTTATTACTGATAAGGGAGGACTGGCTTCTGCCATTTTTGTATTTATTCTTTATATGTCTTTTATCTTTTTGGTCCTCTTCCACAAAATCCTACATTTTCTGGAAAAGGTGAATTTTGCTTGACAATGAAATGTCATGTTAACCATATACATTGACTAGAGGTTTTTGACTCCAGGGAAGAAAGGAATCACGAAGCTAGGTTTAACCAAATGTTATTTATTGTGAGGACAGATAGAAATGCAATGGAAATCCACAAGCAAACACCCTACGAGACCAGTGCTCATGCGTTCGTCATTCTCATTATGAATGATGGATATGAATTCTGGACTCTGGGCGATGACGCTAAGGACTCCGCCACAACAGTGCTTAGGCACCCGCACTGGGTACCCTGCCGTGGACATGCCTTGGGATGTGGCTCAGATACAATAGGGCTCTTCTTCCTGATGTAGTTTCTCCCTCTGCTTGCTTACACTTTCTGTCCCCTTATGCCTTCAGCGTACGCATGGCTTTGGCTTACCAAGGCCCTCAGTCTACTTTCAAGTCACTCTTTCATCTCTGATACCCATTGCCAATCAGCTAATTTGTTTTCTCTTAGTTCAGATTAATGAGAGACAATCTTACAAGTCTAGTTCATTTTTTTTCAAGCAAAGCTTTTTGGAAGGGACCGAACCTTGGCCCAATGAACTGTGGTACATATGGCTGGCAGGTAGGTCTATACAATAAAAAAGTATTGTATTCTTCATACAAGACTACACCTTTCAGCTAGGGATTTGAGTTTCATTCTTCTTCTTGAAGCAAGTATGACCATGCAGTTAATATGAAACAATTTAGCACACAGTGGGTTGGGCATAAGATTACAAACGGGCATAAGATTATGGCTACTGCTGGCCATTGAGACTACTGTATAAAGCATCCCGTCCCTGCTTTCAGAGGAAGTCATCCTGTGGGAAGCCTAGAAGTTATATTGAGCAAGGAATGTTTGAAGAGATTAATATGTGTCTCCAATCCAAAGAGACTGGGCATTAACTTTCCTTAATTAAAGCTGCTAGTATAAATGAAGCAGAAGTAAGAAATTTAAATTCCTACATCTCTCTGTCAATTGTAATAGCATAAAACCTCAAAAGCTTGTTGTGAAAGCAAAGGGAAATTGTAACATTTGTCAAGAAATTTCCAAAGTTATGTTTTAGAAAATAATTTATCTACTTATTGACAACTTTCTTGTCTTATTTTTTTCCTCCATAGTAAAAGTCAAGTTCAAAATTGAAAATGACCTATGAATTTGACAGAGGAGAAAAGATACAGTTGAAGAGAAATAGGGGAGTCCCGGCTTTATACCCTAGAAGTGATGACTGTGTCAAAATTCTCTTATGTGAATAGTACAATGATCATGTAAGACATTCTTAAACAGCTACTAACAATAATTATTTTATGATAATATTTTGTTTATAAATGGGGCTTTAACTGGTATGAAACAATAACCAATTTTTATATCCCATAAAGGGTATACTGTACTACCAAATGCTGAAATTGAGCTGAAATTTATAACTCATTTATCTGAGGGATTTTTTTAGTACATACGGTGTATAAAGACATGCATTATTCATCTAAGCTGTTAGCTCATTTGCATTTTCATTAAACTGTGAAGACTATATCACTGCGATGTGAGTGGAATTTCAACTTAATTCTGCTTTGTACATGCAAACCCAAATTTCTTGTGTTTAAAGCTCAAAGTGTTTACTAACAGGCATCTATACATATATGCATACATGCACATTTAATATTCACATCTATGTGTATATCTGTAATTGGGGACAAAAGCATTTAAATAAAACATCTAATACTCAATTTATTTGTTTTTATTTGAAATAAGATAATCTCCCATTTAGTGACTCTTCCAAATAAGTGAAACATTTCCTTAAGCACTGAAACTTTTAAAAAGTTATTATTGTTTGAAATATATTACACCTTTTCTTCTTTTAAAATCACGTGTACTGATTATATTGTCATATTATTGATGATCCAAAGGCATAATTTCATAAGCTATTAAAACTGGTTTTTGTTTGTTTGTTTGTTTGGTTTTTCCCCTAGACATAAGTGGCCACTAAGTCATATTTTGGAAGTTTCATGTGTATGATATGTAAAATGGTTTTATAAATATTTATAAAATATTAAAAACACCTTTATGCGAACTTAGTAACAGGCTGTGTTCGTCACCTTCTACTTTGTTTCTTCACATTTACTTAGTCCATCAGTAGGTAAATATTTAATGGTGTTTTATGAGTCGGCACTTGGAATTCAGAGGAGGAGAAATAGGTACAACTTTGCTGGGAAAGGGGACATCTGATAAACTGGTGAACGTTAAAACAAACAAAGATGATTTCTGATATTACCAAGGATTGCGTTGTTAGAATAATAACAACACTTAATAATTATTAAGCACTTTCCTTGTACCAGATACTCTCTTTACATGGTTTAATTCATTTGTCTTCCTAAAGGAACTTATCACGTCTTATTACTCCTGGTTGTTCACATGAGAAAAATGAAGCAGAAACATAAAGGAAGGAACTTGCCAATTCACAGCTAGTAAGTGTTGAGAAAATAATTAAAAACAAATTCTCCGGTTAACCCAGAAAACGTCTCCACAAACATAGAAGAGACAAAAACAATTTTATTATTGAATAAGCACTGAACCAGAATGTGATGCACCTCTCAGGCAATCTGCTAAGAGATTGCAAAGATAGAAAGCAGTCTCACCTCATATATAGCCAAAGAGATACAGTCCATTATGTACATGGTTTCAAGATAAACAATAACTAGCCCTTGAGTAAGAAGACTTGACAGCACCATTTGTCACTCATGCTTCACCTGTAATTGGGGTGACATCTGTGTTAGCTAATTGGCTTTATCCAAAGGAAAATTAAACTCTTTTTTTCATGACAGGAGATACCATGTTTCCCTGAAAATAAGACCTAGCCAGACCATCAGCTCTAATGTGTCTTTTGGAGCAAAAATGAATATAAGACCCGGTATTATATTATATTATATTATATTATATTATATTATATTATATTATATTATATTATATTATATTATATTTATGATATGATATGATACCAGGTCTTATAGTAAACTAAGACCAGGTCTTATAATAATTTTTGCTCCAAAAGACGTATTAGAGCTGATGGTCTGGCTAAGTCTTATTTTCGGGGAAACAGGGTAGTTTTGCAAGTTCGAGTATGGCACCTGCCAAAGTTAGGCTTCTAACCCTCCAAAGAAACTGGGCGATAGCGCCACTATGTTCCTTTTCTGTTTCATATCAAAGAGATGGTTCCCAGGTCCTTGAAAAAGAATATCCATGTTGTGAAGCTAGCAAAAGGCTTATTTACCTTTTAAAATAATTCACATACAGTTTAAGGAGACAGAGAAAGAACCTGCAAATTTTCTAAAGTAAATGCTCTAAAAAAAGGGAGAAGTCACCTCCCTTATATTCAACAAAAAGAATTAAGCCTCTTATTTTTAATTTTTCTGTGCCTTTGCATAAATAAATAATAAAAATTTGAGTCCAGGATGTGTTGGCAGAGCCCAAGGCCTTAAGTACTTCCCTGTATAACATTCTGCTAAATGTATACTTGGCATGAGATGGTTGTCTTCCTTGGATTTGATACTCACATGATGAGAGGTCTCCAGCTGTATAAGCTCTAGGGAGAGAACATTCCAAGTCGATGAAACAATAAGTCAGAGACCTTGAGATCAAAAGAAGTTTGATGTGTTCCAGAGACACGATAAAAATCAGTGTGGCTGGAAACGGTATGGCTGGACCATGAGTTTGGACATTTCAGTGAGGGTTAAATCTTAGAGTTGTTGTGGGACATAGGAAGAAATTGGATTTTCTATCTAGTGTTAACAAAGAGCCACTTGAAGTTTCTTTTAAGCAGAGAAGTATAATGGTATCATTTCTGATGTAGAGAAATTATCTTTCCTGTTGTGCAAAGAAGTTGTCTTGTGTTCTGTTGTGGGGTTGACAATGGAGGCAAAGTAGCCAATAAGAGGCTGTTACAATAGCCCAGTCCTTTGATTAGGGCGATTGGGATTTGAGTCAAATGTCATCTGTATTTGAGGTAGAGCTAAGGGGCTCTGCTGATGTTTTGGATGTGAGGTGTGAGGAAAGAGAAGACTCAAGGGTGATTCTAAGCCTTTTGTCCTAAGTAAGTACAGTGGTATTATCTACTGGCATGCAAGGAAGGCTTCAAGGCTAGAGCAGATTTAAGGAAGGAATGGGGAATCCCTAACAGTTTTCGCCATAGTGTGGTTGTAACGTCTCATAGATGTAGGTGCAAATGGAGGTTAGCATTATCGGCTGGATTTAGGAGTCTGTGGTTCAGATGAATAGTCTGAGCTACAGGTACCAATTTGAGGGTCACCAGCGTTATGAAAAGTATGCATATAACTGGGATCAGAACTGAATAAAATTTTCTATCTCATGAAGGCAGAGAGAGCACAGTGCTGAGAACATTGAAGCTGCTTGGATCTATGTGAAAACTAGCGTAATGACCTCTGAAAGAATGTTGGACCCAGGGGTTATTTGTTGGCAAATTGAAGAGAAAGAACAAATCTTTGTAGAGACAATAAGAAAGCCAAGAAACAGTGATATTACAGAAGTAAATAAAGGAGATCAATTGTACAGAAAAGTTAAATTTGATTAGGATCAATGATCTCTGATGGGATTGAGAGCTAAAACATGCTGAGGACCTACTATGTTTCAGGGACCTATCTAAGCACTTTACATGTCTCAACTCACTTAATCCTCACAGTTTTTAACCTTCCCTAGAGACAGGGATGGATACTGTTTTACAGATAGAAGTTAGTGAACTTGT
Source organism: Rhinolophus ferrumequinum (assembly GCF_004115265.2). Taxonomy (NCBI): domain Eukaryota; kingdom Metazoa; phylum Chordata; class Mammalia; order Chiroptera; family Rhinolophidae; genus Rhinolophus; species Rhinolophus ferrumequinum. The sequence continues at coordinate 6,726,011 of NC_046303.1, read as the reverse complement.
TCAAGGACACACAGTTTGTAAGTGGTGCAGTTGGATTCAAACTCAGGAAGTGGGACTCGAGCCTTTCTTCCTAATGATTATGCTCCTTGGTGACTTACTGAAAGCAATTACTTTACAGGTGTGCTAGAGAATTTTACTGTCGCTTCTGCTGGGCAACTCTTCCCAATATGTACATATGCCTCTCTCAAACTTCTGTATAGCACAGCCTTGTCAGAGATCCTTTCCTAAATATTCAACCCAATCATTCTGTCTCTTTGCCACACTTAACTTTTCTTCTTGTATTTTGCCAATTACTGAAATTATTCTATATTTGTCTTCTCTCTCTCTCCCCCGCCCCCACCACCCCCTCTCCATCTATCTATCATCTGTCTGTCTGGGAGCAGGGACTTAAATTTGTTTATCAAAATATTACTGTGCCTAGCCCATGGTTGTGGCTCAATAAAAATTATTGGTGAAAAGATTGAGTCATAAGTAAATGATGACTTAAATGAATGAATGAATGAATGAATGAATATACCCTTGGTTGCAGTTTTGAATGTCTAGCTGACATTGGAGACTGTGGGTCTTTGTTTTCTTAGTCCTGAGGATCTTGTCCTTTTCTCCACCAGTGCTCAGTCACCAAGAAGGAAGATGATTGTGGGCGTGAACCAGGGTTGGAGAGAATCAGGGGATCTTAAATAGAGGGAAAAGAACAGTTGAAATAGAAAGCAGAGAGCTGTGTTGGTACAGAGGGAATCCAGGAATAAGCAAGTCATGGAGAGGAGTGTTGGATTAGGAGGGGAAAGTCAGAGACCAAGGCATGGGGAAAACTGAAGGATTCAAGAAACAAACTGAGTAGAGTTGAGGGACGTCAGAAATAGGAATGGTGGAAATTTGTAGTCAGTTTGCAGAATGTTAGAATTTTTGATTTTTGTAAATTGTCAGTTATGATTGTACAAAGGAGAAAGGGTGTGAAAATAAATGTCTAAAGCTCATAAAAATGTGTCTTTAGAATTTCCCACCAATGTTGACATCAGTGAAATTTTAATTTTATTAAAACATCATCTCCTTAGGAGCACAGTAATAGTTTTAATTTCAAAATAATAGCTTCTCAATTTAATGAAAGCTTGCATCTACATATCTACTCTTAAACATTTCACAAGTTAAACTTAAAGTTTAGATTTTTAAATCTCAGTAATTATTTTAAATTTTTAATTAGAGCTGTCACGTTGTAGTTGACGGCCACTAGATACAGGAACATTAGTTTTGCAATATGGTTCCACAAGTGATTCTTTGAAAAAGCTCTATTTAGTCTATCCCCTTCTGATCAACAGAATTATTCTATTAGACAGCTGGCTAGAGCTCTGTCTAAAATCAATGCTGTTGATCCCTGCTTTTCTCTTCGTGAACCTAAATAGGCCTTCAAGAAAAGCAACAACTAGGAAAAAACAACAAAACCAACAAATGTCTTGAGCTTCAGTATCAATGTGACCAACTGTCCAGTAAATTCCTGCAAACTAGCTCTGAAGTGTACATATGTATAATTTCAAAATAATTAATATAGTTACATTTGATAAAGAGTTGGGGCAATATGGTTTTTGAAAAGCCCATTTCTTGGTCCTGGAAATGTTCAATTTTTATATTTGAAAAAAATACATATTTTTTTCAGTTACATTTTTCTATGATAAAGGGAACAAAAGTTATATTTAATTCCTCAACGTGAGAGGACTGTTTAAGGCAATTTTACAATGTTAATACATATGAAAACCCTTAACATCTGATTTACTAGTCTACTCAGGATTCGTGGTATGGTTTATTGCAGTTGACTCAGCACGTAAGGCATGCATATTATTTTCAATTTCCGTATACTCCCAACTGAGTAGTAAAATTATTCTAAGTAATATATTAGTAGCAATAATAGTGTAAAAGCTAGAGGGAGTTCTGGAATATCTTAAGAAATTTATTTCTACTTCTGCTGTAACAACCACTCAAGGCATAAAGTTCTTAATATAGCACTTACAGACTTCAAGGATCATTTAAAATAAAATCTAAACCAATAAAACATCAGCGTTGTTGTATCGCAGGAAATCACGTTCAAAAGTACATTCCTGTGTATCATTCCTGTGTAGACCTTTGTATCATTCTCCTTTGCCACAACCATCCTGTCTCAAATTGGGATATTTTTATTGAAATCAGAGAGATACACAGTTAAAATAGTCATTGTAATTTTATATTTCAATTACATTTTGTTTCACTCAATAATGTTCAACTTTAAATTGGATACTTATAAGAGCAGTGAGCTGAGAGCTCGATTCCAAATTGAAAGAGGCTTCACTCTCCAGTTATGAAATCAGCCTGGCTTTGGGCTCTGCACAGCTTCACAGGGATCTGGGGAAGCGGCTTAACCTAACAGATAGGGCAGCAGGTCAAGAGAGGAAAGATTATGTATTCTTTTACTGTCATAGAAAATTGCGGAATACAGATGAGTTACTTAGGTCATCCCTGGTACAGATTCTTAAACCATTAATTCAGGGGCACAAAAAAAGTCTGAAATAATACGGTTAAAGCACACTGAGAGTCAAGAGGGATGAATGATTGCAGATTTTATTTTTCTTGGTATCTCTCGGAGCTGAGAATTGTGCTGGGCTCAGAGCTCCCAGGTGCACAAGACAGACCTGGTCGCTGTGTTCCTGCTACTTACCTTCTAGTGTGGAGGACAGACAAACACAGGAGTGGAAAGAAATACAGACCCGTCATGCTGACTGCTGTAAAGGAAGCAGACAGGGACTGAGGTAGTAATTTAGTTGGTGTGGAGATCAGGAAGGGCCTCTCTGAAGGGCAGAATCGGCACTTGACATATGAGAAGGATTTATTCATGACAGTAACAGAAAAAAGTCATGAGGAAAAAAGGAAAAATGGGAGTAGCAAAATAAATAATGTTCTGAGGCAAGAAATGTTTTAGTTAAAGAACAGCAGTTTGCAGTGTAATCTTTCATTGTTTTATTTATTATTTCTGTAATTATTTTATTGGTATATTAAATGTTATATTTATAATATATAAGCAAAATAATATTAATAATAAATGCCTTTATTATTATTATTCACCACTTCACTTTGTGTATATGTTAAATGAATTACAGTCCCAAACATCAGCTGTTTCTGCCCTTATATAAAATCTTTTGAGTGACTCGAGGCTCAGAATAGTTAAATAAACTGGTAAAAACAAATCAGCATGGTAAATGTTAGATGTAATTAGATTCCTGGTTTCACCGTGTCTCCATGTTTATGTCACGCTTCCCTGTTTTTCTCAGGATTCCCTAAGATACAGAATCCAAAACAGCTGATGACTTCATTTCCGCAATATACACACAGCTCTTACCGCCCCCCTTTTTTGGAATGTGCTTCTTGCTGCTCTGTGTCTGTTGAACACCTAATGATCCTTCACACCCAGTAACACCACCTCTTCTTCCACAAGTCCCTCGGCAGTGTCTCAAGTTAACTATGGATGACCTCTTAACTGGAATTATTTTTCAACCTTACTTAGTATCTTTCAGTTAGAATTTAGTTGCGATGATTTTCTCCACAGTGTGTTTGTATCCCAGTGTAAGTTACACACTTCTCTAGGGCATGCTTTTATCATGTACCACTTTTGTGTACTTCGTAATGTCACATATTGTTGCTACAGAGATTTTTGCAGTAGTTACATTCCAGGTCAAATACTCCAGTTTTTTTTTGTTGTTGTTGTTGTTGTTTTGACATGTTCTGTTCTTCAAAGGGTCTTTTACCCTCATGATGATTGCCTCATTTCATTTCTTCACCATTTGGATCGTAATGAACTCATAGTTCTCTATTCAGCTTCTGTTACTATATAATATCACCTCACACACAGATACTCGTGTACGCATATATGTGTGTATAAGTAATGCAAAGTTTTCTGTTTAAATACTGGTCAATTCTTTTGTACTAGAGACTGTAGTTACCAGCTTGCACCCACTACCTTAAAGGATCCAGCAATGATACTTAACCCTCGTTGTACATTAGAATCATCTAAGGAATTAAATATTGATTATCATTTAATGCGCCTGAGGTTGGGCCTGGAACTTGTGTCATTTAAAAGTTCCCCATTGCAATCATTTAAACAATTCTAAGGTACAACCGGAGTTGAGAATCCTTGGTCTCTCAGGCAGGTAGAATGCCTGGTCTAGGTAAAGAACCAAGGTTAGATTTGATAGTGGTGAATGAAGGATAGGTAAGAAAGGCTCCAGAACACACCTAGGTCACTGATTCTAAACATTTCTGGTTGCTTTACTACACTATTCTTTTTTATTACTCTGATTAGAGATTTTATTTTGGAATAGTACATGGGGAATTAAAAATTGTGTTTGTAATCTGGATCTCACGTAATATGCATCTTTGTTTAATGGATTACATATCCCTCTGAAAATTTGTTACAGAGAGCCAAATATTAAATATTAAAGTACCAAAGCAATGTCATAGCATAAACGGCATTTTTGGAAACTTTTAGAAGCTACAGGACAATTTATTTTTGACTGGCCATTGTATCTGTATTGCTAATTGCTATTAGGTTGGTGCAAAAGTAATTGTGGTTTAAAGGTTAAAAAAAAAATTGCAAACACCGCAATTACTTTGGCGCCAACCTAATAAATGAACAGAGTGGTTACAGTATTGTGTCTAAATAGCTAGTTATGCTGAATAAGACAGTTTTTCAAATATTACTAGTAGGATAGATATTGGGATTGTATCTCTTATATGATTGAGAAGAAGTTGATGGCGAAACATGTTTTCCTTGAAACATGTTTTCCTTGACTTTAAAATAAGGACACGTTCAACAGTGATTCCAGAGTCAGAAGAGCAATAATCAGAGGTAAATTTTAGCAACAAATATGTCCGTTACTAAGAAACAGAGCAGGCAAGTAAGTGAGCTAATGAAAAGTAACTTTACACATTAGGGAATAACGAAGTAAATTAATTCATTAATAAAATTAAAGCAGTAATTAATGTATTATGAAACACCCAAGCAGTTGAGTAGAAATGATGAAAAATGCCATCTGCTATTCTTCAAACACAAGAGAATAAAATAAACTTCTAGCTACTCCAATAGGGCAAAAAGATAAACAACCAAATGCAAAATTAGTTATGAGAAAAGGGACATAACCACAGAGTCAGGAAAAGCATTAAGAAAATCATACGTGAATGCTCTGTACAAGTCTGTGTTGCTGGGGACAGAATAGCAGTGGAAGCAGATGACAGAACTTGAATTCTTGAATTTACTCTGTGGCCTTAGTCCCTTTTTATAATTCCAGAGGAAATCACATGCCTAGAAGGCAGAAACACATCAAAAGAACAACCTGTGAGATTTTTACTGAGATTTCCCCACAAATACTGTCTCTATTTATTTATTTATTTATTTAAATTTCTGGTGTACAAAGCAACATAATAGTTAGACATTTACATCCCATCCCTCATAAGGTGATAACCCCCCTCCCCCAAGCTACCACCTCTTTGACATCTTATATACCTGTTACAATACCATTAACTATCTTCCTCATACACCTCCTGTGACCGTATATATATATATATATATATATATATATATATATATATACACATATATATATATAAAATTATATAAATAACTATATATACTTATTTTTTCTTATAGGTGACATACAATATTCTACTTCAGCTTCAATTGTACAGTACATTGGCCTTGCGTCTACACAGTCAGTGAAGTGATCCCCTTGATAAGTCCAGTGACCATCTGGCACAAATACTGTCTCTTAATACAGGTAAGTTAAACACTCTTATTTTGTATTTTTGTTTTGTTTTGCCTAAGCAAGAAACAGGACAATATTATAGAGACAAAACGAATCATGAAACCCCTTCACTCCTAAACCAACACTCAGACACTGCCCCTAAGGCATTTATGTTGCCATCACAACACTGAGAAGAAGCCAGTGCAGGGAGAACTCATCAGGCGATGAGAGGAAGCAAGTACAGGACAAACCGGTTGTGAAGCAAAAACAGTTTTTTCAGTTTGCGACACAAGAGAAGGAACTCCAAACCAAAACCAATTATTTTAATGTTTACTTTTCCTAGATTTTTCTAGGGTCATAAATCCTAGAAAGCTTTATAATCCTGAAGCCATTAGGTCATTGTGGAGTTTTCTGCATCAATTCTGCCTTTGGGTCCAGTTTCTCTTCTTCTGTGCGCGTGCACGCGCACACACACACACACACACCCACCCACCCACACCTTACTGTCACCTACCAGGTAGATACACTTCTACTTTTTCCTGGTTTGCTTACTTGGTTACCATTTTTTCATTTCAGCTTCCAAAAGTATGTTGACATTTCCCATACAGACAGAGTACAGATACACGCATACGTTCAATCTGCTGGGTTTAACCAAAATCTGTTTATTTTTTCCTTTTTTTTCCCCCTAATGCTTTTGTTAACAAGAGCTAGAAATGAGGCAGAGGAAGACAGACCAGAGCAGACATTTCATAGTAACCGAGAATGGCGGCGTCATTGGAGGATGCGTGTGAAATACTTGCTTAGAGATACAGATATAACCATGAAGCATTTTGCAAAAAGATTTAGACATGGTAGCAGCTTAGCTAACTCTGACTTGGGCAATAAAAATTAAGTCGAATGAAATTTTCAAGAACTCAAGTTCTAGAATCATGTGATTGGCTCAACTTCCATCGTACTATTTGCCAGGTGAGTGAAGTTGACCAAGATTCTTAACCACTTGAGCTTTGGTTTACTGAGCTGTAAAATAGGAATTCTCATAGTCCTAAATTCATAGAAATGCTGTAAAAAATAAACAAATGGGTATGAAAATACTAGCGAGAATGCTTGGGCTATGGGAAGGATTGAGCATTTACTAGTGATTATTATTAACGTGTTTTGTGTGATTGCTGGATGGTGTTGTCATTACAAGCAGTACGTAAGGATGATCGGTAAGATAAAATTTACAAACTTTATTCATTTTCTATAAATCAAATCCACGTAATTACCTCAATGCTGAAAATATGTAAGAAATAAGGCAGATTTCAACATCCCTTTTGATATGTGCAAAAACTGTTAAACACACACTTTAAAATCAAGACATAAAGGCGGGATTAAAGTATCTATTTTAAAATAATATTGAGCATCAGAGTCAACGATAAAAAATTAGAATCATCTTAATTGAAATCAGGATCAAAACAAATATGTTCTTAATTATCACCTCTATTAAGCAGTATTCTGAAGTTTTAATTATTTCAACATCTAAGAGAAAGAAATAAGATGTAAGAATTGGAAAAAAATATTATTGTTTGTATATTTTGTAATTGCTTCTCAGGAAACTTAAGTTCAACAACAACAAAAAAAAACTATTAGAAATAATAGAGTTCAAGAAGATTGCTAATTGTAGCATACCTGCATTTTCTATATATCAGAAATAACCAGTTTGCAAATAGAATTTTAAAGTCAGATACTTTCCAAAATGGCAACAATATGAAAAGTATCCAGGAACCAAAGTATATAAAAGTCAAAATATAATGGAAAGTGGTTCAATACAAGAATTTGGCATCATATAGACATGGATTGAATCTCAAATACACCACTCACAGCTAACATTTATTTATACTTTCCTGAGGCGATGCTGTTATAATCTCTTATGTACATTACTTAATCTTCTTAACAACTCTGTGAGTTGGATAACATAATGCCCGTTTTATAAATGAGGAAACTGAAATACAGAAATATTAAAAATAATATACTAAGATCAGAGCTAACAACTTATGAAAGCTGGATGCAAAGAAGGAAAACATGGTTGTAAAGTCCATGCTTTCAGAAACCTCATCTGTAAAGTGGTAATAATTACAGCGGTATACCAATTGTATATATTGTCTTTAGCATACTGTCCGATATACATCAAGTACATTAAATGTTAAGACCAATTTTAACATATATACAACATGATATTTTCTTGGCTAGGAACATGTGCTACTATATGGTAGCTCTTAATTATCTCCTAAATTGAGGTACAATACTTAGTGAAATTGAAATTTAAAAAATAGATTTAATGTTCATTTACAAGTATATATGCTTTTTTGCTTCTGATAATGAGACAGTTATTGGTACTAGACTAGCCACTTCAATGTAAAGATCCATAAAACTGGATAAAATAAATGAGGGCCTACCTTTCAGGTTCTGAACATCAGACATCCCTTGGGTGCAATTTAAGAGAAGGGAAACTTACAGTGAGCCCTGTAGTGACCCTAGCTCTTTGCCTCAGGACAGTATTTTGGGCATAGAACGGCCAGCTAGGACCATAGCAGACGGAAGCTTCCTCACTGAGCTAAGCAGGTACACATGGCGATCCCGAGCCCCTGCAGCAGGCTGGGATCTAGGATTGGGCAGGGTAGGAGTATAAGGGTTCTTCTCGCTGCTGTAATGATCTACTACACATTGGGTAGCTTAAAACAGTACAGATTTATTCTCTGTGGTCATCATGGTCAGAAATCTCCAATCAAGGTGTTGGAATGGCAGAATTCCTAGTGAGGCCTCATGGGTGAATTTGTTCCCTTGCCTTTTCCAGCTTCTAGAGACCACCTGCATTCCTTAGTTGGGGCGGGGGGGGGGGGGCGAGGTGGGCCTTAAACCGTTTTCAAAGCTAGCAGCGTAGTATTTGTCCTCTGATTTCCAGCCTCCCTCCTATAGGACCCTTGGTGAGTACCTGGGGCTCACCCTGGTAATCCAGGATGATTTCCCCGTGTCAACACCCTTATGCTCATCTGCGAAGCCCATTTTGCCATGTAACGTGCCATATTCATGGGTTCTGGGAATGAGGGTACAGCTTGGTATGCTATGAGGGACATTTTTCAGCCTTACACAAATGGTTTCTGGTATATTATTTCTAGAATATTACTTGTCTCAATCCGAATTCCTCTCAATGACATACACACCCCAGTATACAATGGTGACACAAGGGTAGGATAAATGCAATAGTCATCCTTATCCGGAAGTGGTGGGGATGAGAGCACATGGCAATTTTCAAATCCAGCTGGACACATGTCACCATTTCCTTGATTAGATCCCACTGCTTTTCCATGGAAGTTATTTTCCATGGCTCTTAACTGGTTGTTATGTCTATCTAGGCTCTTAATTACACCATCTGGACTCTTGAATATACTTTCTCAATCACCCTTCCTTTTCTTTTTATAAGAAATTTGCAGCCTCGTAGCTTACTCAGCCTGATTCCTACCTATAAATGGGCCACGGCCCAAAAGGTTTGTTTCGTTTTGAACTCTGCCTGTTTTGGTGCAAGCTGATAGTTTTTCCTCAAATACTGTATTCTTAAAAACCCTTGTGGTTTCCCTATGAATGTCTCAGAATTCACTCATTAGACAAAAGCCATGGCTACAGAACTCTTTAAGTAAGACAGGGTGTTTCCTTCTCAGGATGTGTTGGAGCAATGCTTTTGAAATCCTTAGAAATATTTTCTGACTACTTGAGAAAGTCTATGAAATGGTCCGCAAATCTTTCTGAAGTTCTAACAAAGATTTCTACAGCTACACAGTAGAGATGGTCTTTATCGTGAGGACGTTTCTCACTCTGTGAGCCTTGTTCCATCTAAAGAGGCTGAGAATATGATGTCTTTTTTTTAAAAAACTTAGAAACTCCTGACTTCTTTTTAGTTCCTTTAAGTTTTGCTTGAATATGGACCAATTTCTTTTTAGCTTATCTCTTTGATGGCTATTAGCTCCATACATTATTATATACAGCTGTAGAAAACCAGTTGGCACTTGCAACCAAGTGGAAATCTTGGCCAATGTACCAGTTTATTCAGTATGTTTACTATTTTTCCATGTTATTCCAGGCAGCGATTTTATTAAACTTGCCAGCTTCCATGAAAAATTTCCTCACTATCATTCCAGTTTCCATTAACAAACTTGATATCTTCCCATCCGTCATCAGCTACCTGATCCTAAAGCTAATGTCATATAATGTCACTGAGAAGACCGTATTGGGAGACTAGCTACTACATGGCAGTTATTCACTATCTTAATGTTGTTTATTACAAATATGCTTTATTAAGTGATTTAAAATTCTCCATAAATAGATGTATACATTTTGATTAATTTTATTGAGTGTTTTTTAGTTTTCCAGAAATAGCACAAATTTTGTCATGATTTTCATGTTTATATTATTGATATTTTCTCTGATCAGAAATTCATATCAACTTTGCCTTTTTATTTTCAGCTATAGCTTTAAAAATTTTAAGTGTCATTATTGGTTTTAGGGTCTCCTTAAAATTATAATATCAATTTTCTTAAATTTCTCAGATAATAGTTTTAGTTATGTCGTGTTAAATAAAAATATCAACATGAAGTCACATACTGTATGAAACCATGTGGCGTGGTTAGGCACATAGTAAGAACCAATCATTCTTAGCTTAGAAAAGATCTTGTTTTGTTTTGTTTTTTCTTTTTTCATTTTCTAAAAGTTTTAAACTATTTTCCTGTTTTTCTCCAACATACACTATTACCCTGTAGGTACGTTATAAAGGTTAATAACTTAATTAACAGACATGTGGAGGGCATTTTTAAATTCTCAAAGAAATGTGATCTAAATGATAATGATAATGGTGTAATGATTATTTTCAAAGGGAATTGACCTTTTTTGAGGTAACTGATTAATTGTTCCTAAATGTAGTCAATTATACTTCCTTGAGCAAAGGTAATTCCATTCTCAATCGTAATCAGGGTCTATTGTATTCATACCTTCTTGGAAATTTTTACTGTTGTCCTGATGAAATCTTGGTGATTTGCAAACATTTCTTTTCAGAGGTCAAAACTAACTGAGAAATTCGGTACAGAAGTGATGTACATAGAAACCAACATATCTGCTTTTTTAGACCACAGTTTCTATTATTCATGCATACATTGCATTGACATTCCCCACCCATCATCGCACTTGATTTTGGCCTTGCAGATAAAATAAAGGAGCAGAGAAAGCCAGTGTCGGGGCCCTGAGTACATTTCATCCAAAAGAAAGAGAAAAGGCTGAACCACGCATACTAAATTGTTCTCCCTAAAATTAACAGCTAACTCACTAATCTTCCCCAGACCATGAGGAAGTGGAGAGAGGCTAGGAGGTATTATTTCCAGTACTTGCAAAAGGGCAAAATGTCAAGATATGATAGGCAAAGTAAGACTATTAAGAGGAGAAAACGACATCCTCTGTCAGAATTATGTATAGGATTTTATATCTGTTTAGGCTTTATAGGTTAATTGTTAATAATTTATTAGTAGTTAATAAAAACCCAAAGAGAAGACACAGACTGTAAAGATAAAATATATTTTTATATGTACAAATTATTAGGCTAAAGGTTATCTTTGAAAAGAAAAAAAATAGGTATGTGTGATACATAAATTAGAATTTTTAATGCTATTCCAAGAAAACAAATATTTAAGAAGCCTTTGATTATAGAAACCTTAATAGTTTTATTAGATGCAGATTGTTTTCATATTTCTGTAGTATGAAGAATTGATAAAGTTTTCTTCAGTATGGAGTCAATTCATGATTTGAAAAACCAAAATTAGATAAAATTCACCCATGATTGCATTTAAAGTAGTGACATTTGGGCTATCTAAACTTTTTTCCTCTATAAGTTGTAATATAGCTTATAAGTATAACCTGCTCTTACTCTAAGGATGCAAACATGAAGTGAATATATGCAGAAGAATTCTACAGCCACTATTATTAAATTTATTTTATAATAATATAAAACTGTCTATTTTACATGATTTGTATTGTGATCAAAGGAAACAATTCAGCTAAGAGTCAAAAACTAATAGGGTCAGTGAGCATCTCATCATCCTTGAATATTATCTTTGCTTGTAGATGGATTATTTGCTTCAATAATTTTTAAACAAAATATATATATATATATATATATATATATATATATATATATATATATATATATATATATATGTTCTGAATAAACTAAGGATTTTTTGACCACAGGCACATCTTGCTTGTAGATATTCTATTTCACTAAATGCATCTCATACCCATTTGGAATAAAGGAGTTGTTGAAAAAGTATGTAGCAAATGAGGTTTGTTTAGTCCTGGGTCAAAAAATATTCTGTTCTTTTAGTAAATTTCTGCCTAAAGAAATAAGTACTGCGTATTTTTCTGCTTGGGTTTATCCCACAAAACATGCTGAATTTTAGAGATATAAGTCCAATCTAATGGCCACATGTTAACTTTGTGGAAATTTACAAATCATTTGGACTTTGCTCTTTACATGATCTCATTTGGCATGATAAATATAATAAGGAATTGTTAATATTGAAAGCATCTTATAAATCATTTAGGGCACTCCCTTTACTTTGTAAAACTTGAGTGACTTTTCCAGTATCACATGGGTATTTACCAAGAGCATAAGGGTTCAAAAGCAGGTGTTTCGGTCTTGGGTATGTTTTCCAGTCTGTACAATGCTCCTTGCGCCAAGGCACGCAGTGTCAAGTACTTACTAAGTGCTTTAAATGTGCACTGCAAGAGAGGAGGTGTGACTCTCAGGCTGAAAGGTAAAATGTAAGCACAGAAAAGATGGATGACTGATCTACAATTTAGGGGATATGTGCTCCCTCAGAGTCTCCTGAATCATGGATGTCAGTAGTTTCCAAAGACGAACGTCCGGTTGTCAGTAACAATCACAGCATACTCTCGATTGTTTGGACTTTGAATTTTAACGACACAATTGAGAAAGAAAAATCCGTTCAATTTCAGTTGAAATGTCTTTTTCTCTGATTTGACCTTCACCATGAATATACAGAACTCATGATGTTGTGAGGCAACCTGCACCTATTAGGGTAGATTTCAATTTAAAAGGATTATGCTCCCAAATGCCAGAGCTGCCAGCAGGAATCTATGGGAAGCTGTTTGGGGACATTGTTTCCAAAATTATTGCTTCTAGCAGATGGCTTATCCAAAAGTGAGGATGATTCAATACTTAAAATGATGAAAAAAATGGGACTTTTGGGGGTGAAAGACACTTACAATACCCAGCTTGTTGAAACCTTATATTGATATAAAATCTCAACAGTAAAGACCCTAATGGGGAAATATTTCGTCTACCTCTTCTTACAAAATGCTTTTTTTTCCCTCCCAAATCTGGTATATATTAAAAACCATTGAGGGCATTATGAACCACAATTGAAATAATTTTCTAACTTTTTTTTCAAATACTAGACTTTTTGTTCTCAAGTGGGCACTAATTTATTAATTTCAGAATGTACTATATTCCATGACAAATGCTTTTGAGATAATAGTTTGTTCTCTGATGAATTCTGGGTAGCTTGTGGAGACAGTATCATGATAATTAAAATGCACCTAGAAAAGAATCACTGCAGTCAGGACTTCAGAGATGGTTAAGACAAATTAATATTGTTGGACCCAAGAGATACATTATAAATTCCTTTTTACACTTCTTTTATTTCTTTCAAGGACAATTTACCCACTACAGACACAACTGATCTTTTAGGTTTCTTGTTTTCTCCTTCTGAAGAGTACTTTAATTCACTCCTTAGTGGCTTCAGATGTATTTTTGCTACCACATTTTGGAATGTAAACAATGTGACATAACCTATCACTTTCCCAAATTATGTTGGGATTTAGAAATCAGAACGAATTTAAAAGGTATGTTGTATTTTAGAAAAATGTGGTAAGCAAACTAAAATCATGACTTTTTTTTTTTGTAATTTAAGTTTATTGGGGTGACAATTGTTAGCAAAGTTACATAGACACAGACAATAGTTTAGTGGTTACAAGAAAGTAAGAGGGGAGGAGGGTGGTAGATGAGGGTGAAGGGGATCAAATATATGGTGATGGAAAGAGAACTGACTCTGGGTGGTGAACACTCAATGTGATATACAGATGATGTATTACAGAACTGTACACCTAAAATCATGACTTTTGATCACTATATTTACCAAATGAATTTAAAACATATTACTTATAAATGGGATAACTTATGTTAGAAATACTCATCAAAATAAATGGCTAACTAATTGGAAGATGGCAATTTAAGGTTAAGTTTACTCTTCCTTGTTTGTTATTGGTATTCTTGAAATATTTTTCTATGTTTAATATAAGTATGAGGATGATTCCAAAATTGTGAATACTTGTTATTCTCTGGAAAAAAATATAGGTGATGACAAATGTTTCTGACTCTCATAACTTGTCATGTCGAATAGCTCATATTCCCAGATTCAGTTAGAGACTGAAAAATATAAATGGGACAGAAAAGATAATAAGAATCAGTCTATAAAAGAATATGCCTGTATTATTAATTATAACAAGGAAGGCCGTGTTACATAATGGTTGTATGCTCCGTATCTGGAATCAGGCTGCCTTGCTTTCTCTGTCCTTCCCAGTTGGGTAACTGTGGGCATATGAGTTAATTTTCTTAAGTTTCAGCTTCCCACTTATAAAATGGAGAATATGACAATAACTGACTTAATAGGATTGTATGGAAATTAAGTAAAATAAGTGATGTACAGGACTGGCACAAAGTAAAGGCTTAGTAAACATTTGTTTCATTATAAATAGGTAGGTCATTTCTTTTTGAGATATAATTGACATGTAACATTGTATTAGTTTCAGGTGTACAACATAATGATTTGATATACCTATATATGGTGAAATGACCATCACAATAAGTCTAGTTTACATTTATCATCACATATAGCTACAATTTTTTTCTTGTGATGAGAGCACTTCAAATACACTCAGCAACTTTCAAATATACAGTACAGTATTGCTAACTATATTTACCATGCTGTATATTATATCTCCAGGACTTAATTATTTTATAACTGGAGTTTGTACCCTTTGAATCCCTTCATCCACTTGCCCACCCCACACTCTTCACCTCTGGCAACCGTCAATCTGTACTCCGTATCTATGAGTTTGTTTTGGATTTCACATATAAGTGAGGTCATATGGTATTTGTCTTTCTATGACTTATTTCACTTAGTGTAATGCCCTCAAGGTCCATCCATGTTGGCACAAATGGCAGGATTTCTTTATTCTTTTATAACTGAATAGTGTGTGTGTGTGTGACAATTTCTTCATCCATCCATTGATGGACACTTATATTGTTTCTATGTCTTGGCTATTGTAAATAATGCGTCAGTGAACACGAGGGTGCACATATCTTTTCAAATTAGAGTTTTTGTTTCCTTTGGATAAACACAGTACTGGAATTGCTGGATCATATGGTAGTTCTATTTTCTTTTTATTTTTTGAGGAAGCTCCATGTTCCATACTTGCTGTACGAATTTACATTTCTACCAACAGTGCACAAGGGTTTCCTTTTCCCCACATCCTCACCAACACTTGCTTTTTCTTCTTGAGAATAGCCATTGTAACAGGTGTGAGATGATACCTCATTGTGGTTTGGATTTGCATTTTCCTGATGATTAGTGATGTTGAGACCTTTTCATGTTCCTGTTGGCTACCTGTATGTCTACTTTGAAGAAATGTCTATTCAGGTCCTCTGCCTATTTTTAATCAGAGAGAGAGACAGAGGCAGACAGAGACAGAGAGAGAGAGAGAGAGAGAGAGAGAGAGAGAGAGAGAGAGAGAGAGAGAGAGAGAGAGATATTAACGTTGCCATTGAGTTGCATGATCAAGAGTCATTTTATATTCCTCCCATTTGGCCATAAATTTTTTTCCCTGAGGGGTAGATCTGTTTTTTTTGTTCTCTTCAGAACAGTAATTTTGAAGACTTTCCTCAAGAAAACTGAAGGTTAAGATCATGTAAATATTAATAACCTGAGAACTGTTTTATTGTCTTTTTTTATATATATGGTCTACTACCGATCTCTAGGAGTGTAATGCTATTGGTGGTGGGGGAGGGTATTTTGTAAAAACTAGCACCATAGTAGGTGTGCAGGAAAGAGTTAACATGGAAGCGCTAATTATCAGAAGAGCCTGCTGGCAGGGCTGGTCCTTGGCTGGCTTTTGAAATGTTACGAGTGATGCCGTGTTTCCCCGAAAATAAGACCTAGCTGGACCATAAACTCTAATGCGTCATTTGGCTCAAAAATTAATACAAGATCCAGTCTTATTTTACTATATAATAAGACCGATCTTTAATATAATATAATAATGTAATATAATACAATATAATATAACAACATATAATACCGGGTCTTATATTAATTTTTGCTCCAGAAGACGCATTAGAGCTGATTGTCTGGCTAGGTCTTACTTTCGGGGAAACACGGTAGATTGTTCTGTGTGCCTGGGACAGAGAGTTCTGTTGTCCAGCCTGCCTAGACTGTATGCAACATTGTGGTTGATGGTCAGCGCCAACTTTCCTTCTGAAAGTCTGGGATTTCAAGATTGGGGCTGATCACCTAGGCGGAATGTGTGTCTTATTCAGCCCACAGTGAAAACCTTGGAGTTTTCAATGGCCTGGCCTGGGCAGAAACAGCCACACCAGCGCTGCCTCCACGTGTAGCATAGCGTCTCTCTCCCACAGGACCAACACCCCCCACCAGAGGGGTGCATTTGGGACAACTGATGACCCTATGCTGACATGTCCTAATCACCAAAAGTACATAGTTTACATTACGGTTGTTTCCTGGGGTTCTTCATTCTGAAGGTCTGGACAAATGTATAATGACACGTACCCATCATTAGGAACTGGGGTTATTTTACTCTTTTTGCAACACATCTGAAAATTTTGAATCATTTCAAAATAAAAAGTTCAAAATAAAACCAAAATATTTATTTAGAATTTAGGAAATACAGCATTTGCCTCACTACAAGGTTTTATTGCCTTGGCCAGGAGTCATAAGCTGGCAACTCCAGGGTGAAACCACACATACGTATATATGTGTCTATGTGTGTGTGTGTCTGTGCGTGTGTGTTGTGTGTGTGTGTGTTTATTTCACTGGAACAGTGTTTATAAATAATATAGGGACTTAAATATTTTTAAGTGATACCTGCATTCTCCAGGTCTAACAGGATCTGCCTTTCTCTATTGTCTTACTGTTAGCTTTAATCACAGATAACAATAAAATTGAATACATAGTGATACTATACCCAAGTACTGTTAGAAGCACTTTACATATATTTACTCAGTGCATTTCCAACAGGTGCCATAAGGCAGGAAGTCACTAAGATGATCCCCAGTCACTCCACTGCCTGATACTCTCTTGTATGATCCGACCCGAGTACAGGCTGGACCTAGCGACTGGAGTATAACAAATAGAATATAGAAAAAATGGTGGGATGCTTGTTCCAAGTTTAGGTGACCTAAGACTGTGGCTTCTTTCTTGTTCTCTTGCTCTCACTCACTTGTTTGAGAGGAGCCAGCTGCCATGTTGTGAGCTGCCCTGAGCACAGACCAAGCTGTGGGGCAGGAAATTGAGAGCAGCCTCTGGCTAACCAGATGAGAGGAACTCAGGCTCTGGGTCCAGTAGTCCATGAGAAACTGAATTCCGTCAGCAGGCACAGAGTGAGTGACCTCAGAAGCAGAACCCCCTGCAGTCAACCCTTGGGTGGACTGTAGCCCTCGCCATCCCCTTGATGGCAGCCTTGAGAGAGAGAGTGGGAGCCAGAGGACAGAGGGTCCAGCCAAGCCACACCCAGATTCCTCACCCACAGGAACCGTGGGGTAGTAAATGCTGTCTTTAGCCACTAAGTTTTGGGGTAAATTGTTACTCCCCAAAAGATAACTCATATAGGTAGGTACCATTACGATTCCCACTTCAAAAGTGAAGAAACACATTACATTGGCAGCACACTTTCTGGGACATTTTTGGTTTAATCGCTCACAATAGGTATGCTGACACCTGCCAATTAGTTACCTGCCTGACTCATGTAGGCATTTAGGTCTTATTGTAATCCCCTGAAAGGTCTTTGCTTATGACAAAGAAAATCAGAGAACAAAGGTTTTCAGAGACTGTTTTCTGAGAATAGCCTAACCAAACGCTGTAGCTAAATCTGTTGTGGGTCACATTTGCATGCTAGTTGAGAATATGATACTTTCAATAAATGTTTCAGACTCAGACTTTCTCGTTTGGATTCTGGAACATTGCCCAGATTTTATAGGTTTTAAAAATCCCTTGATGAAACTGTGCTAGTTTATATTATTTTAACTGGATCTAGAGTCCCCTGAATTCTTCCTGTCGGACACTTTGGATGGAGATTCTCATGGGAGCAACTTTAGTAGTGACAAGTCATATGGGATGTTTATTGCTAATCTCTGTATGTACATAATGTCAGTAAAATGGTCTGGCTGGAGTACGTGTGTGTGCATACATGTGAGTGCACGTGCATGTCTCTGTGTGTGTGTGGGGGAGGGGGCTTTCTAAACCAGATGCTCTTTATAGTTTTCTTTCCAGTGCTTTCAAAGTAAAGTCTGTTTAAATTTTGTATAGGTAAGTGTATTTTGTAGAGTTTATGTTTCATTACTCAATAAGCAAAAATAAGAGCTAGAATAAAGGATAACATTGTGATAATGTTTTCTCGGTTATAGGTTTCAGAGGCACCAAATTATTTATCTCCTTAAACCTTATGTAAAGTGTATGGGCCCCCAGGGTTGTCACTGTCACATATGCACAGCCTTGTTCAAAGTCCCAGCCTGCAGTACACATTTTAATATTTTACGGGGTTATGTCCCCCAAAACAAAAATGCATGAGACAGCTAAGTAATATCTTTAATAATGTTCCTTTATTCTCATTCTCTCTGTCTCTGTCTCTGTCTCTGTCTCTGTCTCTGTCTCTCTCTCTCTCTCTTTCTCATTTAATCACAGATATATTAGGCAGGGCTTTTAATTTTAAGAACAGAAATCTACTGTCATTAATATGAGCAGAAAAGCAGTTTAAGAAGAAGTTATGAAAAAATTCTGTGGGTGGTCACAGAAGTCCCTAGGGATCTGGAGAGGTGACTTGAAAGCCATTCAGCAAGGAACACTTTTCAATCAGATTATGCCCTTGGGCTGATCTCACCGCTGGATTCAGAACCATAGCCAGTGCCAACAGTGCCACTGATGCCACCCGTGCCATTTGCCTCTGGATTCTCGGTGCTGTGTTAAGAATTGCTCCACTCTTACATGAAGCTGAGGGGACCTGCCGCTGTCACTGTCCCACAGTGAATGTTGTGTGGCTCTCACTTCTTCACGTCACTGGCTTCCAACAAAAGCTCAGGAGCAGGTGCTGGAATCCAGTCTTCTAGTGAGAGAGGCATATCGGTATCTCAAATGTTTGACTTCTTTGTGGGTAGAGATTTTGCCTCCTAAGTTGAAGGAGTCCCCACACATGGGATTTTTATTTACGTGCAAAGTAACCTGAAACAAATGTCCATGCAACCATCCATTATCATGAATCCATTCAAGATAGTAGCTAAAATGAGTTATTTAAATATGACAGCTTAAATGATAAAAAACTAACAAATATCTTTGTGTTATTTCTAAAGATGATAACACACTGCTAAAACATTTAAGTAAAATTTAGTTTGTTTCAAAGCCAACCTTCTGAACGAACTGTTGTTGGTTCTAAATTTATAATGACACAGCTGTTGACTTAATATAAGGTTTTGGGGCTCACTTGCTATTATGTGTAACTACTAGGTCATATTTCAGGTTCATTCATAATGCTAGGGGAAAAAGTGAATGAAATGCGCCAAATTAAATAACACTTTTTCACCCCTTACTTTAGACATTCTTCAGAGATAAACACGTCTAGTAATTAATTTTTGTTTACCACACAGTAGGCTAGCACAGAAATTCTGTTTGTTCTGTTAGGTCACATTTAACTACAGATCATCTAAAGGAATGTGATGATGAGATGATGGGATTTAGCCTTATTATCTAAATTATGCAGCGCTTGTGCTCTGCAAACTGTGACATCCCCACACTTTCAAAGCAATGCATAGTTATAGGTTAAAACTATTTATTCTGGACCAACATACATTGTGGGGTAACATTGAAAGAAACTCTCAACTCCAGGGATTAGTGACTTCTCTAAATTGGATGATTCAACTAACATCCCATGGAACTTCCCAATAATCTGAACTACAAGGTGTGGCCCGGATATAGCCCTGTTCTAGCGTATCATGCTGTCAAAATCTTATAAAAAGTTCTCTTGTATTCAGTAATTAATTTTCAAAATTCAGTTATAGAACATTCTAGACTTTTAACTTCTCCTACCGACCTGCACACGCATGCAGGCATCTGGGACCGGGGTGAATAAAACCTGTATTTTACTATTAATTCCCTAACATTTAATTCTTTGAAGACCCAGACTTCAAATAAAAATAAGTCCAAATGTAGCATGACTTTATAGCTGAACCAAAGTCTTGAGCAGTAGACAAGTGAGTGTGGAATCATTTTTAATCAGTTTTTCTAACTTGTCAGTCCAATCATAAGAAAAATGGTGTGTGGCAAGGGCACAATGGATGGATGGTGTGGCGTGGTCACTGAAAGCAATAAACATGTCCAATGGTGTAATTTAGTGCTTTTATTTGGTTTGAAGAAACCATGTGGGGATCTATTTTGATAAATAAGGTATTGGTTGTAGCCCTTTTAAAATTTACTCCAAATGTTTTTATTTTATTTGTACTGGCACTCTTCTTGCCCTTAAGGCTTGTATAATTGGGAACAATATTGACAGTCAGACATTTCTAGAATAGAGAAATAATAGAATAAAAACTGAATTAATACAAAAGTACCCAGGACACTGTACCCATCAGGCAAAATCATTACTCTTCCCTAATATAGAGTCTTATTTCTATGGCCTGGATATTACTCTAGAGAAATAGAACATTCCGTAATAGAAGTTAGAACTTTTTTTTAATTATAAGAAAGGAAACCTAAATTCTCAGGTAAGAGGTACCTGAGGGAGTTAGTCTACTTTCTTGTCTCTGTGCATTCTGAAGAAATATATATCTTACAAACTTGATAGAACCTTCATAATTTTCAGACTTTTTGGATCATGCTGAGGGGACACTGTGACACTCCGATAGGAATATGTGTGATGTGGAATCGGTGGCTGTCAGCCACACAGTGACAGGGAGGTTAGGGTGATTAACGAGGAATGGGGGCAGGAGGCACTTGCAGATGGTAACGTTTTTATAAATTGTGTGTTCTCTGAGGAGCTGTGGCTCCCTTGCTTCCAGTCCCGTCATTTTCAGGGGGACATGCCACATTCCAAATTCGTGCTTCATTCCCAAGGCAGCTCCCCTCAGGCAGCCCTTCTCTGAGCCCTGGTTTCTTTAGACAAACTATTTCCTTAAGTGACAGTTGTCCTCTATTTCCTCCTTCATCTCGTCATAATCTGGCTTGTGGATTTTCACCTCCTGTTCTCTCACATTTGGGGGAAATTCTAGAACTGCTAGACCACCGCTAACTGGACAAGGGCTTCATTTCAACCCTGGTCATGTAACAAGCCTTTCAGGGTTTTCATATGTTTCCACTTGCACCTTGTCTCATATTTTTACACATAAACCTGTTATTTCTTTGATTGTACCTAAGCATTATTAAAGTAGTCATAACATGGGTAACTGTAGTCTCAATACCTTTGTGGAGACAGGAGGCATATAAAGTAATATCGTCTGCCCTGCACTTCCAGAGATATGGTCCTTCAGGAACCTAGGCTGGGGTGAGAGCAGCCAAAAGAGGTTTACCTGTGGGCTAGGTACATGAAAGTGAAGGGAGCATGAAGGAGGTAGCATCTTGCTGAGCAACCAAAGTTGAATGCCAAGCAGAACAAACAACCGAGGAAAATACAGACACTCTCAAGGAAATGCATGGGTGATTCTGATGAGAGTTGTTGTCCAAGGAGAAGATAGTCTTGGGGAATTCTCTGTGCCAAAGGAATGTAGTCAGAGAGTCTCTCCACAGGCTTCTGTACTTTCTGCCAGTGGCAAAAAAAAAAAAAAAAAAAAAAAAAAAGTGTTCTAAGGTCAAGGAGCTAACGTGAAATGCTGCTGTCCTTCAGAAAGCCCTAATCACAAGTCGGGTGGGGATGGATTTCTTCAGGTATTCCCGGTGGGTGGATTAAATACGTCTTTACATATCCACATGCATGGCATGGCATTTCATGGAGATGGCATGTGTATGGACATACCGTTGCTGGCATAGAAAGGAGACCAACATAGAGGATGGAGATGAAAGGGCATCACTTTTGGGGAGGATGTCAGCTTTGGTCTTATTATTGCATCACTGAAATGGATGTGCTTGGCCATGATTCTGTCGTGTAGAGTGAAGAGTGTCCCTCAGTGGGCTGGCTGCAGGGGAGTCTGGGTAGGACGACAGTTAATGTCCAAAGGTGCAGGGCTCCAAATAAGGTGCATCAGTCCTTCAGGCTGTTGGGTGCAGGTGGAGCACTTGCTTACGTGTCACATTTACAGAATCCCTGAGAATCCGTGTATGGCTTTGAATGGGCTGTATTGGCAAATGCCCATAGTATAATACTGCCCCAGGCTAGATTAACTCTTTCCCTCCTTCATATGCTATGTCTTCTCAGCAACCTCAGCTGCTCACTTTGGTCATCTCAGGTGGTTCTAAGTAGATTGCATCACTGCAAATTTCCCCATTAAAAAATAATGTCCAAGGGTGGTGTCCTGTTATACTTCAGACACTGGGTTACATCTTCCTGAAAATTCCTTGTCTGACACAGAAAAAGTGCAACTGTAAAAGTCCTCAAAAAGGACTGCTCCTCCATCTCCAGCTCGGCTGATGTGAAACTCTGAGGTTTTTCTCTAGGCTACTATCATCTGTTGCCAGACATCTGACTTGTAAAGTTCTGAGGCTTGAGAAACTCTGCTTCCCAAAGAAAAATGCTGGTGTCCAGCCTTGACGAGAAAGCCCAGGGGAGGCAGCCATTGGAGATAAGGTCATTTTGGGGCTCAAATGTCCCATATTTGTTGCTGGGGACACTGGTTATAATATAAAGGGACGGAAGGGCATTTTAAAATTTAAAGTTCCACCTCGATGCTAGCTATATGTCTACTGTCATCAAAAAGAAGCCTAGTTTTTACATGACCCATTCTTCACCCAGTATTCTGAGAAATTTCATGCCTGTATCCAAAGTAATCATAAAACATTTAGATCTTAAATGTGGTCTCTTCAGAAAACACCAAAAAGGGATTTTTTTCCTAATGCAAAGAAAATGTTCTTAAAATCTCTATTTCCCTAAGCCTTTTTCTCAGAGTCTTATAGAAACTTCTCTGAATCCTCTCTTATTGCAAAAAATCCCAGCAGACTCTTCACCTACTCAGCCCGTGTTAATCATCTCTCCTTCTCCCTGTCCCCTTTTAGGTATCAGTACCCCCAGTGGCTTTCCATACTTTCCAAAATAAACAATGCAAAGTGATTTTGTGCCCCTCCATTTTCCCAGTCATCACCCTGATTTTAAACAATGAAGAGACAAAAATTGAGCAGGGAGTCAGAATTCTCCTTAGTGGAGAAAAAGAAGCATGCAATCTTGTTTTCTTGTCACACAAGCTAACGCCCGCATTTCTCATTTCTGGAGCAAAGGGTGTATCGTTGTATACCTATTGACTCTAAGGTTACCACAGCCCCTTTTGAATTCAAAGCTGCTAATACTGGATATTTGACTTTGGGCAAGTCAGACAATTTTCTCCTCTCTCAGCGAGGTTATTAATCGCCGCTACACAGGAATGTTGAGAAGATTGCATGGATAATACAGGAAAAGTTTCTGTTGTGAATGGCACATAGCTAGCTTCTGAGAAGAGCTCATTTCCTTGGAATAGGGCTCTCTTGGTGAGAACAATTATACACAATAATAATTATTATGATGGTTAATGTCAACACATACTTGTTTGGGCATATAAGGCAAGTTCAAAATTTTGCCCAAAGAGATTGGTCATTTTTTACATTTGACCTTGAATTCCATAATGCTGGGGCTATAAATAATTTTAAAAGGTTTAATATTCAAATACAAAAAAATATGGAGAGAATCGATTTTAATGTGATGGTAAACTGCTTACCATATGTGAAGCTGGATATTTTAACGAGGTATTTTCTCTGGTCTCATCACAATTACCTGTGTTGAGAACGATCTTTTGAACATGATCAGTGCTAAACTCTCACTTTGGGTACTATTTAATATCCTGGCCTTCTAAAAGTAAAAATCACCTCTATCTGTATTGACTTTCCTATGCCTTTTTTTTTTTGTAGTTCCTTTTTATAGGGTAATTCTCATAAATGCGACATTATCAATTCAGATTATTTCAAAATATTTTTATTAGTGCTCCAAGAACAGAGCCAACTAATTTTTGTGTCAGCCTAATCCTCTAGTAGAGCAGTTGTAGTGTACTTTGCATTAATGTGTTCACATCTAAAAACACATCTGCATAGATATCAAGTACATATTTTTGTTAGATATGTACCTAAGTATTTTAATTTTTGTGTTGCTATTAAAATGATATTTTTTTTAAGTTTCAAATTCTAATTGTTCATTGCTAGTACATAGGAAAGCGGTTGACTTTTGTATATTATCCTGCAAACTGCAGCTTTGATATACTTGCTTTTTAGTTCTGAGAGATTTTTTTTGAGGGGCCAGTTCTGTGGGAATTTCAATATAAACAACATATTGTGTATAAATAGAGACATGTTTGTTTCTTCCTTTCCATTCTGTACATCTTTTTTGTTTTTCATGTCTTATTATCTTATGTCTTTTTATTGACTTCCAGTACAGTGTTTAATAGGAGTGGAGAAAGACCATCCTTGTCTTGTTCTTGATCTGAGGGGAAAACTGTCCAGTTTTTCATGATTTAGTATAATGTTCGTTGTAGGTTTTATGTAGATGTTCTTCATCAAATTGAATATTTACCCTTGATTCCTAGTTTTTATCATGTGAGTTTTTATCATGAATGGATTTGAATTTTTGAAAATCTTTTTCTGAATCTGTTGATATGATCGTATGATTTTTCTGTTTATGTTGATTAGTTCTCATACAGATTAATTCTCAAAAAAATTGTTGGATTCAATTTGCTTATATTTTTAAGGATTTTTGTGTCTGTGTTCACATGAGACATTGGTCTATAGTTTTTCTTTCTTGTAACATCTTTATCTGTTTTGGTATTGTGGAAATGCACAGAGAAAGAGTGATGTGTTCCCTCTGTATCTTCTTCTGGAAGAGATGTTAGAAAATTGGTGCCATTTTCTCTTTAAATGTTTGCTGGAATTTACCAGTGAAATCGACCGGATCTGGTGATTTATTGGTTTTGCGAGCTATTGGCTATGATTCAATTCTTTAATCAATATAGTATTATTCAGGTAATGTATTTATTTTGTGTGAATTTGGATAGTTTGTGTCTTTCAAGAAATTGGTCCATTTTATCTAAATTATCAAATTTGTAGACATACAACTATTTATATTATTCCTTTATTATCATTTTAGCCCTTTGAATCAGCAATGATGACCCTCTTTCAATTCTGATATTAATAATTTGTGTCTTCTCCCTTTTTTTATTGGTTAACCTGGCTAGAAGTTTATAAATTTTGTGTGTTTTTCCCCAAAGAACTACCTTTTAGTTTTGTTGATTTTTTAAAAAATGTTTTCTTATTTTCAATTTCATACTTAGTGCTTTAATTTTAATTTTAGTTTTTCCTCTGCTTACTTTAGAATTAAATTGATCATCTTTTTTTAGTGTTTTAAAACTGGAGGCTAAGATTATTGATTTTAGATTTTTCTTCTATACTATTAGTAGCAAATGTACATTTCCCTTTAGGCACTGTGTTGCTTTTAGATCATAATGGTGATTTTGATAAGTTATATTTTCATGTTCATTTAGATCAAAAATTTTAATTACTCTTGAGATGTCTTATTTCACGCTTATGTTCTTTAGAAACGCACCACTTAATTTCTAAATATTTGGTGATTTTCCAGCGAAGTTTCTGTGATTAACTTCTGTTTTCATTCTCATGGGCTCAGAGTGTATACTTTGATTTGTAGTCTTTTAATTTGTTAACATATGTTTTATGGCCCAGAATGTGGTCTGTTTGGCCCGTGTTCCATGTGAATTTGAGGAGAATGAATATTTAGCTGTTACTTGAAGAGAACATCCTAAAATTATCAGTTAGACCAAGGTGACTGATAGTATTCTTCAGGTCCACTCTTTCCTTATTGATTTTTTACCTGTTTGAAATATCGGTTACTGACAAGGAGGGTGTTTTAATTCCCAGTTATAACGGTTGATTTTCCTATTTCTGTTTTCAGAGAAGCCTGTTGTAATTTTTAAACTTGTTCCTCCATAGGTAATTTCTCCACCCAACTCCCAACACTTCTTTTAAAGTGATCTTGTAATCTTTGGTTTTCTGCTGTGTGAATATAATATGTCTCAGTGTCATGTTTTGTTTTGTTTTGGTTTGTTTTTTGTTTTTATTATTTATATGCTTAGTGTTCTGAGGTCATCCTTTATTTGCAGCTTGGTGTCTAAGTGTCTCAGCCATGGCTGTTATACTTCAAATATATCTTCTGTCCCATATGTTTTGTCTTCTGGATTTCTAAATATTTGTATGATATGACTTTGAACTTGCCCCCAATGTTTTTGGAATTTTTATTTTTTTCATTATTTTTCTCTATTTATATTTAAGTTTTGGAAGTTTCTATTGCTGTGTCTTAAAGCTCACTGAGACCTCAGCCACTTTGCCTGCTTTTGAATCCATTAGTGACATTCTTCATTTATGTATCATGTTTCTTTAAATTGTTTTACAGTATTTTTTATTCTAAATTCAAATTTGCATACTTCTGCTTACATTATCTATTATTGCATATTATTATTAATTTTTTCATTTGAGCCCTTAACATATTTATCATATTTTATATCCTTGTCTGATAATCCCAACGTCTATATCATATCTGAATCTAGATAATTATTTTTTCCTACCATTTATGTTCTTTTGTTTCCTCTTGGTGTGTCTTGGGATTTTTCATTGCAAGTCAGACATGTTGTTTTGAGTAATAGAAACTAAGATGAATAGATGTCTACTGTGAAGATTTATGTTAACCTGCCTAGGTATTTAGCTATATTTCAAATATGCTGTAGGTGTAGTTGCCAGATATTCCACAATTTTTCTAGTGCCCTTGTTTTTGTACTTCTTCTTAAGTTCGGACTTTTTTTAAGTTGTCCTCCTCAGAGAGTGTTTGCATTTTGCAGCTTTTTCAGCTATAATCCAATAAGATTATACCAGAGCTTGTTGGTATGTGATAAGGGGTGGGGGACAGCTAGATTTCTATAATCTTATTATTAAATCTCAGTCTTTCAGCGAGCTCTTGTCTCTGGTCTGAGACCTTCACAAGTCTTTGTTTGTACAAAATTTTCAAGTAGTGACAGCTGGCCTGAGAAGCTACCCCAAATCATTCTCGTATAATACCTACACGGGTCGTTATACTGCCTCCAAATGATCCAGTCCATATCACACAAGGCACTAAATAATAATAGGTAGCACTTTTATAATTCTTACTAGGTGGCAGGCACCGATCTCAGCATCTTGCATAGATTTACTTATTTGTTCCCCATAAATAACCTATGAAGAGGTACTATCATTACCTGCCTTTCGTAGGTGAGGAAACCAAGAGACTGGTTCATCATTTCCCCAGGGTCAGTGGCTAATAAGGGGCAGGTCAGGATGTTATTATTGAGAAGACTACATCCTGAATAATTCAAAATTTGGGTGGATGGATGCTGGATAAATGATCCTTTGTTTTGCCAGGTAAGAGCATGCTTTTAGCTGGTTATCATTTTCTCATGTCACTATGAAAAAGCAGTAAATAGCACAGTGGTTCCCTGCCACTTAGTTTATTGTTTACCAGCCCTTTCTATGACTGCTACCTGACAGCAAGTCAATGCTGGTTACTTGTGAATGTTTTCATTTCTTTAGTGATCCCCAATTTTTTATTTCTCCAATATCAATTATTGAGTATAATCCAGTCTTCAATATTAAATGGATTAGCTAGATGTTTCTGTAAATGTGTTTGATGTAATTAGGTTTCATTTTCTGTGGAGTCTGTTGGAGGAAATTATGGCATTTAATTTAATGAATAATGAGGGCACAAGCTCAGCTTCACTGATTTATTCACCGTTTTCCTTTCATGTGGACATTGAAAATGTAGTTATAACTATTATATTTCCAACGAAAAATAAATCATTGAATTTGCACTGCTAGAATGGTGGCACAAATTTGAGTTAGCCTCTGTTTACATATTCCTTACATTTCAGATTTAATATTGCTTATATATAGTCTATTTCATATATTTATTGACATCAAACATATCTTATACTTTACACCTAAAAAGTTGGGACAGCTGGCTGCCAAACATTCCCCCATCTTGCTTATACCATATTAATTTATATTATATAAATTTTAGCGTTTTATGGAATTTAGCAATAGGAAAAAAAAACAGCATTCAAGAAGTAACTTCTTTAATCTCAAAGTGTGGATTTACCAGGTTTATTTATTTTCTATAAGCTCTTTGAAAAAAGCTTAGGTATGAGAATTTATTCTTTAAAAAATGGATATTTTTATGAAGAAAGTCAATTCAGTCAAACAATTAGAACTATTAGTCAGTTGACATGAAGGACATGATTATTTTTAGATAACTATGGTAAAATGTATTATCACAGGGAATCCACCTTCATGCCTCAAACATATAAAATGTAGCTGAATAAATCACATGCATAGCTAAGCTTGAAATCAAGAATGGAAAGATACACCACTGAATGTGGAAAAATCTACAATGTGAAATGAAGCAGAAATGCAAAGAAAAATCTCTGAGTGGACACCAAGCCAACGTGCCCATAGGGAAATTGGAATCACATACGGGCTTTATATAAGGGGCACAGGACTCTGTGCCCACATGGTTAATGACCCTAACCACTGATTGGAGAACAGAAGGAAGCAGGAGTTGAGTTGCCATGAGAAAACCAGGAGCCACAAGGCACATATTGGGACATGCAGCCTAGAAGAATTGCACCCCGGCTGCCACAGGGACATAGCAAGGCCATTTTCTCTCTCTCTGCCATCTCTCTGAGTTCTCAGAGAGAATTGCATCCTCATAAACTCTTGGAAACGTGAAAGTTGAATAATCAATGAGGCCTTCCCCAGCCTCAAAGCCTTTGCACCTGTGTTTCCTTTTTGATCTCTGTTCCCTGCGTTGGATAGCCTTCCTCCAGAGGTTTCATCCCTTCCCTTGTGCCGGGTCCTTGCTCAAACATCATTTTGTTAGAAAGCCTGTCCCAAACATTATATATAAAACAGCATCAGTCTCTCCGCAGCCAGGATCATATTCTGTCTACTTTACTCTGCTTCAGATTTCACCATAACACTTTTCATCATCTAAAAGATGATCCCTTCTTCGGTGTGTTTATTATCAATCTTCCTTCACTAGAACTAAGCTCTATGTAGACAGGAACGTGTATAACCCCGTGGTGTGTAGAATATCATCTGACATATAGAAGGTGCTCAATGCTTGTTAGTATTAAGAATGAGAGAGTCAGAGGGAAGGTAAAAGGGAGGGCGGGAAGGATAGATTTGCTTGCAAACCGGTAAAACAGGTCCAAGTTTGCGTCTCTACAAATAAAATACACACAGTATTCTGTTTCTATTGCTGACAGAGTTAATAAACTCTTCTTAAAATATCATCGCTGCTATGAAAAAGTCATCAGCGATCTTGTGTGAGGTGACAGAGGTGCTCATTCCGTATTGCAGAGAACTAAGCCGGATGTGTTGAAAATGCCCATTTGGCAGTTATTGATAAATTGCTTCCTTAAACTCTGGGATCTGGTTTATAGCAGGTATTGCTAATTCTTCTTGATCCTGCTTGAATGTAAGGACATTTGTCCTGAAGATTTTGCTACTACAAAGATACCAAAGCATTTGTACCCACATTTCTTATCTACTTTCCTAATTTATAATCTCTTTTTATATTTTCCATATTCTACTCATCTTTACCAATAGATCCAATGCTTACAAACTTCTGTATATTATAAATTTCTCTGATGTCAAGTGGATTTTTAATAGGATCTAAGCAGATGTGACCCAATGGCCGTGTTTAGTCAGCCGAGCTCCCCATGTTGTGTGAGACAAATACCAAATTTACAAATTTATTAGCGCCTAGAAACGTCTTATGATTTTGGTGTATGCTTTCACTGTGCTATTCAGGTTTAAAATGCTTCCTATCTAAACGCTTTAATTTGCCACAATATCAGATGTAAATTTTCATCTGAGTCTTGAAAGAAGTATAACACTTGTCTCATTTGGGTCAATCCTGAAAGGAAATATAAAAATCACAACTTTTATCACGTTACCACCTGATTTTCAAGCAGTATCCATCAGCATTCCACTTGGTTATGCATATTTGAAATCTGTAGGGCAAACATGAATGGCAGTAAAGAGAAAACAGGTCAGAGTGGGCAAAGATGTGTCAGAGTGATGGAGAAGATGTTTTTCAAAAGGTGAACAAGAAGTTTCTGTGGAAGACCTAAAAATGGAATCTAGCATTCTTCAGACATTTTATTAACTCAGTTCAATATCATGAATACTGGATTTGATTACATTGCTGGATTGAATCCCAGAGACTAGCTTAAAGTATAGTGTGGTTCCTCACGTTTAAATTTTAGCTTTATATTGTTTCAATGATGCATCCTTTCAATAAGCATGTATTGTTTCTTGCCAAATGCATAAGCATTTAAGTCACAGGACAAATAGATCCCACTTCATGAATTGAGTTGGCATACTACTATTGTGATCCATGGGGGGTCCATCTTCCCGGGGTGGGGGGCTTATTTGCCAACTATGGAAGTTAAGACATTCCTCTTCCATTGCTATTTAATATAGTCTATAGGGGAAATAATGCAGTCACTTTGGTCATTTTTCTTTTCTGTCTGTGGAAATGGGGGGATGGCGGGTAGCTGTAACCATACCTAAGGACTCGCCCAAATGTGAAGGTAGCAGGCACAGTGCTGAAAGGAGGACAGAAGGATCCTCTGGCTCCCTAACCTCCCAGAGGAGTTTGTGGTCAGCTAATCATGGCATCTGTTGGCTTGATCTAATTATAATTCCAACCAATCTACAAGAACCATTTACATTTTAATGATGATGGAGCGCTTAAGTTATTGTTATTTATAAAGGCATCATAACTATAATTAACTCACGCTAAACTGCCTCTTTGTTAACAATTTAGCCAAAAGTCACACTTAGAAGCATTTGGCTCCTTTTAGTGAACAGCATATAATGGAAGGGACTCTTTAAAAGATTCTTTCAGGGCATAATTTAATACAGAGTTTGCTATAAATCATTCACAACAGTGGTACTAGTATAGCGTT
Source organism: Rhinolophus ferrumequinum (assembly GCF_004115265.2). Lineage (NCBI taxonomy): Eukaryota > Metazoa > Chordata > Mammalia > Chiroptera > Rhinolophidae > Rhinolophus > Rhinolophus ferrumequinum. The sequence goes on along the minus strand of NC_046303.1, from coordinate 6,694,640 downwards.
CGTTTTTATATAGTTTTTAAATTTTAAATTAAGGAGAGATAGTTTGTGGGTACAGAGGGATAAATTATTAACACGTAGCAGGATCTGGAGAAAGGTTGAAGAAAAGAAAGATCACTCGCTTTTCAAACGAATTGTGTTGCGGTTTCTATTCTATGGAACTGCTAATTTCTACAAGAGGAGCATAAAAAACTTACAATAATTCAATATTTATATAATGAGGTTAGATAAATTGTTGGCTGTATGGTCCTGGGAATCTGTGATTAAGCAGTGACTTTGTTTATTCAACCATAAAATAAATTCTCTGTAAAAGAAAAATATTAAAAGAGTAAACATTTGCTAAAGATTTGATAGTAATTAGGCATAAGGACTATGATGATTCCAAGGTCAAGTAGAAAAGCTATCATCTAATGGAATTTCTAGAGTTTGTCTAAATATATAGTCGCTGGAAATATTTCCAGGTGAGATGAGAAAAGCTCTTGGAAAAAAAAAAAAAAACAAATCAAAACAAAAAACGAAACTTTTAGACAATACCTATTTATTCTTCAGAGGGCTCGTATGGTTTCCACACTTAGAGGGAAGATAGAAGCTCATTCTTTCTCCTTCTTCCTGTATCTTTAAGACTGGGCCTCAGAAGATAGCTCTCTTAGGGGATTCAGATGACCTCTGAACACAAACCGCCTCTTCTGTCCTTGGCGTAGCACAACAGGGCCTGGACTTGAAGAAAACCACTGGTTTATGAAGGTATGGAATGTACATGTCGAAAGAAGTCACATGGGAGTAGATTACGTCTATGGAAAGGGAGGATACCAGGTGTATAAGGACTAAAAGTAAACAGTCTACAGGAAGCGAGGAAAACATTTGGGAATGAGGGAGATTGCCGTGCGTGCGGCTGTGAAAGCCGAGGGGCACTGACTTCAGGCGCCCTCCTTACCACCAGGAGCCCCGGAAGGTGCAGAGTGAGGAGCGTCCTTGGTGTAAGAGCCCGAGGACCCAAGACCAGAAGCACCAAGCCAGGAGCCAACAGAGGTTCTGTTTGGCTTTAGAACAGCACTGAAACCTCTTCCCAGAGAGTGTCTACATCTTAAATCATCATTACTTCAGGAAAAAGACGTTGAGGTGACCACTGAACAGCGGAAGAAGGGAGGATATCCTCCTCTCTGTTACCTACCTGCATCTACAGCTCCCTAACTGGCCAACTACTGTGTGATGAGGAGTATCTACCCTCACAAAACAATTGAGGTGGAGAAAAAATCAGTTTAAACCCCCAAACTCACATTCCCCCAGAAGATACTCAAAGGACCTACTGTGGGGATTAACATACTTTTTCTGTCATTTACCAGAAAGATGGAGACACAGGGTTGGAGCAATAGTTTCTGACTGTAAATCTGAGTCACTGATCAGGGTCAAGCAAAGTTATTCAGACAGAAAGCATATCGGTGAGGAATTCAGAGATGTCAGTACAGGATTCTGACCACAGCGGAGAAAACAAAAGGTGATTGTCTCTCATGTAAAAGAACCTTGGATGCAGGCAGTCCGTGACAAGCATGGTGACCCGGCAGTGTCGTCAGGGACATACCCTGCTTCTGGGTTTCATTTTCCTCATGTTTAGTGTATGGCTTCCAGATCCACGGCTGTTCTATTGCCCAGTGTAGCTTCTGAAACTCCAGCCATCACACCTGTGTTCTGGGCCACAGAAGGGATGGAGATGGAAATAGCCAAGTCATATGTCTTAGGGGAGTCAGTGCCTTTTGCGGAGCCGTCTCAGAAGTCATATGCAGCATCCCCACTTACATCCTATCATTATGTAAGAAATTAGTAATGTCGACACACTTAGTGGGAGGCTGAAAATTGAACTTACTGTCTTTAATAAAAAGTTGAGTTATTTTTATCAAAGAAGAGGTAAATGAAGACATAACAGGACAAGGGATAAAATGTGTGCAGGGCTTGGCATAGCTCCAGAGTATCAAGACGTTCGATAGGTAATCAGGAACAAAAATCCTGATTCTGTCATGTCAGGAACCAGCAGTTCTGTAGGAGAAAGATAAAACATTAATAAATATGGAGAAAATGGCATATCATTAAAATCCAGTTGGGGATTAAAATAGACTTTCTTTCTTGACTTGATGATTTTACAGTCTTTCCCCTTAAGGAAAATCTAATTCCTGCATGGCTGGAATCTGAGGGCTTTTGGAAGATCTGGCCAGGAAAAGGAAGCTCAGCTCAGATAAATATATAAATATATATAAAAATATATAAATATATATATATATATATATAAATATATAAATATATATGTAAATATATAAATATATATAAAATATATATTTATATATTTATTTACACACACACACACACACACACACACACACAGACACACACACACACATACACTTCTTTGATTTGTCCTGTCAAGTCCACTTATTTGACAACAGATTTCTTTTTTCCACATTGTAAAGAATAGTGGTTTAAAATTATCTGAGGAATTTAATCTGGACGTAATAATGCTGGTTTCTGAGCACCTCCTCTGCAGATACTGAGGCAGCACAGCTCTGATGTGGCCCAGGACCCTACAATTAGCAAAATCTCTTGGTGATTCCATTGCCAGTCTAGAGTTTTCATATGTTGGCTATTAGATTTTTGGGGGGAGTGGATTAGGTCCTTGTAGCAGAGTAGTGGCCACACTAGAAGAGTGAAAAGTGACACTGGAAAATTGACCATCACAGAGATAATTTGATTTACTCAAGGAAGCATAAACCCACTAAGGACCTGAGCAAGTTTCAAACCACATACTTTAGTAACCACCTGTTACTCAGGTACAATTTTTCCTACTCATGCTTTCTTTTTGCCCAACTTTCCTCCTTTGTTCAAAAGACTTTCTTCAGTTGCATGAGTTTCCAAGTATTTTATATTAATGAAGTGTTGAAAACTAATAGTTGCCCGTTAAAAACAAAACAAAAAAAAGGACTTGGGATTTGCTATTTTTCTTGTCCTACATATCATATTTGATTATTCTATCCCTTTCCAATGAAATGTTTCCTACTCCTGGACTTATTGAAGAACCTCTAGTTTTCTGTGACTTACTAGTAGACCTGTTCTAATTATTGGTACATTCAGTCACAGTGAACAATTATCAATGTTAGTATCCCGTATCTAGTCTACTTGTTTACTGCATCCCATGACAGCCACCGACATATAAATTATCCTCAGTGAAATGTAAGCCATGGCAAAGCAGTGGCTTACATCCATAGAATGTTTTTTCTTATATATTATTTTGTTATTTTGGGAAATAGGCTGGTACGTGTGTTTTACATACCAAGGATAGTTGAATTCTATTTTGCAATAAGCTCAGTAATGATTTTTAGCTCTTGTTCACAATGGCCTTACAGGGTTCTCTGTTACTTAAGTTAGTTTTATTTGCCCAGCACATGATATTTAAAAGTAAAGGGCAGATTCTTAAGTTAAAATTGTGTTTCGTGATCAAAAGCATAGGCTTCATAGGGTTGTTTGCTTTTTTGAAATAATTGTTGCTGCTTTTTGTTTTATTCCCTGGTTAGCAAGTAAATAGACACTAAATTTTCTTGTCTATTTATACTTACCATAATTTCAGAAGCTTATGTGGTTGAAAATGATGAGCTATTTTTCTGTGAACTCATCAACCTGCCTTTTCGGTAGAAATAGAGTAGACAAACAAAATAGAAGAATCTTAAAAGGATTGTAAATGCATTGTTACAAAAGGTTCCTGTTACTATAGAACTAAAAGTCAAGTTAGTTGTAGATTAGCAACGTGGGTTAATTTTAAAACAACTTTATTCTTCATTACTCAGAGATGTATAATCATAAAATTAATAAATTAATGTTTATAAAATAAGTTGCCTCAGCTTATTGGCGTACATAATCATAGACATATGTTCACAGGGAAACAGTTAGTTTTTCCTCCCATAAATGTGTATTCTCTCCTCTCAAAATGACCCCAGGCTCTGCTGAATATTGTGATTATATCTTTAACTCTTTTATAAGAAGTACTCTGAAATTTCAGTTAGCGTCAGTATTTTATTTAACCTAAGCCATGCATTTAAGGAAGAGTGATTTATTTACATGAAATCCGGTCACACATAGAAGTATTTCCTTATTTTCTAAAATAATGCTTAATTCCAGTTCCTGTTAGAACGTAAGTCACAATATAGGTAATTCATAAAAAAAAATTAAAAAATTAAAAAAAGAAGGCATACATTTAGTTTTCGTTTCTGCCCAAATGACGCAGAAAGTTCATAAACCCCATATATTCTGTTGTTGATGGTGAATATGTGGCCCAAAGGACATCTTGTAATCCATACAGCTGGCAAATGCAAGAGCTGTTTCAGTTCCATTTGGGTTTAACCCAAACGTCCTTCAAGAGCTGCATAAAAAATTTGGGTGTATCCCTACAATAAAACACTTCACAAATAGTCACAGAAAAATAGAACTGATACACATAACATGAGTGAATCTCAGATGCATTATTCCAAGTGACAAGCTAAACCCTAAAGGTGATGCATAACATTCCGTTTATACTGATATATTGATATGACATTCTAGAAATGTCATTGATAGAACATTCGAGAAATGACAAACCTGAGAGCCAAAAGAAATAGATTAGTCAGTGGTTGCCAGAGGCTAGGACTGAAGGAAGAGTTTGACTACAAACAGAAGTTTTTCAAACACTCTGTACCTTGATTGTGGGAGTTGATTACATTATAAAGTGTGAATTTCACAGTGTGGAAGTTACACCTAAGAAAACAAACAAACAAACAAAAGGGCTGTAAAAGAAAACAAGCAAAACAAAACAAAAACAACTATGGCACTACACTGTTAACGTGCAATTGAAAATGAGATATTTGCAAAGTATATAACATGATAGCATTAAGAATATATAAATAACTACAAATCTATAAACATAAACAACCCCCCCCCCAAAAAAACATCCAATTGAAACTGTGTCAGTGATATTAATAGAAAATTCACAAAAATGAGTATCTGGCCACTAAACAGATAAAAATATGCACAACTTGACTTCTGAGTATTATAAAATACAGCAACAATGAAAATTTTCTCCCACTGAATAATCGGAGGTTAGTGAGAATGTGGAGGAAAAGGTACGAGAGGAAAATTTATTCTTACACAACAGGGCAACTTTCAAAAGTAATACAACCTGTTAGAGATTCATTGTCCAGTGAAACTGAAACAAAAAATATCCAACTACTGAGAATTTTTGCTAAGTATTCCAGAGAACTTTTTGTAGATTTTCAAAGGAAGTGTGCATACAAAATATTGATCAGAGCATTACTTACAACAGGAAGAATTGGAATCACCAAATCTAGAGCTATTAAAAACATGGTTGATTCTGGGAACCTTAACACTGATTCAGTTTCCTCAATTGTAACAGGGTATTGTAATTTATTTAACTCATGATGTTATCTGGAATAAAACATTTAATCAAGACCTAGAACACAGGAGGTATGATACAGGGTAATTTAATCATTGAGACTTATCTTTACAGACCAGATCAAATGGGAAAGGATTTATACGTGATCAAGAATGAGAATAGCTCTTATTTACTCCTTTGATTCCTTAGGACTCCTTTTGTGACTTTTCTTTAAGCCCTAATGGTGTCTGACATTAAGAAAGTAGCAAGCATCTTTAATCCTCACTCCACTATGGACTTCTGGCAACAGGTGTTAGTAGGGACACATCTCTGCTTTGATATCTAATACCAGCTCACTTGGACCTTGATTAACTTTCAAATGGGATTGAAATATTTTGTAATTCAGTTATTATCTTAAAAATGTAAATCCAGAGAATTTTATTCATTTGTAACTTAAATCTTGAATTGTTACAATATAACCCTATCACCTTGTCATCTAGGAGAGGATCGATTGTCATAATACGCAATGTAAATTTTCTCTGGTATACTAACTGCTATTTACTTTTCTGGAAACTTTATTTTATTGGAAGTGTGAAACCCACATTTCTTCTGCACTCCCAGTATCATACATAGTCAAAAGTGTAAATGCACTCAGTGCTCTAAGTCAATTCCAAATTCCATATTCTCTGCACCTACTCTTATCAGGATTTTTTGATTTATATTTCTTTTTTTCCCCATTTTATTTACTTATTTATTTATTTATTAAGTTTATTGGGGTGACAATTATTAGTAAGTGTACATGGGTTTCAGGTGTACAATTCTGTAATACATTATCTATATATCACATTGTGTGTTCACCACCCAGAGTCAGTTCTCCTTCTATCACCATATATTTGATCCCCGTTACCCTCATCTACCTCCCCCTTCCCTGGTAAAACCACAAAACTATTGTTTGTGTCTATGGGTTTTTGTTTCTTCATTTGTTTGTCTTGTTTCTTTGTTGTTTTCAGTTTTATATACCACATATCAGTGAAATCATATGGTTCTCAATTTTTTCTGTCTGACTTATTTCGCTTAGCATTATAATCTCAAGATCCATCAATGTTGTTGCAAATGGCACTGTTTCATCTTTTCTTGTGGCAAAATAGTATTTCATTGTGTATATGTACCACTTCTTTATCAAATCATCTATGGAAGGACACATACAAAAGAATGAAACTAGACTGCTATCTGTCACCATGTACCAAAATTAACTCACAATGAATCAAAGACCTACACATAAGACCTGAAACAATAAACTGCGTAGAAGAAAACCCACAACTTTTTTATCCAATCATCTATGGAAGGACACATACTAAACAATGAAACTAGACTGCTATGTGTCACCATGTACCAAAATTAACTCACAATGAATCAAAGACCTAAGCTTAAGACATGAAACAATACACTGCATAGAAGAAAACATAGGTACTAAACTTATGGACCTTGGGTTTATATTTTTTTCTAATGACTCCAAATGATTTAGAGAATATAGAAAATAAAAAACCATTTAACAACACTTAAACCTCAATCAAAACATTTTCCTGAACTATTCAGATAAAGCAAAAGTATGTATTTTTAGACCAACCCCAAAAATTGTTCCAATTTTCACTTTTTTTTGTATATCTACCCTTTTCTTAAACCTTTGTTACTGAATTTGTCCAATCATACTTCCTGCTAGTTACTTTTAATCTTTATAACATTATTGAAGATATAAGTAAAGCTGGGAAGAAACGATTTAGTTAATGAGTAAAATGGAAAATATAGCTAATTAATATGATGACTGTAGAAATAACTGTCAAAACACAAATATTTTTGCAAATGAAAGGAGGTGCTACCCAGGCTAGACAAAAGGACAACTGGTGTAAAAAAAAACTGGGACTATCCTGGTTAAACTGAGATAAATTTTTATACTGGTGATAAATAATTCACCACAATCACACCCAGATCCTGTAAATTTATTGCAGAAGGCACTAGCTAAAATGTCCCATATTCTGATGCATATATTTTCACTTTTTTGGGATTACTTTGTTATCCTTTCAGTTACATTTATTGAGTTCCAGGATAGGAGCTGGGAATTGGGGTCTAGCAGTGAAAGAAATAGACCTCATGTCTATTTTCAGGGCATCCATCTCAAGCTTTCCTCTTTAATAGATGTTTTAACACTTTATGATATTTGTAATGTTTTAGGATGTAGCACATATAACCCATAAATAAGTTGTCCTATTTAGGTAGAAAATACGGAGTAAATTGATTTTAAAACTGATTTGTTAAAAATAACAAAATTTAAAAGAAAATCCATGCTTCCAAATGTCTGATGTTTTTCAACTAGTTCTTTTTAGAGCTCATCTTCAGAGAACTAGTAAAGTATAGCAACCAAAGAAAAAAATAAATAGATGAATAAATATATTAATCTGTGGGATATCTTTTGGAAGACAAAATGTTTATAAGTGATTAAAGAAAAAATATAACTGAACAGTGATAGAAACATAAGAGTCAAAAGCTAGAAAGCAAAAACGGTGACATTATTACAGTTAACGTTCCTAAAAATCATTTGGAAAAGATTTTCAGACTATCTACTACTCCTTGCCAGAATCTCTTCAAATAATGTTCTACACAGCTTCTGATTTGTGCTCTAAATTACCAGGAACAATCATTTTTCAGATGTTTATTTACCAAGAATAATGAGCATATCTATTTAAATTCTACTTGTACATTTGATAAGAAATATTAGTCTTACCTCAGTGATAGACGTTTCTTAAAAAACAAGAACACAAAAACCCAAAAAACAACAAAAACAAAAAAACAACTTTATGGACTCTTTAACTGAGTATAACACACAGTGATACTCTGTTTTGTTATGGAGACCTCAGTTCTGGTCTTGCATTAGTCACTGATTGACAGTGGTTACTTACCTAAATAACTTTGCCTCTTGGGACCCTAATTATTTGTGTAAAGAGGTTAGAATCAGCCTCTAAAATTTCTTCTAACTTGAACATTTGGTGAGTCACTTTAATGTCATAATAGAATTTCTCAACTTCTCTCTTATTATTTTTGTCTCTCCATGTTTTCCATCTCTAGCTTTCTAATTTTCTTTTTGTCTCATTCAGAGAGAAGCTTCTGGAAGAATAGCTTTCATGTATTTTTCCACGTCTAAAACGCGCATCCACTAACACTTCAACATTAATATGGCTTTTCTCTTACCATTTAACCAAAATTATTATTTTTTTAGGTCACCGAAGACCTTTCTGTTACTAACCCAAGATAAACCTGTGAGTTCTTAACTCACATAAAGCTCTGTGCAGAACATGACGTTTTGGGCCACTTTCTGCATTTTGAAATTGTCTTCATCGTGATTGTATTTTGAGATTGTTTTTACCTTTTTTTTTCCCCTTTTAACTTCTCTACCCACTCAATTTTTTTTTTCTCCTCTTTTTTAATATTGGCATTCCACACATCCGTGTTCAACTCTGTCTTTAACTCTACTTAATACTATAAAATTTTATCCATATCCTGAAGTTCAATTTCCGCTTATTGTTATGTTCATAAATCTTTATCCGTAGACCAAATATTTTTTAGGCTCTGTTTTAATACTTCCACAACAAACATGTATCTGAACCACAGATACCTCAAATTCGACAAATGTAAAAAAAGACCTGATTTGGCTCCCCAATCCCAATGTGTTCCTCCTTGGGTGTCCCTTATTGTTGCATATGATACTAGTCAGTGGCCTGAATCTCTAAATTTTATTAATTTTGTCTACTTAAAAAAAAATTCAATTTGTTCTTTTCTCTTTATACCATTAAAAGAGTTTGGACTAGCCTATTATTCTTTATACTCATATTTATATGTTAATAATACAGTAGCCTGCTGACAAGTCTCTTGTTTTCCACCCCAACTACTCTCTAAAATGTTGGCATTGCTTGAGCTTTCGGAAACAAATGAACTATTAGTCCTTGTTTGCTTGGAAGCCTTTAGTGTTGTTTTTCTTTTTCTTTTTCTTTTTTTTTTTTTTTGTCCTTTAAGATAAAGTCAGAATTACTTAATGTGGGATAAAAAAAACAAAAAAGAAAAAGAAAAAAAAAAAAAAAACAACCGTTCCAGCTTTGGCTCCTGCTCACCCATTTTCATTATCCCACTACACAGCATGCTGTAATTATTTACATATTTATTTTTTTCCTTTACCATGAGTCCCTTGATGACTGGTCTATGAAGTATCTCTGACCTGCCAATCCCAGAAGGCTGTCCCACCTCTAAAATAATTCCAAAAACTGTTACTTATGTAAGTTTTTTTTTTCATTAAAATATAGAGCTCAAGTTTAATCAAAGTGAAAATAGGAGTAATTTCTGCTTAATGTTGTATGGAGTAATAGCTCTATTAAAGAACTAGAAACCTAAGTTCTCATCTTGAATCTCCTCTTAATTAGCTGTTAACTTTCACCAAATAACATACTTTTCCTGGGCATCAGTTTCCTAACTATAAAATGATTTTGTAGTGTTAGATATTTTCTCCATCTTCTCGTTCTGATTTTCTCTGCGCCCAGGTACTGCTACTGTTCCATGGTTGTAATTTAGTGAGACACATTAACTTTCAGTCCTCGAAGGAACAGTTTCCTTAGTACTCAAACAGTCTTTCACCCTAGTGTCTGCCCTGTATCTAAGTACGTTTAGCCCCAGGGAAAACAGGCTCAGAGTGCTGCGATGACAGACTATTTTCTCATTTACATTAGTCTTATGTGAAGGGGAAAAATGGTATCATAACTCCAGTGGATTTATTTCCTGCTAACTTGAAAAACTAAGAAATGCTTGAAATTGCATCCCCAGTGTCACTGATTAGAACGACTTTTGGAGACAGATTTTCTCTAAATGACATTTGAAAGCTTGCTAAGGGCAAAGAACAGATGAATGCAGTTCTCCAGTGAGTCATTTTATAATTTCAGGATGAAACTGACCACCTTGTATGATAAGTTTTTGTGGAACAAACAGGACAAGGTGAGTTTCCCCCAGCTATGTGCAAAGTACCTATTACTAATTTAGAAAAGGGAGGGATAACAGTCTGGAAAATGATAGGCTCATTTAAATAACTAAATGTGCTATAAAGATCTATGCCAAGATTTTGGTGACACGACTTGAAAGAGTTATGGTTAAATTAATAAATAGGGACCAAGTTGGATTTATGAGGCATGAAATAATTACAGACAGTATGAAGAAGAGTTTTATGTTCATGCAAATTGATAGAGATGCTCAAATTCTGGTATTTGCAAATTCTGTTACTATGCAGGAAGAGTATAATAGAATGGAGTAGGAATAGCTAAGCAAATATTAAACCATGTAAGTTTATAAGAAGTCTTACTTTTTGAAGAAGATACTATTGTAGCAAAAATAGGTTGTATATTGATGGTGCCAAACACCCAACATAAAAATGCAGTAGAATGATCAGTAGAATCAGTAGAACCTAATTAGAAAAGCATAAATATCTGATTGAAATCGTTATTCCTTTTTGTTTTTCTTCTACACTGGCTACAAGTTGAAAGCTATTAAGCAGTTTACACTTATTTTGCTCTTTTTTAAATCTTATTTTTGTGATTAGAGAATGCCTTAAGTCACCAGTATGACACCTTTTAAATGACACGTTCTCAGTCACAGTGATTTAAACTAATTTCAGAGTTGCAAATTTAAAACGCTGATGGTAATGTATTCTCACCAGGTCTAAAGAAAATTTGAGTGAGATGCATGGGATCTTTTTGACTGAACAAATTAATATTTTGTAGAATTAAGTTTCATAGAATTTAAATAAAAAAAAAAAATCAAAGTACTGGACTGTGACCAGTAGAGGGGTGTATTAGACTCAGAAGACCCCTCTTACAAAATAATTAAATCACGCTTAAGAAAGCATTGTTGGTTTTCAAGAACTACGGGAATCTTCAAGGGCCTAAACAGGTCAGTAACAAAGCTATAAGTTGAAACCTGAGCAGGAAGCGGTAAAGAATAAGCGAACCTAAAAACATCTGCATTTGTATAAGGTATAAATACCCTTGACATTCCTGGGATTCAACACTATTATGAGAGTGTATCATAATAGTAATTTTAACAGGTGTCGGGGGAGGTCTCATCTCATTGTAGTTTTGATTTGCGTTAGTCCTGATGGTTAATAATGGTCATGAACCTATTGGCCCTTTGTATGCCTTCTTTGGGAAAATGTTCGGATCCTCTGCCCATTTTTTCAATTGGAGTTCATTTTTTTGCTATTGAGTTGTGTAAGTTCTTTATCTATTTTTTGATATCAGGCCCCTCATCAGATATCAGGCCCCTTATCAGATATATAATTTGCAAATCTTTTCTCCCAGTCAATAGGTTGTCTTTGTTGATGATTACCTTTGCTGTGCAGAAAAAAGCATCACCAGGAGAAGACAGGTGTCATGGAGTTTACTGCCTATGTTTTCTTCTAGGAGTTTTATAGTCTCAGGTCTTCAGTTCAAGTCTCTAATCTATTTTGAGTTAATTTTTCCATATGCTGTAAGATAGTGGTCAAGTTTCATTCTTTTGCATGTGGCTGCCCAGTTTTCCCAAAAACATTGATTGAAGAGACTGTCCTTTCCCCATTGTAGTTCTTGGCTCCTTTGTTGTAAATTAATTGACCATATATGCGTGGGTTTATTTCTGGGCTCTCTATTCTGTTTCTCTGACCTATGTATCTGTTTATATGCCAATCCCATACTGTTTTCATTACTATGGCTTTGCAATATAGTTTGAAATCAGGGAGCATTAATGCCTCCAGTTTTGTTGTTCTTTCTCTAATTACTTTGATTATTTGAGTTTTTTTTTGTGTGTGGTTCCATACACATTTTAGGATTATTTATTTCTTTGCAAAATAACATTGGAATTTTGATAGAGATTGCATCAAATGTGTAGATTGCTTTGGGTAGTATGAACATTTTAACAATATTGATTCTTCCAATCTGTAAGCATCGGATATCTTTCTGTTTATTTGTGTCATCTTCAATTTCTTTCATTAATGTCTTGTAGTTCTCAATATACAGGTCTTTCACCTCCTGGTTAAATTTATTCCTGGGTATTTTCTTTTTGATGCAGTTGTAAATGGATTTGTTTTCTTTTTTTATCTTTCTGATAGTTTTTTATTAATGTATAGAAACAACAGATTTTTGTATATTAATTTTGTATCCTGCAACTTTACCAAATTTGTTTATTAGTTCTAACAGTTTTTTGATGGAGTCTTTAGGGTTTTCTATACATAATATTATGTCATCTGCAAATAGTGACAACTTTACTCCTTCCTATCCAATCTGTGCCTTTTATTTATTTTTCTAGCTTAATTGCTCTGCTAGAACTGCAAATACTATGTGGAATAAAAGTGATGAGAGTGGACACGTTTGTCTTGTTCTCGATCTTAGATAAGACTTTCAGCTTTTCACCATTGATGTAAGTATGATGTTAGCTGTGGCTTGTTGTATATGGCCTTTATTATGTTCTAGTATATTCCCTCTATACCCAGTTTATTCAGAGTTTCTATCGTGCATGGATGTTGTATTTTGTCAAATGCTTTTTCTGCTTCTATTGAAGTGATCATATGCTTTTATTCCTCATTTAGTTAATATGGGGTTTCATATTGACTGACTTGAAGATATGAAACCATCCCTGCTCCCCTGGAATAAACACTGCTTGATTATGGTGTATGATCCTTTAATATATGCCTATTGTTGAATTCAGTATCTAATATTTTATTGAAAATTTTTGCTTCTATGTTCATCAGGGATATTGGCCTATAATCTGCTTTGCTTGTATTGTGTCATTGTCTTGTTTTAGTATCAGAATAATCCTGGCCTCATAAAATGAGTTTAGAAGAGTTTCCTAGTCTGTATTTTGGGAAAAGTTTGAGAAAGACTTATATTATTCTTTGAATGTTTTGTAGAATTCACCAGTGAAGACATCTGGTCTTGGACTTCTATTTGTTGGAAAGTTTTTTCTTACTGATGCAATCTCCTTACTAGTAATCAGTCTGTTTAGATTGTCTATTTCATCCTAATTCCGTCTTGGTAGGTTGTATGTTTCTAGGAATGTATCCATTTTTTTCTAGGTTGTTAACACATTTCTAAATAGCATATGGGATAAAGAAGAAATATTAATAAAATTAAAAAAATATTTTGAACTAAATGGAAGTGAAAACACAAAATTTAAAAATGATCAAATTAGCAGTTGAATATCAATTTGAAATTTTCAAAATTGCAACAAAAGCAGTACTTATGGGGAAATGTATAACCTTGCATGCATATGTTGTATATCAAATTATTTATCAAATTTCAAAGAACAGATATTTGAAGGAAAATACTATCTACTCTTCTAATGTGCTTCTCCTTTATTACTCACACAAATATTTCACTCCTGACACTTCTGATCGCCAAAAGTGGGTTTTCCCTTGCAACAAGCAATTCTCTGAAACACTAGTTAGGTTTCCTACAATTTAACTCCAGTCTGACACCATCTACCTGGAGATCAAATCCCAGGTTAAGGGCACAGTCCCACAAGACAGTCCTCCCCCAACCCTGCATTCAGATGCCAGTTGCAAGAACCCGTCACCTGGTCTTCTGACCCACTGGATATAAATGGAAGGTTCTCACAGCATCCTCCTCAGGTTTGTTTAATTTGCTGGAGTGGCTCACGAAACTCAGGAAAACAGCCTACTTACCAGATTACCATTTTATTAGAAAAGGCTGTAAGTCAACTACAGCAAATGAAAGAGATACATAAGGTATGTGACAAGGGGCAGGCAACTTCATGCTGTCTCTGAGTTTGCCCCTCTCCCAGCTCCTCCATGGGTTCACCAGCTGAGAAGCTCCCCAAACTCAAAAACTTTGATGGAGATGTCATCCTGTAGGCGCAGTCCTTCATTAACTCATTTTCTAGCACCTTTCCTCTTACTGGAAGATGGGGATGGGGCTGAAATGTTCAAGCTTTTAATCATAACTTGGTCTTTCCGGTGACGAGCTCCCCTCCAGGGGCCCAGCAAGCATTACCTCATTAGAACAAAAGATGCTCCTCATGCTCTTAACACTTAGGAGATCCATGGATCTTAGGGGGTCTGTGCCAGGAACCAGGACAGAGACCAATCGATATGTTTTCAATCATTTCCCAAGATATTGTGCATAATACTCTCTGCCATCAAAGCGTTTAAGTTAGAAAGCAATAACAATAAAACACATTATTTATTTATTGAGATTTTAATAGGTACTGGTTATTTTTCTAGGCACTAAGGATGACATGATATACAAAACAAAAGAAAATGCCTCCTCTCATGGAGCTTACATAGAAGGGGCACATATCATGGAAAAAAATCAGTAAGAAAAATTTATAATAAGAAAGGTATGAAAAAGTTCTAGGGAGAAAGATGCAGTGGGGATGGAGGATGAGAAATGGAAGCGAGGTGGGGTTGTACAGGCGGTGGTTTTAGACACAGGGAGGTTTCATTAAGAAAGTGATTTTGGAGTTGAGATCAGAAGGAAGTGTCAAAAATCCAGAACTGGCAAAATTGAAACCACCAAATCAATAAACAGTATGTAGTAAGATTTTGTGCATATCAGAATAGTTTGTGAACCAAGAACCTTCAAATTTACAACTTACATGAAGCTTAGAGGCACAATGTTACAGGATGACTTATACAGTGAAAATGAGGTTAACCTTTTCAAGGATTGGTTATTACAGTGGGGGCTTCCAGATGGCAGGGGGCTAATGGTTAAAAGTGATTATACCATTTTTACAGAGATGACTTAAGTCTATTTTATGATGACCACAGGCATTTACAAGGAATGACCTAAGTTAAAATTTGCTTCTATTTATGAAATAAGCTAGATTGAATTTTGTTTACTTAGCTTAAGTGGTTTTGTCTGTTCAGGGAATGTTCAAGTCTGGGCTCCATTTTGTATTGAATTTTAAGAGAAGTAAGAGAGAGCCTTGTGGCTCTTTGAAGAAGCGTATTCCAGTCACTGGGAGCAAGTACAGATGTCATCAGGCAAGAGTCTCCTGGCAGGTTTCAAGAGCAGTAGATAGTGTTGTGGCCTGAGGAGAATGAGTAAGGGAAACGGGTAGGGGGTTGGGAGAGCGTGCGGTGTAGACTACTGCAAGACCACTGCAAAGACTGTGGGTTTATCTTGACGAAGAGAACCCTAATGATCCTAATTTTGCTATTTTTAAGATCACTCTGACTACTGTTTTGAGTGTAGATGCTGGTGGCAAATATAGAAGTCAGGATACCAATTAGCAAGTGCCTGCACTGTTCTTTTAAGACGCCAACCTTTCCCCATTGTAATGTAATACTACCTCTACATACATTCAGTTTCTAATCATTTGGATTATTGAACAGATTTCTGTTCAGTTCCATTGTTGAATTTGACCACGTGCCTGTACCATGTTATCTCAATTATCATGGCTGTTTAATTAAGTTACTTAGGTAAGTTTTTGTCGACTCCCTACCTGTGTTTCCTCTTAGGAATAAGAGGAATATTCTTATTCTACTTATTCTACTTGTTCTACTTATTCTAAGTCGGTACTCTCAACAACATCGGTATCTTCATTTGATATTACATACGACAATTGACTCAACAAATGCCTATTAACCATCTCCCAGGTGTATGTCCTTGAGATGTGTGTGGGCTGCAGCATTGAACTGTGTGGAAATGACGCCTATCCTAAGAGAGCTTACAGACTTACTCTGATTTATTTTAACATCCTCAATGATACCTAGCATTCTCTCTTTCAAAGGAATGTGGAATTCAAGGTTGAAGAAGGAAGTATCACCTTTGATTTTAAGAGATGCAAATTAAGACTGAAACTTAAGAATTTGCATCTAAGCATAACTCTGATTTCAGTCAATTCCAAATATATATTTAAGTGTGGTAGGTCCACATATCTGTATACCTTACTCCATGTTGGTGGAAGTCTAGAAAGTTGGTAAAAGTCTGTTAAAGCAAAAACTAGAAAGTCCAACCTTCAGGGTAAGTAGAGGAGGTGCCTCCACGATGCGATGCTTATGTTGCTCTCGTCTTCTCAGTAGTCACCATGTTGAGTTGATGGCTACATTCTAACCATTAAAGAATTAAATCTTTAAGTAACTGGTTTATCGACTGATATCCTGCAGCTGGTCATTGCATTGCAGGTCATGGTAGGGAGTATTTTAATTAAGCAAAGTCACACTTTTGAGGATTAAGTTATTTGTCAGTTACCTCCTATGATGGCAAACAGCCAACTGGGAACAAACTTTCATAAAGAAGAGGGATAAAGAAAATGTCTAGAAAAATTTTCCCTCTGAAGCCAGATGACAAATGAAGACGATGGGGAGGGAGAAAATCAATAGAAAGGAAGTGACAAACTAGCACTCTCACATTTTTGCTTAGCCTGTCCCATTCCTGCTGCTTGGACTTCGGCTGTGGATTTACGGAGTGTTCTGTTCTCAAAGAACACTACCGAGCTGGACATCACTGGACCTGAAAAGAGTGATGAAACCAGAGAGCACATAAAACCAGGGCAGTGCAGATGAAATAGCAGAGGCTTGTCAAGAGATAAAAGCCTTTTAAAAAAAAAATGTTTTTAGAAGAAGTGGCATGTTACCATATAGCAACAAAAGACATGCAGTTCCGACTGAGCAAATATTAGAGGCCCTGAAGTGCTATACAATTCTCTCTCTGTCCAAAGCCACTGAAAATGAACAGGCAGGGATGCTAAGGGAACTAAGGGTGACCTGAGATGGGGCAAGGTGGCAATTTGTTGGATGGCAGTCGTTGGTGCCTGTGCTAGAACAACTTCTTGAAATCTCATGTGTCTTTCCCACTTGCATATAGGTATAGGCCCATCTGAATACCTGGGTCCCAAACTCTCCATAGGTGATCGAAGCATCACACTCTCCAAAATCCCCTAAAGAGAAGAGAACAGATAAGGAGAGGAAAGCCACTTTAGTGTTCCTCTGGTGGAGAACAAATTGTTTCTAATGCTAAGACTTGTTAGACTCACATAAAATGAAAATCTATTAGATTATATATATATATTATATATATATATATTATATATATACATATATATATATAATATATATATCCATACATATACATATGTGTATGTATATACATATATATGTGTATGTGTGTATATACATACATACATACATACATATATACATATACATATATATATATATATATATATATATATATATATATATATATATATTCCCTCTTCTAAACTAGATTAGTATACACTCAGGGTCCCAGATGCCATGGACCTTTGTGTTTGGCCAATAGTAAAACCGTGGATATTTTTTTTCTTTTCCTTCCTTCGTTGTTTGCTCCCTCTCTCCTTTCCTTCCTCCCTTATTTAATATGTTTTGCCTATTTCGTCTGTCAGATTTAGAGCACAGGTAAGGTACCGAAGAAGGCAAGGAGCAGAGATGGAAGAAATGGTGCCTAGAGTTAGGCCACATGTTTTAGTCTGTGATATGTTTTCAGTCTCTCTTCAAAATTTTGAAAACAATCCCAATTTGGGGAAAAAAAAATACAGCTTGAATACCTGGCTTCACACTTTCTCTCATTTTTATTATTTTCTAAATGGGCTGATCTAAATGAGGCGATTTAAGGGGATAGTTATACAGAGTTTGTGTTTCCTTATTTATGGAAGAATACATCAAGAGTCCTGACCATCACAATTGTCCAGCGGCCAACTATAATCACCTTGATTACATTGCTAACATAATGCTGAATTTCTTTCTCACATTCTGATTATTATTTTCTATGTTATTTTATCAAATAAAAATAATTACTAGTGCCTTTCTATTAGATTTATTGCCACATAAATACTTCCCTGAATTTTTAAATGCTGTCTTGAGACTGTTCATGGAACATAATGGTAGTTACGTGTATGGTATTTCCCCAAACCGATTTTGTTTTCCACAGAAAAATCAGAATATCCAGAACACAGCCTCACTTTTGCTACTTCATCTGTTTTTTCCCCCCAGTAAATTCTGTGTAGTAGTATTACCTTAAATAATAAAAGTAATATTTTACTTATAAAAAAATGAGTTTGTACCATATGTTTATTTATATGATGGCTATAGAAGATTTAAAATGTTTCTCTTTATTAAATATTTTTTTAAATGTCTGCATATTTCAAATGACTCCTATATTTTTTAAAAACAGTGAGTGCTGACAAAGTTCTATAACCTATTTTGTATTTAGTTCAATGTAAACAGTTGCCTTCATGCAGCCTGAAAAATATTGTGATTTTTTTTTTAATGACTCGCTTATCCTTGTAGAAATTTACATTGGGTATATGACCCTCATGAGCTAAGAAAATATAACATTGTCACAAAATGGCAAATGAATTACAGCATAAAAGGTCATTTGTAAAATTTCTGACAGTTTAGAACATTAGAAGGTCAAAAATCAGAAACACATTGTCCTACACTGGGAAACATCTTGATTTAATCAAGACACTGTGCAGGCTTTTATAATTCAAAATAATTGTACTGCCTGTGAAATCTGACATTCAGATGTGTAAGCTAAAGGTTTAATAAGAAAATAATGAAAGATTAGAAAAATTTGCATTTCCTCCCTTGTTTTTTTAGGAGAAAATGTAACTTTCCAACACAAACACATGTTCTTCTATTATTTACTCTTTGATGTTATATTTGTACACCTGATGTGTTTTCTCAACATCAGTGAAATGCCTGTCAAAATGTATAACAACATAGAAGTATGACAATTGTAAATTCAAGGAAAATTTATCCTTGATATTCCGGTTTTTATTATCTTTCATTGACTGCAGATTTAACATTGTATGGGGCATTATTTGGATTAGTATAGCCACTTAGTTCTCCCAAATACCCTTATTTAGAGATTAGTAATTGCCTTATTTCCAATAAAAAAAAAAAACAACATTTTTTTTTTATCTTTTAGCTAGAAAGCAAAATAATTTTAAGGCTCAAAAACATCATTTGCTAAACAATTTAACAATATCAACTATATCTTAGTAAGTGAAAACCACGAGTAAATGCTACAAGAGGTGATGTCTATTATATTGAAACACCATGGAAATCGCAGCCAATAAACATAAGTTTGAATTTTAATTTTGATACATTCCAGCATTGTGAGAATAGCAAATGACTCTGAGTTTCTCTCTCTCTCTCTCTCTTTAAATCTGTAACAGGAAGATATTAATCTAATTAAAAATACATGTTTTGTGAAGGAATTTGAAAAGTATGTACATAGACATACTAATGAACCATAAAATGCTATACACATATACGTTAGTATGTGGAGTGAAAGATAAAACAGTCCTTGGAAATGTAAATTGGTGCAGGCACTATGGATAGCAAGCAGTATGGAGGAATGGAGGTATCTCAAATATTTGAAAATAGAGCACCATATGATAAAGCAATTCCACTTCTAGGCATTTATCTGAAGAGAAAGAAAACACTAACTTGAAAAGATGTCTGTTCATTGCAGTATTTTTTACAATAGCCAAGATACGGCAGCGACAGATGCATGAATAAAGAAAATGTGTTACATACATATGATGGTATGTTATTCAGCCATACAAAGAAGGAAACTCTGCCATTTGCAACAACATGGATGTACCTTCCAGGCATTATGCTTAGTGCAATAAGTCAGAGAAAGACAAATGCCATATGATTTCACTTATAGGTAGAATCTAAAAAATCGGAACTCATAGAAATAGAGAATAGGTTCGTGTTTACCAGAGGTAGGGCTTGGGGAGTGTGCAGGGAACAGATGACAAAAAGAGGAAAGATATTAATAAAACATTCTCAATGATTTAGAAATTAGGCAAATCAGATATTTTACTTTGAGAGCTAAATCATGAAATCAACATATCAGAGTATAGCTAAGCAAAATCATCAAAAAGACAGAATTACACTGACTAGACATGATAGAAACCAAAAAAAACAGAATTTTAAAAGAAAAACTGCACACTTAAAAAACAGTATATCAGGAAAGGTATTAATAGCAAAAGCCACTTAAGAAATTCAATTATCAACTGTACAACCTTCCACTTGACTTTAGGTTTCCCATGACCTTTAAATTCAATTAATACTTAATTAAAATTCATTCCACTTTCTTTTAATATGCCATGAGAGCCTGGTTTGCTTCCTCAAATCTCTATGGACTCTTAGGGGGGAATCCCTTTCATGTGTTGCTTGTAACTCAGTTGTTCTGATCGATCTCCGTTTTGTCTCCTGCTCAGCTGACTCTATCTTCCGTCTTTCTTCCTTCCAGGCCCTTGTTTCTCCACCTTCCCATACAGCCCCCCAAAATGAGAATAAGGACAGGGAGTTTGTGACAAAGGCCTCAAAGGTGGTGAGTGGGTAACAATGACAGCACGGCACATAGCAGCACACGATTTCAGTCCCTCGGAAGCCATCTCTCATCACTTGAAAAGCCTCTGTTGTAGGCTTCGTTCCCCATTCCTTCCGGGTGTCTTTCTCTCAAACAAAATCTCCCCACTCTCTCTAATGGAGAGCAATTCAATACCTCCCAGATTCTCTGCATATCTATTTTGCATCAGGCCAAGTTCATCAGAATGATCTATTAAACAAAGGGCCAGTGAGTGGTTCCAGAATTCTCCATGTGCTGACACTGCTGTGTGTTAGTGTCCAAGGGCAGCCTTAACAAGGTAACAGAAACTCAGGGCTCCACACAACAGAAATTTATTCTCTCACAGTTCTGGAGGCCAGCAGTCCAAAATTCTGCGGTCAGCGGGCGGATTTCTCCCGGCATTTCTGAGGGAGAATCTGTCCCTGCCTGTCCCCTCATGGTGCTGGCTGCCAGCAACGCCCGGTGTCCTTGGCTCACTCCAGTCTCTGCCTTTGACTTCACCGTGACCTGCCCTGTGTGTCTGAGTACACATTTCCATCTTAGAAAGACTTCCGTCGTTGGATTCGAGCCCAACCTCATCCAGTAGAACCCCATGTTAATTTAACTATATCTGCAAAGACCCAATTTCAAGAGAAGGTCAAGTTCATAGGTTTAGGGATTTGGATTTCAGTATATCTTTTTTTGAGAGACACGATTGGATCTATAACATGAAAAAAAAAATGACGTAAAACATCTTGAGACTGGATTTTCTCTAGTGCTGGCCAGCTCCAATTTTTTGGCAAAGCTGCTGATAGGAAACCACCCACCTTGTTGAGTGCTGAATATTTTTGTATTCTGTAGGGTGGCAGAATATGCCACCCCCAAGTATGCCGTTGTGGGCATAAGGATTATTTTGAGCTGCAGGCAATCGAGAAAAAGCAGACACAAGAAGAACAAGAAGAGCTGTTTGACTTCCCTTATTTGCCTAAAAGTGCGCCTCAATTCACAAAGGTGCCCACTTCCCCTCTCTACCAGGAATGGCCACAGTTCTTCACTGGAGACAACTTCGGACCTTCATCAGCATAGAAATAGCACCAGAGAAATTGACATAACAAACTTGACTAAATAGATGTTTTTTCTGCTAGTTAACCATCTATTTGCATTTCCCACAATTTGGCAGTCCTAGAGACTCAAGGTCCTTTTTCTGTGTCCTGTCACTTTTCTAGAAATATTTTTTCCTTTGCCAAAATGCTATATGAGCCCAGTTCTACCCAAACTTTTGAGTTCTTCATCTTGTGTACTTCCATATGTGACATGCAAGATGGATGTTAATGAACATGTGTGATTTTTTTTGTTGTTGTTAGTCTGTCTTTGGCCCTAGCCATTTGTGGCTTTTTAAACTTAATTAAACTTAAAGAAAATTAAATATTTATCCTTAGGTGCACTAGACATATTTTAAGTGCTCAGTGTCCTCATGTGACTGGTGGCTGCTGGGGCAAAGTTCTCTTCTAGAACACTTCGAAAGGGCCTCTGTTTTCTGTCACCTCTTCTTGTCCTGCGCTAGTTTCTTTTTTCCCTTATGGCCTATTTCACTAGAGCTTTGAGAATTAAACATCCTAATTTTCAATGCTCTAGTTTCCTGGTTTGGATATGTGTCCCTTCCTTAGTAACTTGCTTATTCATCTCTATTCATGTAAATAGGTTCTTGGGCATTTTCCCTAATTAATTACAAACAGAATGTGTTTTAAAATAGTGTTTTAATTTATTCAGCATCCATGAGTTTTCAGATGACAGTAGACCACTATTATGCTGGAAGAAAAGACAAGATTGACTATTATTTTTATTATTATTCATATATATTTTCTCTTTCTGTGAACTGTCAGTATGTTGCCTTTTAGAAATTATCCGTTAAGTTCAGGTATTTTTGTATGGACTTGAAGGAACTCTGAAGGAAACCTTTCATTTGTCACCAGCTCTGCCTAATGAGGGTGTTTTCTTGTTTTTAATTTGTTTCTCTTTGATATTTGCTTTTGACTCTGTAATGGCATATGCGTTCAAGTAGACCACGTTATTTCAGTTTACATACCTCTTTTTTCATCGTTTCACGTGGTTAGTATTCACTTTAGTTAAGGTCTTCACTCTGATGTTATGCTTTCTTATACTGTTGCAGCTAATTTTTAGTGTTTAAATCCTGAACCCGTCAGGGATTAATTCTAGTATAAACTGTGAGATAGTAGTTTTATATATTCTCAAGATGTATGAATTTTTCCAGCACCATTCACTGAACAATACATCATTTTCACCAATAATAAAAAAATCATTGATGTTTTATGCTAAAAGCCTATATATAGAAAAGTCTAATTTGAGACCCTTTATTTTTCCTTTTGCTTGTGATTTGTCTGTCTAATCATGTACCAGTAGCAGAAGAGTAAGATTTCTCTAAGTTTACTAATCTTTTTCTTCACCTATTTTTTTTCTTATTTTTAATTTTTTGTGTGTAAGAACTTTAAAATTTACTTGTTTAAAAACATTAAATTGCTTTTTTTTAAAAAAAAATGGTAACATTATGTTTTAAATATTAATTTAGGAAATTTAACATTTTTATCTCATGGAGCCTTTCTAACCAGAAACAGCATACTGCCTTTTAATTAATTCAAATTTCATTTTTATGTCCCACCAGAGAGTTTTAAAATGTGTTTTCTATGAATCTTGCACGTTAGTTTTTAAATATAGTACTTTATAATTAATCCTTTCTTGTTGCTCTTATGTGTGGTCTTCTCAAGTAGTTTTGCTTGTGATAGAGGAAGGCAATTTAAGTTTCCACCTCCAAGAGTTAGCCCTTAGTTTTTAAAATAATTTTTCAATTGATTCACTTTAGTTTTCCAGGTACAATATTGTTTTTGGTAAATTATGAGAGTTTTGATTGTTTCTTACCTCATTTCTCTCTTTTGTGTAATCACATAAGCTGTTATGTCCAAAATAATTTTAAACAGGAGTGGTAATAGTGACTACCCTTCTACTATTTCTAACTTTAACAAAAACACTGGTTTGCACATAAAAATATATGGTTTTTATGTGCAAACCAGTGTTCTTGTTAATATTATAATACTATCAAGTTCCAGATTTATATCTAAATATATGTTAAACTTATATGTATATTTTATAATGTCAAATAAATATCCATGATTTTAAACGTATTATGTACCATTTAAATCAAACACGGATGTTAATTTTTTATCAAATGCCTATTTTAATATTTAAGTGATTTTAAATATTTTATGTTTGAATCTATTATTAGGCAAATTATATTGGTGGATTCTTTCAATATTGAATCACACCTGAATCCAGTGAGACTGTAACCGATATTGGATTATTATTGTTTTGTTATGTTCCTGTATTCTGTATGCTAATATTTAATTTAGGATTTCTGTTCAATAAGTGAAATTGCTTTATGATTTTTCTTGGTTGTCTTTTATCTCTTTAGATTCGTTAAGGATTCTCTTGAATAATTTAAAAGCATAGTTTTATTTTACTTAAATAATTGGTAGAATGCCATGAATCTCCCTTGATTTATGACTGGCGCATTACCTTGAATGCATCTATGTACCTGGAGGTCGGAGGTGATGGGTTATTCTTTAAGTTTCTGTATTTCTTCTGTGGTAATCTGTAGGTTTCATTTTTTTATGCTATCTTGAATGAGTTACTTTAGATTATTTTATATGTATTTTCAAAGTAATTTTCACAGAGATGAAATAATTACTTACTGTCATCTTCTGTGAAAATTTGCATCTTTTAATTTTGTTTGGTGTATTTGTCTTTTCCCCTTTTTTTAGTTAGATAATGATTCATCTGCTTAATTCTTATTTTCCCTTTAGACTCATCTCTTAGAAATTTAACTGAATTTTATTTCTTCACTATTTTCTATGTATTACTTTTTAAAATATATTTATTCTCCTGGCCTTATTGGCCTTTAACTCTCTAGGTTGTATTGCATTATACTTTTTCTAGTTAATAACATGAATTGTTAGAATATTAAATATTTCTCTAAGCGCCGCTTTAGGCTATTAAATATAATATTTTTTTATTGTTGATTTATAGGCAGTCTATATTGGTTTTAAACTGAAAACTGTTTGAGAGAGTTCTTATACTTTAAAGTTTTGCTAAGGATAGGAGAAGACCCTCCTTTTTTGTTTTTGAGATTTATAATACTTTGGACACTCCACTAATATAGTCCATTGTCTCTTTAATTTTTATACTAAGCAAAAGAAGTAGACATCACTATTTGACTTTTGTACAATACAAAGGGAACCTATAGTATTTAAGTAGCAGGATACATCATGGAAAAATAAGCATGAAAGCTAAAGTTAAGCCTAACTCTTCTAAATGTCACATGTTTCTTTATTCAGGTACATCTGATAAGAATGAGTGTATTTATTGAGTAAATGAAGGAATGCAATTAAACAAAACATAGGGGCCTGAGGTACCAGCAAAAATAGCACAAACAGACTTCTGGTGGGATGTGTACCTACAGTAGAATAAGAGATGGCAGTGGAAGTGGTGGGATTTGTAATCAGGGTTCACAGGGACCCCTACTTTGTTCAGTGCATTGTTGCTTTTCAAATTGTCTTGCCCTGAGTCACAGACAATGCCATCTTGCCATAAAACTGAGATGCTTGCTGACTAATTACCATTTTGTTTTTATTTCCCTAATTAAATGTCTTCAGATCATGATGGGATGAAATTTGAAAGTTGGACAGTAAGTAATACTGTTGAAATATGTAGTCCTAGTGATCTGTTAAAGAGAGGCAGCCTTGTTTAGGGCTTCCCTGATTTACAGGATGAGTATGAAAAATTCTGAAATTACAAACATAATTTAATTTGTAACTGAGAAATCCCCCCTCCCTTACAGACGGGTTATTTGCTGGAATGCACAGAACGTCCTCTATGCTGATACTTTTCTTACAGTTCAGAACCTGAATCTCTAGCCAGCTTTCGGCCATATTTTAGCTTAAATACTGTGCCTAGAAGATTCTGTGGGATCTAATTTACACCTCCCTTTCCTAAAGAGAAAGTGGGGACCTGAAAGTCAAGCTGTTCTTTTGTGCCTGTCATTTAAGGAGAAAATCTAGACCTTCTCGACCTTCCCAATGGCACTCAAGTTCCCACCAAACTCTATTGTAATGGCCTTGGAAAGCTGCAAACAAACAAACAGAAAACAATAAAAACTCCTGGGTGAGTTATAGGCATGGTTAAATTTGTGCTTTCAGAGAACACCTCTAATCTGAGTTATAAGACAACACAAAATAATTCTGTTTTGGGGTGGCTGGATGTCTCGGTTAGAGCGCGAGCTCTGAAAAACAGGGTTCCCGGTTTGATTCCCACCTGGGCCAGTGAGCTGAGCCCTCCAAAACTAGATTGAAGACAACGAGCTGCTGCTGCACTTCTGGAGGGGCTGCCAGATGGCTCAGTTGGTTAGAGTGTGAGCTCTCAACAACAAGGTTGCCGGTTCAATTCCTGCAATGGGATGGTGGGCTCACCTCCTGCAACCAAAGATTGAAAATGGCACCTGGACTTGGAGCTGAGCTGCGCCCTCCACAACTAGATTGAAGGACAACGACTTGGAGCTGACGGGCCCTGGAGGAACACGCTGTTTCCCAATATTGCCCAATTAAAAAAGAAAAAAAAAGGGGCTTCGCACTGTTAGGATTCCAACTCTACTAATAAATAAGTAAATAAATAATAATTCAGCTTTAGCTGAACAACCCAGGAATGATAACACAGATTGTGCCACTAATAGAACTGTTGTAATGATTTTTGTTTTGTTTATTCCGCTGAATGACTTGTCTCTTAAATTGCTATTAGCCAAGAACTAATGTATCCTACTTATAAAAATTGGGTTGACAAAGCTTGTCAATATCTATAATTCTTTTTATTTTCATATATAAGAGAAAAGATGTAAAAGTTCCACACATCTGGAAACAGAAACTATTCTCCTTTGAAAGCAGATTGGGTTTTGTAGTGGGTTTGCCTTTTGCAGGGCAGCAAAATTCCCCAATTTGTTTTTACCACAATATACAAACCTCCAGTGTTCTCAATGAAAATGATAAACACACAATTTAACTGTCACACGTATACTCATAAAGCAAGAACATATGGTGACAGAAACTTGGAGATGGGGCTTAACTTCGGTTACACTTTCATGAAGTTGGGTATATATGGACTACATACTTATTGATTTTCAAAGCAGTTATTTTCTAATTATTTATTAGCATATTTTGGAAGGAATCACTTATGCTCATCATTTCCTAGTAAAAATCATCTTACTTTTAAATGACTTACCTATATTTAGATGGAATTATGACATTGGAGATGGGGCCACATGGAGGCTTTATACAGGGTGTGCCCTGACTGAATGGGAGCAAAGCACTAAAGCCACTTCAAATTAGATGTGCTTCTTTATGGGATGCAGGATTGAATTGGAACAAAATGCTAATAGAAATCCAGTCCGTAAAATACTGTAAGAGGCTTGGGGATGGTCCTATGCTTGTTTATCTATCAGCATTTGATTTTCAGAAATAAATGATGAATTTCTACTAATGCCATGCATTAGTGTATAATCCTGAGAACTGATAGGTCATAGATATTTGTTTATTGTGTTAGTCAAAGAGACAATATGTGTTATATATTAAGGCTTTGCCAATATTTGTAGAATTATTTTAATTTTTTCCATTTTCAAAGTGGCATGAGAAGTCTTTTAAGATTATTTAAGTTGCAAACATTATATGACACTGTCAAATGAATTGGATTCCTCCTCTATAATAAAATAATCACGTGGTGTGGGGAGAGGAAATGAAGTCAAACTAAGTACTTTTTTCTAGTAGGGGGGTAATTATATAGAAAATCATGTAAAAATCAGAGTAGTAGCTGTGTTACACACATGAGCAAAACAGGCACTGCCTACATCGTTGTCTTGTTTACAAACACTTCTCCCCAACCTGTTCCACGTCATTCAGATGCCAGACGAGAAATCCACTAGTCCTCATGACATCACCCTCTCATGCCCTGTCTTGTATGCAGTCTATTAGCAGTGATGGTGACTTCTTTCCTTATTTCTGGACGCCACCATTCCTCCCTGTCACCATTCTGGTCCCCCTGCCAGCTGACATCTCAGCTCTATCTTTCCATTGCAAGTAAAAAGTGCCACTTCCCAGGACAACTTCCACTTATTTGCTTCCTACTTTGTTTTCCATCATGCCCGTGTCACTGCCCCCATCCCTGTGTTTTCAACCCCTAATTGTACTATGAATCGGAAGCTAAAGTTCATGTTAAATCCTAAGAGCCTGAATGACTGCATGCATATCCGCCTCCCCAGCCCCCTCCTGCGCTGCGCCCCTCTGACCTCTCTTTCTACCTTCTTACAATTCCTACTTCCTGTTTTGCTCTGGTCCCCAGGCCTAGAGCATGACTTCCTCCCTTCTCATCTAGGTGATATCTAGGAGGAGTCAGACATTTTTCAGGTCCAAGATCAAGCAGCGCAGCTTCCCCTGATCTCCCTGACAAGTAGATTCTCTCGTAATTGGGCTCCCTAGCACATACCATAATAGCAGTGTCACATCGGGTTAATGACTTGGTCAGTACCTATCTCTGTCACTAACTCTAGTTCAATGGGGGCCAAGATTGTGTTAATTAGTAGTAGTACAGCAATCCTTTATTCTCTCTAGTATGGTGCTTGCCACTTCGCTGGGTATCTGTTGAATGAGTGACTGTATGAATGAATCAGAAAATATAACTTCCGTTTAAGAGACTGGAAATAAGTAGAAGGTTCTTTTGGAGTTGGCGAGCCTTGGGAAATAGGCCAGTCTAAGTTGATTCTCATTCCTGGTGGCAGATCTGACCCAAAATAATTGTATAGCATAATAATAATAATAATAATAATAATAATAATAATAATAATAATAATAATAAAGAAATAAGTATTATTCACTGAATACTTACTATGTCTTAGGAACCGTACTATGTACTTTAGATAGTGCTTTAAAATATTTGGGCCATGATTTTCAAAAGCATCTACAGTATAAGGAGATGTCAAGTGTTCCCAATTTCTGTGACATTTTTGTCTTTAGCAAGGAAAGCTATCTGCTGAAAAGACATCGATTGGAATAAGTATGTGAGGATAATATTTTGAGAAGTAAACAGATGGAAGCTTCTTTTCTTGGTATTTCCAACTATTCCATATGGTGGAAGGATTAGATTTTGTTGAACAGTCAGCGTCAGTTTTTTTCAACCCCTGAGTTTAAAATTTCTGCCCTGTCTAGGATGAAAGAGAGAGGAGAATGAAAGGGAAGTCCAAAGATTCAAAGCTAGGGTGTCTTCAGAGTTCTCGGGACAGAGATGATAGAATCCCTGTGCCAACTAGATCAGAAGGGGACTCGTGCTACTGTTGTCTGATGGAGAGCCAAGAAGGCAGCAAGATGCCCGGGTTTCCCTTTTCTGACATGATGTGGAAGCAGAAGAAATGTGTTTGTCAGGCTTCTAGTCCCGTGTGATGTTACTGAATCAGCAGGCTCTCCCCTCAGGACCACCTCAGAGTTGAGGTGTTGCTAGAATAGCTTATTCACTGGACCCCTTATCTTGTGCAGAAGAGACCATATTTGCATTTAACTTCCTTCTTGGGAATGGATAAATTATTTTTACCACTTTATGGTTTTAGAAACTATTTTCTAGGGTGAGAAGGAAGGAAAGGAGACTCGGAATGGAATATGTTAATTAGCATTAGCCAGAGGCATCTGACAAAGAGGCAGTAGCTTAAAAGTCTAGATGACTAATACTGCTTTTTAGTATCACAGAAGTAAAGTGCCTTATATAGATATAAGTAGTAGATAAAACTCCATTACTCATAAGGCAAAACACATTTTAAATAGAACTCCACAGGCTGAGAAGGCAAGGTTTCTTAAACAGAACTAGGTTTGCTGCAGCCTCTGGGCCAAATAGGAATCCTTACTGCTTGTATAAGAACGAATGCTTCCTATAGTTTTCTGAATTTTATGGATGCTCTCTCAGGCTTCAGAAAAGATTTTTAAAATACATATTTAAAAAAAAAATGGAAGTGAGAGATAACTCCTTTAAAAGTGCTTCCTCCTTTTTAGATAATAAATATACCAAGCAAGATATCTTTTGGGGATAGAGGGTTGGTTTGAAAGCCTTCATGTTCACAAATCACATTATTGTCACTATACATTTTTGTGTTTTTTCCCCCAAATAGCTCAATTTATAGGTTCAAAGACATGCTCCAACGTATGTTTCACTAAAAGAAGAATATGACATGCTTCAGAAATAAATTTTGCTTTGTTATTATTTACTTCTTTTTTTTATCACTACCATCTCCATTGGAATAAAAATTTGATTGCAATGTGGAAAATTCATAGATTTCCCTCAATAGACAATGTGAAGGTTTTTTAAATTATTATTTTGCTACTGTTCTGCTGAATTCTAGTGAGACACTTATTTTAATATTCAACAACGTCTGGCCTATGAGGAAAGGTCTAAATTCTTCTTTGAGCCAATGGGTGCTATATGTGGTTTTCTAAGGTATTTATTAAACCAAATTTGTTCCACAGAGAACACAGTGCTCTTTGCAGCATGCCAAAGTACATTTGTTTTAGCCATGATTTAAACTATTAATATTTTTGTCTCTTAGGAAGGCCAACCAGCAAAGAGGCAGCATGGACCCTTCTAGAAGTACCAGCCTGGGAGACAGAGGACAATGAACAAGGTATCCCTGACTTTATTCTTCATGATTCTATAATTATTTATTTCATATCCATGAACATGTAACATTTTTGTTCCTCTCTGTCCCAAATATAATAGGAAAGAAATGTATTCAGTTTTAATAACTGTATACCCCAAGTTAGCAGGAAGGGCAGATTGTTACTTGCGCATGTTATTACTCTGCATGAGATTCAACCCCTAACCATTAATTAATTAATCAAATAATTAATTTTACAATAATTGGTGGTATCGTTGAGGAAAGGAGTGGATGTACTATCAGCCCAACCTCAGTTGATATTCTAGTTCTCATACTTATTAGTTGTGTGAATGTGATCACATTCTTGACATTTCTGGGCCTTGTCTGTAACCTGAGGTTAGCAGCACCCACCTTCCAGTGTTGTTTTAATGACGAAGTAAAATAATTCAGACATGTAATGCAATCACACATAGATAGGGTTCCGTAAGTGATTATTTTCATACAGGAAAAGTCCTGAGGCTTCACCATCGCTGATAGATGCATCGCTTTCCTTTTGGTAAATCTCAGAAGCTTATGATTTATTTTGTCCCCTTGGGACATTTGCTAAGGATTTGATTGTCCTGTGCTGAGAAAATCGTTGTACACAGATTGCCATACCTTGTACCGTTCTGGCCAGCATTTGATCGGTCTATAACCAATTGACTGAGCAAAGAGCTGGTAGCCTGTGACTTAGTGTAATGACATATCAGGAGCACCAAGGGGCACTTGTGCCCCTTCTTTGGGGAATTCTGAATGTGACACTCATAAACATGTTTCTTCTTCTTTGTCATTTCCCAGTATATTGTCATAATAAACCCCTATCACTTGCATCACCTGAATGTGTCTCTGTTCATTCGGGCGACCGGAAAGATGAAACGTGAAACAGTTCTTTCTTTTATTTCACCAACAATAGGGTACCTAAGTGATGTTTTTAGTGGTGAACATTTGTCCTACCAAAGAACCAGGTATGAAATACCATTGTCCACTTTATTTCCATTTCCAAGGAATACAACTGTGCCATCAGAATTCCCCTAGAAGCATACAAACTAGAATATAAAGGATAAAACTGTCCATTGGTTCAAGTCTCTGATAAAATCACTCTGTAAGTCTCTAATACTTATATTACATTATTCGGTATCAGAGGAAGTGGTAATTGGGAAGAAAGTGATGGATTAGCTTACTTGTGGAGTGTAATGTTTGCAAAATTAAGTACAGTGCCACTATGTCAAAATTTTTGGTATAATCACTTTCAATAGAGATAAAATTTTCAAATAGCCACTTTAAAAGATTACTTAATTCATGTTTATAAAATATATTAAAGATGAAAAACATTATTTAAATGTTAGACTATCATCTAACATGCCTCAAAGAATTTAATTTATGTGCAAAATGACAATTACCAGATTTTAATTAAATAATAAGGGAGAATAAAGGTCTGAAGCTTTGATGATAGGCACGGTCCTTGATTTCTAGAATCCACTTCTAAGTTTGTTGATCTTAAGCAACCTCATTTTTTTTCTGATCAGACAAAATGAACTTTTCTTTTCATGGGAATTAAAAAATTTAAGGTCAGAGTGTTTGGATTTGGTTTGACATTCTAAGTATTATTGTTAATTGATTTTGATAGAGCCAATCAATTATCTTCTTTAATTTATTTTTAAAGATGTTAAGCCTCGTCTTCTTTAACACTAAAGGCATAAGCTGATGTACACACATATAAATGAATAATTGCTATTTTATCCTCATGGTAAAATTACAATGATCATTTTTCTGCGTATGTATATACATATGCGCCCATATATAAATAAATGATTTAAAATAGGTTGTAAAAGTTGTGTGTATTATAATGTTCTTTTTGTTAAAAGTAGATCTATAAAATTTTTTACAATGAATTTTATGCCTTCATTTAACTATGGTGTTAATACATTGTATCATAAATCTACCAGCTAATAATTATCTGCATGATAGCCTTATTTAAGGATCAACTTAGAAAGAACTACACCTGTATTTAAACTGAAGCCTTGACATTTTCTTCTTTTGAGCTCATGGTTATTTGTTCTCAACTTCAGTAGTCAGCCAGTCTTTGCTATTCGTTGGTTCGTTCATTTATTCAGCAAAGTATTATTGAAACCCCCCTCTGAGTCCTGGATTTTCTGCCCAATTTAGAGAATGCAAAGAAACTTAGAGCTCATCTTCTCAAAACTTCCTCTCCAAGGAATAGGATACATAAGAGGGTTAAGTACACCAACGCATCAAGTTGTGAAGACAGTATTAATATATGGCCTGTACTTTATGGGAGACGAGATGGAACACCTAACCAAGTCTGGGAAAGAACAGAGGACTTCCTGGAGCGTGTTCCCTGAAGGGACTATTGAAAACTAAGGTGGCCAAGACATGGAAACAATGAGTGTGTCTTTTGATAGATGATTGGATAAAGAAGTTGTGGTATATATACACAATAGAATATTATTCGGCCATAAGAAAAAAATGAAATAGTACCATTCGCGACAATGTAGATGGATCTTGAGATTATAATGCTGAGCGGAATAAATCAGACAGAAAAAGTCGAGAACCATATGATTTCACTGATATGTGGGATATAAAACTGAAAACAACAAAAGAACAAGTCAAACAAATGAGAAACAAAAACTCATAGACATAAACAATAGCTTAGGGGTTACCAGAGGGTAAGGGGGGAGAGGGGCTGTAGAAGAGGGTAAATGGGGTCAAATATATGGTGATGGAAGGAGAACTGACTCTGGGTGGTGAACCCACAATGTGAGATATAGATGATGTAATACAGAATTGTACACCTGCAATCTGTAACTTTAGTAACAATTGTCACCCCAATAAACTTTAATTAAAAAAAATAATGATAAGTCGCTATTAGCCAAGGGAAGTGAGGAGCGGATGTAGTGACTGTATTCCAGGGAGATGCAGCAGTTTTTGCAGAGGGAAGAGACGGTGTTAATTTGGGGGATGCTGTCATGGTGTGTGTATCAAAGGGACCACGAGGAGCGGAGGTTAGGAGGCTGCCAGCGGCCAGGTCACGGGGAGTCACACAGGCTGCGCTAAGGAATATGGATGGAGCCAAATAAGTCAGCAGGAG
The DNA here is from genome assembly GCF_004115265.2 of Rhinolophus ferrumequinum. NCBI lineage: Eukaryota > Metazoa > Chordata > Mammalia > Chiroptera > Rhinolophidae > Rhinolophus > Rhinolophus ferrumequinum. Next base: position 6,660,936 of record NC_046303.1, on the reverse strand, counting down.
CCAAAGCTTTTTCTGCTCAAGGAACAATTTGTCCCATATTTTCTCTGTACGAGAGCATTCACTGCCAGGCAACGACATATGTACCTTTGGTCCCACGGCTGTGAAGCAAAGAGGATCTGCACATTCTGGCAGACCAGGAAGTGTGCCTCCCAATTCGGGCTGCAAATGCAAAGTTAATTTTCCTATTTACTAAAAGTAAGGTCCATCCTGATGGGCTGTGCAGTGCCGTTAAGCAGTGTCTGTGTCTAGGGTGTCAGCCTCATTATCTTACCTTTTACTATTTTGTGTACCATTGCATACTGCGTACATATTTACACACACGCACTAACAGAATCAACAAGCCAACGGCTGGCCAAGTTCAGCGGTAGACTAGAAACTGTACATTATATAAAACAGTGATGCTTCTATCTTGAATAATTAGACATTATATATTACACAGCAAGGCCTTCTTTGAACCTTGAGCTAGGTTTTCATTATGCTACTTCCTCACTCGCCCCAAGGAGTCAGAAATCTATAGTTAACTTTTAGAAGAAGTTAACTGTACAAGTCCTTAGAGTAAGAGGAAAACTCCAATAGTAATTACTATCCTAATTATGTAGCATGCCCATGCATTAAGTTCAGGGTATGGAATTACCAGAAGCACCTAAAAGGAAATGGGAGTTTCTGTCAAGTTTTGTCTCATACTCTGAGTTTTTCTCACTCTTAGGTGGGGGAGCCATTGCCCTCTGTACCACATGAAGGTCCAGTTAGTCTTTGGGTAGTGTGTAAGTAACGTGCGTGGTAGTTCCTCTTCTGGGAGGATAATACATCATAAACGGCTACGCTTGTCTGGAAATAAAGCCAGAAGCTTCATTTCATGACCTTTCAGCTGCTGTCAAGGTAAAATAGTCTTCAGGGAATAAATTCATTTCCATATCTGGAAAGTGGAGGGTATGCATACCAGTTAATTTTTGTGGCAAGATAATTTATTGAGGAGTAAAACTTTGAGTGTGTGGGATGGTATGCTGTTTTTTCTAGTGTTCTGGAAGAACGTCCTTACCCTTTAGTTCCAAGAGACTGTTTCTTCCTCTATCTCGGGAGCTCTTCCAAGCTGTAAGCCTACACTGCTAGCTACATTAGGACGACCACACTTCTCAGTTTTCCTGGGACAAGGGGAGGGCAGCAGATGCAGTCAGTGCTCAGCGCATCTACCCCTTCAGATCTTTTTGTCAACTCTGTGCATGGAAGTTCCCCATCGGGCTTCCTCCCCCCAAGAGCTGGTGCTTGTGTATATGTGTGTGTGTGTGGGGAGGGGGGCAGTTACCCTCAGATTCTTATGAGCCACTGTGCCAGAGTACACAGAGCTGGAAGGGTCTGGGGACTTATACTTCTCCAGTTCTGCACTTAACCAGTGACTGGTGAGTGGGGAGACTTAAATACACTAGCTGCCTTGTCCCCTGGCCCTGTTAGGTGTGACCCATACTCTTTCTCTCTCCAGAGACCTCTTGGGTAGGGTTGCCAAATTTAGCAAATAAAAATACAGGGCACCCAGGATGGAATTGTTTTTCAGTGTATGTCCCATGCAATATTTGGAACACAGGTATGCCACAAAAATGTTGATTATTATTTGACTTAAAATCCAGTGTGACTGGTTGTCTCGTTCTTTATCTGGTAACCACGCTTCCTGGGACCTCACGGGATGTTGCGTTCTCACTTACCTTGTTTCCCATCACAGTTCTACGTCCTGGGAATTCATCATAAGAAATCGCTTTAATACAAATCAGGGTCTGCTTCTGGGAGCCTAATCTAAGACAGCCAGCAATAACTGTTACCTTAATTATTAATTCATAATTATTAATACCTTCTCCCCCCAAATGTTCTCACTTTGAATGACAAATTAAGCAGTCACTCAAGCTATTATAGACAAATATATATATAGCGTATTAAGGACATTATGCTATGTTTTCAAGAAATGTATGGAACTTGGTGAACTACGTGGTGACTATGGGATGGGGAATTAGAAACATTGTGAGAGGGAAGAAGTGTTTCACAAGAAGTGGGCTTGGGCAGAGGTGTGTGGTTTTCAGAAAACGTGGGGAAAATGAGTCAGACCCCTGCGATGCCCTGGAGAGGTTGAAGGATTTTGCTTATTTACTGAGACTAAAAGGCTTCATGTTGGACACCGGAGTTTCTGTCCCCATCAACGTTCCTTTTGCCTGAATATACCATAGAAACTGTGGGACCCTCAGACTACACGGGCTCTGCAGGTTTGGACAGTGCTCCATATCAGCAAAGTACTGAAACCTGATGCTGTGAGAGACACTGAGGCTTTCTCGTGGCCCTGAGCTGCATGTGGATGAGCCCAAACAATGATCAAGATTAAATTGCTCCTTAAGCCCCAGGGATGCGTATGAGTCACATTTAATTTGATTTAAGTAAAATAAAGTAACCTTTTTTTGTGTTTGTGTACATCAAGTTTATGGCTGTAAATTTGTAGCACCACATTTTATAGAATAGTATACTAAAGCTAGTAATTATTTATTACCTCTTTAGTAAGTTTTAGTTAGAACCTCTTAAGTACACAAAATGGCCACCCACAAAAGTGTGTGTTTATGTGAAATTTGTAATACGAATCTAATTTCTACATTTATAATCTAAATCATATACAGGATCATTTTAATATTAACTGTCAGTGATCTCAAATAGTTACCATGAAAGTGAGATAGATATTTCAGCAGGAGAAATACACAGACTTAGCATGTGACCGCCTTGGTAGGATTTCAAATTAAATATTACCATCGAATTGCAGTCACCATGCTGCCATGCATTCAGAAATAAAATTTTAAAAAAATCACCTATAAAAATATTTGATTCATCTTTACTTAATGGAAATGTAAGTTAAGCCATATGAACAGGATGACATTAAACATATAAGATCAAAGAGGGTATTTCTTTATTGCTTTAAAAAATGAACTGTGTTAATCAATTTCCTTGGCTGAATTAGTATAACATGACCCCAACTTTTAAATGCACTCAATTTCTATCGTCAGTACTTTCTCAATGAAGAAGTAAAATTTAGAAATTAGAAGACATGACGAATGGACTTGATTCTCAGGTCAGACATAAGGTACTCAGAGCTAATGGAAAACATCGTCCTCAGCCTGAGCCAATGAGCCTTACCAAAGTAACAAACTGCTGATATCAGCCTGGAAACCATCTTGAATGTCAAGGGATATGCTCTTCATTTGCAGTGTTTGATTGTTCATATAAATATTTAATGAAAATATTATTAGACTATTCAGCTGAGTGAAATAAACTGATGGCATGAGTAGCTAAAGAAGCTTAGTTAATATTCCCTAAATGAAGTGGCATAATAATTTATTTTGCATATTATATTAGTCTTTGGAGAGGTTTTGTACTTTTAAACTTTTTAGCACTATTTAAAAGGCATCATTACTGCCATAATTATGAGTTTTTAATGTATTTTTATGGTTCATGAAAATGTAGCACACATTTTATGGGGAGAAAGAAGACCGTCATCCACATAATGTGTGATGGAAATAAGGTAAGTGATTCTGCAGGTTGACTTACATTTAATATAGCTTCACTGACTCTTACTACTGTGTTTCTCCGAAAATAAGTTCTAGCCAGACCATCAGCTCTAATGCATCTTTTGGAGCAAAAATTTATATAAAACCTAGTCTTATTTTAATATAATATAAGACCAGGTATAACACAATATAATATAAAAAATGTAAGGTGATAGGACCTGTCTTATCAGATATATAGACTTAACTATAAAGCAACAATAATTATGAGAGTAGGAATTGGCTAAGATAAACACATACATCAATGGAAAAGAACAGACATGTGAGAACAGCCTTTTGAATATAGAAAATTTTACATAGAACAAGGGCAGCACTGTAGATTAGTGGGAAAAGTTTGTTTCAATAAACGAGACAGTGTCAATTAGAAATCTTTATTAAAAAACAAAACAAACGAAAAAAATCTTGACCTTTATTTGTACCTTAAATATAAAGTGAAAAGTCCTGGTGTATTATAGAATTTGGAAGGCAAAACATGAAAGATTTTAGAAGACACGGAAGAACGTACTTATGACCTTGGATAGAGAAGTATTTTTAAACAGGAATCCCAATATAATTAACAATAAAAAGATAAATAAATTCAGCTATGTTAAAATTATAGATCAAAGTAGCCGTTAAGAGATATGACAGAATGGGTGACAATATTTGCAACCCATATAATATAGAAAAGACTCATATTCACAATAGAGAAAAAAGTACAAATCAAAAGGAGAAACACAGAGTTCAAGAGACTCGAACAGGCACGTCACAAAACACGATATCAAAATGGCTCATAAAAATGTCAAAGTTGTGCAACATGATTATTCACTGGTAGAATGCAAATCAAAGTCACTATCATACACCATAAACAATCCCCGAATGGCTATAAAATTAACCATACTGAGCTGTTACAAGAAGTTTGAGCAAGAGGACCTCTCACATACAGCTGGTGGAGGTAAAATGTAGTACAGACACTTTGGAAACCCATTTGGTATTATCTGTGAACTTTGAAAGTAGAGATTTTCTGTGATTTTTGAAAGTCCACTCTACTTCCAACACATGTGGGTGCATGTGTGCAGGAAGACGTGTCAAAGATGCTCAGAACAGCATTATTTATGTACCAGACCAGCTTAACATCTTGATTTGATTAGGGAAACAAAATTGTTTTCCTTAGACTGAAATCATTAAATCAGAAAAGAAGAACACTACACGAGATGATGTGGACACGGGAAGTACCAGTAATAGATTTAATTGGATGTACCTAGAACATACGGTCACAAAGTCTGATGACATTCAGATCAGTTGAACTACTGTGTTTCCCCAAAAATAAGACCTCACCGGAAAATAAGCCCTAGCATGATTTTTCAGGATGTTCCCGTGAACATAAGCCCTAATGCATCTTTTGGAGCAAAAATTAATATAAGACCCGGTCTTATTTTCGAGGAAACACGGTATGTCATTAAGCATGATTCTCCCCCCTAAAATAGAAGTATTGTATAATTATAAACCCGAACCCCTATGCAGAATCAGTGTTCAACGGCAGTGGGAAGTATTTAAGAGACATTGTCACTTTCTTGCTTCATCACTTTAGGGAAGGTGAGTAGAGACTTTGGAAAGTCTTTTTCCCTCTGAGTCAAACTTTTTGGCTGGATATTATTCTATAGCATTTCTCTGTCTTATTAACCAAGGTATCGCCAAGGGTAAATCTCCTGGGATAGTGAGTCTATTGTTCTCTTGCTACAGAAAGAATTGAATCCAAAGTACTAAAGAAAGTCAGGATCCTGAAATCCAGGTAAAGAACTCCTAATTTGTTCGTCAGAATGTCAAAGCTACAGCAGGATGCTGAAACTCTCCCTGTAAGCTTAAACACAGTAATCCTGTAATAGTGTGGAATCTGTGTGGATAAGTGAACAGACACATTCCTTAAAAGAGAAAGCTGAGGCTAGCATATACTATAAATGGAATTCTGAACATTAATGTGGACATGAAAGGGAATTGTTGCGAGGGTTCTTGTGATTGGTTCTCATTCCCTGCGAGTCACTGATAACATCCTGAATGTACGATGTGGGGACAGAGCCCCAAAAAGCAGTTTCCAGGCTCTAGGCCTCACATAGAAAGGTGCTGGCTCAGGTAGTAAATGGCCATCGACTGATCAAATGGCCAGCAGCTGTGGCTAGTTGGCCGTCAGCTGTAACCAGTGAGCCATTGGGCACTAATATAACTGCCGTGGCTAGGCTAGCAAAAAATGGGGGGCTAGCAAGAAGATGGTGGCTGAGTCTGCAAGCGGCGCAGTGAGGGTTGAGAATTGTGTGGCTCCTGGTTCCTGTGTCTCCAACCCAGCCGCCAGTGAGAGTATAGTGGTGTGACTCCCCATCTATGCTCTGTGGGTGTTCCTTTTTGGCCTCGCCATGTCCTGCGTTCTTGTGTGGGGAGCGGGACCAGAGACCCCACAGACCCCGCAGGCCTTCCCGCACAACACATGGCGTAGTCGGCGGGATCCCCTGCACTACATACGATGTCCTGTTGTTCTCGTTTTTTACTGAGCATATAAATTGAACCTACAGCAGAGTAAATCCAGTCACATGTATTGAGGACCGTTTTGATAGTAAAGGACATTGAAGTCAAACAATACTTATTTGGAAGAGAATCCATAGATTCTGTCGCGGTGTAGTTATCAAATAATAAGAATCACCTGCCTAGCCCAACTTTTATGTATTTCCAGCTGAAGCCAACAAGATGAATCAGATACACTTTCAAGGATCTTTGCCATCATGTAATTCTTTGAGACGGATGCAATATATTTTAAGCGTAATTCAAAGATCAGAAGGCAAAGGCATATGTAGCTTTGTGAATACAAATCACTGCTGCAATATTTACAGATGCTTTCTTAACATTTGTCAACTTTTGATGAATCAGAGTATAAAATTCCCAAGATATTAAGCTTTCTGATGGTTGCAATTTATTATGTGAAACAGTCAAATATAAAAATGAAATAATTTTTGATACATTTCATTTGGAATCAGCATATCACTTAATAGCAAGAAATCCCACTTCTTTTGTATACAAATTATACACTGTCTACATGTCTGGGTACTATACATTGCTGGTACCCCCAAATACTTGGTTTGTTTAATTTCGTTTGTTTAAATGGTGTCCAGATCCTGAAGATCCTATTAAAGAGATTTTCATGAAAATTCAGCCCTCTAGAAATGCTTTGTGTGGTAAAGATTGAATGAGATCATATCCTTTGGCATTTTTATCCTAAATGTTAGCACCACACAGTTGTTGTTTCACCACCAAATCTTTCTGGACCCAGTTTATTTGCAACACAATGAAATGAATTTTAAAGTCTGCATTTTGATGCATGTTATTACATTTCCATGGTTTTCAAATATCTTTGCTATTTGCCTTAAATTATACCTTTTATGATACATGGCATTTCCTTTCTATTTCCTTTCATGATGAGTAGACATCATGAAAAGAATGAGAATATGCACCATCAGAATATCAGTATGTAGAAGAAAACATGAATTTAAGAAGTACTGATTATTTCCCATTCCACGTTGAATATATTCAAACTTCTTTTTTTATTAATAAAAATTTGAAACAGCCCTATTGTCAAAAATAGAACATTTAGAACCATCAGGTGATTAGGTGTTGATGGCACAAACAAAATCACGAAAGACATGTTGAATGAAGAAATTCACACAGGCTGTATTCATTTAGAAACGAAAGCAGAGTTATCATGCAATGTTTATTTTTACTTCTTTCGTCCACCAGAAATTTTACCATTATGTTACCTATTTAGAGTTGAATTTTTTAAATTGTTGGGGTGACATTGGTTCATAAAATTATATGGGTTTCAAGTTTAAAATTTCATAATACATCATCCGTATATTCATTGTGTGTTGAATTTTTAAGCATCATCATTTCTCATTTGTGTGTTTGGTCTGTCTATAATGTGAAGTAGTTTCCAGTAGATGGCAGTGTAGCTACCATGTCCAAGTGGCCAGTGGTTTCATAGTGGATTTGACCTCTATGATAAAGGATGTTGTGGAAGGTCATGGAAAGTAGCAGTAGACTAGGGTATATTAAGGAATACTGTCTCTTTCTAAATTAAAAAATGTAACTCAACTAACAAAGAGAGGTTGATATATAATGAAGAGAATTTGACAATCAAGAATTTTATCAAAATGCCCTGAAATCTATTTCTATACCAGGCACTGCAATATTTCTGAGTTTTCTCACCAGGATATGTAATGTGTTATAGTTGAAAACTTCATTGCATTATCCAGTCTCATAGATTTCAGTCTTGCTTATTACCTCTATATCCTGACTTCATACCTTTGATTGAGGCTGACCATTTGAAACTTGTGTGTCTCAGCAGCAAAGAACAGTTAGCCAGGACACTCCGGTTGCACCTGCGGTAGCGTTTAGGGGTCAGCCTTGCTGCGCACACATCCAGCTACCCTGGTCCTATTGCAGAGACCCTGGCTCAGGCTGTATCTGCATTTTTCTGACCCTCTGCCAGCTTTTCCCTTTCTACATTGGTTTTGTCTTTTCTAGGCTTAATACCAGTAGTAGTCTCTAAGGATGCTGACTGAGCACCATCCCTGCTCGCTCCTCTCCTTTCTCTGCGGGGCGGGGGGATACCCAGCTCCCATTCATTCTCTTGACCTGTTGTTATTGGTCTCCTGGCAGGGTCTGCTCCAAATCACCAGGTGAAGGCAGAGCTCTTAATTGTTAGCTGCCTAAAACATAGTATCACTAACAAATGATGATGGTTTTCATTCTGGCAGAATTCTTAGAAGGACCCTCTACCTCTTTAGAAGGTGGGTTGAACACTAAGGACATGAGCACGCTTAAGTGTAATTGACTCTCCGATATATCAGAGGGCTGGATAAACCTACCCATGCATCGCTGCTACCACTTAGGCATTTCTGATTTTAAATTCACGAAAGTACCTACAGACGAGAATGCTGAGAAAAGAGATAGCTTTGTTTTTCCAATGACGCATTTCATTTTCCAGCTTTAATTAAGACAGATGTCTTATGTGAAGATTCTTTTATGTACATCGAATACAATACTAACATGTAGGCTTTTATTCTCAGAAAAGCCTTCACTGACCAGGAAAATGAGGCCAGGCTAACCCAACTTCATTTACGACCCTTGAAAATTCAAACATTTCAGTCTCAAGTGCTCTTCACAGTGTCTTGGCTACGGTCCCATGTGTATGCTCTGTGTATAGGCCTGCACAAAGCCAAATGAATTGCTAGTGCAGGAGGGAAAATGACAATTGACCAGTCCTTGATTTTTATTCTTGAATCTGTCAAGACTACTCACTTGGAAGTGGATTCTTATTCATGGAAGCCTGTCCGTATAAATCTCAGAGGTGACAGGGCTACCATTATGGATCCTCTTAGGTTTCGAACATTCTTCTCTGAAAGCCTCTAAAGTTCTCTGTGAAAGGTTGGAGATGTGTGAAGATTTACTTATTTCGTGAAACTTACTTTGAGTTTTTCCCCCTCTTGTTACTTAATACAAGGATGACATTTTTTACTGTATGAAGCATCCCTCTATGTCTATATTTCCTAAGCAGATGATAAGGAAAGGCTAGCCTCTCCTCCATTTCAGGTGTTGTGTCTTTTGCTTAGTATCATTAGTCTCACTTTCTGTCAGTACTATTTCTTTCCACTCAGGGATCCAAGGGAAGCATTTTGTTTTCTTCTTTTGCACTCCTATTATTCTAGGATGCCACTAATTATAATGCAAAAACGTTGAGAAGTAGGTTTCCTCATTATATTTCCCTGTGAATATGCAGTGCAATATTTCACATAAAATGAGTACCAGTAATTCTTTTTTTTCAAAGACTGATTGATTGATTTACCTTTTCAATGTGGAGTGATGTAGCAGCCTCATGAAACGTTAGTGTTCATTTCCCATATTGCTCTTCTGACAGAACATGCATTATAGGGGGTATTTCCTGTGCTTCCGTTGAAAACAGGTGTTATAGATCATCCTCAGAAGATCATAAGTGTGCATAAATTTCCACATCTTTGGTGACAATTCTTCTTTGCTGGCTAAAGTTGAATAAAATGACTTCCATTTCTCTGGGGAAATGGAAAAAGAAAAACAGAAAAAAGTATTGCATGCAACATGGTGAATGCTGAAACATCAAGTAGAATAAGACTTTTGAATAAATACTTTCAATTGTTAGGATGTTCAGTGTAGAATTTTAAATTCGAGAGTTTTCAAAATATTCTTTACTAAATTGTACTTAAAAAGAAGACTTTCATCCATAAGCATTCTAAATACGTGCGAAAATGTTAAGCAGATGATTGCAGATATTGCCAACATGGACGCTAATCATCACGGCAAAACCAAGAGGAAGGGAGTTACATACCACTTGTAGGAAGACACAGGATGACGTAATGATCTTCTCTGGAGGTCATTTCCTTCTTTATAGAGGGAGTACATGTTTATATACAGAGGGTGCCAAAAAAATGTATACACATTTTAAGAAAGGAAAAAACTGTATTAAAATTGTAATAATATATACTGATAACAAAAAAATGAATACAAGTCACATTTGACTTCTGCAATTACAAGAGGTGCTCAAAATGGTTACCATCAGCGTCCAGACACTTTTGATTATAGCAAACTACTGCTTGAGCAACGTAAACCAAAGTGTCCACTTGTATACATTTTTGTGTCACCCCTTGTGTAAAGGAAATTAATTATTCTATTATCCTGGTAAAATCTGAATTGTAAATTTTAAGGTATCAGAGTTAACATTTTTTTTTCAGAGATATTTTCATCTCTGAATTGGAAATTATTCAAATTTGAAACTTAGTTCAATTTCAATAGAAATATAAAACTCTTCCTAGTATTTAAAAAGGTAACTGACATTGAAGACTAGAAATGTTAGCTATCCCAGTAAAATATTCAAGCTTAACGTAAATCATTTAGAAGTTCTCAGACTTACTAGAGATATGATTTACAGGCCAACTGTAAAAATATATTTTGAAAGATATGTGGTAACACTCTATCGACAAACTCTACTGTTCAGAATAAACTTAGATCTGAAAAAGCTGCTTCTTATAAAATAAAAAAAAAATGTAGCTAGTAATAAGTCCTAATGTTGCCTTTATTTAGGATCTGTTTATACTCACTATGTCCAAGATTCATGGATTTCGTTTCCAAGACTGCAGTGGATATTTTTTGTTTGTTTGGTTGGTTTTGATTTAGGATACTGGTGACAGAAGCAATCCTTAGAAAAGATATATGCTGTAGGAAAGAGTGAAATATTAGAGTTAGACTGAGTTAGTCAGTCCAGTAATAGAGTTAGACGGACCAAGAAGGAGTATGTATCAATTCTCAGTTGTGGTGGGGGCAGGTTTAGGAGCCAAATGTGCAAAAGTTTAGAGTTTGACATCTACAGTTTGATTTCTGCCATTTAGTATGTGATTTTGTGCAAGGCATTCACCTCCATGTTTCAATTTTCTCGGTGAGACTAGGGATAAATGTTTACTCCTTAAGATATCAAAACTTTGCATAACTGGTAAAGGTGAGTATGACTGCTTCTCTCTCCAAAAAGGAAGGGAACCAGAAGATCTGTGAGGTAGTTACAGAAGAAAGGATAAGTGGGAAAATATTCATCCTCACCCATCCCTTGGTTCTTTCCTGCGGTTTCTTTTCTCCTTGAATGGCTCTTTGCTTTGCTGAGCTTTCCTGTAAGTTGGGACATACATGTCTGTAGAGAAAGACTGGAGGCAAATTTAATCTTCCAGCATTAAAAAGAAAAGAAGAATGAAAAGATCTCAGGAATAAATGGAAGGGAGAGGGGCCCCGAAGCCTATGCTGAGAGGGAAAGAAAGGCAAAAATGAATCTCTAGTGATGGTAAGTTTATGGTGAAACTTAGCAAAAGGAAGGTGTTTAAGGGATTTTTGTGAAATCAGCTCTGGGTATGTGTGCCTGTGACTAATCAGAAATGCTTTGGGGCAAAATGACTCTTTGCAGGAATGGAAAACCCTGCTGTCTGGACACAGGAATCAGAGGATGGGGGAGCTGATGACTGGTGAAAACAGCATTCTAAAAATGATTAAAATAAGCGTTTTAAAATTTAAATTGTATCTCAAACTGGAATCGGGATTACTTTTTTCTCTGTTGTATTTAAACACTGGCAGTGTGTACACTACTTATCAAATGAAATAAACACTTCAAAGCTGTCAATTGATAGGAAAGTGGGGAGATAAATCTCAAGAGCTTTGGGGGCCAGTGTGTCAGGTCAAAATAAATATTCCTTCACATGATGAAAAATAAACAATTTCCAGCTCATTTAACATCCCACATTGCTAGAGACACATTGAAAACAAGGTCACGATGTCTGAGACTATTCCGTGTTCATAGCCATTAATTCCCAGATTTATTCATCTTTACTAAAATAAAAAAATAAAAAACAGTACTGACCTGACTAGTTAATTAGGCAAGGAAGACAACAAATATTCTGTCAAAAAAAAAAAAAAAATTAGTAAGTAAGCCAGAACTATTTGTTTCTTTTTCATAAAAACTTTACCTCTTCTTTCTAATCTTAATGTATATATCTTTTAAGAAAAAAAAAGGAAATATGGAATTCACAAATTGTAAAATCACTTATAATACCAACACATACAGATATCTGAGCCTATGATTTAGTTATACTTATCCTCGTACACATCACATGCAAAAACACTTATAATATTCCATCTTCAAAACCATGTTCACTACTTAGGACTCTTACTGTATAGTGAAGAATTTAGCGTAATACTCTGTTGCTGCCCAGTTTCTCTCAATGTAATACGATCTGCATTTATATACTTGTATAATTATTATTCCTTTTTATGTCGCCATCCTTTAGGAATCCACATTGGTCTTTTTCTTTTGCAGTTTGGTTACCGTATCGTTCACCATTTTTCTGTCATCATTCTGGTGCCTGTCATAGTTCTTGGCGTACTGGTGTTCAAAAAATAAATGTTGAATTAAGGAGTAATCTAAACTTAATTTTAAATATACCGAATAGTCCTCCCAGATATCATGACATAAGATAGAATCAGGGCTTATGCAATCCTGTACAGCTAACATTCTGTATTTTTTCAATTAGTACATTTTTCAATTAGTTCATTTTTTCAATTAGTACATTTCTAGGGCAGGTAACAAAAATCATTTTTTTATGTTGTGTTCTGATTTTGCATATCCAAACATCTCTATAGATTATCTTCACACATTGGTGACAGCTTATGCAAGTGTAACAATAAACCAAAATTACCCTACTTTCCTTAAAAATGGTGGTCACTGATTTTTTTAATCCATGAGTATTTATGATTTTATTTTCTTTATCATCAAAATTCAAAACTTTTAGACTGTCTCAAACTGAGGTTTTTTTTGCATTATTTGAACCTGGAGTATTGTGAATTCTTGCAGTCAGTAGGTTAGTTTAGAAAAGGAAAAACATACTGGGAATATTTTTGAATGTTATTTTTTTCTGTTTTCTTTGTCTATTTTTTTCAACCTAGTTTATTTTTTATAAATGTAGTCCATCCATCCATGACTTAAACTATACTCTCTCTGTATCTCTTCTACATATTCTCTACTTTCGACCGTCAGCATGTCTTTTATAATTGCCACATTTTAAAGATATTTTCAGTCTGTTTCCCAAATTGTAGATTTGACTTTGAGTTTGGTTGATTCTGTCATTACGTGACTTATGCAAATATGTTTTCTGCTTTCATCTTTAATTTCTTAGTATTTGTTCCTTATATGTCCTACTTCTTTCTGCAAACTATGTTTTTTAAATATTTCTGAAAACTCAAAATGAATGTAGTTTTACATGTCCTATTGCTGCCTGTAGTAAATATATTCCATAGGCTTACTTCTGTTTGTTTTAAGAAAAAGGTTCCATGCTTTCACGTTGTGGAATATTTTATAGGCTTCTACATCATTTCTTCTGGCATTCCCTTGCTCTTCCACCCCACCCATTTTATCTGGTCTTGCAGCAGCTGAGCTCTGTTCCCACCAGGAGGTTGCTGACTGATAGGGTGTCTGTGTGTGTTCTCCCCTAAATTTTTACTTCTAAAATTGTAAGTCAATGATTGCAAGCTAACTCTTGCATAGACCCTCCTTTATATTAGGTGTTGCCATGCAACAGCCTACCTGTCTGTCTCCATGTACCTGCCCCTAAAGAAAGGATAGTCTGTGAGACGGATCTTTTCAGGGACTTTGCTTCACCTTTGTGCTTGCATCTTATGTCTCCCTGTTTGGCCCCAGAAAGATGGCTGGTCAGCCAATGACGAGTAAGATTCCCTGCGGGGGGGACAACTCAAGCCAGGTACAGCCGAGTGGGGACCAACAAGAGAATCCACAGGGTTCATAGAGGTGGGCACAGCCCCCCACCTTTCCCAGGCTAAGGAGAGCCTCTGACTCTGTGGCTGCATTCCTTCCCACAACCAGCAGGGGAAGAGATTCAGTGATGTGCTCTCCATCTATTCATACGCATAAAGGTTTTGTCCCTTGGGGAAATACATACATCCTGGGACTTACAGTTCAGCTGCCTGCAGGCAAGGGTGATTGGCTTCAATCAGTTTCCTATTATAATGTTTAGGATTCACAGATCTTGAGGTTGACAAGCTTTATCTCCTTTACTTCCCCACCTAACTAATAAAAGCTAACCGTAAGCCTGATTTTGCGGCTCAGTCCTTGAGGCTGGAGTCCCTTGGCCCCGCTTGCACTCTATTCACGACTGCTGTCTTTCTTAACCCGGCACTGCCCTCCTCGCTCCCCACAACCCTCATAGTGCGGAATGGGACAATTAGGCATTTGTGTAATGCAGCTCTCCCTGGAGTGAGAAGTTGACATCTTTCATTTCCGGTTCCTGTCACAATTTAAAGCAATCCACAGGTCTTTGTTTGCATGTAAACAAAGTTCTCTCTGGAGTGTACAGCTCTCTGTGCTCATCTGGTTGTTACTTTATGTGACTTAACTCAGAACAAAGTGCACCGTCACTGATCCCCCTTCTATGTCAGGCTGTGTTGCCTTACAGACTTGTCTGATCTAATAAGTACTGAGACTGAGAGGTGGAAAGTGGTTCTACAGCCACACACAGGCTCCCAACAGGAGAAAGGCTGACCTGAAAGCAGTCTTGGTGTAGGCATTTAGGCTTTTATGTGGAAGTGAGGAGTGAGGTTTGGAGAAAGTCTCCTCTTCCTTTCTAGTTCTGTTATTACAGAAATCTGGACGTGAGTTGGTTTCGTATGATGTCCAAATGTGATCCACTCATTTATTTAAAACTGAGTTATCTCAGGTGGAAGAAGCCACATGATCAGATGGCTTGTGGTCTGAAGAATTGTGACAATTCAACGGACTGGAAGACAGCCAGTGATGCTGCTGCAGCAAACAGAATGGGATACAAAAAGGAGGCTGACAGATGTGACAAAACCACACCTTTGAACCGACATTAAGATCAGATCTGTGGAAGGAATTCTGCCTTTCAGAACAGTGCTGAACCACTAATTTCCAAAGAGTTCTAATGGGTTCCTTAGAGTCAAATGCAGATGCTTTCGCTTATGTGTCAAGTGGTGTGATGATTGCCTTTGCCTGCCTCCTTGTGCCAGGTGTGCCATTTCTTCTCTCACCTGCTCTAGTGACACTGGTGCTGTTTCTGTTTCTCAAAGATGCCCAGTTTGATCTCACCTTAGGGTTTTTGCACCAGTGGATCTATCTATTGGGAATTCTTGTTACGTTGATTTTCATGTCTGATTTTTCCTGCTGTTCATTTACAGAGATATATCCCTGACTCCCTACCTCCCTTCTAAATTACCTTTTACATTTACTAGCTGTAATTTTCTGTGGAGTGTTTCTCTCTTGCTATTGGATATTTTTTTCTTCTTTTCCTTGTATGTTTATTGTCTATCATCCCTACTAACATAAGCTCTATTGGAAGAGATAGCTTATTCACTTTAAATCTCAAGGAACTAGAAAAGGAAGAACAAAGTAAGCCCTAAGTTAGCAGAAGGAAGTAAATAACAAAGAACACAGCAAAAATAAATGAAATAAAGGCTAAAAAGGACACTAGAAAAAATAATGAAACAAAGATCTCTTTTACATAAAGATAAACAAAATAGACAAATGTTTACCTAGATTCACCGAGAAATAGAGAGAGAGAATTCAGGGAACCAAAAGTGGAAATGAAAGAGGAGCCATTCCAACTGATACCACAGAAGTACACAGGCTCGTGAGAGACTGCTATGAACAACTACACACCCAAGTGGACAGCTCACAAGAGATGGATAAATTCCTGATAAATCTACAACCTACCAAGGATGAATCATGAAGAAATATAAAATCTGAATGGACCAATTACTGGTAAAGAGATCGAATCAGTAATGAAAAATCTCCCAACAAACAAAAGTTCATGAGCAGATAGCTCCACTGGTCGATTCTTCCAGATATTTAAAGAATTAATACCAATCCTTCTCAAACTCTTTGAACAATAAAAGAGAGGACCCACTTCCAAACTCATTTTATGAGGCCAGCATTACCCTGATACTAAAAGCAGATGAGGGCACTGCAAGGAAAGAACATGACAGATCAATCTCCCCAGTGAACATAGATGCGAAAATCCTCAACACAATATTAGCTAACCAAATGCATCCAGGCGGCCCTCTGCGTCCATGGATTCCCAACAATGGATCAAAAATAATTGTTTTCCATTCACGGTTGATTGAATCTGAGGATTCAAAACCCGGGGATACAGAGGACTGACTGTATATTTATCGAAAAAAACTCTGTGTATAAGTGGAGCCTCCCAGTTCCAATTTATATTGTTCAAGAGACAGCTATACATCTTGATTTGACATAAAGCTTCCATGAAAACTAGAATACATTGTTCTATGTCATTTTATATAAGGGAGTTGAGCATCCACAGATTTTGGCATCCACAGGGGGTTCGGAGGTGGGGTGGGTTCCTGGAACCAATGCTCTGAGGACAGTGAGAGATAACTGGGGAGTCAACAGTTATATGCAGTTTTTTGACTGAGCAGGGCTCAGCTCCCCTAACCCCGCATTGTTTGGGGTCAAGTGCTAAACTGGAGAACTGCATTCTGAACAGCATTTTGTTGAAAAGGAGGCCATCGATAGCGAGCGTGAGCAAAATTTTGGTAGGGATACAGCACTTCTGGAAGTTTATAAGATCCGAGCTTTAACAAGCCTGCTTTTGTCAGGTTTTCACTGCACTGTGGTGCTCCTTTGTCTGAAGAAGCACTCTTAGAATTCTAATCACAGGCACCTAGGCAAGAACTCACAAAACGAAGGTAGCAGGGTCTTAATGGAGGACGCTGGGATGGCAAAGAATTAATGAACGATGGTGCAGAGCAGACAAGTAGCAAAAAGGAAATGCTCATATTTTGGATGACACTAGAAGGGGACTTTTAAAGTTGGAAGCTGGTCAAAGTATCGACTTGCATTTGTCGGTCAGGCAGCTGAATCCTTAAGGCATACATGTGAAAACTAAGGCTTTACAACGTGATTCCCGTGCAACATACAGAAGGGTGAAGTCCACGCACACCTCTGATAACATCCCCCTTTGTTAAACATTGGATGTGCATCTCGGTATTCTGGCAGGAGAAAACTCTGCTCACTGTTCTCCTCTTCAAAATGGGCTAGGCTATTATTCCACATTTTCCCTTCCTGATACTTTTTAAGATGGTTTGACAAGTTTCATAAAAGTCCTGTAGGGATTTATAGAGTAATTGAAGGGAAAATGACATTTTTATAACAGTGAATTCTCCCTTACAGGAATATGTTCTCTCTCAATTCATTGAGGTCTACTTTTATGACTTTCAGGAAAGCTTTACAGTTTTTCTTCTTCTTCTTCCTTTTTTTTTTTATTTGTGAGTTCTAAAGTGCCTTTTGTGTGTGCACTGCACTTTCTTTCATTATACTTTCTATTTGATGAAAATGGAGCATAGGAAAATGATTTATGCATTTTAATTTTCATTTAATTGACCAGTTATTTGATTCTTTTTTATGTCTAAAAATGGGAAATTAATTTTCTTGTATTTTCACAGTAGATAATTAACATATTTGAAAATAATTGCACTTTTGAATTCTGTATCCCGTTATTCATATCTTAGCTAATGAAGTTGCCTTTTAATTCTAGCTTGCTCAATTTTTAAATATTATAAAGTGTTGAATTATAATTGTTAATGTATTGCATTACATTAACAGATTTCCTACATATTTTTTTCTAATGTTCTTACTTTATTCACTTAGCTGCTTGGCAAGCTGATGCTGGTCGTTGGTGGGAGGTTGCAGACCCTTTCAAGATTCTTTTCACGTTAGCTTTTCCACAGGGTGGCCTGAATGTCCTTATGGACATGGTTTCCAGCTTTCCCCAGGTTAAGTGATCCAAGATCAAAGCAGAAACCAGGATAGTCTCTATTTAATATTTTGTGGTCTATCATCCATCTGTCCCATCCATCCATCCATCCATCCATCCATCCATCCATCCATCCATCCATATTCCAGTATTTGTATTCACTTTACTACATACATTAAATTTATGAGTCTCTCTTAATATTCATTATCCTGATGATGAAATTTAGTTCAAGAATTTAAAATTTTCGCTACAAACAAATGCTCATATATGCATTCTTACACAGCTATGTGAGACTTTTGATAGGGTAGGTATCTAAGAGAGAGATTTCTGGGTAATTGTTTTGTAATTTCGTCTTTATAGACATAGTCAAGTTTACCTCCACAAGCAACATACTAGAGGCTTCGTTGCTTTACGTTCTCACCGCGTTTGATATGTTGCTTGTCTTATATGTGTTGCCTTATAATTTTGTCAAAGTATTTCACACTAGTTTTTATTTGAGCATCTCTGACTGTTAATGAAGTTGATCATATTTCAAATGTTAATTCACCAGTTTGGATTTTCTCTTCGGATAATTGACAAGTTTATTTCTTTTGCCCATTTTTCTATAGTTTGTTACTTTTTATTTGTTTGAGGAAATTATATTTCATTATGCACTTTTCTCTTTTTTTTCTGTAATCATTTTTTAGTTTTCATATTTGCGTTGATTTAGTTTTCATTATAATCGATAGACAATATTATATTATTTTCAGGTGTATAACGTAGTGATTCAACACTTTTATGGAATCAAAACTGAAACTTTGAGTTCTGACATTATGAGTAAGGCATGTCATAGTCAAAAGGGAAACAAACAAGCAAGCAAGCAAACAATACCTTTCCCTCAAGATTGAAAAACAAAACAGGTTTAACCTGTCTAGTTCTGGCCTCAAGATAAAACCTTTAGCATTTCCCCTAACTTACTGACTCCTCATAAAACCAGTTTATTCCTAACTTTTGCCAATTGCTGTTTGAAGATATGTCACAATCTTTGTGGTTAGGATAATCATGAAAAGAAACGTATTTTTGGGTTGCCATTGCATACAACACTATTGAATACACTTATGGTTTAATTGATTATCTGTAGTTTCTTTAGACATTTTGTCTACACAGTGATATCATGTATGAACAATCTTTATTTTTTCTTGTTTTCATTTTTAGGTACCTCCAATACAATGTTGAATTATGATGCAAGTGGATCTTGCTTTCTCATCTCAATCTTAAGAACGCTTTCAATACCTAGCATGTGTGGTTCCGCTGCCTTTGGGGGTGTAGGGTATATACACATGAACAATGTAAGCTTTTGTAATTCTAGTTGGCTGGGACATTCTAAACATAAGTACATGTTTAGTTTTTATTTTTTGTATTTATACATGCTCACATTATTTTTCTCATTCTATTAAAGTTATGAATTGTTTGATTTCTTTGATCAGTGTTACATAATTTTTTCTCATAAATCTTGTACCTATTTTATTAGATTTACACCTAAGTATTTCATTCTTTTTGGGTGCTCATATAGATGACATTGTGCCCATTCTATTTGTTAGTGCACTTTTTAAAATTTTGGGAACAGTTTTCGATCTACAGAGGAATCACGAAGATAGTACCTAGAGAGTTCCATACAGCCTTTGCACAGTACCGTCCCACGTCAGAACGCTAAATGGGAAACAATCAATGAGACAGTATCGATATGTTCTTACTCACTAAATCCCGACTTAATCCAGATTTCTTTAGTCTTTACGGATGTTTGTGTGTGTGTGTGTGTGTTACAGGACACCACATTGCATTTAGTCACCCGTCTGTTTAGACTCCTCTTGGCTGTGGCAGTTGGTCACAATTTTCTCGTTTTTGATGACCTTTGCCGTTTGGGGAGCAGTGGTCTGGTATTTTGGTAGAGTGTCCCTCAAGTGGGATTTGTCAGGGGCTTTTCACATGATTGGCCTGTGGTCCTGCATTTGGGGAGGAAGGCCGGAAGGGAAAGCACCGTTCTCATTGCATCCTATCAAGGATGCATACTGTCAACATGGCTTATCATCAGTGGTATTAAGTTTGAGGGTGAGGCCGTGTTCGTCATGTGTTTCCTTTGTAAACTTGCTCCCCCTTTCCCTGTCATTGCCTTTGGGAGGAAGTCACTATGTACAGCCCTCGAATAATGCATGTGAGAGGGATGTGACCCTCCGCCTCCTTGAGAGCAAAGTATTAATAACAATTATTTAGCCTTCTCTTACATGGGAGATTTATCTATTCTCTGTCACTTATTTTTTTATTAGTGTTTAATTCAACCATTTATTTCTATCAGTGTAAGACTCACAGATATATTTTTTTTATACTGTGGTGTACAATTCAACCTTGCTTTATTTATTTTGTTTATTCACATTATTTCAGCTTTGGCTATTGACAGATTTTTCAGCAGTTTCCTATGTTCCTTTGACATGCACCCATCAGAAAATTGTACCTCACAGTGGAGTATTTTGCGGGGAGAAGAGGCATATCCATACTTACTGGCTCTGCAAGAGATGTCAGGCTCATCTTGTACTGTTCTGCTCTAGTCCTAGAATCAGCCATTTTTCAAGAAGTACTGGTTCCTTTTATTGAAGAATGGCGTTAGAAACCAACATCCGGGCAGTAGATGAACTCACAGCTTCTAGGCCCATTCAGCTGACAGCACAAGGAAATATATGCACGATTCGAACCAGTGTATACGTGCATGCCTATAAATATTTCTATATGTAATCGTCTGTCTCAATATTAAGCTAAATCATGAGTTCATAGTGATGTCTCTAGCTCTTATCTATTACACATAAACATTCCTTTGCTTATCTGTAACTGCTCATTTCACCCTTGAGAAACCTGGCTCTCACTATTCATCATCCATTTATTTAATTGTCCAATTGCAGTATAAATATATAGTGGTTTTAGACTTATTAACCTGTACCCCTGGGAAACAATTTATCAAGTAGAGTACATTGCCATGCAGTTTCATTGCCTTTAGTCTTCCAGACTCCATTTTTTTCTGGAGTAACTTAGGCTAGCACCTTCCTCCCCCACCTCTCAGTGGTAATGTTTCATGCATTTATGATACATGTATATTGTTTTCATGTATATTTTCCATTTCTGTACCAAAATTCTTTACCTTGTGTTTTTCATCCTGACAATATTAACCATCATTTTATGTTTTGTAAGATAATCTGCTTTATGCTTTTCCTGTGGCTCTTCTTTTATTTTCTGTTTGTTGTTGTTTTTATTTAAATGTTGTCCTGTTATATACCTGGTGATTTTTGTTTGTAAGTTACATGCTTTATGTGAACTGTGTTAGAGATCATTTGAGTTTCTGGATAATGTTATCTTTTTCCAGAGACAATTTACTTTTTCTTCTGGCAGGCAGATGACAAATCTAATTAATATAATCAGCACTTGAAATTATCACAGCTGGTCTTTACTCCCTAGTTTATTTCCAGTTCAACTTTAATTATATTTTGTAGTCCTTTAGTTTCCCAAACCTCAATTATTTACAAGAGCCCTTCCTCATTGGCAGGTCCTGAATTCTGTTTCTCCCTCTTGAGCCCACGAGACTACAGAGTTCTGCTCCAGTTGTCAACCTCTCAGTCACAGCTTTTTATATCACCAATCAACATGGTGGAAAAACAGCACCTAATGTCATTTTTACCAATTATTCCTAAATATTGGTTCAAAAATTCTTACTGCTTAAGTAATTCTTAGGTGGCTTCAACAAGATGGCATTTAAATATTTTGTTCAATTCTTCTAGTTGTCTCAGCAGAAGGTTATTGAGTATGACATATCCAGTCATTCCTGGAAAGCCAAGCACTCACTAGTTTTTCCTGTACTTTCACCTTCAATCTGCAATGACTTTTCTTCTTCCATAATCTGATAAATGCAAGGCAACGGGTTCAAAATGGAGTCACTTCTGCTAAGCCCCATGCCACCAAACCACAACTTAATTACAGAGTTGGCTCTCCCAGAAGTGGGATGTTAAACCAGTCAGTAAGGAATCGCCTGATCAGCACTAGTTAGGTATCTACCTGGTAGACCTCTGCCATCTACTAAAGGAAAACAACTTGACAATAACCAACCCACCTTTATTTCTTAGTGTAACTTCCTTGTTCCTGTCCCCTTCTACCTATAGAACTCTTAAATTACGTACACCTTCTTGGAACCACTTTCTGTCTGCTGGATTGGATGCTTCCCAATTAATGAATCATTGAATAAAGCCATGTGGGGACAGAGCCAGGAGTGCAGTTTCCAGGCTCTCGGCCTCACATAGAAAGGTGCTGGCTCAGGTAGTAGATGGCCATCAGCTGTGACTAGCTGGCCATCGGCTGTTACTGGTTAGCCATTAGCCACTGATATAACTGCCATAGCCAAGCTAGCAAAGTGTGGTGGTTGCGTGGCATGGCGTGGCGGAGTGTGGATTACGGATTGCAGAGAGGTGGATTACAGCTAGCAAGTGAGGTTGGTTGGCAGAGAGAAGTGGACGGCGGGTTGCGGATCGTGTGGCTCCTGCTTCCTGTGTCTCCAACCCAGCCGCCAGCGAGAATATAGTGGTGTGACTCCCCCATCTATGGCTCTGTGGGTGTTCCTTTTTGGCCTCACCATGTCCTGCTTTCTTATGTGGGGAGTGGGACCAGAGACCCCACATGCCACCCTGCATGACAGCCAGTAAGAACTTTATATTTTATTCAGTTGAATTTTGTTTTTCTAACAAATCGTACTCTTATTCTAAGTATATAGATCTTTGGGCTTCTGGATTTATAGGCAGGTGCCTCTGCTATTGGATTACATGTGTTAGGTCTCTACCTAGGTTTATTTTCAAACCTCTTCCCCATAAAGATGAGAAATTATGAGATCCAGTTCACCAGGTTTGGCACACACTATCAAAGAGAAATTGACCTCATTTTCCTCCTTACCTCTCTTAAGTTCCAGATTTGGGGTCAAATAAACTTGAACTTGTCATTTCTTCAATGTTTTCAAGATTTTTTTTCCCTTACTCCTGTAACATTATCCATCTTATAGTAATAAAAACGAAAATGCTTCTTAAATCCTATCTCCTGTTTTATATGTTTTCCCTTTTCCTCTCATGGAAAATTCAAGTTGGACTGCTAATTCACAGAATCAATCTTTCTCTCTCTCTCTCTCTCTCTCTCTCTCTCTCTCTCTCTCTCTCTCTCTCTCTTTCTCTCTTTAAATTTCAAATCTGTATTCTCTGCTTCCTTTTACACTTTTCTTTAAAATTCCACTCAGGTTTTCCTTATTTAGATGATTCCTAATCAGGACTCCTTTATCAACTTGTATAGATGCAGTTTCTTCTTGAATATCATTGAGAATAGAATTACACATATTCTAAAATTTATTTTGTCCTTTTCATTTGTGGGGACAGAGCCAGGAGTGCAGTTTCCAGGCTCTTGCCCTCACGTGCAAAGGTGCTGGCTCAGGTAGTAAATGGCCATCAGCTGTGATTGGATGGCCATCAGCTGTGGCTAGTTGGCCGTCAGCTGTAACCAGTGAGCCATTGGCTACTAATATAACTGCTGTGGCTACGCTAGCAGCAAATGGGGGCTAGCAAGAAGAGGGTGGCTGAGCTAGCAAGAGGCGGAGTGTGGATTGCGGATTGCAGAGAAGCGGATTGCAGTTAGCGAGTGAGTTTGGTTGGCAGAGAGAAGTGGACGGCAGGTTGCGGATAGTGTGGCTCCTGCTTCCTGTGTCTCCAACCCAGCTGCCAGTGAGACTGCAGTGGTATGACTTCCTCATCTATGGCTCCATATGTGTTCCTTTTGGCCTCACCATGTCCTGCGTTCTTATGTGGGGAGTGGGACCAGAGACCCCACGTGACACCCTGCATGACATCATTCTATTTCAGAAGAAGATGACTTTAGAGAGTTTACAAAAAGTTACATTTTCTGATTAATTGGAGTACATTTTCTTATATTTAGTGAGGCTTTCAAAATTATTTTTTTGAAGAGAGTTTTCTTTTTCAGTAGAACAATGACTGTCCCATTGTTTGTATTCCTGTCTAAATATGCTGAAATAGTTCAGTGCTAACAAAACAATGGAGAAATGTTGGGCTTGGCCGTAACTATGTATTGCTAATTTAGAAACACAAAAGCTTGTTGGGAAGAGAATGCAGGGCAATATTAGCTTGGCTTCTGTGTCAATTAATTTTGTATTTCACATTTTATGTAGTAGCAAGGAATTCATGTTTCCTTTACAAGCTTGGACAAGCACTACCCCAGAATTCAAGTTCAGTATGATCGTCTTTGTCTGGTGTGCTGCCCAGAGGTGATTAAGGGAGATGTTATAGTGCATATGTCCCATAACCTGTCTTGAGTCCAACTTTTATTCATCGATAAACTTTCTAAGTAAAGCTCCCTCAGCTTTCCTTCCATTTAATTTCATGTGGTAGGTTCCTGTGTATCATCAGGAGGCAAATAGAGTGTCTCCTTTCTCCCATCTGGTTCTGCTAATACTAATTCTGTCCATACTCATTAGAAATTAATCAAAATTCCTATTCTGTGGATATTGCTCTGATGTTCTTCTGAATTTATTAAAATCTAATTTTAATGAATTTGTTTGTTTGTTTTTAGAAGTAGGGGCAGTGAGATTAAATAAGTGTGCCGAGGAGTTACTCTACCTGAAAGTATGCAGTATTTTTTAAGCATTATTTTTGTTTAATGTAAAGATTTAACATATCAAAGTAACTAGGATGTTGCTTTTTGAAGCAAATTAGGTTTCATCAATTCTGTCTTGGTGAACTTAGCCATTTTATTTTCTACTTATTGAAAGACTTCTTTTAAACATACATACATGCACACATATAATCATATAGCGTCATGTACATACATTAAAGTGAGCATAAGCCACACAAGTTGGCAAGTTATTTCTAACATTTCTAAACATTCTGAGATTTACTGTTCTTAGTATCTTTGCAACTCAGAGATATGGTGACTGGATTAAATAGTTGATACTCTCTACCTGCCTCTACTTGGAACTGTTATTTGCTTGGCTAGCTATCTGCCCCTGAATTTGTCAACCTTCACAGCTGTGCCATTCAAGTTTTCCTTGTTCCTTTACTATTTTCCCCCAGACTCTGGGGTCTATCTCATATAATTGCCAAGGGAACTTGGAGAACTAGATTCCAATTTGCCTTCTCTCTGCTATTATAGGCTGACCGTGTTCCTTTTTCATGTTTCACCATCAGCCAATAAAGAAGAGTACTGGTGCGGTATGCAGAACTCCTGCTAAAAAAATAAATTTTGATGTTTGTTAACAATGTATATTCCAGCATCTACACTGTATTTCTTGAATCATAGTATCTTGGGAATTTGTTTAGGAATCTAAATATTTACCAAGCTCCCTGGGTGATGATTATATACACTGAAGTTTGAAATCCACTGCTACCATGATTCAGAGCAAGTCTTGGAATTAGACAGATACGGGTTCTAACAAAATTGCTATTTATTTGCTGTATGTAGAATAATGAAAATGAACTTAACATGTGGGGTTCATTTCACACATCTGAAGTCTAGTATAGTATATAGACTGTAGCATAGACTGGATATGAGGATATACTGGTAGTAAAGAATGACCTACAATCTCTTAGCACAATTCCTGAAGCATACTACATTTCATCAAATCTAAAGTGCCATTGATTTAAAGATGTATTTATTATTTAATTTATGGGGGAAGAAGAGGAATTACACAGTCACAATCCTTATTAATCACTTAGCCATTTTATGTTATATATTAATATATTTAGTAATAATTTTACCAAAACTAGGAGATATGTTTCTGTGGGCCCCTATGTTATTTCTACTCTGAATCCTATAGAATTCAATCAGAGTTATTTAAATCGACTTTCAAAGCCCTTGATTACCTGGCTCCATACTGAATCTTCTAGTCTGTCTATGCTCTCTTCTGAGATCCTCTGCTGAAGTCAGGTTCATCTCATCATGGTCTTCTGAACACACCCTGAGCATCCCTGCCTTCCTACCTTTACTTTCCAAACACCCTTCCAGAAAAAATAAATTTCATTCTCTCTATTCTTCCAAGTGTTGCCTTTATGACCAGTCCTCTCCTCCTAGTCTGTAAGACTCTCATAGTTCCCTGTCATTTATTCATTCAAGAAATATTTCTTGAGGACATATTGTTCCCAGACAAGTGAATAAGAGGAACAAAAGCCTCTGTCATCAGGGAACAAGAAAGGATGTAGGAAATAATCCAATACTAAACATAACTGGAAAATATACTTTTCACTATTGATGATCACGCTATGGGAGATTAGAGTGATCAGGGTAGTTTAATAGACTTTGTTAATAATTGTCATTTCCAACCCATGGCACATTTAAATATCACGCATTGGTTGTTATTTTATTCATATGTATGTGGCTTGTTCCATAATTAAAGCATAAAATCAAAGAGGCTGAATTAATTCATATCTGCCCTAGAATTAGAAGTACATTAGGAAACAAAGCAATTCAACTTTGCTCTATTTCCGCTTAAGATGACCTGCAATTGCCAGGTATGTGAACACATTAAAGCCTCTCAATAACACACATATCTGTTACCTAGACTGACGCTTGTGTTCCTACTACCCTGTTTTTCAGTGGGGGAGGTGAGCATTCTCATGCCCTCCTTGAGGATGAATGAGAATAAGAACGACCTGGAGGAGAAGCTGAGGCTTGTCTCTTGCCAGGGAGTTGACCAACAGCTCAGTGTCAGGGAGTAGAAGGACAGAGGGTACACTACTGTGTCCTCAGTGTCCTCCAGAACCAAGGACCCCACTAAATGGAAGATTCTTAGTATTGCCACCAGAGTCCAGAAAGGTCTGGCTCTCCATGCATTCTGCCCAGAATAGCTAAGCTGGGGTGGCCAGATTCCATCAGGCGGTGACAAACTACAACCAGGACTCAAGAAACGATGAAATGGGGAGACTGGACCCTCACATATGATGATAAGCACTAAGTTAGTGCTAGTCTATTTGCATTGTCTATTTTGAGGGTAGATTGTTTCACCTCTTACTGTTAAAACCAAAGAGGTTGATAGCATTTTCCCATAGGTTTAATAAGTATCGGATGTCCTGCTATATGCATAGTATTAACGGATAATTCTGTAGATATCAAACTTTTAGCATAATTATTGCATAATTTTTTTAAAAACTTACAACTTCTCTTTCATGCTTATAGAAATAATAAATTAAAATTTACCTTTTACTCTTGCATTTTAAAGGATGTCTGTAAATAACTTTTCATAAAATGAGTAGGAACATTTCTAGGTCTTTTCCCATTGTCTACCAACACCTGCAGAGTTCCCATCTGAATTTGGAAATGTATAACAACTAGTTATAGGGATCCACAGGACAGGGTTTTGGGCTCCCTGAAACTGGAGATAAACCATCTTTCCAAATATTTCCTTCTTGTAGGAAAGTGGGCTCTTGTAGTTAAAGAGCCCACGCTGGTTTGTCTATAAACTGGTGAGAATCTCAATTCTTTTCTCATTCTTTGGAGCTTAATCAGATGTTCCGTTTGGCAGATTACTTTTCCCCCTCTTTTATTTCATGAGATCACCATTTCTCCATCCTTATTTTTCAAGAGGGATTATATATTCAACAGATGTATTTCCTTTAAAATGCCTTATATGAGTGACGTCCATCTATGAAAATAGATATGTGAACAAAATAACTCAAACGAAAGTTTATACCAAAACCTTTGTAATGGATGTTGAATGGGGCTGATTACCTGGAAAAAAAAAATCAAAGGTGTTAGATTTAATAATCACTGAGAGTTATTCATCAAATATTCTATTTTTCTTTTCCTCCCTGTTCTCTTTATTTTCTGCTATTTCTGTGAGTTCAGACTTGGGGATTTGGGCCCTGGATTCCAGCCCATGTTTCCCATTGGAAGTTTTTCAAGAATCCTATGGGTAAGTGAGCATCTGGCTTACGCTATTTATAAGTGTCTGATCTCCCTAATATGCGTAGTTACTGTGGAGACTAAAAGCCAGTGGGAGCCTGAACTGAAAACTACTAGCAGGGGCTGAACTGAAATGCAGGCTTCAGTCTGGAAAGCACAGTGCTTGCTACTCGCCGTCTTTTCCAGCAGAAGCTTTGAATGAGTCCTGTGCAGTGTCCTTTGCTTGCAAAGACGCCACCTTAAATGATGACAGTATTTATCAACACCAAACACAGACAGCAGATAACCCTGTGGAGCTGAGCATACTATACAACACAAGTTCTCTGGCGTTTGAATTGATTCATTCAAACGTATGGGAGATTATATATGCCTCCACTCTGTTCACTCATTACTATTTTAAAATGTTAATTTATTCCTTCTGGATAAATATCACATCTATCGACCTCAGTGTGCTCATTATTATAACAAAACAGTGTCTCATGCATTTATACCGCATTATTTGTTAAGTCGAATTCACTTATCACAGACACGTTTTCTGTACTTGAGAAAAATGAAACCACCCTGTTTGTCACCCCCACTTCTGTGTCTTTGCCTTTCTGGCTTCTGTAG
Source organism: Rhinolophus ferrumequinum (assembly GCF_004115265.2). Classification (NCBI taxonomy): domain Eukaryota; kingdom Metazoa; phylum Chordata; class Mammalia; order Chiroptera; family Rhinolophidae; genus Rhinolophus; species Rhinolophus ferrumequinum. Next base: position 6,632,396 of record NC_046303.1, on the reverse strand, counting down.
TGCTTAGCATTTCCCTCTTTATTTTTCTTATGTGAAAGCGCTTTACTCTAATACTCGATGTCTAAGGATATCCCCAGCTTCAACAATATGCAGAAATGAATCTGTGCTCCCTCTCTTCTACAGGGGTTGCTATTAGATGCAAATGGATACAATGAGGAATGCTGTATTTCAGTTAAAAAGAATTTCCTACCATTTAAACATTCTTTTATACATAAAAATACATCCTTGATGTAAACGGGTTATCATTCTTCACACAAATGCTTTTTGTCCTCATTGCAAACTTATCTTTATGTAGACATGTTAAAGATTATTTTAATTAGGGGAAGAGAGGGTGATGCTGGTGACAAGAACTAAATTAGTAGAATTGGGAAGACTTGACATAAAAATATTTTTAGGACTTAATTTCTCCATCTTTAGCATGTGTTCTTTTGGGGATGTTCTTTGGAGGAGCTGTGGAAAGAGAAGGAAACAGATTCAGAACACCTGTGTGTTTATCTTGGCTCTACCATTTATTAGCTGGATATACTTTCAGAAGGAAACACCATATTCTTCCCAACCACCCTGCCAAGATCCTTCTGATAGTTAAATATGTATGGAAGTGCTTTATAAATTAGGAAGTGCCATATAAGTCTCATATATTAATATTTATTGCCATATCCCTGATTTGCACAGTGGGGTTATTTATAGGAAAAGCACAATGGATTATTTTTAATTAAATGGTTTTAAATTGTAAAATGAGGTAAATGATTCTGCTCTACTGAATTTAATGGTTATATGAGGAAATGTCTCCATAATATTGAATGTCATGATGTTGCATTTTGTTGCTATATTATGTATTAATCTATGTTTACAAGATAAATGTTCTTAATCCAATAATATGTATTTTTATGTAATGTCTTACAACATCCTCTTTTCCTATTTTTTTAGGAGAAAATACAATATTCTACCAAAATTCTGCGTCATGTGACTTTTGTCAACACTGGATTTTTTTGAAAAGTAAAGTTTCATAGAAATAATCTACTCTTCCTGAATTTTGAATTTGTTTTAATTAGCACATGAAATGATTCCCTCTCTCTCTTTCTCTCCTTCTCCCTCCCTCCCTCTCTCTCTCCTCTCTCTCTCTCTCTCTCTCTGATTTGATATTAAGCTGAGTCTCTTCTAATTATATTTCAGAGCAACTGCTTAGAAGAAGGCTTTTTTTTCCCCCCTCCTGTTTTTTCTTTGCAGAAAGAAAGTCAGGAAAAGTTCTAGCTGTTACTGACACAAATCTGGGTTTAGTAGAGCCATCTAAGTTCCCAAACCCTATCAGTTTAATATGCAAATGTCAATGGCTTGAGTAGCAGAGAATGTAATCCGATTATAGTCTCAAATTTATCTGAGCCCTTAGAAATCCTGATTAGCCTTGGTAATCACCTGGCTTCTTTATTATTAGTATCTCTGGTGGTTTCACATCCTTCCATGTGAGAAATATGATTTTGTCTACAGCTGCTTCCAAGGTTCTCTTCTGTCAGAGAAGCATCACAGCATAATTTCTTTTACTTCTGAGTTTGATTTTAGTAATAAAATAGCACATCCATTAAATTAAATTTTTCCATGCATTCGAAAAGTGAATCCACATAGAAACTTAATTGTTTGCATATCCGATCTATTCTTTTTCACTTAGGTAGTGAGTATGTGAACTTTTCCGTGCTCATGTCCATTTAATATTGTTTAAGGTGAGCTGGGGACTGAAGGTCATGCAAATGCCCAAAATCATTGCCCAGTGTCACAAAAACATTAAAAAATGTGGCTTTGGAGGCTTGCTTCCCTGGGTTTGGCTATCATTTTCCCAATCCAGGTTACATTTTACTTTATTTATTTTATTTTATTTTTATTTGTTTCAATTATATTTGACATTCAATATGATTTTATATTAGCTTCAGGTGTACAGTATAGTGGTTAGATATTTATATAGTTTATAAAGTCGTCCCCCTGATAAGTCTACTACCCACCTGGCCCTCTCCACAGTGATTACAATGTTATTCACTGTACACCTTCAGCTATACTTTACATCCCGGTGACTATTGAAACTTCCAGGGTGTGCTTCTTAATGCCTTCACCTCTTTCGCCCTGTTCCCCGACACCACGCCCTCTGACAACCATCAGTTTGTTCTCGGTATCTGAGTCGTTTCTGTTTTGTTTGTTCATTTATTTTGTTCTTTAGATTCCACATATAAGTGAGACCATATGGCATTTGTCTTTCTCTGTCTGACTTATTTCACTCAGCATATCTTCTAAGTCCATCCATGTTGTCTCAAATGGTAAGACTTCTTTCTTTTCTTTCTTTTCTTTCTTTTCTTTTTTTTCTCTCTCTCTCCTCTCTCTCTCCTCTCTCTCTCCTCTCTCTCTTTTTAATGGCCCAGCAGTCATCTGTTGGTGGGCACTTAGGTTACTTCCATATCTTGTAAATAACTCTGCAGTGAATATAGGGTGCACATATCTTTTCAAATTAGTGTTTTGGATATTTGCATCTGTAAAAATCTAAGTAGACTTAATACTAATTGTTACTTTTGCAATAATAAATAAGGTATGTTGCCTGCCCGTGTTACTATATGTCTATCAATACACACAAGCATTCGACAATCACGTTTAAATAATACTTTCTTTGTTTCCTGTCAGTTTCATTCTGATAGGATGTAGTCATACTACCTGTAGGTTATTCACACAGTCACTTAAAAACTATGCAGTCATCCCACACAGTGGGGAAAAAAAGGCTTTTCAGATCAAATTTACCTGAATTGGCGTCTCAGTGATATCAAAACTCTACAGTATAACAATAGGACAATAAAGCCACAAATGTGAATCTTGTCAGCCAGGAAATTTAAATAAAACTTAAGTGCCTAATATTTTACAAACATAAAATAGAAAGGACCGCATTAGTAATATTTCAACATGGCTAACTTAAAATGTTTTAAGTTGAATATAAATTCTTATGGAACATTGATTAAGCAAACTTAGAATCCTAAACCAGAGGGCTAAGGGAAAGAATGCAATTACTAAAGCACTTTGAATGGAACCTTTTCGCTAACGTGTTGTGAGAGATTATGGATCACTGCGAATGCACTGATATTCCTCTCATCAGCAGTTACTTCCACCACTACCTTCACACGGAAGTGGTGCCATTATGCCAGTTCTTCAGCAGGATGGGCGGCGTCCCCCTTGGTCTCTCAGAGCCCTAGGTGCATGTAACAAGTCCAGTTGTCCTACTGAACAGCCCACGTGGAGAGGCTCTGAGGCTACACGGAGAAAGGGTGTGAACCATTTGAGCCCAACCTGCCAGCCATCCACGCCACAAAACAGGGATGTGGGTGAAGTTATCTCAGACCCTCTAGGTTTACTCATCCACCAGCTGAATGCCATTAGGACAGCCCCAGTAAATGCCATACAGAGCAGAAGAATCAGCCATCTGAGTCCTGCTCAAATTCCTGACCTACACAAACATGTTTTTTGTTTTCGAACACTAATAGGGGAGGTGGTTACCCTATAAGAGATAACAGAAGAATAGAGAGACGAAGCAAAAGAATCCCTTGCCAGTTGGCAGTTAGACACACAATTGTTTCATTGGTTTTATGTGTGTTAACTGTTGAAAGAGCAATCCTAGAATAACTTATGCAAACCTGTTTGTTTGAACAGATCATTAACTGACCCAGATTTTTATTAATAGGTGTGGATAATCTTAGCATTATTAGCCTTTAATTTATAGAACTCATCTGTTGTAAAAATCATGAGAGGGCACAGGGAAATCAGACACTTAGGGAGGCAGCATATGTATTTCTAGACAAAACTGTGTTCTCTATCAAGAAATCTGAGAAAAAAGGTTCACTCTGCCACACATTACCTTGGAGACTACAATGAAGTCGCTATGTCTCTGGATTTGAAATTCTTCATCTATAAGATTATTTCACTAGATTGCCTATCCACAGGTGGCTTCCGATTCTACTGGGAAACTCTGTGAGCTGCTGCTGTTCTGTATTCTTTCATGAGATGGTCATCCGGGTGCTGCCATGTGAGGGTGAGGGTGCCGCAACGGGACACAGCAGAGATGCAAGAAAACAGTTTATCCTCACAGATCCTAGATAGACAGAGTCACGGAGGTGTCACATGAGGGGAAGGCAAGGGAGCTGGCTCACCCAAGCAGGTGGGGAGCTGAGGGAGAGAGCAGGGACCATGGCTAGTGGGGGTCCGGAGGGCGTACTCAGCGAAAAGTGCGAGGGGTTTCATTGGTATGTTTGAATATCACTGGGTCACGGTCTGGGGAGGACAAGAGGGGGACTTGTGACAAGGGCCAGCCCTGTCGTCCTGGGGCACCTGGTCACCGGGGCAGGGCGTCCACAGTCTGTTTTGGGGGCTCTGTGAGGCAGCAGGAAGATAAGTTTTCAGATTTGTCATACAGTCATTCGGCTGTGCTGTGGTCTGAATGTTTGTGTCCCCCTGAAATCCATATGTGAAATTCTAGTGCCCGGCATGGTGGTCTTGGGAGACTGGGCCTTTGGGAGGTACACATGAGGGTGGAGGCCTCATAAATGAGGTTAGTGCTCTTATAAAAGATACCCCCAAATCTCCCTAGCCCCTTCTGCCATGTGGGTGCACAGCGAGAAGCCTGCAGCCTGGCAGAGGAGCCTCAGCTGGCCCTGCTGGCACTGTGGTCTCAGACTTCGAGCCTCCAGAACTGTGAGAACTACGTTTCTGTTTTCAATGAGCTACTCAGTCTGGAGTATTTTGTTACGGCAGCCTGAACAGACTACGATAGGTTGCAAATATTTTAACGTGTCACAACTAAGTTGGTACCAAACCTAGGAGGCTTTAGAGGAAACAATTCCTTCCCCACTACTAAGTAAAACTGTCTTAAAAATTGGGTTCGCCTACATATTTCATCCTCCTACACTCACCCTTGATCATCCCCCAGTGACAACTACTTGGTACCGGAAGGAGTCAATACATACTGCTTGATTCTCGGGTGTTGGATTGCCAGGTACAGTTGTAGTTTGGAGGGTGCTTCTTCTATGTTATTTATCACAAAGGCTGTCTTTGTTTCACATGAGCGAGCCTGTCTATAAATAACTTGCATTTGTCAAATTAATTTGATGTTTTCCCTGCAGTGGTCATGATTTTGGGTTCCTTGTGATAGGTTCCAATTATAAAACAGCATTAGCCATTACTTAAAATTTCTTGTGAGTGACAGAAATTTTCTAAATTAGGTTCCCTCAGCGTGAGAGTATTTTTGGGGGAGCGCTGTTACCGCACGTGGGTTTTACTGTTAGATTCAGGTCAATCTGTTACCTTGTGGTCTTCACAGTCGCATTTTCTATCTCCTTGCCTTCATTTAAGGTGACACTTTGATCAAAGGAGGCAAAGCATGAAATTATGGCCAGCTGTAAAAAGTCACATGCTATTTCAAAGTCTTCTTGCAGTTGGAGAGTTTCCTGATTATCTGGACCCACCATGGGAATTAAAATTCAGTGTGCCTGACATTACAGCATGTTTTAACAAGAGCACAATTATATCCGTACCCTGTTCCAATATAGAGTTGCCTATTCAGAGCTGTTAGACAAGTCCACAGAGGATAGGAACTGTCACCGAGCATCAGCTCACATGGGAGAGAAAAACGAAGTCAGTGGTTTCCTCCTTTATGGAAAATCACTAATTGTATTCACTTTAAAATATGTGCTCCTATGCCTGGAGCAAGCCCTAAGAATGGAAAAAAAATCAGTCTATTTTCAAGTTTTATGGCAAAGCCCTTTATATAATAAGAACTGTTAGCTATTTCCTCTTCTGTAGGAAAAAAAAAAGATTTCTAGGACATACGCAGCAACTGTCACACTCATGAAAAATAAGACATTTTGAAAATATGTCTGCAAAATTACCAGCTTTATTTTTATGAAGAAAGGGAAAAAATGTCCTTTGTGGGCTTCGACTTTATTGAAAAGTATTGATTGAGCACCTACTTTATTCCAGGCTATTTGCTTGGTTCTCAAGTACAAGAAATGCATAATTATGCTTTCCGCCTGCATGGTACTCGCAGGCTAGCAGAGGAGACAGAAATGCAGAGAACATTAGTTCCCTAGTCAGAAGGGAAAAAACAGATGAGAAAATAAATAATGACACTGCAAAGATGAGGAGGGTATCTCATAACCTGGGTTCGAACGTGCTGAGCCCTAACGCCAACTGCAGAAAGTCTGCCAAAAATAGTAACCCTTTCTAAACAAATCATTGTGCTAGGAAGGTAAAAGATACACTAATTCACCTATTTATAATAGTTTCTAATCAATGTCTGTTGTTCTTTTAAATCCAGGAATTGCTTGTTTGCTAAACATATTTGACTTATCAACAACAAAAAGAGAAGGCTTTTTCTTTTAACGTTTTATAAATGTTTGCTGTTTTCACCAAAGGGGAAAAAATGTAAAAATTCTAATATAATAATAAGACATGGAATGATGGGAAAACAGAGGAAGAGGGAAAAGGGAGTTTTGTTGAAGCGTCTCATCCGATCCATGGCGGAGACGTGGGGTGTGCAGACCTGTCTTGAGTTTCTGTTCTTCTTCTGTGAGAGCAGCTCAGCAATGCACAGGCTCAACTGAGCATCAGCAAAAGACTTATTTATGAAACGGGCATTCTGCTCAAAATCTTGTGTGCATTTTCTTTATCTTCCTTACTACCTTAATTGCATAAGAAGCTGTTTTGGGTTTTTCTTTTCATTTCTGTGGCCGCAAGAGTGCTTGAGTCCCCTTGCCGAGTTGAGTCAAAGCTTTATCCTTGTTTTGATTTCTTTGAAGCTCATGGTTTCACTCATTTTTGTGGTGAGAAGAATACCTGCCAAGTCGTACTGCAAAGTTCTGCCTTTTATTCCTTCCTTTGGCTTCTGCTGCCCACCATCTGGCTCACCTGAAATACATCTCTGTCGTTTAGGAACTTCACTTATTGCTGTCCATTAAACTTGAGAGATCTCGCTTGTCTTACATCAAAAATGTATCCTCAACTGCCTTACGTGAATACTTCTGACTCAACAAATGTCTGAGTGGTGTGAGGATATATATCCATGTTGAGATTTCCCTTCTAAAGTGAAGGGTATGTGTCACATCTGGCCCCGCCGGCAACCAAAACGATGACAAACAACACAATGCCTAATGTCCTTTCTGGATTTTGGAAGCAACGTGGTCTTCATCTGGGTATGCTGTCCAGGCTTATTTACCGGGTGACCCGAAAAGTTTCTCGTTTTGTTGGCGGCCCAGGACAGAAGGCTTTACCAAGGGTTCAGGCTGTGTGCTGTTCTGCCCCTTGGGCCATGAGACCCAACAGATCCAGCGGCAGGGGATTGTCTTGAGCTTTGACAGGCTCACAGATGCCTGACTAAAGTTGGGTTAAGGACAGTGTTGGGGAGATGGGTCCGTATAGTCAGCTTCGCCATTGTCATTGATCATATCAAAGGATCAGCCTGTGGTTTCACTATTTTTTTTTCTCCGTGTTCTCCTGGATCCATTTAATTGATTTCTGTTCATTTTTTGTTATCTCTTCTACATAATTTTGTCTTAATTTTTTTTTTCTAATTTTTTAAAGATGGACATTATTTGTTGGAAGCATTTAAAAATGTATTTCCCTCCAAGAGTTGATTTATCTGTACCCATTTTCATTTCTGTGTTTTTATTTTTATTCAGTTAAAATATAGTTTTTTTGTTATTTCTTCTTTGGTGCATGTGGCTTTCAGAAGTATGATCTTTGATTATAAGTATTTAGAAGCTTCCCTTCTGTTATTAATTTCTAATTCAGCATTTTGAATAATTTCAGTTATTTAAAATGGTTGACTTTTTATTTATGGTCTATCAGATGTATGCTGAAGAATGCATGTATATATAAAAATAATGCAAATTACTTTTCCTGTCTGATGGACTAGGTTATAAATGTTAGGTCAAGTTGGCTGATAGTTTTGGTCAAATCTTGTATAATCTTACTAATTTACTACCTAGTTTTTTAAAAACATATTTTGATAGAGTGCTTTTGACAATTCTGCCTGTAAGTTTTAAGTTGCCTGTTTGCTTTCAATTCTTGCATTTTTCTCCATGTTCTTTGTAGCTCGTTGTTAGGTTTATATATATACTAATGGCATTGTAGTCTCCTGACATAAGATCCTTTAAACATCATAAAATGTCTTTCTTTGTCTCTAGTAATATCTTGTTTTGTAGTCTGATGTTAATATATCCACCTCAGCTCTTTTATAGTTACTGTTTGCATGGCACAACTTTTCCATCCTTTTACTTCAGTCTGTGTTTATGAATCTATAGTGTACATCTGTAGACAGACTATGATTGGATATTGTTCTGTAATCCAGTCTAACAACCTCTGTCTTTTGATTAGAGTTTTAATCTATCCACTTTTAATGCTATTATTGATCAGATTAACCTCTGTAGTTTTGCTATTTGTTTTTTTGTATATGTCATTTTTTGTCCCTCTGTTGTTTTCGTTGCTGTCTTGTTTTGTGATTAAAATTTTTTTTGAAAAAAGGTAGTGTGCTATTTTAATTCCTTTGTTGTTTTTTAGCACTTTTTTCCCCAGTTATTTTCTTAGTGTTGGTTATAGAGATTATAATATGAATCTTGACTTACCATAATCAATCTCAGGTTAATACTTAGTTAATTCTGGACATGGCAATGTTTTCCAGTATTGTTTCATTTATATTCCTTCTTTTGTACTATTTTCATGTATATTTCATTTATGTATTAATAAATCCAACAATATTGTGTTATAGTTATTGACTGTCATAATGATATTTTCTTTATTAAGAGGAGAGAGAAAATATATTTGCACTCATTTATATTAATCCACATTTTTATAGTGTTCTTTATTTACAATGTTATTTATTTCTCCTGTAGATTTGAGTTACCATCTGATGTCATATACTTTAAGACTGAAAGACTTCCTTTAATATATTTTAAGGTATATGTGACAGCAATAAATTCATTTAATCTTTGTTTATCTGTGAATGTTATTTTCCTTCATTTGTGATGGTAGTTTTATTAGATATGCATTCTGGGTTGGCAGGTTTTAATTTTTTACTTCAGCACTTTGAAAAAAACATCTCACTGCCTTCTGGATTTTATTGTTTCTGAGGAGAAGTTAGTCATTAATCATATTGTTGTTTTCTTCTACATGGTTAGTCCTTTTTTTCTTGCTGCTTTCAATTATTTTAATCTTTTTCTTTCAGCAGTTGGACTATGATGGGTCCAGATGTAGATCTCCCTTAGTCCCACGTGAAGTTTTTTGTGCTTCTTGACTCTGGAAATTAATGTTTGCTGTCCAATTTGGGAAGTTTTAGGCCATTGTTAAAATAGTTTTTCTTCTTTGCTTCTGGAAATCCTAGTACATACATAATGGTAGGTTTCATGTTACTCCATAGCTTTGTGAGACACTTTTCATTTTTTAAAAATATATTTTTCTTTCTGTCTTCAGACTGGATAAATAAAATAGATCCATCTTTGAATTTGACTGTTCTTTTTCTGCCATCCAGATATGCTGTTGGGCAATCTGTTTTCTTTTTGCTTGTAGTACTTTTCAACTTCGGAATGTCCTTCAAAATTTTTTTTAATAGTTTCTATTTTCTTATTGAGATTCCCTACAAGTTGAGTCATTGAACGTATATGTTTCTCTACTCTTTAAACATGGCATCTTTTAATTCTTGAACATACTTGTAATTTCTGCTTTAAAATCTTTCTTACATTCAACATCTATACCCACTCAGGGACAATTTCTATCGACTGATTTATTTCTTGAGTGTGGGTCACTTTTTCTATTTCCTTGTATGTTCCATAGTCTTGTTGAAAACTGGCTATGTTAGATAATATATTGCACCTACTATGGATTCTACAGTAGCTAATGTCTCTGCTCAGTTTTGTTTTATTTTTTTTAAGTTTTTAGCCAGGCTTTCTGGGGTTGCTCCTGCGTTCACCTACCTTTACCGTTAGCCGGTGATTCATTAGAGCATGCACTCAAGTGCTGGGAGCCCGTAAGATTTGCACCCTCTGCAGAGAGGGCTGTGTTCATTTAGAGAGCACATGTGAAATCCAGACAGCTTTCAAGCCCCCTTTGGCATTTACTTCCCATCGTGTCCTCTTGGACCTCCCCTGCAGGTGCATGCAGCCTGCCCATCAGCCAGCGCTGGGTTGAGAGCTCTCCCTCCTGTAATGCACGTACATCACTATTTTTCCCTGGGAAGTGGGGGCCAATCCACTGATAACCCCTAGGCGTTTTCCATGGAAGGACTGCAGGATTGGAGGCTTTCCCCATTCACGTCCTGTTGAGTGTGCTCCTTTACTGACAGCACCATTTGGCTTTGGTTTCTGCTGCCAGTTATGGCAGCTGTCCATGCAGTAAAGCCCCTGCTTTACGAGGTTAGTACCGCACTGACTGAGCTGGGGGTGTCGGGGGAGGCTTTGAGAACAGGGTCAGGCAATAAAGCCACTGTCTCCCATAGGTCTTAGCCACTGTTCTGGCAGCTGTTCATGAATAAAGACTTTTCTGTTTATTGTTTGCCTTTAGTAGTTTCCAGAGCTATTTTTGCCAATGTTGCCCAATTTTATAGTTTTTTTTTTTTGTATGTGGGGTGGGGGACATTGGGGGCTTGTGGGTTGAAGGAGTGATTTGCCAACCTCTTCATTCTATCACAGTCACATTTTTTCTAAAAAGAAAATAAAAAGACTATTGAGTAGAAACTTGTTATTACAATTTATTTACAACTTACTATAAGGTTAGTATAATTAACACAGTACGAGCCTGTCTATAAGTAGAAATTCATAAAGTATCTAAATAAAATGTAGAAAAAAATATGTGAAAATGTGTTGCTTAAAATGAGTAGGAAAAGGGTAGTTTAATAAATGATGGTAGCATAATTGGCTATCAATCTGGAAAAAAACAAAACTTAAACTTCAATCATTTGTAAATAATAGTATTAGCAGAAAATGGTATAATGTAGGGGCAAGTGAGAATGTTCTTAAACAAGCCTGGGAACACAAAGAAGCCCCAAATGAAAACAAAACACTCGAGGAAAAAAAAATGAAAACATCACACATAGAGTGAGAAGTCAAATTCTAATAAATGAAAAGATAAAATTTGGCAGTATAAAAATACTATTTGGCACAACTTAATGCACCCAAAGTCATTAAGTTGATGAGAAAAAAACCAATAGAGAAAAAATGGTGAAAGAGATTTTGGTAGACACTGAGGCGTTGCCATTCAGATCTCTTTCTAAAAGAGAACCTTCCCCATGGAGGTCACTTCCCTGGCACCCTGTTGCCCAGGATGGCTTCCGGATCACCCTCTGCTGCCACACACCTCCTCACAGCCCCAGGCAATGTAATGACAAGCAAGGTGATGCTGTAAGAACTCCATTGCTGCTCAGTGTAGGAGCAGCGGTATTGCTCTCTTCCCGCCCCACTGGGTGGCGGAGGCTGTCTCAGAGCCGTTCTTCCTACAAAGTTCTCCTTCCTTCCATCCTCACTTTCACAGATCTTACCGTTAAATCTTGGTCGGATGGCTCCCTACCTACTTCTACTTCCAGTCCCTTTTATCTTCCCTGTGAATTACTCCCCAAAATCTTTTTCTCTTCCAACTTTTTCTCATGTTCCCTCTCATTGTTACTAAAATAAGGTTCTAAGAACTTTGAATTTGAGAACTCAGAATTAGAACAACAGCAACAATCTCAAAGACTTCCACTACAGTGAGTTATTATCATGACAAAGTGAATCTGCCATTACAAGAGACCTGGGAAAATGGGTTGTGTGTTGGACTCTTGTGCACAGTCCATAAACTGGTCACATGAACTGAGACTTGGAAACCATTCTACAATTTTCATAGAAGATCTTCACAGTTACTCTTCCCTAAATAAAATAAGATAAAAATCAATCAGTCAGTTGTAACATACATTATAATAAATGTGAAAGAAACACAATTACAGAGGGTTGAATATAAGAAATAGTTCCATGAACAAACCTATTGTTTGTTCCAAACATGTTTGGATGTTTGACTTCTGCTGTATTCATACTCTCTATCCCTCTAATTACTCATATGTCTAAAATAAGGTGAAATGTGCCTCTTAGAGCAGATCAAGGGTCACTATCAAATGCTGTCTTGACTCTGCACTTTTTTTTTATGCACTTTTTTTATGCACTTTTTTTCTTACTGAAGGCCATTACAATTTCTAATTAAATAATTCAATTTGTAAATATCCTTACATCTTGGTCTCCTACCAATTATAAATTTTGTAATGGGAAAGACTGTCTTTTTGGTCAGTGATGTAACTTCATCACCTAACACAGGACCTTGCCCTAGGAGCCTCTCTATAATTATTTGTTAAGTGATAGCATAGATGCATGCATAGAATTCAAACACTGTAACACCTTACATTTATGTAATCGTTTATGGTTTCCAAGGCACTTCTGGTACAAAATTTATTTAAATTTCACTATTACTATGTGCAGGATGGTTATACTTATTCCCATTATATGGATGAGCACAGTATTATGAATGATAACAGTTGTGAATGAAAAGACTCATTTACGTTATTACGTAATTTTCTCTAGAAGAGTATAAATAGGAGAATTAAAGCCTTGTGGACACTCTCTACTTGAATATTGAATTTTCTTCCAATTTCAATTATTATGGATTCAGACAAGACCATGAAAATATAAAAAAATAACTTAAGGCAAAAATGAACTGCAGTGAGATATGAAATAGTTTATTCATGAGTTTAAGAGGTATAG